>NC_139404.1:2344288-2944288 GCF_905368555.1 Meleagris gallopavo
AAAACACTTTTCTGCTATAGTAAAACCTTGCAGTTTAAATTCCCAGGTAAACTACTGAGGCCGTTTTGTTTTTTTTTACTGACTCCAGTTAAGTAAGAGGAGATATTAAACTATTTCCCCACCATTAAAAAAATACTGCTTGCTGTGTGTTACATATAAAGATTTCATAAAAGCAAATAAGACTCTCTTTAATTTTAGTTTATAGGAGCAGAATTTATGCATCTGTGCTGATCCTCGGCATAATGGAGATTCATGCTCATCTGTTCATCTCTCCTTTGGAGTGTGCCTGTGCTGAGCTGGGTCTGTATGTCACTGGTGGCAATAACATTTGTGCTTCTTCAATAGTTACCTTGTCGGTATTTCAGAGCTGGAATACATTTTAACTTCTACCTGTAAATATATTGCTCCTTCCACCTATAAATTGAGGCTGTTAACACGGCAGACATCTAATAGTGCACAGTAGCATAAAGAAAGAAGTGAAAAATAGTCATTGTGGAGACTGCCTATTGCATTTTGATAGTAAAGTTAATGAAGCTGATGTTCAGTTGTGACAACGAGGGAACCCACTTTTCATGGGAAGTAACTGTTACTGGAAGGTGGTTGGGACACTGATGTTGTGTTCAATTTGAAAATAGCCTTGTCTTCTCTTAGCACCTTTTAAGCACAAGTTCAATAATAGGTTCAATGAAACCGTACCAGTATCTATAATAGTCAAAGTTGACTTTCGCTTATAAAGGGATAATTATAATTTCTATAATTTGGCTTCAACTCTTATAACGAAGCTGTATTGTAATAGCAGCTTTTCTTTCTGAGTATACTGCATCCTGTTCTGGTGCCTCCAGCACAAGAAAGATGTGGAGCTCTTGGAAAGGGTGCAGTGGAGAACCACTAAGATGGTCAGAGGGCTGGAGCACCTCTCCTATGAAGAAAGGTCAAGGGAACTGGGCTTATTTGGCTTGGAGGAGAGAAGGCTTCATGGAGACCTCATTGTGGCTTTCCAAACATTTGAAGGGAGCGTGTAAACTGGAGGGAGAATGGCTGTTTCTAAGGATGGATAGTGATAGGACAAGGAGGAATGGTCATGCAGAGGGTGGTGACACACTGGAATAGGTTGTCCAAGGAGGCTGTGGATGCCCCATCCCTGGAGGCATTCAAGGCCAGGCTGGATGTGGCTCTGGGCAGCCTGGTCTGGTGGTTGGCAACTCTGCATATAGCAGGGGGTTGGAACTGGATGATCACTGTGGTCCTTTTCAACCCAGGCCATTCTATGATTCTATGACTTGGCTGTATTCTCTCTCTCAGGAACTAACTCCTGTCTCCAAAATTAGGATCACACTACTACATGTTGATAAATGTACAGAGAGTGTCTGCGAGTATTTTGTTGCATACAAATAGTTTTCACATGAAGTTTTCACAAGGATGTCTAGAAAAGTCAATTATATATTTCCTTTCCATTGTTTTTTTCTCTGAAATCTGGCTCACCTTGCAGTTCACAAGGCGACGTGGGAAGAAAGAATTGGATAAAAGAAGTTCAGCTCTTTCCTGACATTTTCAGTCAGTCTTGTAGTCCATCTGCTCTGGTCACATCCCCATAATTTCTGCATTTGTTTGACATCAGACCAAGGCACTTGGGAAACAGAGGGACGTCCTTCAATCCCTGTTCAGATTGTTTCATTGCAGGACCATACCCTATTTAATAACCTGAATTGGGGTGTATTGCACTCTGTATTCACAAGGAATGAATCAAGATTTTATTAATCTTTTGCCTATTTATGATCAGTCATGTTTTGTTCTGCAGAATCTTTTTTCTTCCTCTTTAAGGACAAAGGAAGGTTGTTACTTTTCTCCCATTTCTGAATTAATCCAATTTTAACAATTCTTTGCTCTTCTCTGTTTCATGCAAATGCCAGAGATGTTCCTTCTGCTAGTAGTTGGTATGTTTCTCCACGTTTAGAAAATTAAGCACTAATTCTTAATGTAGCCTGGAACAGTTTGTATTGCAGGACAAATAAAGTTTAAGCATGCATTTAAAAAAAAAAAAAAAAAAAAAAACCTTCACAAATTCAGAGAAGAGCTTTGCTTTCTAGCACTCTAAATGCTGGGCAGTACACAAAAGATTGTGTAAAACTGACATGTTTTAGCAACTCCCAAAATGCAGGAGGTTTTTCTTTTTTGGCTGTTATTATAAAAGTACTTGACAGCTTATATTTTCCTGAAGCAGTCTATTGACTGGGATGAAACCACTTTTCTGTAAAGCTCTTGTAAGTGCTTGCTTTCACTCACAAACTTTCTCACCCACAACATGAAATGGACTTGTTAGAAAAATAGTATTCCTGTATTAAAAATGTGGGGATTGTGGATCCTCTGCGAGCTGTGCATACAGCC
The DNA here is from genome assembly GCF_905368555.1 of Meleagris gallopavo. Taxonomy (NCBI): domain Eukaryota; kingdom Metazoa; phylum Chordata; class Aves; order Galliformes; family Phasianidae; genus Meleagris; species Meleagris gallopavo. Next base: position 2,346,674 of record NC_139404.1, read on the forward strand.
TCGGGGTCCTTGCAAGCATCACCAATATCCAGGAGGAAAGAAATGTTTCCTGAGGTTGCACAATGAGTTGTGCTTAAGGTGCAGTCACACTGCTGCACCCCAGATCTGTGCTTACTCCATGTTAGGGACATGATGCTTGGTAGGCACTAAGGGCACTGTGCTGGATGTCATTTAAATGGAAAGCCCTTGAGGCAGAAGCTGTTTGTATTGGAGTCCTAATTCTCTTCTGCTTAAATCAACAAGCAAACAAAAAGTTGTCAATGTCAGGATAGTTCTGATGGCTAGAAACATTCACAGCTTTGGAAGTTACAGCAAAGGTTAGCACATGTTTTGCTTATTTGTTACTATTCCTTTTAGCATGCATGTTCTCTAAGAATGGAAAAGTTGCAGATATACCTCAAGGAATGGCTTATTGGATGTTAATTATTGTCTGCAGTCGTTTTTTAACCCTCTTGTCTCTCAAATATGTATTACATTAAGTTTTGCAGGTGTTCTTCCTTCCACTAATTGTCCACATTGCATTTTTGTAATGCTGAATGCAGCAGAATTCTAATCGATGTCTAAGGTTGAGCTGCTCTATTTGTGGTACAGCAATAAGCAATAGGAAAAACCAACATAGTAATTAATAGTTTCTCTAGTGGTGGAGTATAATGGGACATCCTCATCCATTTCTACCCATCCTTTTCAGTGATAATATTTGATTTTCAAGTGATTGACTCATTACTGTTTCTCTCAAAATTGCTGGCCTAATTTATACCCTGCATATATTGTTATTTAAGCAGCCAAAGTGACAAAGCAGAGTAGCAGTGACAATTTTACCTTTTTCTTATGAGGGAAGAGCACAGGTCCAGAGGAGGGACATTAAGATGATCAAAGGGCTGGAGCACCTCTGCTGTGAAGAAAGGTTGAGAGAACTGGGCTTGTTTGGCTTGGAGAAGAGAAGGCTCTGGGGAGACCTCATTGTGGCCTTCCAGTACTTGAAGGGAGCACATAAACAGGAGGGGGAACGGCTGTTTACGAGGGTGGACAGTGATAGGACAAGGGGGAATGGTTTTAAAGTGAGACAGGGGAGGTTTAGGTTGGATATTAGGAGGAAGTTTTCCACACAGAGGGTGGTGACAGACTGGAACAGGTTGTCCAAGGAGGATGTGGATGGCCCTGGATCCCTGGAAGCATTCAAGGCCAGGCTGGATGTGGCTGTGAGCAGCCTGGTCTGCTGGTTGACGACCCTGCACGTAGCAGGGGGTTGAAACTGGATGATCATTGTAGTCCTTTTCAACCCCGGCCATTGTATGTTTCTATGAAGAGAAGAAAGAGAGGAAACAGAGAGGGGAAGGAGGACACTGCAGGAGCCATCAGTGTTGCTTTGGTTCAGTAAACTCAGAGCTTGGACACACTGTCCTTGTCTTCACTGTATTCCTCAGCACTTTTGTGCTTTCTTCTTCAGTCTGAAAAATTGTGCCTTTTGCTGCGTGGATTTCTCTGACTTAAGAACAATAAGCTTAATGGTAGGAAATTTGCTGAGCTGAGAGCTCAGGAGTCTTTTTTTTTTTTTTTTTTTTCTGCAAAAGCCATTTGAACCAGCTTAGTATTCTGGTTTCAACGCTATTTAAATTTACTTGTTAGCTATTTTTTTTTCCCTGCAGAAGAAGTGCTTCATTTCGCTTTACACCCTGAGTTTCATTTAACAATAGAGTAGTTCCTCATACCATTTTGGCCATTACCAACACAGATGAGAAGCAGCTCTGCAAGACTTCTTGGCACTTTCTGGTTAGATCTGCAGAATCCCTGTATGGGTAGCAATTCTGAATGAAAGAAGAATTGTCAGGCTGTATTTTTTTTAATTATTTATATATATATATATATATTTAAATACAGTGTTACAACAGCTTTCTGAAGTGGCTACATTTGTCTCATAGAATCATAGAATCACAGAATGGTTTGGGTTGGAAGGGACCTCAAGGATCATGAAGCTCCAACATGATCATGGCCGCGGGCAGGGCCACAAACCTCCCCATTTAATACCAGACCAGGCTGCCCAGGGCCCCATCCAACCTGGCCTTGAACTCCTCTAGGGATGGACGGGGCATCCACAGCCTCTCTGGGCAGCCTGGTCCAGCATCTCACCACTCTCTCTGTGAAGAACTTGCCCCTGATATCCAGCCTAAATCTTCCCTCCTTCAACTTAAAACCATTTCCCCTTGTCCTGCTACTATCTACCAAAGAGTTTCAAAGTGTTCAAACTCTTTGAAAGTCTCAAGCAAGGAAAGGAGTAGTCTGGAGACTCTTTATAACGTTCAGGAGGTATGAAAAGGATGGAGAGTTTCATCCTGATCTCTAATAATTCATGCTTGACAAACTTCATTAACTGTTCTCCAAATGATGAGGTGTACAACCTTCAAAGGAATCCGTTCTCAGCTATACCTGATAGGTATAACTGTGTATAACTGTGATTGTTTTTGAGTTTATACAAACATCTTTACTTTTTTTTTTTTATTTTGCTATGCGATTGACTTCACTGATAACTCGTGGCAATGAGTTCTGCAGGTTAATTATGCATTTAATTGGTTTCAAATTTGTTGCTTTTCAATTTCACTGTTCACTGAATATCTCTTCAGTCTTGTATGATGAGAAGGAGCCCAGCTTACCTTCTCTGAATGTATACCTGTCCTGTACCCTTCTGTGCACACTAGGCACTGCTAGTGGTTTCAACCATTGGACATCTCCAGCTTCTTATTTTATGAAGCTTTTGAGTGTAGTGATCAGAGCTTGGGGAAGATCTGCTTTTAGTCTACCCCAAGTAATGTGATCACAGTGTGGTGCTGCTTTCTCTTTCTCTGCTTGTTCGTGTATCTCTGTCCTTACTCTGCTATTGTTACGGATTGGACAGGTTTTTATTGGCTTGCCTGCAGGAATATAAAGTCTTTCTCTTGGGTTTTAAAATGAGATTAAAAATGCTTCATATGATTGGTACAGGCTGTTGTCTTCTTCCTCACTGGATCCTCCCTTCCTCCAGGCTGCCTGCTCCTTGTCACTTAAATAGCTCTGGTTTTGTTCTACATGGTCTTCTCTGATCTCTAGTAATACAAAGTGAATTAAGATGGTCGCCAGTTTCATTGTTTCAACATTTCCCTTTTTCTAGATGATTGAAATCACTGGGATTGTAGATTGCCTGAAACGTGGGACATAGACCACATGAGCTGCTCTGGTTTGGTCTTTTGGGCCATTTCAATCCAGTAATTTTCACTGAACCTTTGAGAATTTCATTGGATTTTATGATTGTTTGCTTTTCATTTTTCTGTCATGTAAGATATTCCTGAATTGTTTGTGAATATCACGTTCATCAGCAGTTTAATGGATTCTTATTGCTAGAAAGAGTGTAGCACCACGTTTCTGTCACAGCCAGACTCTGCCCTTTTGTGTTTCTCTCTCTAAATGTTCTGTCAACAAATTGACATGACAAGGAAGTCAAAATAAGATAAGGAATACAAATGTTAGCATCAGGCCGTCTTTAACATGTATTTTCTGTCTCCAATTAGTAATGTATATCTGTAAGTTTTTTTAGTTGCTCAGTTCCAAATTACGTGCATACTTAGACATGCACCATCTGAGCTGAGCTGGGCTTTAAATTAAAAAATACATATATATCGTTATATTTGTCCAGCATGTTCATTAGAAAAATCAGGTGCTTGTCTTCCTTACTGTCCTGTATTAAATCTGCCTTTGTAAATCAAATTTTCTAAATATTTTTGTAATTTTTCCATGCTTAGAATATTGTTCATATCTGATAGAATAATGCCGCCAGCAGAGCTTGAAGTATAATTATGTTAAACATTGCACAGATGTATAGTGAGTTCCAGGCTCTGCCCTAGAGACTTTGCAATCAAATGAGAGGAAAAATAAAAGTGCAGAGAATGGAAGTTGGATGCAGAAATTCGATGACATGTTACAGGATTTTACAAAAGGAAGATGCTCACCAATAATCAATATATAAATCAATCCTCCCTTGTTCTAGCAGCTCGGGGCAATAATTCTCTTGTGGGCTTATTTCAGTATAATTTGCTTTAACTTTAAGGAAAATTTTGAAAGATCAGGGTTGTAATGTCCTAGTTGAAAGGGAAAAGAAAGGATTCATGCTGTATACATGCTTCCTGCATTTCTCCACTTTGCTTCCCAAGACTTTGCTTTCTAGTTTTGCTAAATGTTAGGTAATATTTAACATTTAACAGATAGAGTAGCTTTTCTTATGACACAGAATTTTCAACCCTAGGTAAGTACTTTAGGGAGATGATGGAAAGATCTATGCATCAGTCCTACACGGTGCTTACATTGAGGTTTTTGAAGTGTTAGAAAGTTGTCCATGGGATAAATTTGTTGTACAGCCCTGATATGTATGGCATATCAAGTAACTATAAATATTTTCTTCACTGTGTCAATTTTTTCTTTGTCTTGAGGGAAAATGATCTTTTCTGGAAGCTGTAGCTCTCACAAAACTGACCAAACTGATATTCCCTCAGCAGTGCTGATGGTGAGCACCAAAATTGCACAGTTGTAGATTAATTAATTCATGTGCGCCACTTATAAGATCAGCTTGTTGCTGAGTTGCAACTTCTATCTTAAATTATCTCCAGTTTGCAGGTTTTTTATCAGGCTGATTAGGAAAATTTCTGTTTCAAGGTAATGGTAAATAGGATGGCTTAATTATTTAGGAGACAATGTGTTTAGATTGTTTGCTTATTACTAAAAATAAGAGTTCAATTTAACAAGATTTAATTTCATAGAATCAGAGAATCATAGAATGGCCTGGGTTGAAAAGGACCACAATGATCATCCAGTTTTAACCCCCCTGCTATGTGCAGGGTCGCCAACCACCAGCCCAGGCTGCCCAGAGCCACATCCAGCCTGGCCTCGAATGTCTCCAGGGATCCAGGGGCATCCACAACCTCCTTGGGCAACCTGTTCCAGTGTGTCACCACTCTCTGAGTGAATTTCCAAAAGATTATTTCCATTATCATATTTTTCAGTAGCATTTTCATGTATATCCAAAAATGAAGGTCTGTTTATATTATATCTTTAAATTTGAGAAACACCTGATGTAGCTACAAGTGATTCACTTTTGTGTCTTAACCAGAAAGCAATAGCTTGAATAGCTGAGAAAAAATAAATGTACCTTTTTTTCTATTTTCAAAACGGCGTTTACCTTCTTGAGCATCAGCATTCTTTGCTTTAGTGAAAACTGGTTCCTGGGGTAACAGGCCAAGCAGCCATTTCCAGTCGTGCAACTTCTGTTTGAAGGAAATTACATCAATTTAGGTATAGTTTTGATTATTTGGTACAAGAATTAGGATATTTGCAGATGTAAAATAATGCTGGGGAATGAGTGATCAGTCCCTGATTCTGCTAGACTTCTGAAAAATAGAATCATAGTATAGAATACAGAGCAAGTTTTCAGTGGGATTTTAGGAGACTGACTTTGAAGTGGGTTCCAGTGAAATTTAGTGCAGTACCTATGAGAATTATTTCTCTATTTACCTTCAGTCTACTGAATCTTCGATTTACCAAGCAAATAATTAAATTATGGCTGAAAAAATTTAATGTTGTAGTATGAAAATGTTAAAAAAGATGTTAGATTCCTGAAACAAAAATAAAATGTTCCTTGATAGGCAGCATAAAATGTTTCAATACTATCTCTAGTCTAAATAGTTATTAGGAAGCTGAGATTTTGTTTGATGGTTTCGGGACCGTAATGTGGCCTGAAAATCTGTTCTGAAAGAGTGTTGAGTCCTTATGATTTCCTTTGTTTTATGTGATTCACTGTTTTACAGTGCATCAAATACTGGCTCCTAGTGCTTGTTTATAATTTTCTTTGCCTTTCTGCTGTTTATTTCATCTAGGAATTTCAAAGTGCTTCTATAAAATTATGATTAGATCATTTTTAAACAGTAAAATTTAGAGAAAAAAAAAAGACAGAAATATTAGGAATGCCTAGAATAGTGATATGATAACGTAGTTGGCAGTAGAACACGATCCTACATCTGTTTACTGACAGTTGTTCTTTCTGAATTTTACAGACTAATAATTCTCTTACTCTGTTTTTATATAGAGAAATCCAGTTTGGCACATGCAGAACAGTCAATGGCTGCTTCCTTAAGATTAGTGGAAAACTGTAAATGTTTGACATATGACTGTAACATCAGAAGCTGTCAGAAAAGGTTGTACACATTACTTGAATTACTACAAATACCTGGCATCAGTACAGATAATCTTTAATATGTTTGATCTTTTAAGACTACAGTAGTTAAATGAAAAGAATGTATATAGTTTCAGAAGGAAGTCGTGCTTTTCTTTTATTCTCACTGGCATGCATGAATGTAATACAGATTTGGTTAGTGTCTGTTATTTCTCTGAGCCATGACTGGATGGAAACATGAGGCTTTTCTGCAAATTGCTAATTAATATAATAGTCCTTAATGTATTTTAATTTTCATTTTCAAGGATATAAAATCTTCAAGAAAGTGAAATCTTCAGAACGTGTTATTTTGTGCTGAGCAATCCTGATGGTTCATCCAGCAAGGAGCAAAGTCTGATATCTGCAGCTTTTCTATAGTACTTCCATTGCTCCTTTCATGGTAGCTGCATGACCATTCTGCCCCTTGTTTTGGGGGCAGAAACATAAAATAATTCAAGATGGAAGTAGCCTAGAGTCTCTCAAGTGTTGCCAACTCAAACTCTGTCCACAGCCATTGATTCTTGTTCTCCATGGACTTAGTTTGTACACAGAGACATTGCAAAGGAGGAAGACATGGTATAAGTTGAGTTATTCAGTCTCCATGCTCAAAGATTTTCTAAACCCAACTGGATGCAGCCCTAAGAAACTCAGTCTGGCCTCTTGGTTGGTCCTGCTTTGATCAGGAGCTTGTTCTACATGGCTTCCTGAGGTCCTTTCCAACTGAGGTTATCTGCTGTCCCAAAAGCCATACGTCTGCCCTGCTGAAATCATCCACCTCGTTCAGCCGTTGTCCATATGTTCCTCATTCAGCCTCTTCTAAAGTAGTGATAGATGCTCCTTTAGCTAAGACAAAAACATCCATGAATGTCTATCTTGCTGGATAGCAACTTGCCGATGAATTTCAGTTGCATATTCCCAAGGCTTGCATAAGAAATTAGAGTCTCATTGAATCATAGAATCTGAAGCTTTTTTGTTTAATGCAGTGTGCAGGGGGTTTTTGAGTGTGGTTTTTGATGTTCAGGGTTGTTGGTTTTTTTTTGTCAATTTGGTCTTTTTTTTTTTTTTTTTTGCTCTTTTGGTCTATAACTAGATTTAGTAAATGAAGCTTAATGTCATGTGTTCTGGATAAAATAGATCCTAACTTGTTCATAAATTCAATTTTTTAATTTTCTACATTAGCTTACTCTTAATGTGATCTTTTCTACTATTCATTCTTCTAGGCCTTCATTATTTTTAGAAAATGTACTGTAGCACATTTACTGGTAATTACAAAAGCTTGTTTTAATTACAGTTGTCAAAGAATATGTTTTATGATGCATTATTGTTGCTGCTGTTTCTAATTCATAACTATTTTCCACCTTTACAAGTGGAAATTAGCAGGGCTTTTTTGTAAGTAATGTGTTTGGATCGTTTTTTGTGGTTAGGAATGATTTTATGAGTTGTGATATCTTCAAAAGAAATCATGTTGGGGGGTAAGGGAGAACCATATGCTCCTAATAATATCCATGAGTTACTTCTAGGAGCCATTTAGAATGATGTGTGTGTATATACATACCTACATATGAATGCATAGGCTGTATGTAGACATAGATTGAGTTAGAGGGTTAAATCCAAGTATTTTGTAATGCAGAGTAGGTTAAGTGTGGAAATTGGGAACTGGAAATTGGGATGCCATACACAGTTAATGAAGATTAGAGTTTTGGTGGTCATAATAATGTATATGAGAAACCAATCTTTTTCATCTTAAGAGTTTATCAGCACATAAAATGTGAATGCATCACACTATACATGGTCGGTGAGTGTAGTCTGTTGCAGAAGTGTTTCCATGCAGAGCATCTTGGTGGACATCAAAAGCTGAATTTTGCTATGTCACCATCACAGTCTGTACACAAGTGATGTTAGTGTCGACAAGCTTGTGAAATCACACTGTTTTAACACAAAGATGCACTCATCCAGCAAGACTCTTTTGTAAAACAAACAGAACATCTTTAACTACAAATGAAAGATAATTTTTGGAATGGCATTTGAGATCTGCTCCCCTGCAGTTCTGGTGTGTCACCCTCACCCTGCCCTGCCAGCAGTGCTGTCACATCCTACTCTTCTGGAGCTACAGAAGGCCAGCTCTCTGCTGCTGCTTTCTTTGCCTATTACTCCGTTAACCTTTTTTCTCAAACAACACAGGCTTTCCTTAAGGCCTGTAAATATTTTCTGTGACCTTTCCCTTTACTCGGTGGCTAAAAAATGCCACAATTCTGTAGTCAGGATTTTATCAGGCAAATCCCTGTAGTCTTGTAAACTCTGACAGAGCACACTTTCAGCCCCTGGACATGATGCTGCTTGCAGCCTTGAATATCATATAGGAAGCCTGGTCCTCGGTTGTCCTCTTGCCCCTTCCTCCACCATTTCTGAGCCCTTGTCCCTTCGTTATCTTCTTCCTTCACTATATTTGAGGCTTAGTCCCTTTGTTGTCCTCTTTAATAGTATTATCCTGTTTATGAGGGTAGATAATGATAGGACAAGGGGGAATGATTTTAAACTGAGACAGGGGAGGTTTAGGTTAGATATTAGGAGGAAGATTTTCACACAGAAGGTGATGGCACGCTGGAACAGGTTGCCCAAGGAGGTTGTGGATGCCCCATCCCTGGAGGCATTCAAGGCCAGGCTGGATGTGGCTCTGGGCAGCCTGGTCTGGTGGTTGGTGACCCTGCACGTAGCAGGGGATTGAAACTAGATGATCATTGTGGTCCTTTTCAGCCCAGGCCGTTCTGTGATTCCATGATTGTATGATTCTTGCCCCTTCCTCCACCATTTTTGGGGCCTGGTTGTTTGGTTGCCCACTTACCCCTTTGCTATTTTGAGGTGGTGCTGAGGAAATCATCATGAAGCAGCTTAGCAAGGCTTAGCAGAGCACTCTGTCCCTTTCCAGGGCATTGATGCTTTATATAAATTCAGCATTGCACTCTTATTTTGAAGCACATTGTTCTTTTGCAGAAAAATGCAAACTTAAGTGATCTCAGGGGCGTACTTCTGTAAACTCCGTGGATGTTAATGAATTTGGAGCTTGGAGTCCTTACTGAGGGGCAGCTGTAAGCTGGGGACTTTAAAAGCTAATTTTGAAATCTGCATATAAACCTCTCCTCCTAAACTATCTGGTATTGCTTTATCCACTGCAACTCCATAAAGAAAAGAATAATAACAGACTTCACACATCTCCAACCTTTCTGCATTCAGCTGCCTGGATTCCTTTGTTCTTTTTTTTTTAAAGATAATTATTAGTCGTTTGTTTTCAATTGTTTGCTTGTTTTCTCAGTCCTACAAAGGACAGAAAGAGTCTGTATGTGTTGTAACTACAGACTGGTTGAGGCTGGAGGCACCTCAGATCCATCCCTGCCCAACAGGGCCACCAGGGCTGTGTCCAGCCCACATCCAGGTGGATTTGAAGATCCCCAAGGAAGAGACCCCACAGTGTCTGAGTCCCTGTGCAGACCAACTTTCCCTACATCCACATACAGGGTGACGTGCAGGAGTGTTTTGTAGGCATTCATGGAATCTCATGCCAGTGCTGTTCCAGATCCAGATGCTACTTCTGAAAATGAAACTCAAGTTGACCTTTAAATCTTGGTCCAACTTTCTAGTGATTCTGAAGAATAATTAATAATAGAGAGCTGGTTTTCACTTTTAATTTTGGGTTGCCTTGGCAAGCTGGGCTGCTTCTCAAAGGTGACCTTCTGGAGCTCTTTTCTAAATAACACCCAAGAAACTGCTTTGTTTATTAGAGTTACTTTGTGAAGAAGCAATGAACCTGTTACAATATCTCATTTACAACTAAAGTGCAGCATTCAGCTAATTGAATACACGGCTACTGTTAATTATTTTGTTACGGCTAATTGGTATTCACTGGGATCGTGTTGCTGCGGTCCCATAAATATATTATTACCTTAAAGTTTTTATTTCTTCAGTGAAATCTCTTCTATTGGAATATTTATACAGTCTTCTGTGTAAATGTGTTTTTATATATAAATATATATATATATTTTTTTTTTTCATTTTGCTGTGTGTGTATTATTTTATAAATACCAGAGGCATTAGCTATATGGAATACTGTTATACTGGTTTTTTTTTACTGGCCTACCAAATCTTCCAGTTACTTTCATTATAGAGGGAACTAAACCTTTGGCTTGTGTACTATTTAGTGTTCTTATAATCTAATATTTCTACTTTATCGGTGATACAAAAGTTTGGATAGGTTCAAGGCAAAAAGCACTGTGAATATAATTTGCTGCTTGACCCTGTGTCCTTAGAGCAATAAAATCCAGCTGTTTTGATCACTAATTGTCTTGGAGGAAAAGGATAGTAAACAAATAAACAGGGCAAAATTTCTCATTCAGATGGATATCTCCTGAATAAATGCTGTTTGCATTCCCCTGGTTGTACTATCTTTTGTATATATTTAGTGATCAGATACCAAGCAACAAATAAATTTTTCTATTTTAATGGTTTTTGATTAGCAAGACCGACACAAATTGAAAGAATTTGGGCTAAGGTATGGGTCCTCTGAAGGTCTCCTTGCAAGCTTTTTTTAAGATCAGATTTTCTGACTATTCTATGATGATGGTTTTAGAATTAATTGTATCTATATAAGACAAAATTACAGGTCAGTAGATATGAACCTCTAAAGCAGTATTTTCGAACAGAATTTTAGTTTTCACCTATATGTACTCAAATTCTTGTTTCAATAGGAATGGTCAATGACAGTCTCATTCTGTCAAATCCATTTTCCATCATTCTCTTACTTTATTTCTGCTGACCCATATAATAGGATAACACGAGTGTATGAATTGCAGATGCAGTATCTTAAATGATCCATCTTAAGCATGCGTGTCTGTGGTGTGAGAGATGGAGCATACTTTACTATCAAGAGTGTCTTGTGGTAATTTTGTTAAAATCAACACTAGAGTTTTTGAAGTAATTTTTTTTATTAATGCTTTCTATTTGGATTCTTCCATTATAAAGATATCCAAAGCAATATACTGTGATCTGGAAACTTTTTATTAGTTACTCTTCAGCTTTCATGTCTTCCATTCTCTATATTTCTGTTTTATGAAGAAAAATAAAAATGGACAACTTGCGTTGTTCTACAAAAGTTTTTTTGCCATTTTTCTAGGAACATAGTTATTGGCCCAGCCATCAGTAACAGAGAGCTTTTCTTGATCCAGAACTTTTAAGATGAGTGGGTCTTAAATCCCTTAGCACTGTAAGGAATAACCTGCAAAATATTGGGAATTGAAAATAGTAGATAACATAGATAAGACATAATTTTGCATTTACAAAAGATGCAAAAGCTATGCAGAAATGCTACAAGTTCTTCTACAAAGGAGAAATGAGACTGGATCATGGTGCAGCCTACAGCTACGCTTTGATGGCATCATGTTAGAACATAATCGATGGCTTTAGCATTGCTGTAAAAGATGTCTGGATTCTTTGATTGAACCTACTAGGATTTGTCTGCTTCATAAAAAGTGCATTGTGAATATTCAATTGTGAATGTTGCTTCTCATTCTTTCACTCCTCATCTTTATCTATGAGAGAAAGGTTCTGCTAATCTCTTACTATTGTTTTCTTTCTGTGAGATGAAAAGAATTGATTCTGATTGATCAGCTGGACTGGAGGAGAGGACGGGTTTCTGATATGAAGCCTTTTTTCATTTCCTCCATCACCGCAATGTGTATCTTTACCTGTTGTTGCCAGCAGCGTGGCAAGCACAGTAAATCACGTCAATCTGGCTCTTTTTAAAATATATCTTATTGGTTATCCAATGATTTTATTCCTTAGTTTCAGGGTATCGGTAGAATTGTGTGAAACACATTTGAATTCTAAGAAGTAAAGCTTAACTAAGTTCTTGTGAGAGTTATGGAACATTAATTTATACCATTCCTTTGTCACTGGCCTATTTAACTGCACTCGAACAAAAGGCACGAGTTTGCAAATATTTGAGAGATCATGAGGTGGTTATGCATAAAATGATTGCATATGGGAAGCTATGATAATGCACTGAAGTGTAGTATTAAATGCTGGGAAGGGGATGGTTCAGGGAGGCACAATCTGCAGTGAATTTTTATTTCCTATGACCATGACAAAAGGCAGGTTTGAGAGCCAATACAGGGATTATCTGGGAAAAGCAAAACCATGATCAATACAAAGCGTGGTAGTTAGGTTGATTTAGCCTAATCAGCTTTGGAAAAGCATGTAATCAGTTTTCTTTAGTGTACAAAAGCTGATTTAAGTTATGGCGGACAAAGCTGTAGCATGTGCACTGTGATTTTATACTGAATGTAGGATAGTAGAGGAAGAGCAATATTTGGTAAACCAAGTAGAAGTTAAACTTGGCTGTGTGCTTTTTGTATGAGCAGGGATGTTTTTGTGAAGTTGCATAAGAAAACATCTTGTCTTGACATCTTTGTAAGGGAGCACCTCCCCTATGAAGACAAGCTTTTGAGGGAGCTGGGCTTGTTCAGCCTGGAGAAGGCTGTGAGGAGACCTCATTGCAGCCTTCCAGTATTTAAAAAGGGATTATAAACAGGAGGGGAATCAACTTTTTACTAGAGTAGATAGTGATAGGACAAGAGGGAATGGTTTTAAGCTCATGGAGGGAAGATTTAGATTGGGTGTCAGGGGGAAGTTCTTTACTATGAGAGTGATGAGGTGCAGGAACAGGCTGCCCAGAGAGGTTGTGGATGTTCTGTACCTGGAGGTGTTCAAGACCAGGTTGGATGGGGCTCTGAGCAGCCCAGTCTGGAGGTTGGTGACCCTACATGTGGTGGGAGGGTTGGAACTTGATGATCCTTGGTGTCCCTTCCATTCTATGATTCTGTGATAATTCTAAGATGGTGTGTGGTTTTCAGCATTGTTCTGGATTACAGATGTGCCTGACAGGCATACGTTATTATGCATTCCTTCTCTCCACTGTTGTATAATTGATTTAACTTGAACTTTTTGACTTTTTGCATGCTTCAGGAAATAGAAAAAAAGGTAAGTGCTTCAGGAAAGTCTAACCAAAACCTCGAAGTCTTTTTTTTATTCACTGTCTAACATCCAAGACGAACCTTGAGGAGGAGAATTAAGCCCTGTATCTGTACAAGAAGTGCAGCACAATGTGTGGTATAAGAAAGTTTTCTGACACGCTCCTGTGAGCATGACCTGTAAACTCTTGGTAGGAGGAGTTTACATTTCCTATTTTTCATGATGCAGTTAGGAATGGGAACTGTTTGCAGTTAACTCTGTGTTATCAGTACCTGAATGAAAATGTTAGTGATGAATGACTAATTTTGAGTAGACAGTTGTGGTAATGGCCACTGATAGTTAATTATTGTTTGCTAAAGATGCTTTAGCATTAATTAGGTAGGGTAGTATGGTGGGACTTGATGATCTTTAAGGTCTTTTCCCACCTGAGCAGTTCTATGATTCTATGATTTTATAAAAAGATTATTTGCCTGGGGGGAGTTTGCGTTGTATAGTTGACATCATAGTTGCCGTTTATATACATTTGGTGTGCATGTGTGTACTTTTAATCATAGGATCAATATAGCTTGGGTTAGAAAGGATCTCAAGGAGCATCTAGTCCTAACTCCCTGCTGTGGACAGGGATGCCAACTATTAGATCAGGCACTAAAGCAGGTTGCCCAGAGAATGTATTAATGTATTCTGTAATTCTTAATAAGTCCCTATAATATGCATAGTAGAGCATATTACAGATGAAAAGGAAAAAAAAATCAATTTGCTCAGTAGTGCTGAAAACATCTTAACATGAATACTCTGCATTATTTTAAGGTACTGAACATGCAAATGACCATACGCCATACGTTAAAGGGTTTCAGCTTAGCTGGGTACTTCAAGTGAACTAGGAGTTTCCAGAAGAATAATAATTAAAGAGGACATCAGAGTTTTAAATACGTTTTTTAGATCTGCTTTTGCAAATGTGCAAGCATTTGGTTCTTCTGAAACATTCACATGTTCAAAATTAAGTGCATGCTAAACGCTACTAGGGTTGTAGAGAAAAAGCACTACTTCAAAAATCCTCTTTTTACCACAGCCTGCAAATGTGCAGATGCAAGTTTAGCTATTCTCATGTCAAAATGCCCACTCAGTAACAATTTGCAAATAAAAATTAAAGGAGGCTCTCCATATACTCTGTTCGGTAGCTTGAGCTCATTTCCCTAAGTTGAGAAGTGATCTGCAAAGTTAATAACAAATTTTGTCTCAGCATGGAACGCTTGGTTCTGTCTGTGTGACGTGTCCAGCTACATTTGAACAAACCATGGCACAGCTGTTGAGGAGGCAAGGGAAGAACAGTACAATAGACAATCTCTTCCCATTTTCAATGCAGCAATCATCATCTTATTAATGCACTGTTTGGCAAAAACTAATGGACTGCAGTTTTCAATCACTGTGTATTCCTTACTGGTACAATTTATGGGAGATGTTTTGCTTTGTGAGTGATGCTCTTTCCTGATCCAGTTTTATCTTTCTATTTCTTTTTTTAGGCCAGGCAGCTGGAAGAGAAAGACAGAGAACTAAAGAAGCATGATGCCTACTACAAAGAGCAGCTGGCTCGACTGGAAGAAAGGGTAAGCCTTTCTTCCTTCTTAATGAAGAGTTTTCTGTTTATTACTGCTACTGACTTTCTGGTTATGTTTTATTGTTAAACAAGATGACTTTTCTGAGGAGATGAAGATTAAAGCTGTCGCTAGAGAGGGTTTTTTTTGGTATTAACTGCTACTGTTTCTGGCTTATTTTATATTGACAAGATGGAGGCTTTAAAGTTGATGTTCTTTTCCTTATTAGCTAAGTTCTCATGTTTCAGTGAGATTTTATCTGTCATAGCAATTACATATAGAGAATCATTACCTTCCTACCAGTATGGATGAAGAACCAGTGCAAGTAAATAGGCATCACCAACCAGTCTGAAAATTCTATGTGAAGTGGGAAGATACTTATTGAATTTCATTACTTGCATTGTGATCCACAGTTACTCCCATTGAGAAGCCCATTTGAGAACTGGCTGACTGGCAGAGCGCAGAGGGTTGTCGTTGGTGGTGCAGAGTCTGGCTGGAGACCTGTAACCAGTGGTGTCCCCCAAGGATATGTGCTGGGTCCGGTTTTGTTCAACATCTTCATCAATGACCTTCAATGACCATCATGACTATCCCCTTGATGAGGGGATAGTGGCCACCCTCAGCAAGTTTGCTGATGATACGAAGTTGGGAGGATTGGCTGACACGCCTGAAGGCTGTGCTGCCATTCAGCGAGACCTGGACAGGCTGGAGAGCTGGGCAGTAAGAAACCGGGTGAGGTTCAACAAAAGCAAGTGTAGGGTCTTACACCTAGGGAGGAATAATTGCATGCACCAATGCAGGCTGGGGGATGAGCTACTGGAGAGGAGCTCTGCAGACAGGGACCTGGGCGTCCTGGTGGACGACAGGTTGGCCATGAGCCAGCAGTGTGCCCTCGTGGCCAAAAAGGCCAATGGCATTCTGGGGTGCATTAAGAAGAGCGTGTCCAGCAGGTCGAGGGAGGTGATCCTCCCCCTCTACTCTGCCCTGGTAAGGCCTCATCTGGAGTACTGTATCCAGTTCTGGGCTCCCCAGTACAAAAAAGACAGGGATCTCTTGGAAAGAGTCCAGTGGAGGGCCACAAAGATGGTGAAGGGCCTGGAGCATCTCCCCTATGAAGAAAGGCGGAGTGAACTGGGTCTGTTTAGCCTTGAGAAAAGACGACTGAGAGGGGACCTGATCCAGGTTTATAAATATCTGAGGTGTGGCGGCCATAGCGGTGAGGCCAGTCTCTTTTCAGTGGTACGTGGAGACAGGATGAGGGGAAACGGACATAAGCTGCAGCACAGGAAGTTTCGCACGAATGTGCGTAAGAACTTCTTCACGGTGAGGTGACGGAGCACTGGAACAGGCTGCCCAGGGAGGTTGTGAGTCTCCTTCTCTGGAGATATTCAAGTCTCGCCTGGACGCCTACCTGTGCTACCTGTGGGTTGGTCTCGATGATCTCTAGAGGTCCCTTCCAACCCCTACAATTCTGTGATTCTGTGATTCTGTGATGGTTCCACCAAACCCTCCTGCAGTTTAATATTAACTGCAGGTTAATATTAACTGCAGGTTGTTTAGGACATATTTAAAAATGTACTTCTGTGTTCTCTTTTGCGATAGAATTGAGACTAAACTATACAGAATAATTTGGTACTGTGTGAAGAGCTTACAGTGTATTTAATAGGAAGTGCTTCAACATATTACTGTTATTTATTTATAGAGTACTATCCTATAGGATGCTATTTTCAAACTAATTGTTATTGCCATCATGTTCTAGATCCCAGGTTTGTTATACCCTTCAGCCTGAATATGTTTTCCTCTTTCTCCTTCCTTCTTTCTGAGCCTATTTATTGTTTAATTTGGATTTTTTGTTAGTTTTAGTTAGTTTTAGAAAACAATGTTAATATGATATATATTCATTTATGCAGCTTAGCGGGATAGAGAGAAGAATGCTTGTTTTTATGGGTTAAAAAGAAGAGCATGTTGCCTGAATTATCAGTCTGTATAATTGATCTTAATGAATATTTTAAACAGAGGGCATACCAGATTCCATCTCATTATTTTGATCAACCTTTTTGAATATTGCATTAATAAGGGCATGTTCTTGGCAATAAAGAGCGGTTTGAAAAGATGAGGTTAAATTATTTTTATGATTCTAAAAGTGTGTTATTTAAACAGTCACAAATGAAGATCCCTCATGCAAAATCCCCACAGAATACCTTCCTTGTTTCAAGTAGCTGACTGATAATAGGGCTAAAAGCATCTGTAGTAGTTCATCCAATCTAGATCCAAGCATGGTTGTACCTGTTCACTTAGTTATTTGTCTTCCATTCTGTTGTCAAAGTCCAAGTAGTGTTGGTGTAGGCCAGGTTGGATGGGGCCCCTGGGCAGCCAGGTCTGGTATTAAATGTGGAGGTTGGTGGCCTTGCTTGCAGAGGGGAACTTGGAGCTTGATGATCCTTGAGGTCCCTTCCAACCCAAGCCATTCTCTGATTCTGTGATTATATGGAGTAACTGATGGCAAAGGACATTAAAAAAAAACATGATTCTTTGCTTGTGTTTTACCTTTTCGAGGTGCTATGCTGCAAATAAGGTTTTTATTCTTATCTATTTTTAATCTTAAATTAGGACACTGATACAGTGCCTTCACTTGCTGCTGTTAAGTGGCCACTTCCAGCGCGGAATTTCATTTTAAAAAGCACGTGAATATATCATTGTTGCACACAAATGATGTAGTGAACTATAAACACCTGTGTTTGTTACTGCTGAAGTGTTGTCCCTTTGTATCATATGAGTGATCTTTGCCAGCTCTTGTTCCACGTCTTGATCTTAAGGTCTCCAAGACTACGGCAGACAGTTCTGAATTGACTCCCTTGTTCTGTGGGTGATGTTTGCTCTGTCTTCAGAGTTGAGTTCCTGTGGTACTAAGGCAAGTCTTTACTTTCTGACTTTGGTGTCACACTGGAACAGGTTGCCCAAGGAGGTTGTAATGCCCCTGGATCCCTGGAGGCATTCAAGGCCAGGCTGGATATGGCTCTGGGCAGCCTGGTCTGGTGGTTGACAACCCTGCACACAGCAGGGGGTTGGAACTGGATGATCATTGTGATCCTTTTCAACCCAGGCCATTCTATGATTCTATGACTTTCTATTTGTAAGGTAAAGAACCTTTGCTTTGCTAAGCTGTCATCAGGTTTGTTTTCAAAGTACATGTGCATATCTCTTCTACACCAAAAACAAAACAGTTGTTCAAGCTCTGGGAGAAGGTGAACTCTGTGCTCCAAATCGGGCTTTGAACTTTTTCAGAGATGTGGAGATTACAGAATGAAAACCTACAAAAGCAAAGAGGTCGTGTATCTTGCAATCCAGGCTTCACTGAGGCTGGTGCCTGCAGCCGTTATTAAGGTCATTTGTGAGTTTCACTATTGCTTATTTTTTGAGCACTGGGATGGAAATAGAGCTTAAGAAAAAAAAAAAGGTCTGTAAAGGCCTTACATGCTGGAAATTACAGAGCACAGTAACAGGCTGTTTATTTGTTCCTAAGCTTGTCTTGATTTCAGTGGAAGGTACACGGTGTTTGAGTATGTGCTGTTCAACAGAGAAAAGCTGAGAGTGGAAGGTAAGATGGGAGTGGAGCAAGTGGAGCTCAGAGAGATAATGCCAGTATGAGGAAATGTGCAATATTGGGCTGTCATTTGTGACAAAGAATGCTAATTACATTCTCAGATCATTCTTACATCAAATAAACACACTTTAAAAATACTTCAGCTGCGCATATGTGGTATTTCTGTCTGTTGCATCACTGAATGTCAGAGCTCATCTGTATGATTAATTGGCTTTTTGATTACCTAGCTTTTTCAATTAGAAGCTTCATATTTGTGTTTCTCAGTGCTGCTGAAAAAACACTGCAGACGTTGATAATAAAGGGAGACGACAACAGAACAGATTAGTGTCAGCACAGGGTGCTCCTTATGGAGAAAATTATTATACATATTCAGTGCCAGATGAAGTCTGTCAATTATAAAATATTTCAGTGACTGAGTGAAGATGCTCAACCTTTTGAGAAGATTAATACAGGACAAAATAACTGTGCACCAGTGACAGCTGTGATACTAAAACATAAACAATTCCATTCTCTGGGGCAATATCTGTTCATAAATTTAGTTTTATGTGCTAAAAACCTTTTGATACTTTCCAAAAACCCAGCGATTCCCCTAACAGCTGCCAGTGCTTCTAGGTCAAAGATAGCACATAAGCGATGAGTTATTACATGCTCCACAGCAGCAAAGCAAAATGAGATCGTTTAACAAAGGAGTTAAAGAATAACCTTCTTGTACTGTATATCTAACTAGAGTGTAAGGCTGTTATTTAAGAGTTCACACATCAAGCTTTGAGAAAAATCTGTGTTCCTTCGTTATGTGTTTACAGGCTAATGATGCTTCTTGACTAGAGCAAACAAGTGGAGGGTAAGATAGCAGAATTCAAATGGTCAATGTGTGTGTATCCTACATTATTTCAATTGCTTAATACAATAAGCTGGCCTTAGTGGCATTTTTAGCCATCTGGTTTTTCTTTTAAAAGGTAGCGCAGCAAGAAATAGGAAAATGAGCATCTCAGATTGTGCAGCTCAGGACCTTGAAGACTGTGGCCTCTCTGTAGCGTTGTCTCATGTGCATCTACACAGATAGACACACACACACATTCTCACACACTTCTGTCCATCGTTTTTCTGTTCAGCTTCTCTGCGTCCATCATCCTTCCATTATGCCACTGAATTGCATGTAAATTCAAAGCCCTGGTGGTTATAGACTTCATAACTACTTTTATATCCCTACTATATAACTGTGACGTATAGGTTCCAACCAAAATCAACAGTTGCATTAATTTTGTCTGCAGAGCAGCTGACATCCTGTCACTCCTTCACCCAGTTGCTTTTGCTTTAGAATGTTTTTAATGCATGGGAGTCGTGACTGCATACTTTCTTCTTCTACCTGGAGTTCTGGCATCAAACACAGCGACGTGTGTCTGTGCGTGCTTCTGCAGCTCATAGAGAGTGATTCAACTCTCCCTAGATCAACCTTTCCTCAAAAAATCCAGCTATTTTCATTTACATTACGCTGCTTCATAATACTGTTAAGCGTTGTTGCAAGAATCATGCCCCCTAGTCATGCGAGCAGAAGGAAATTAATTTTAATAGACTGCTGTATGACACAACTACTTAGTTTATCTGTGTGAATGAGCAAGATGTGTATCCCAATATTAATCAAGATATTTCTCTTTCAAGTTAAGCTTCTGTGCTTGCAAATTTCCTAGAAATGCTTTCAGTGAGTATTGTTTAGTATGAATATGCATGCAGCATAAGGTAAAGAAAATAATTCTGTTAGCTTTTAAAAGTTTCAACATTATGTTATACTGCCCAGCAGTCAACAAGTCACCACTCCCTATGGTGCTTGGGGGTTTTCTGATTTCTGTGCAATCCCTTGCTGACTTCAGTGGCCTTTTTGCAGGGAGCTTCCTGCACTGCACAAGGCTTACTGCCAGATCAGAGCCTGAGAATATAGACATAAGTTCTGCAAATGTGATCCTCTTATCTGCATCCATTTCTTTCACGACTTACATTTTTAGGAAGGATTTGCAAATCAGAGGTTCAGCACTTAATTTGGGGATTCTACTTACCATGTAGGCTGTCAAGGAGCATTAACCTTAAGGTAAGATGAGCACACAGAGCACGAAGCTGTGAGCTGATGGCACATACTATACCAGGTGTTAAATAGTATTAGCCATCCTGCTTGCTACAGTAAATAGGATTTCACTATTATGATGTGTCAGGATTTTCAGAGAAATCAAATTTACTAGACACTAAACTGCCATTCTCACTACTGAGCAGCTTTATTCTGGGATCTTGTGTTCATGCTAATCCTGTTGGTAGGAAATGCTTATACCAATTGTACGGGGAAATTATAATTTAATGATCTCTTCCTTTTTTCTATTCAAGTCTTAGAATGGACCAGTGTGCTTTGCAGTGATAGAGCCAGTGCTCAGAAAGGAGATAACATACAGCTCAGCTTCACAGCCAAGTATTGGCTTTTTGTATGTGATTATAATGAACATAAGTGCTAGGATGCAAACAATGCGAGTTCCACATTTGTTCAGATTCTTCAGAATCTTGTTTACCTTTTCAAAGTCTAAACAACCAAATAATCAGAATCTGTTTGCTGTGTTTTTTTGTAAACTGTGGTTTGCAAGATGCGGATAACAGAGAAGAACTATTATAAGGCACTATTGTAACTACAATCATTTTAATTCCCTGTGATGTGTTTTAGCAGTTTAGACATTTTTTGTTTCTGTTTGTTTCAAATTATCAGTTTGTTGACTGTCTTTGATCTCTCATGACTGTATCAGTCAGAATTTCATAACCAGGAGATGATTCTGTTCTCACCTCTTGTGTTTAGAAGTTTGTATTCGGTAGAGCAAACATGTTTACACTCCACACATTTGTAGTGTATTCTTTCATGTCTTTCAAAATCAAATAGCAGTGATGTAGGTACAGTGTTTTAAGACTTCGAACTGCATCTAGCAAAGCAGAAAACAGTTTTGGCTGATGATGCTGTGTTCTGAGCATTTGAGGAAAGCACAGAGAAAGCTCAGCAAACGTTGTGTCATTGTTCCTATGAAGAAATGGAATTACCTCTAGCACACTGCTGACAGACTTAGTTAGTTGCAGTTGTTGCTTTTGTACAGTACGTGCTTTCGTTGTTGGATGCACATAACACCAGTAGGATTTTCCAAACTGTCCACTGCAGTTCAAAATACTGGCTATATACATTTATTTCCTAAACAATAATGCATAGCTGTATAACCACTGTCTTGTCAGTGAAATAACCTCTCAGTAGAGGCCTTATGTAGGATGCCAACATTTTATATTTTCCATAAAGGAATCTTTTTCGACTTTCCCACCTTGTGGAGTTTCTCCAGTTTACTCTTGCGGAGATACTTCGTAGACTTCAGTCCAGAGAGATGACTTTGGCGAATGCAGTCCAGCTACAAATGCCTGATCCTTTTTTTTACTTCTGCTCTATTTAAATTGATGTTTCCACTAGTATCTATCTGCGCTTTACTAACTGAACTCCTGTGTTTCAGAAAAGTCTTGTTTGCTGACATTTTACAGACCTTTCTTCTCTTTACACTTGAAGTGGGTATGCCAATGTTGCATTACTTAACAAATTTGAACTTCAACCAGAGCTTAGAGCAGAAGTATCTGTCAGTGGTTTAAAAGAAAACAATTCCATCTTTCTTACTCTCTTCCCAGTTTTATGAGATTTTCTCAGTTTTTTTTCTTCTAACTACCTCTTTGTTTTATCTCTGCATATTTATCTGCATAAACAGATGAAATACATGTATTACACCATGTATCTCTGCACGTATGTAGAGGGAGTGATGTTATGTACAGAAGTAAAGATACAGAGAGACTGGAAGGGAGAGATTTGTAGATGTTAAAACTATGTTATCATTTCTTCCTTGAACTACATTTGAATAGGATTAGGTCATGGTTCTGTCTGTGTATCAAACCAATCCAAGCACTGCATTAATCTACTGGCATCAAGTTCTATCTACTCAACTGAATTTAGCCATAATAAGGGGAATAGAAAATGTCAAACAACACTAATTTTCAAACATTTTTCAGATAGAAGCAGTAAAATGTATTATAGCTTCCACTGGAGCCATATACCATACCATTCTTATCTATGTAAGGCTACTGGTGGGACAGTATTCAACCTCAACAGAGAATTCTTGCAGATTTCCCCAAATCAGTGCAAGAGGAGACCTGAATATAAAATCAAGACACATTAATTTCTCATTCTGTACTTGGGCCAGGAGACTTTGCAATGTCAGAGCTCACGTGCTGCACCAGAGAGATAAAAGTTCATGATAGTTTCCCAATGCTTTGTATTTCCATACTGCTCATGAGCTCCCCCTCCCCCCCTCCTCTTTTTAGTATTGACCAGAGCATAATGTTTTTGTCAGTTTAGCATAATAAAGCTGTCAGCCCAACCTGTGATCTTGCTTCATGTTGCCAATATTAGAAAATTTCTCTCTTCAAATTTCATTATATTTTGGGGATAGAGCTTTTGTTGAGCTCTTCTTGCCTGGCAGGTTGAGATTAGGAAACTTGCTACCAATTACAATATCTGAAACCTCAACCTGATTGACAAAGACAGACGGAGCTGTAGCCTTCTGACTGGAGTGCTGCATTAATGCACCACCTCCATATCTTGCTGAGCCACAATCACTATTCCAAATAATTGTTTTTAAGCCTTTTTTGTTTAGTTTAGTTCTTTAGCTCATTATCTTTTATTTGCTATTTTTAAATAAGTAGCTAATATGTATATCAGTTATTAAATACACACCCACCCATATATTTTTGCATAAAACCACTGAAAATGTTTATTCTGAGACATTTTCCTATTAAAATACCCCTTTCACTATCACATATCCAATCAATAGCAATGCTGAAACGCTGCTTAATAACAAAATAACGAGTTGTTCCACACTGAATAGTAGATATTGATGTTTCTCTAAATGTTTGCTTATAGATTATTTTTCCATCCTGTGTGTATGTCTTTATATAAATGGAGACAAAAACTGAAGTGTGATAAGTAATAGTTCAGGCTTTTCTGCCCCTGCAGTAAGACACTTGATAGCCGTTAGAATGTAGCAGATAGTTCCATATAGGTTGTTTGCAATCCTTTTTTTCTACTTATCCAATACATATATCACTTTGTTTTCAGATAGTTGTTTGTTTGTTTGTTTGTTTGTAATTTCAGTTTGGAGCAAACGATGGGTAATTTCACATTCTGTAAATATTTGCAGGAGACCAAGGGGTAAGGGTATGTTGGATGCAAAATAATAACTCAGACCAGGAGTAAGGGTGTTTAAGTAAGTGTTTACATGAGCTTTCAAGACTTTGTTAAAATGCACACTGCTTTTTGTTACGCAGTTGTGCTTTTTTTCTTTATTTTTAACTCCATTGGTGCATCTCTTTAACCCATCATCACTCTTGCAACTTTCTTTTTCTGGCTTTCTTTTTCCTTTTCATGCATCATTTTAGTAATTTACCCCCAGTCTCAGCTAGAGCTAACCACACAGGGTGCCAGCTTTTCCTCTGATGCTGTTTATTTTTATAGGCAATCTCAAGTCTTCGCTCTTTCTGCTTTATTTCATTGTGTTTTATTGGCCTAAAATGTTGCTTTAAAATCATCCTGAAGGCTCTTTCTCAGCCTACAGGATACCTCAGTGTTGTTTCCTGAAGAATTTATGCACTGGCATTTCCTCAGATGGGGAGGATGGTGATTTTTATTTATGTGAAATTCTACTGTCTTGGTAAAACCAAACTCAGTGTGTTAAGCAGGTGTGTGCTCTAACAGGATGGACAGAGCTCTATGAGTGGCTGAGCAGGGACGTTCGTTAGAGATGGGGATGCTCAAAACCTCTGAAGTTCGAATTCCTGAAGATTTTGGTTGTTGGTGTGGGTTTCCCCCAGTACTGGAAATACTGCATTGGGCCCCCAATACAGGAGAGATGTGGAGCTGTTGAATAGGGTTCAGAGGAGGACCACAAAGATGATCAGAGGGCTGGAGCCCTCCCCTACGAAGACACGCTGAAGGAGCTGGGCTTGTTCAGCCTGGAGAAGAGAAGGCTCCAGGGAGACCTCATTGCAGCCTTCCAGTATGTAAAAGGGGATTATAAATGTGAGGGGAATCAACTTTTTACAAGGGTAGATAGCGATAGGACAAGGGGGGGAGTGGTTTTAAGCTCAAGGGGGGAAGGTTTAGATTGGATGTCAGGGGGAAGTTCTCCACAGAGGGAGTGGTGAGGTTCTGGGACAGGCTGCCCAGAGAGGCTGTGGATGCTCCATCCCTGGAGGTGCTCAAGACCAGCTTGGATGGAACCCTGGGCAGCCTGCTCTAGTTCCAGATCTGGAAGTTGGTGGCCCTGCCTATGGCAGGAAGGTTGGAACTTGATGATCCTTGGTGTCTCTTCCAATCCAAGCCATTCAATGATTCTATGATTCACTGACCCAATAGATGGTGAAATACTGTTTTTCAGGAAATGGCTTTTTATATAGTATGGCTATTTATGTCATGCCCTCTGTTTTCCTACCTATCGTGTTGCTTTGTAAAGGTGATTTCTGTCATAAACCCATTTCTAGTCCTACAGCTTGCAAGTCCTCACTGCTTGAACCTCACTTTCTTCTTAACTGTTCCTTGCTTATACAATTATCACCACGCTGGGTGTCACCATTTGCTGACTTCCAACTGTATTTTAAAAATATGAATTTAATCATGTTCCCATGATTTCTAGCCATTGCTAACCACTGTTTTTCTCTGCTATGGTTTCAGTTTCTGTTAAAGCTTCTTCAGTCATGGTGTTTGTGAAGTCTGAACATATGCATGTGCATCACATGAATAAAAATTGCAGATGAGGATAAACTGTGAGACAAGTGGGAATGCAGGGAGCAATACCAAAAAAACAAAGCAGCACGTTGGGCAGCTCCTTCAGTTCCCCTCTGCTTTATTCTCATGTATGAAATCATTGCTTGGTGCTTGTTAGGGTAAGTTGTTCATCCAGCACTGCTTGGTTTAATGAAAACAAATTAGTGGATGCATACAGTTAAACATAAACATGTCAGCGTTGCATAAGTCACCCTTAGTGATTGTGTCTGCATCTGTTTTCCTTGATAGCTTCAGCTGCACTATTTCCCTTCCCCTTCCTGGGAAGCAACAAAAAATACCATGAGAAAAATTTTTAATAGGCAAAATGGAATAAACCAAAGAAATGTGTCATTTGAATGTCAAAAGGCGGTGTTTGTCGCATTTCATAGGATATGGCAAAGAGTTGTAACATATGTGTGGTTAATGAATAAGCAGCTTTCCTTTCTCCCATGTCTGTTCCCTCCTCCCACCTTTTTTCCTTTGTAGAAGTTTTGGTACAAAAGCTGTATTAAGTTAACACTGTGTTTAACACAACCCTCAGTGAGATGGTTTGCTTGGAGTTCTTTGTCAAGGTATCACGTAGAAAATATTCCAACTCTAAGTAGAAACGTGACAGGTAAGCCACTGGATGTTAAGATATCTGTTAGAGATTTCAGTGACTATACAATATGAGGAATAACTGAACTGCAATAATTCTTTAATGTCTTGCACTTTCCTGGGAATCTGATGGATATGTATTCCCTTAAAGTTATTTATCTTTAAAATATATATTGCGTACGGTTTTTCAATGGCCCAATTATTTCATTTTTGGACAAACTGAGCAACAAATGAGAAGAAGCACACTACAAGCCAGTGTATTTTCACTTGTTTTCTGTTCTCGACCTTTTGTGTATTCATATTTGAAAACAAGAAGTACTCAATTTAAATACACCTTCCATTTAAAGAGGTATCAATGACAAGATGTGCATTAAAACGTTTTCTAAGCACCTTTTCATATTAAAAAGTTCCCTTTTCATTCAAGGCAGTAGTTAGTGATTTTTCTCATTACAAAGCAATAATAATTATGTGAAATGCTTCCCTACGTTTTTGTAAATCATCTTGTAAACCCGAAGGCTGAAACAGCCTTCCCGAGCCCATATCGGCTTCATTTTCATTGCTGTCAGTCTGAGTGATATTTTAATTTTTCTGCCCCTAAAAATACTTCAGTCCTGTAACAGATAGATAAATGAGAGAATCCCCAGGAAATGCTGCAGAATGTTTCTATTTACCAGCACAATAAATGCAGAAGCTAATAAATGTCCTCTTACATCAGAAGGAGGCGTATAATGAGTAAATGATGGGAAAAGGAATTTGGGAAATAAATGATCAATCCAATCTAAGTCGACAAACAATTTCTTAATAACTTGGCCTTCGGTTGGAGAGAGGGCTGTGCTCAGCACAGAGGAGAAGGACTGTTTCCATCTGGCGGCTGATAGATTTTGTGAGGCTGTTTTAGCTTCACAGAACAATAAGCTGTGATTCACATACAGCCTTTCTAATGCAAAGTTGGGATAGTTCACCATTTGTCTGTATGGGCCTACAGGGAAAAGGGACCGTTAGCAGAATCTAATCTTCATTTCTAATTCCTTACCGTAAGCATCGCGTTGTTCTTCAGTACAAATGATGGGACAGAGCACAATTCCACAGTATCAGGCAAAAGCAGTGCTCTGCCTGTATTCTGCCCCTATTGCAGGTTTATTTTGTTTTTCTCATCTGATTTTATTGTGCAAGGGATTAAGTCCAACCTAGCTGTACTTGTGGCGATATTTTTAACATTTGGGAGAGTCCAGCCACAGAAAGAGCTGAACCAAAACCTTAAGGTGTGACCATAGTTTAAGCCTGCTGCAAATAAAGGGGAAGATAAACGCACCGGATTTTGTGCGATGTTCTGACATGGATCTCTGCTTTGTCCAGGCTTGTTACAGAAGTCAAAGGTTAAGTACAATTTTTCTCTGTTGCATTACCCGTGAAGTTCCCTGAAACCAGTGCTCTAGCTTTAAAGGTGGGAGAAGGAGTTCAAGATGAGCAGGAGGGCTGTAGGAAGAAACCTGAGGAGAACAGACAAGGAAAAAATCACAGTAATGGACTTGGTGACAAGCCTACTGACAACTTCTTTTCAGCTGAAGTTTTTGCTTTGAAGAGAGCAAAACCAATTTGTCTTGTGCATTACCCAGGTGCCTTTAAAATCCCCGACCCCCCGTTCCTTCAATAAAGAAGGAACAGACAGCCGGTATTGCACTTCTGTAGCAGAGGCACTGTATTTGTGAGATCCTTCCTAGAAAAATGTGTGATCTTTACACTGATATTTCAAAGGTGAAGGTTTCTTCTTCCTTGCATTCTCTTTCACAGAGCTGTTTTTCAGCCTGCGGATGGGTTCTGTGGCTGGCAACATGCTCAGTATGCTGTGGGTCCAGTTGGGCTGCAGAGGGGCTCGTTTTGCTCGTGTTGCTTTTAATTGGAATTTCCAGACAGCTTAGAAGTGGTAGTGAGCCATCAGTGGGGAGAAGGGATGGCAGCGATAATGCAAGCCTGGTGGCGTGTTCAGCGCTCTTTAAGTGTGTCACAGGGAATTGAAAGTTCTTCCATCTTATGCCTTTCTAACTGAAAAGCATTATACCTGAAAGCTGAGACTTTTCAATATGTTTCTATTCACATGCATATTGCTGTACCTCAAAAGGCCTTTCCTTTTGAAATATGGAAAGATAATCATGTGTTTGAAATGAGTAGATACTCTCCTGCCACTTTTGAAATCTTTATTTTTTTTTCCCCCTTGTCAGAGAGTTTAACTGTTTGCATTACTGTGGGCCGTAATCATCTAGGAATATGTATTTATGCACACTAAAATACAAAAACATAGCTGCAGTAATTATGAAGGAAATTCAAATGAACCATAGCAAAAGAGTTCAAATGTGTGTTTAATTCTCAGGGAAGAATTGCCATTTTTTTTTAATGTCTTACCTTAACATTTCACTGTTTTCCCTGTTCAGTGTAACCCGGTTGGATATTCTTTCTGCAACCAAATTCGTTGCCTTTTTGTCTATATATTTATTAAACACAAAGCCCACCCCACCCCCCCAAATAATCCTTGTTCCTAAAACATCTGTAGTAGTGATACAAAGTATGTTTTTTGCTGATGATGCCATAGGTCTTTTTGAAAGCACTGCAGGTAATTGTTGCTGCATGCCAGCTCATGTGTCTATTTGTGCCAAGTTTACCCCTGATTTCAGTACTTAATCCTCACTGGCCTATAGTCTTCTGAAGTAAAATCCTATCGGTGTTCTGCAGTGATTAATGTCCAAACCATAACTGCTGCTTTTGACGGTGCAAATGAGTTTAGAGCAAGTATCCCAGGTTTTGAGAAAATGGAAATTTTGCCTTTAAGTATTGAGGAACAATTTGAAAAGAGAGGGTGATAATTCCATTTCTGCTTTGTACCATGGAAAATTCACCATTTTTTTATTTGCCTCAGTTTCCTCGATCATCAACAGCAGAACAATGTAATCATCAAAATACCACATCAGGAGTGAGTTCTCTGATAACTTGCTCACTTTTCTAGGGAATAAATAAGAAATAACACATTTTATAGAATTTAACATATATAATGTTTTGAATTAACCGTGTCCAGGCCTGGGGTCCTCAACACAAGAAAGATGTGGAGCTCTTGGAGCAGGTCCAGAGGAGGGCTACTAAGATATCAGAGGGCTGAAGCCCTCCTATGGAGAAAGGTTGAGGGAACTGGGCTTGTTTAGCTTGGAGAAGAGAAGGCTGTGGGCAGACCTCATTGTGGCCTTCCACTACTTGAAAGGAGCACATAAACAGGAGGGGGAATGGCTGTTTACGAGTGTGGATAGTGACAGGACAAAGGGGAATGGTTTTAAACTGAGACAGGGGAGGTTTAGGTCAGATATTAGGAGGAAGATTTTCACATAGAGGGTGGTGACACACTGGAACAGGTTGCCCAAGGAGGTTGTAGATGCCCCTGTAGATGATCCCTGGAGGCATTCAAGGCCAGGCTGGATGTGGCTCTGGGCAGCCTGGTCTGCTGGTTGGCAACCCTGCACATAGCAGGGGGGTTGGAACGAGATGATCATTGTGGTCCTTTTCAACCCAGGCCATTCTATGATTCTATTCTATGATTCTGTTCCATTCTGTGTTACTCATTTCTTGCTCAACTTGTCTAGCAGGCTTTTAAAGCATGCTTGATAGTTGTTTTTTTAACAGATTTTATTTTTATTTTTTTATTCAGCTGGTTACGCTGGTAGCAAGCACAGTATGCCAAAATGTCCTTTCTTAGAATCTATGTATTGTTGAGTGAAGCACAAAGAGAAAATAAAGGGTATTTTGGAGGGAGAGCCACTGTCTTAAATAAGAACTCCAGGCACTCCTTTTTCAGGGGGTACTGTTGTATCATGTGGATCACTCAGCAGCTCTAACTGTCCTTACTCATGCGATAGTTTTCTGCTTCCTGTAGTTGAAGCTGTTCAACTCGATGAGTTGAGGCTTTTGCTATCTTGTTCCCTGTACTACCAGAAACAGGTAAACTGTTGTTTTTTTACTTAACCCTATGAAATAATGCATTGCTAGCGTGAAATTCGTATATTTCATATATCCATTATACATTTCAAACAACTTTTGTGGGCTTCCTTCCTTGGTAGGAGTTTACTGCTGCTACTGCCAGTTAGTTTTTGGAAACTTTCTTCAGATGTGCATGTTTCAGATAATGCTCAGAATGTTGGAGACTTGAGGATCTTTTGCAGCTAGACAGGCACAGATGTCTCAGAAGGATTTCAACAGAGCAAAGCAAACATTTCTGATATAGACAAGCTGAAATATTGGATAGCAGTTCAGGTTGAAATTCATTTTATTAGGAAATGTGGAGAAGTTTTTAAAAAAATGCATTTTGAAAAGCAGAAAATTGCTCCTGTAAATTGAGAAAACTTCAGTGCATTTTTTTTTCATATGGTTGTTCCCAATAATTGGTGAGGGATCTCAGATATTTTTCATTTTAAAAGAACTTCTTTAAAATAAACAAATAAATAAAATAATCCTTACAAGATCCTGACTTTTATATTGGAAAAATCAAGTGTAAAATGCTACATATGCCATACCATACTATTGGTGGAACATTTTTGAAGAAGGAGTTTATCCATGGTCAAGAAGAAAAGGATCTACTGATAAGTTGTGGAGTCACCATGGAGTTTTTCGAGAAAAGGGTAAATGTGACACTTAAAGACGTGGTTTAAGGGCATGGTGGGGATGGGTTGGTGGTTGGACCAGGTGATATTAGTGATATTTTCCAACTTTAATGATTCTGTGATTCTATAATAATACTTGTGTGGATGGATGATACCTTTCTATTTGATTAGTTAATACAATTTAAGGAAATTTTTGGGAACGTGGACGTTTTTCAGGTATCTTTGAATTTACTGGCAATGTTTTACTACTCTTCTTGGTCAGGCTTTAAGGAATAGTTTGAAAAAAGAGAGACTAAGTAGAAAGCTTCACTGTGTGTGTAGCACAAATGCAATTCCTGGTGGCATGATCCACAGGGCACAGATGTAAGAGATATAATCATCCTTGGAAGTGTTCAAGACATGATTTTTCATTGTCCTCTTCTAGTTGAGCCTGATTTGGGTTAGATGGCCTCTGAAGGTTCATCCTAAGCTTTCCGTGAGTTGTCGCTATAAAATGAAGCTTGCTGATTGAGATAATTTAACTTGATGCTTCTTACTTCTGAAGAATGGAGACCTTACATTACATTAATACAGTCAGCATTGCAAAGAGATTCTTTAGTGTGTGGTAAGCTTACAATGATGGTGATCCTACAAGGCATTGCCAGGTCTCACAATAACCAAATGGATGTTTTTGCTATTGTAGGTTTAAGATAGCTGGCTATGAGGGCACATAAGAGGATTTTGTTAAGGAGCTTCATGCGGGAAAAGAAAGAGTATGTCCTTCTTGGTAAGATTGAGTGGCTGTCACACATTTAAGGTGGGAACATCTCGTCTACATTAAGTATCTGGGGTCAATCAGCAGTTGCTGATGAGAGATAGCTGCCACTGAATGGTTATCAATCCATTAGTTTGGCAAGAGAATGACTTGCCTTGGTTCTGTTCCTATGTTTTGTCGTCAATTATCAAGGAATCACAGTTTAAACATCTATCTAAGGGCAGCTGAGGTTTTTCATGATGAATCCCATAGAGACAAGTGCTGTGGAGCACTGCCACTGTGGGCAGGGGATGAGCAGACCTGCTCTGTAATGCCATCAGTGACCTACAGAGACAAATGAGTTCATTTGCCAAAATAGATGGATGTCGTGCAGGGGAATATGCATAGAACAGAGATTGTGTTCCTAAAAAGCATCTAAAAATCCATTCAGACTAATGAGGAAGAGGTGTCTTTGGAGGGTTGTGGATGTCTAGAAAAATAGAGATAGTAAAGCACAAGTGATGGCTTTGAATGGAGAAGAAAAATAAAGAAACCAGTAGAAGAATATACATATGTAGGAGAGAACATGCACTAAATAACTTCAGGAAGGTTGAAAGGCAGAATAACAGCTCTGGCTTGAAAAATGGGCTGAGCACTGTGGGAGGGAGAATTGAAATTGATGGTGAGAATATACAGAACCTGCACCAAAAAAAAAAAGGCAGGAAAAAGAAGCCAGGTAGTGAGAATAGTCCTCAAAGGTCATGAAACATAGCTATAATTTGTGAATGTTTTCCAGATCTGCATCTGAATTATTTGCTGTGGTATAACTTCCAGCTGTAGGCATTTTGTGGTGCTATTGAGAGCAACAGAACCATGTTTTTTTTACTTCTGAAGCAGTGTGTTTGGTGGTAATCATTACACTGTGGTATGCTGAGCAGTTTCTTTTTCATAGATCCTGAATTTTTTATTTAGCATGTTTTTGAGTGAGAAGGCCACCTGCCTTAGTTTTGGCTGTTTCTTTCAGAAGACTGTTTCCAAACAAAATAAGTCTTCTGGGATATGACGTTGTAAGAGCACTGAAAAATCCTCATATTAGTTTGATTTAAATTTGCTCATACCTCATTTCATTTCTTGCTTACCTAATTATCAGCATAGCTCTTAATGTAGGTTGAGTAGGAAACATAATTTTCTAGGAGTCTGATCATTACCAGTCATCCAAACAAATCTGTATGATGTTTTTCACCAAGCACTTTTTTACATCCTCAGCATTTGTTCTGTAGCAGTCCTGATCTTTTCACACTGCTCAAACTAGTCTAAAGCAGCTACAAGACGCTATCCTTGAAGTACTTCAGTCACTTCATAGCCACCAAAAGCTGTTACTGGTACGTAGTTTTTCAAGTTTTGCTTAGCTTTAGTTTTACATCAGCTGCCAGTCAGTTGATATTTTGGGATTCAGAGACTTTCTGCCTTGATTTCTTGTAGGTGGTTTGACATAAGTCATGAGCTAGTCCAACTATCCATCTACCAGCACTAAACCATGTTCCTGAGTACAGCCTCTAAACATTTCTTGAGTACTTCCATGGACGGTGACTCAACCACCTCCTAGGCAGCCTGTTCCAGCACCTGACCACTCCCTTGGTGAAGAAGGATTTCCTAACATCCAACCTGAACCTACTCTGACACAACTTGAGGCCATTCCCTCTAATCCAGTCACTAGTTATGCAGGAGAAGGGACCAATCCCCACCTTGCCACAACCTCTTTTCAAGGTGTTGTAGAGAGCAGTAAGGTCTCACCTGGGCTTCCTCTTCTCCAGGAAAAACAATCCCAGCTCCCTCAGCTTCTCTTCATAAGCCTTGCACTCCAGATCCCTGGCCAGCTTCACTACCCTTCTCTGGACATGCTCCAGATGTCTTTGTCTTTTTTACAGCAAGAGGCCCAAAACTGAGCACAGCATGCAAGACATGGCCTCACCACATCTGAGTACAGGGGGATGATCACCACCCTGCTCCTGCTGGCAGTGCTGTTTTTGATACAAGTCAGGATGCCACTGGCCTTCTTGGCACCTGCGCACACTGCTGGCTCATGTTCAGCTGAGTATTGACCAATACTTCCAGGTCCATTTCCTCAACATAGTCTCGCAGCCACTCTGCCCCAAGCCTGTATTACACAGAATCACAGAATCACAGAATTGTAGGGGTTGGAAGGGACCTCTAGAGATCATCGAGACCAACCCCCTGCCAAAGCAGGTTCCCTACACCAGGTTGCACAGGTAGGCGTCCAGGCGAGACTTGAATATCTCCAGAGAAGGAGACTCCACAACCCCCCTGGGCAGCCTGTTCCAGTGCTCCGTCACCTCACCGTGAAGAAGTTCTTACGCACATTCGTGCGAAACTTCCTGTGCTGCAGCTTATGTCCGTTTCCCCTCGTCCTGTCTCCACGTACCACTGAAAAGAGACTGGCCTCACCGCTATGGCCGCCACACCTCAGATATTTATAAACCTGGATCAGGTCCCTCTCAGTCTTCTTTTCTCAAGGCTAAACAGACCCAGTTCACTCCGCCTTTCTTCATAGGGGAGATGCTCCAGGCCCTTCACCATCTTTGTGGCCCTCCGCTGGACTCTTTCCAAGAGATCTCTGTCTTTCTTGTACTGGGGAGCCCAGAACTGGACACAGTACTCCAGATGAGGCCTTACCAGGGCAGAGGGGGAGGATCACCTCCCCCGACCTGCTGGACACGCTCTTCTTAATGCACCCCAGAATGCCATTGGCCTTTTTGGCCACGAGGGCACACTGCTGGCTCATGGCCAACCTATCGTCCACCAGGACGCCCAGGTCCCTCTCTGCAGAGTATTGTTGCATGTGGTTGTTGTGGTTGAAGTGCAGTCTTTGGTTGGCACTTAGTCTTGTTGAACTGCATCCCATTAGCCTCTGGGAAGCTATCCAGCATGTCCAGATCCCTCTGAAAGGCCTTCCTTCTCTCAGGCAAACCTACACTTTCCCCAGCTTGACGTCATCTGCCAACTTACTGATGGTGCTCTCAGATCCCTCATTCAGATCATCAATAAAGATATTAAACAGGACAGGCCCCAGTGCCAACTTTTGATGAACACCACTCATGACCATTTGACAGCTGGATTTAACTCCGTTCACCAGCACTCTCTGGTCCCAGCTCTCCAGCCGGTTATTATCCAACAAAGAGTGTACCAGTCCAGGTGACAGGCTGCAGCTTCTTCAGGAGCATTCTGTGAAAGACACTGTCAAAGCCTTTGCTGAGGCCTAGGTAGATATGTCAACAACCTTTCTGTCATCCACGAGGTAGGTCACTTGATCATAGAAGGAGATGAGATTGGTCACACAGGACCCGCTTTTTAAGAACCCATGCTGGCTGGGCCTGATCTCCTGGTTGTCCAGCATACGCTGTGTGATCTCATTCAAGATGATCTATTGCCTCTGTGTCTTCTGCGGCATCGAGGTCAGGCTGATAGGCATGTAGTTCCCCAGATCCTCCTTTAACCTTTCTTGCAGATGGGATTCACATTGGTAAGCCTCCAATCCTTTGGAACCATTCCAGTTGACCAGGACCATTGGTAGATGGTGGAAAATGACTTACCAGTCACCTCTGCCAGCTCCCTCAGCACCCTCAGATAGATCTCATCTGGCTCCATGGACTTGTGACAGTCCAGGTGGACTAGCAGGTTCTGGACAGATTATGCCTTCAGGCAGCTGAGTAGTGATAGTGGTAGAGCTAATAAACAAAGTTAAACCCAGCTACTTTCCGTTTATGTGAAAGAAGATGTAGCCAATCCTTAATTCTTATGTTAGGCTTCAGCCACAAAATGAATTTCATGTACAGCTGCAGAGCAGACTACACACCCACAAACTGAAATAGATTTTCATTCCAGTATCAGACATATCATTGAGTGTAGGCATGCATGTCCATAGAATTATTCAGTTTGGAAGGGGCTATGGAAAGTCCAACCATCTGCTCCAGGGAGGATCGTCACTGAAGACAGACAAGGTTGATCGGGGCTATCTGTCATCAGATCTTTGTCAGCCAAAGAGGCTGGAGATACCACAGCCTATTAGGGTCTCTGTCTCTCTTCTTAATTATACTTGGAAGAAACTATTTTTCCTTATACCCATTCAGAATCCCAGTTGTTTTGATTTACAGCCATATCTCTTGTTTTCCCACTGTGCATGTCAGTATGGAGCCCATCTCTTTCTTGTTGATGAACTCTTCTTAGGGCTTTTAAGGCTGCTAGATCATAGAATCATAGAATCATTTGAGTTGGAAGGGACCTTTGAAGGTGATCTAGTCCAGCTTCCCTGCAATGAACAGGGATACCTACAGCTTGATCAACTCAGAGCCCTGTCTGGCATGACGTTGAGTGTCTCCAAGAACAGGGCATCCACCAGCTCTCTGAACAACCTCTTCCAGTGCTTCTCTACTTATATATATATAAGCATATATATAAGTATATAAAGGCTTTTTATCCAATCTAAATCTCCTTTCTTTTAGTTTGAAACCATTTCCCCTTGTCCTATCACAACAGACCCTGCTAAGGAGTCTGTCCCCTTCTTTCTCACAGGCCACCTTTAGATACTAAAAGGCTCCCCAGATCTTCCCAGAGCCTTCTCTTCGCCTCAGTGCTCTCAGCCTGTCCTCATTAGGAGAGTTCTTCCATCCTTTGGATCATTTTTATGATTCTCTTCTGGACATGCTCCAACAGGGCCAATATGCTCCAGCAGATCACTCCAAGAGTTGCTCTCCTCCAGGCTGAACAGTTCATGTTCTACTTGCGTCTCCTAATAGGGCATGTGCCCTGATTTTGGTGTCATTTGCAAATTTGGTGAGCATGTGTTCTATCTCTGCACCATTATATAAGGTATTAGGCAATGTTGTGCTATAGACACTTGAGAAACTCTACATGTAACTGACTCTTAAGTGGAGACTGATGATCCAGCCAAATTTTCACCCGCAATTCACAGAAGAAATTTTCTATTTTTCCTCTGGGCACTTTAATGAGATAACTGGCTGCCTCTGAAAGCTGACCAAAATGAGTCTGAAACATGTGGAAATGAGTGATTGTCCCACATCATTCCTCTGAGTGTGGAGATCGAGCAACATAATCTCAAAATTATGGCTGCTGTAGTCCATAGGAGGGCTACATTGGCCTGGAAGTTGTCTTTGTAATAAGTTTGCAATAACAGCTTCTTGGGGAAGCTCAAGTTTTCTTCCCCTGCATGTAACACCACTGTATTTTGTAAGAGTTATCCACACAGCAGATGAGCTACATCTATGTATGAATATAATAGAAGACTTAAGCTAAGCTGACTTTGTGCTGCTCTAGATATGGGATGCTCTGTGTGCCCATACTGATGATGAAAACTGTCTGCAGTGCTGGATTGCAATTTTATATTGCCATATTTGAAATAGCTGTATCCAGCTAGTGGGGGTAGGGAGGTGGGAAGAAGGAAACATATTTGTACTCTATACATTGCAATAAAGTACTGAGTTCTCCGTGTAATCCATAGACGGCTCATGGTCATCCTCATTTGCCTGTGAGCTGGTGTTGTTCCCTTTAACATGGCTATTGCTATGCAAAAGTTGCTGGTTGGACCTCTGTTGAGAATTAATTCAATAAAGGTTACTAACAATGGTAATTTTAAATCCTATATGAATATGCTATTCCTAGTGCCATAGTCTGTACTCAGCACCACTGAGAGAAGGGATTCCTCATCATATATTGCCTGGGCATCATTCCTGACAGCAACAATAGCCATTCCTATATGCTTTGAAGAGAGCATTTGTCAACTCGGATAATACTCACATGCCATTCAGGAATTCCAAGTTCCAGAGACTAGCCCAGGAGGGTGCACCCTTGGTGGAAGAAGGTCCGCTCAGTACTTAAGATACTTAACCAAACTGAACATTCCTAAGTCCACAGGTTCTGATGGAGTGCACCCATGAGTGCTGAGGGAACTGGCAGTTGTCACTGTGAGGCCACTCTTGATGTTTGGCTGATCACAGTGAATGAGAGACGTGTCAAAGGCTGAAGGAAAACAAATGTCAAGAAGGGAAAAAAGGAGGACCCAAGGACCTACAGGCATATAAGCCTCACCTTGATTTCCAGGAAGGTGATGAACAGATAATCCTGGAAGCCATTTCCAGGCACATGAAAGAGAAAATTATCAGGAGCAATAATCATGGATTCACCAAGGGTAGTCATGCTTGATCAACCTGATAAGCTTCTATAGTGAAATCACTAACCTCACAGATGGAGAGGGAGCAGTGGATATTGTCTGTCTGGACTTCAGTAAGAACACTGTTCCCCGTAAAATCCTCATAGAGAAGCTGTTGAAATATATGGGCTGTATGAGCAGTGAGGTGGATTGAAAACTATCTGAATGGCTGGGTCCAGGAGGTGGTGGTCAGTGATGCAAAGTGCAGCTGGAAGCCAGTGATGAGCTAAGTACTGCAGTGGGTCCAGTCCTCATCAATGATTTGGACAATGAAGTAGATTGAACCCTCAGGTTATGAGGTTTTCTTCTTGGAGATCTCCAAACTTATCTGGACATAGTGCTGGGCAGCCTGCTCTGCGTGTCCTACTTGAGCAGAGTTGTCATAGAATCGTATCATAGAATGGCTTGGGTTGAAAAGGACCGCAATGATCATTGAGTTTCAACCCCCCTGCTATGTGCAGGGTCGCCAGCCAGCAGACCAGGCTGCCCAGAGCCACATCCAACCTGGCCTTGAGTGCCTCCAGGGATCCAGGGGCATCCACAACCTCCTTGGGCAATGTGTGGTTGGACCACATGGACCCAGAAGTCCCTTTCCACCTCAGCCATTCTGTGTTTCTTGCATTTTGGGGATGGAGGTGAGTGGAAAGTCTGCTTTTGGTTGTGGCAAAATAGTAACCAATGGATACCCTTAGGGAGAATGTAATTTATAATGTGTGAGAGTGAAAGGAGTGAGACTAAGAAGAAAAGTTGTAAATAAGAATGATTTAGATTAGGCATCTTGTCATCAGCAGGAGATGTAAATATAGTTGTGCATTTACACATGCATCTGTAAGATTGAGAGCATTTGTATTAAAGACTGTACTACAATTACATGCAGATTAGATGCTTGGCTGAATAGCTGTAAGAATTTTGAATAGATTTGTCCTTTTCACAAAGGTTTTCATTTTCTTTGGCAGTTCTGAGTGTTAACAAATTAGAGATCAATGCTCTACTAGGGCAGAAACGTGAAGTGCAGCATATCTTGGAAAAAACTTTAGAGGCATTAATAATTGCAGCTAAAGGTATTAGTGGTGCCTGAAAAACAGGATTGGAAATTCAAAAGAAAAGGTTGAAGAAAAAGCTATTTTGCCCATTTTCTGCTGATAAATGAGATAGATCTTGTACACCATTTGGATGCTCTTTTTCAAACAGAATCTATAGTCTTTGACAAACACATGTAATGAAATAAAGGAAATCATATTGGGAAGTGAATTGTCTGCTGGCAGAACATTTGCTAAGATGCCATGTTTTCTTTCCTTTGTTTGGTAGGTTGCAGTACTGTCTCTGGCATCTTCAGCACTATTTGAGATACCTGTTTGACTTTTAATCCCTCCGTAGAAACAGTTATTTGGTGGCGTTGGTGTCCAAAGTCCTTCCTACAGTCTGTAGTATTCAGACATGCAATCTGTCAGTGGAACACTGTGGTCCAGAGCCAATTTCTTTCAGGTCTTAAGAGGAGGATGACCGTAGTGGTTCTACAAAGCTGTGAGAGTAAAGGGCAGAGGAGAGGGAATTTGCACTTGAATTTCAGCTAACATAGAATATACTTACTTCCAGGCAAGCTAAACTAAACTCCTGAAAATAAGTCTTGGCCTTGTTGTTTGAATGTCCTCTGCAGGGTAAGTCCAGAATCCCAGATCCTTACCTGAGCTTTTCTGAATTACAGGGCTTCTCCAACAGTTTGTCTTCTCTCTCCCTACCTCACATCTACTTCTCCTCTTTCTTGCAGTTATCATTACTTCCTGCTTTGAAAGCATGTCCTGCAATGCAGGCATGTCCCCTGATTTGTGCATATCTCTTTTGTTTATGTGAATGTCTCTAAATAGTCCTGAGCATCCTCATACCATGGTTGTGGTCTCCCATCAAGGAATTTCTTGGCTGTTTCTCTGGAAGCTCCAAAACTCTGGAAGTTATCTTTATGCTGGAGCTCAGAATTAGAAAAATGGCTTGCATTGGAGAGCAGCCATTCTCTTATGTTCAATTTGTGTAGATTTCCACAAAAGCTGAATAACTCATGTTTTCAGCCCTGTAACCAGATACAGAGAACTTTCCTGGTCCATCCAGTTAGGTCTTGTCTTCTGATGAAGGCAGAACAGCACCAAACACATTCAGCCTATTCATTCAAAATGGGTTTAGAATAGCACATTAAAAAGCCCAGCAGGAGCAGAAAGCATAAGATGTGGTAGATTCCCTAAATGGGGAGTTGAACCTTTCTTGTTTCATCTCCAGAGCTGAAACATTCAACAGTTGGCTGCATAGTGCAGCTGGACCGAATGAGAGTGGTCATAACTTCTATGAAAATAACTTGTTTAAAAATTGAAGCAAAGGCCTGGTTGGATGAGATTTCAAGAGAAATTACTTTCTTCATGTATCACTTTAATAGCATTTGAGGTAAAATAAAGATGCAGTATTATGTGGGAATCTGTACGATGTTATATGCTTGGCTTTCCCTGGTTGATTAAAATAAATTCAGAGACAAATAGAGGTTTTTAATTCAAATAAAGATGCAATAAAAATGGCCATATATTTATAAAGCAGTAAGTTAATATTGTTTAGAACTTAGATATATGCACGCTGTTTAGCACTGCAATAGACAGCCTTATTGTCTTACTGTCATTCCCTCTTCCCCAGTTCTTCCTCTTTTTTTGCACATTTGTTGCTTTTATTGGCAGCTTCAGAGATTAAGCATGACCGTGTTGTAAAGGCATTTCTTTCTGCAGTATTTCTTGCCTTTTTCTTTGTAATTCATATAGTCAACTTTGTGTGCCTAACAGTGGGGCATAATCTAGTGATCATGCATCTTACGCAGTGCCTCCTGCTACCCAAACCACAGTTCTCTATAGGTTTTCTTTGCTGTAATGTCTCACTTTGGGCACTTGTGGCTGTGCTTGGCTGCTGATCCCCACTTTGTGGCACCAAAATAGAGTGGGGACTGTGGCAGCCTTGAGGTTGGGTAAAAATCTGTGAAGCAACTGCAGGCTTAAGAACAGTTTCTTCCTAAGGGCTTTGGAAATCTTTTCATTTAAGGCCGTATAGGTCTCAGGCTGTGTGTCAACAGAATGAATAAAACAAAACGCTTCATGTTATCTACAAATGAGTTCATAAAGGATACTGAGATGAAATGGCCAGAAGTTCAATTATGGGATAAAAGAAAGCCCAGCTTCAGCAGCAATGGATTAAAAAGAAGCAGAGAAAACTTTCCAATTTGCCATTTAAGGAGCATGGTAATCTTTGCCTGCCGATGCTTTGAGTCCTTCCGTGGGGGAGGATGACAAGGAAAAAGAAGT
The DNA here is from genome assembly GCF_905368555.1 of Meleagris gallopavo. Classification (NCBI taxonomy): domain Eukaryota; kingdom Metazoa; phylum Chordata; class Aves; order Galliformes; family Phasianidae; genus Meleagris; species Meleagris gallopavo. The sequence continues at coordinate 2,387,524 of NC_139404.1, forward strand.
CTTTAAATTAAAAAATTCTCCCCTGATTCTCAAAGGTGCCAAACAGCCCAAGCTCTTCATTCCTTTGGTGGGTGGAGCAGGTGCTGAGCTGCTCTGAAGTCAAGCTGTGCTCATTTTTGTCTTTCGCAGCACTAACTTGAAGCAAAGGCCACATTTGTCTCCTTTGTGTGGAAGTCACACGACTTTTCCTTTGTCAAATAAACTGTTAACTACGAAACTATTAAATTAAAAATAAAATAAAATAAAAAAAAATACCCACCTTAGATAGAATGCATGAATGTTACGTTCATATTGAATTTGATCAGGGCTTTATGAGCCAAGAGGCTTAAAAGGAAAACTTCAGTGGCAAAAAAAGAAGTCACGGTGCATCTGCAGTGAAAACAGCTTCAACACGTTTGTTATAAAATAGTGCATATAGGTTATGTATCTTTAGTGAAATTAAATGAGGACTCTCAAGTTCTCCTGGTTCTTTTGACAACCTTTTATCAGCTCAGATGACACGAGATCTTTCAGAACTTGATCATCCTGGAAATCTGAAGATTTTCAGCCAAGAGTAAAAGATGCACTTCTGCTTTGAGGTCCCGCATGCAGACAAAACAAATGACCTCCTCAAGTTCTATGGGACTTTATTTCCTTACACAGACTTTTGAAATCAGAGCCGTCTAGTTAAATAATCATACTCCTATTCCTCCACAATATGCTCTTTAAGAAGTGTCTACTCCTACTTTTGTTCAGGGAAGTTTCTTTTTTTGAGGGCAAACATGAGGAGAATACTTCTTTTTGCAGAGCATATTTTGTTCCACCTGAACTACAGTGTGCCATATCCTTGCTAAGGCTCTGTATTTATCAGGGGAAATTGGATAGATTAAAGTTAAATTGCAGACCTCTTTTCTTTGGCTTCTCTTCCATAATGCCAGCCTACATCTCCCTCTGTTCCCATACTTCGGAGGTGGCTTTTCTAAAGCTTTTACAAAAATCCTGACCTTTCCTATAAAAGGAGGATATTAAATGAGATGCACAGCAAATGCTGATTATCAGTCGTTTTAATTTGGTTGCATCCTGTGTTATCTGCTTAGTCTTCAAGCCATAAACGCTTAAGTAACTTAACATGTGGTGGTCCTATTCAGGCTAATTAGATTACAGTCGCATGTAAAATTAGTCACTGCTGTGACTTTTTGCAGGCTTTTCAACGGAACTCCTATAATTGCATACTGCCTGCACTGTAAATAACACAAAGTTACAGCAAATAACACAAAGTGGCACTGTTTTGAAAAATGCTGATGTGTTAAGGTTGGACCTAAAGGTTAAGGATTTTATGCCAAGAAGCAAAAATTGTGCCCAGTTTGGATCATTTATGCTTTGGGGTTGTTTTTTTTTCTTTTGTGCCTAAACTTTTCCTGTTCCATTTAAGCAGAACTGATATTCCTATTAAAGTATCAATTTATGCATTTATTAAAGCAGTGTTCTCCCTCCTCTGGCTCTGATTTTTGTTGTCATAGCAAGAACCTTTGGCCATACAAACCCAGGCAGATAAGCAGAGGAACAAACCCGTATTTCCTACATTGTATTTATCTGCTTGCAAGTTGGAAAAATCAGCATAAAAGGCAGTGGGCGTCTGCAGTTGATGCAGATCTCTAGTGTGTAACACACCTGCTCATGTAATTGCTGTGAATCCCCCATATGATCCCATGTAATCAATACACACAGTGCTCGGTGTGCATGGCATCCATTATTTATTTCACAGCATTTAAACTTCACGAAATTGAGGTAGGCCCTTCTGTGTTACCATTTCCACAGTATTAAAGAACTGAAAATAAATGTCTTAATTCCTTAATTCCTAAGGCTAAAGCTTTTTTTTTTTTTTACACATAACAAATGCACAGTGGTAGTGTGGCTAAAACCAAAATTATCCCATGTTCTATTTGTGCTTATAAGAGGGAGGTAAGGATGACTTGGATTCTTAATTTGGGGGTTAATTTCCCCCTATTTCAGCAGCTTAAATCTTAAATCTCTATGTTGAGCTACTTACAGAGCCCCGCTTTGTGTCAGCAGTGGTAGTGAAATTCAAGCTATTCTCCATATTCCGTAAGGTGTAAGATCTGCTGGCCTGAATCCTCAGTGATCAGACTAGATTCTTTGAACAAGCTGAAGTTTAGTCATCAAGAACCACATTTGCCACTTTGTTTTCATATCGCAGTCAAGCAACAAGCCCATATTGTGTAAAAACTCCATAACAGATGCAAAAATAACATCTTCCACATAATCTGGGATTATGAATAATTGCCATAACCCTGACATTTCTTGTTCCATTCTGGAAGTTCCTCGCCTCATTCATAACATTATTCCTGCACTATCATATGTCTTTCAACAAATAAGACCATAATAAAGGTCTGTAGAAAGCCATAGTATTATTATACATGTTTGGAGAAAAGTATTAAAGAGAGGAAAATGCTGCATAACTCTGTAAGCAAAGATTGGTTGATATTATGCAATCCCAAATGACCCAAATCAAAGATAATTGGAATTTAGCTGTATTGTTTGCTACCATTTTTATCTCATTGTTAAGAGAGTCCATGAAATATACAGATAGGTAGATTACACATAAATAAGAAACATCTTACATATTTTTAACATATTCTTAACATATTTATGTAGATATTTTTTAGATACCTGTCTATATAAATGGAATGTAGCTTGGAGAAGAGAAGGCTCCGGGGAGACCTCATCGTGGCCTTCCAGTATTTGAAGGGAGCAGATAAACAGGGGGGGAAGTGGCTGTTTACGAAGGTGGATAGTGATAGGAAAGGGGGAATGGTTTAAACTGAGACAGGGGAGGTTTAGGTTAGATATTAAGAGGAAGTTTTTCACCCAGAGGATGGTGACACACAGGAACAGGTTGACCAAGGAGGCTGTGGATGCCCCTGGATCCCTGGAAGCATTCAAGGCCAGGCTGGATGTGGCTCTGGGCAGCCTGGTCTGGTGGTTGGCAACCCTGCACATAGCAGAGGGTTGAAACTAGATATCACTGTGGTTCTTTTCAACCCAGACCATTCTATGATTCTGTGATTCTATGATTCTAATCCAAAATTACTCTGATAATCTGCCACTGCTGCTAATCTCTGAATTGGACCATAGCTTTTATCTTGCACTTGGTGTTGAGCAGTCCATGCATATTTGGACTACATATACAACATAAATACAGAGTCTGGGGAAATTACCTATGTTAGCAGTGCTGTGTTATACCACCATGTTTTCTGTGTTTAGAGGAATGCTCACTGCATTCTTATCTGGAGACTTAGAGAGGACTTCTGAAATGATATTTCCTCTCTGAGTTTTAGAGAATATCTCTGAAAGAGAGACTGAATGACTTTCAAAGGAAGATCTTATCCTAGAAACACGGCACACTTTATCTAAGATAACAAATATTTCTTGATAGCTTGAGTCTACTGTACGATTGAAACTTCTTGGCATATATAGCAGCTCAGCTGATCGCTTGAACTGCAATTAAAAAGTAGAACAAGTACACTCAAAATATTGTTTTTGTGTCAAAAATGCTCCTTCATGCTTGAAAATGATAAAAAATTGCAATCGATCCTTACAACTGTTGTGTTCATCTTTATTGATCAGGCCAAAGAAAGACAAATCGCAACCCAAATAAGATTATAGTAAATGTTAGCGTCGTAGGGCACTGTAGGATGATAGAGAGCTATTCATCATCTCAAATGGTGACCTGTCCGCACTCGCCCCGCAGTCAGCCTGCTGTCTAATCACATCCCTATTGATTGCATCTATGTCCAGGGAACCTGGACACGGCTGTCATTGGGCAGCTGGGATTGCCAAACGCGAGGGGGTCACTGGTGTGAGGAGGATTTCATTTTCATTTTCTTACTGGCCAGCAGTGATTTATGAAAAAATAAATGACCCCGAGCCGCATGCGTGGAAGCCTTGATTTCGGTACAAATGAATGATTAAGTCTGAAGCTCAGAAGCAGGGCTGCAGCAGACCACCGTGCTCTTTGTGATCCGTGCGTGCCCTTTGACCATGGGAGACGCTGCACGATTTGTTATCATTTGCAGTAAAATATTGGCCTGGCGATGCAATTGTGGCCGTGTTCAGAGTTGGTGTTACTGTCAGTGATTTCTGTACATATCAAGTTCATAATTCACATGGAAGGACCTTGGAAGGTGATTTCCTCAAATGGAAAGGGAAAACGTTTTTATTTTTCTAGATAGCGCTGCATGCTTTGTAGTTTCCATCAGATGTTTATACCATAGTGGGCTTTCTTCCCTGCATTTCTCATAACCCAATTAGGCACAAGTACATTTTGTTCAGGACGTGTTTGCTAACTTACTGATCGAGGAGACTGTCATCTTCGGCACTTGCAAAAGAGTGATCTTTCCACTTAAAGGGCTTTTTTGCTTATTTTCTGGCAGTGTTTTAGGCACATTGCTTTTTCAGTGTCTTCAGTAAATAACTTAAAGCGTTTGCTTTACCCAAAATAGAACTGGAATGACACTTCCCTGGACTGTATTGTTCCATGCATGTATGCTAAATGCTCCAAAGAAGCACAATCGTGTTAAGGAATGAATAACCTTAAACCGTAGCATTAATAGGTAGGTTGTTAAAATAGGGATTCAAAAAGGCTTTTTCAGTAATCACACAGCGTGTAATTGTAAGAGTTTTGTTGCCATGTTAACGTGCCTTCCTGGGATGCCAGATGACTCGAGAGTTGCAATGCTAAGAAGGGGATCTTGCAAGTGCCAAAAAAACCTTCGTGCTTCTCCACAGCATTGTTTCTCCTGTGGGCTCCTCCATTCACAGAAAAATAATGTTTCAGAGAACTTTTGAACTGCTTTAACTTCTCATTATTCCTCCAACTGTGAAGCCAGGTGCCTTTGCTATTACATCTTAAGTCCAACTGTGCTAGTACTATAAAAATCTCTTTAAAAATACCAGGTATATATTATCCAGACATGAAGCATCACAACATTATAGTGATTTGTCTTTGAATATTGTATGTCCCACTGAGAAATTTGGCCATTTTCATGTATAGAAAAGTTTTAATGCTTGATGACTCAATTTTGTCTGACCTGCATTTTGGAAATTGATCATTTGCACGTGCACAGTTTTGCACTTTGTCCGGAGGAATCCCAGGCATATATATACAGACTGGAAGGAACAGTTCTTGCGAGTAGCCCTGCAGAGGAGGACCTAGTAGATGAAAAACTTAACATGAGCCAGCAGTGTGCTCCTGCAGCTCAGAAAGTAAATGGTATCCTGGGTTCCATCAGAAGAGGAGTGGCCAGCAGGAACAGGGAGGTGATTATCCCTCCCTACTCTGCCCTCAGGAGGCCCCATCTGCACTAACGCATCCAGGTCTGGGGCACCCAGTACTAGAAATACAGGGAGCTGTTGGAGAGGGTCCAGAGGAGAGCCACGAAGATGATCAGGGGACTGGAGCACCTCCCCTACGAAGACAGGCTGAGGGAGCTGGGCTTGTTCAGCCTGGAGAAAAGAAGGCTGCTGGGTGACCTCATTGCAACTTTCAGTACCTAAAGGGAGCCTACAAACAGGAGGGGAACCAACTCTTGGAAAGGGTAGATAACTGCAAGATAAGGGGAAATGCTTTGAACTTGAAGGCGGGAAGATTTAGGTTGGATATCAGGGGGAAGTTCTTTACTGTGAAAGTGGTGAGATGCTGGAACAGGCTGCTCAGAGAGGTTGTATCCATCCCTAGAGATGTTCAAGGCCAGACTGGATGGGGCCCTGGGCAGCCTGGTCTAGTACTAAATGTGGAGGTTGGTGGCCCTGCATGTGGCAGAGGGGTTGGAGCTTCATGATCCTTGAGGTCCCTTCCATTCTATGCTAAGCCATTCTATGATTCTGTGATTCTGTGAAGTTGTTGAAGTGACTTGGAAATGTGGGAAATTAAACTAACTTTCTGCAAGAGGCATTGTCAAGGCAAAGAGCAAAAGGAAAAGTCAAGCTGTGGTTAATTTATTGTTCAACCTTGGACCCTGACATTGGTATTGTGTGCAAACTAGATGGGGATGTATGTGTAAGTAACACAAAGAGACGCATACAAAGAAGTAAGGATTCAATATTTTCATTTTCTTTCCTAGTGGAGAAGCTTCACAGGTTGCAATATTTCCTAGTGCTAACTGTGTGAATGTACCCTGTGTCTCTTCAGTTTCCTTCTTGAAAGTCATCTCTTTTGCAGAACCTTCCAGAGCCAACAGAACACACTTAACAAAAAAGTCTGTGGAACTTTGTAGTATAGTAAAGGTGAGGGCTCTTGGGTTGTTGTCATTGTATGTTTGTTTCCTTTTTGTAGGTGGTTTGGTTTTGAGCAGCTGAAATGTGTGAAATATCTAAATTAATGTTACTTACCAGATGTTCACATGTATATAACAGATGTTACGTGAAAACTGTATTATTAACTTTTAATTTTTTTTTTTCCTTTTTTAACTTTACAGAGTGCCCAATTCTACAAAGTAACCACAGAGCAATACCAGAAAGCTGCCGACGAAGTGTCAGCCCGGTTCAAGTAAGTCTTTTCTACCTTTGTGTTTGAGCCTGGCAAGTAGATAAATTCTTACCCATTTTAAAATGAATAGTAATTCCCATTTCTGCTATCACAGATCCTATCAGTCTATGTTGGAAAAAATGCTGGTTGTTCAGATGAGAGAATTTTGAAGAATTTGGAGGCCAGTGCATAGTAACCATAAGCTGCATAGAAATTAGATGCACAGTTAGTAATGTCCTAATTAATCTGTATTTGATAAGATGTGTGAAGTATCCTAAAAATATATTCTTTAACATTTTTTTCTCTACTGGGACAACAAAAATGTAATTCCAACTTTGCATTACAATAGTATTCATCCTGTGCTTGCATGACGTGAAAGGATTTAAATTAGCAACTTCACTTTGCCCCTACCAGTGAAGGTCAAATTAAATAAATTTTATTAGTCCTGAGGATGGTTAAATGAAGATGCAGTAATTGATGTATCAAAGTGACTCTGACCCTTAGCCTTGGACTCTTCCCTTTTTGCTAGTTCATCCATTAGGTAGAAGGTTCCATTTATCATTTCAATGAGGATACAAAGAGAACTTCATACAACCTTATAGTCTCAGCAGTAACCAAGAAATGCTGTGCAAAGGGAATTATTTTGTTCCTGTTTTTAGGTTTCTGGAGGGTTTTTGTTGTGCTTTCGATTTTGTTTTGTTTCTCTCTTTGATGAGAAAGTGGAGAAAAGGTTTTTTTTGAGCTGCTGATAGTGATGGAAACTTCTTAACTGAAAGATAAAATCATTTTAATATGAGGAGTTGCTAATATTCTCAAGTGTGTATGTGAAATCTTTGTGCTGGTTAATGATGCAGAGTTTATATAACTGAGGACTGAATTCGCATGTCCCTTAAGTAAGAGGACAGGATGACCATTGACATTGATGTGATTTTAACATAATTTGGAGGTCTCTCTGTTACAGATGGAAAGCCTGGTATGTTGTCATTCATTGTCATTATTTTCATCTGTGTAAGAACCCCATCAGGGGGGGTATTTTTCCTTCCCTTGTTATGTTCTGTTACTTTCATGTTTTTAAATCTTAATTATTGCCTAATCTGCCTTGTACTATTTCAAAATGAGACATTATTGTTATTTGAAATGGTAGTTGATAGCTTTATGTTTTTATGGCCAGAGGTAGGAAACTTTTAAATCTGTTTATTTTTCCCTGGTATATAATCAATTTCCTGAATAAATCAAATGCTTTTGGGTTCTTTTTGCATACAGAGAACTGGCTAAGGGGCCAGTCAGTGTCAAACAACAGCTACACATTTTAAGAAAGCCATTTTGAAGGATGCTTCAGTCTATCTGTATAAAGGAAAGAGTATTTAACAAAGAGGGCTTTGATAATTGGAGATTCCTATCAGTTGAGCAGATTGGTCAGTTCTTCATTTTCTAGGTACTAGAGGTACTACGGAATCATAGAATCAGCAAGGTTGGGAAAGTCCTCCAAGATCATCCAGTCCAACCATCCACCCCACCTATCACCTATATTTCCCACTAATCCATGGCCCTCAGTACAGCATCCAAGCATTTCTTGAACACAGTGGGTATCAACTATTTGACCAGTCATCACTGCAGTCCCAGTACTGAAACTGCAGTGCTACCTTTGCACTTCAAGCCAATTTTTCTTGAAAATTATTTGGAGCTTTCAGATGAGTGGATTTGATTTTGATCCATTGCATTAAATACAAAAAGAAAACGTTATCAGAAAGAAAAGATATCTGAAATATGGACATAAATTGGAGTAGATTTGATGAAGGCATAAAATTTCTATGTTACTGTGCCATTTTAAATTCTTGCTTGTGTAAAATCCTTTTAAATGGCATGTCTTTTTTACTGAAGGTTTAAATTCAGCAGACGTAATTTTAGCACTGCCTTTTGTGTGTAGCTTGATGGATAAATTATGAATGATTTAGTGAGACCTAAAGATGATGCTCTTTCGGCGTCGCCAGGCACTTCTCATGTTCAGTTTAATTGCATGTGAGGATTGTGGACAGAGTTTCAGGCAGGGGTGTTTAAAGAGCTTGTTTAATTGGCTGTAAAAGGAGAATTAAATAAGGTTGAACTGCTAAATTTTGTTAATGCATAAACCAGTGTGCTGCGTGTCAGTGTGATTTCAGGTTCTAAGTGAGAGACTAATAGATCTAATTGTGGAATTATTATAAAAGTCTCCTTTTTAAGCATCTGCAGTGCAATGAGTTACTAGCTGTTATTGAGATAACTTGTATTACTACAACTATTTAAACTGTATCTCTTTCAATAGCAAAGTGTTGTGGTTAATTACTTAAATATTTCCTGGAGTTTCCTTTCCTTCCTCCATTTAGTCCTTGAAATTACGTCAGCTGTGGCTTCATCAGTCTTCAGGGATAGTTTAGTCCATTGAAGGGGAATATCCAAATATCCCATATAAGTTTTGTATCCGAGAAGTGACAGCTCTTCTGTACTTTGTCTGCAGACTTTATTGATGCCTGTTTATTACCTTCTGCAGCACTGCCTGGATTAGACTGATATTTCAAATGTTCATGATAAATGTTTTATCTCCGTGGGGTCCTGATACACATTGATCAAATTCTGAATTATCAAATGGTTCATCTCTTTAAGACACTAATTCACATTGATCAAATTCTAAATGACCAGCTCCAGCCAGTTCCTGCAGTACACAAATTACATTAAAACAACATTACTAGGGCATGCTGCCTTTTCTAATGTAGGAGTTATGTTACCCGCAGTTACATTATAACCAGAATTATTATATTATGAAGATGTCTCTGTTATAATGAGAAGTTTACACAAGAAGAAAAGAATGCGATGTTACAGGAAGAACCAGGCTTTGGGCAAAGATTTGGACTTTTCACTAATCAAATTGTACATTCATATTCATTTTTTTTTTCCTTAATTTGAAGGGCTGGAAGCGGGAAATTTGGCAGCTGCAGTGGTGACATTTTATTCCCCCATGTGTTTAGAGCCCATGTGTTTAGAGCCAAGTAACGTCTTGATTACTCATTTAGGAAAAGAGTAAGCAGAGAGCACAAATCCTGCCTAAAATAAATATTTCTCCTTTATTTCCTGTGTTTTTTGATTCCTTATGGTAGATTATACTTCATAGCTATGCACTAATGCTTGTTCAAAATATTTAGCCGTTCCCATCCTGCTCTTTCTTAGCTAGCATGGAGTTGTTTCTGGCTGCAGGTTCCTTGGCAAAACCACATTCCTTGGCTGTTTGTTTGGATTTGCACTACCCTGGTGGTGGTTGTGCAAAGCAAAGCATGAATCACACAGATTCATAGAATCTCTAAGGTTGGAAAAGGTTGGACCATCTACTCTGACAGTCAACCCATCTTCACAATGCCCACCAGGCTATGTCCCTGAAATGAGTCGTAGAATGGCCTGGGTTGGAAAGGACCACAATGATCATCCAGTTTCAACCCCCCTGCTACGTGCAGGGTCGCCAACCACCAGACCAGGCTGCCCAGAGCCACATCCAGCCTGGCCTTGAATGCCTCCAGGGATCCAGGGGCATCCACAACCTCCTTGGGCAACCTGTTCCAGTGCGTCACCACCCTGTGGGTGAAAAACTTCTTCCTGATATCTAACCTAAACCTCCCCTGTCTTAGTTTAAAACCATTCCCCCTTGTCCTATCCACCCCTGTAAACAGTTGTTCCCCCTCCTGTTTATATTCTCCCTAATGGAAACAGAGTAGCATGAGGGAACTTTGTCCTGGTGTCACTTCAGCATCACTTCTACATTCCTGTCTCTGCAACACAGCCAAAACTGGATTTTGTGCTTTGCAGTGCAGTGTTTAGATATGTTTACAAAGGTAGGCTGTTAGATGAAATTATCCCCTGCAAACAGAGAATTCTTTGCATCACAAGCAATTATCCTAAATTTCAAGTTTTGATGGTTTTATTCCCTCACTGTGAGACATCTGATGATGAACCCTGCCATTAGAAGAAATATCTCCAGGGAACTGTAGAAGTTTGTTTGGTAATACACAGCAAAGTTTGGGATTTGCTCAGGGTGCTTCAAACGGGTGCAGTCTTTTAAGAATTCTTTCAAAGCAGTTTTACAAAGCAAATCATTCTATTTCTGATGGTTCTGGCTCGTTTATGTTGCTTTCATAATTTGATCTATCATGGACGTGAGGCCTTATGGCCAGCCAGATGGCTATAGTGGTCTTGAATATAGTTCACTGTGAGGAAGGATTTGGGACATGGGGATCTCAAAGGGTGGTGACGCACTGGAACAGGTTGCCCAAGGAGGCTGTGGATGCCCCTGGATCCCTGGAGGCATTCAAGGCCAGGCTGGATGTGGCTCTGGGCAGCCTGGTCTGGTGGTTGGTGACCCTGCACATAGCAGGGAGTTGGAACTAGATGATTGTTGTGCTCTTTTTCAACCCAGGCCATTGTATGATTCAATGAGGAGTGTTAGGCAAAACTTCAATATCATGCCTTCCTTTATTTACTGGCTTCTGTGTCTTGAAGCTTGGTTTGCTAATGGTTGTTGAAGATAAAAAAAATAAAGCACTGTCATGTTGTGTGGTCATATGTAATGACACAAAGTACTCCTTTTAGTTGTGTTTTAGCTAAAATTCACAATAGAAACCGTAGCTGAGGAGGTTTGTGATGAAGCCATGTTAAATGAGGAACAGTGACACAGTCTCACAAAGCAGTGACGGACACTAGAAATAAAAATAGAGCAGTTCAGAGAGAAGATAAGGTTTGTAATGATACCTTTGGACTGAAAGCAGAGAATGTCAGGTCATTTCAGGGCACATATGGTGATTTTTCATGTAGTCTTCTGTGCGATCTGTAAATTAGTAATATTGATGGTTCCTTAATGCAAATGTCTTCGGTAACTATCATGTGATGCTCACATCGCTGTAACATAGAAATCCATCCTAGATACCCATGTAAATAGTTGGTGCTGTTCCCTCTGCTTGTGCAGATCTGATGTTGAGAAACAGCTTTTTCTGCTACCTTAATTAGAATTTGTTGCTTTTAAAAACTAAGATTATAAGTACAGATTATAAATTATTTACGAAATACTACATAATGCTTTCCCATTAATAAAAAATAGAACTCTATGTAGAAATCCTTGGACAGAGCCTTCACTTTTACCTTCGAGTTGAGCTTCCTTTGCTCAGCCAAAGAACCATAGAATTGCTCAGGTTGGAAAAGACCTTAAAGATCATGAAGTCACCAACATCATCAAGTCCAACCACAAAGACAGGACTCTGAATAGAGACATCCTGAATTCATTTCTTCCCTCACAAGCATAGCATGCGTTGGAGTGCTTTGTTACGAACAGTTGTTTTAGTGTTGGTAGTGATACTGTTGCTGACCACGTTCTTAAATTCTTTTTCCTTACTACGTAAAAGAAGTGGCAACAGAATTGTCTTATTTTTGTGTATGTTTATGTGTAACTGCTAATTGATTTCAATATTTATATGTAATATAATATGATCATCCTTGTCACATTAGCAGTTGCAGTGTCTTCTTCTCATGCTGAAGAAACAAGAACAAGCCAAAAAAAAAACCAACACAACCAGCCTTACTCATATCTTCTTCAGCAAGTCAGTGAGAGAAGCACAGCTCAGCAAAGCACTGTTTTGGAAACAATGCCATGAGTCACAGCTGGGGACGATGGTCCTGAGTTACCCAAAACATCCTGCAGAATAGCACAGGGCTAGTATGTGTGTAAGTTATCCTAAGAGTGTTAAATAGCATTAACTCAGCTTTTTTTAGTGGCAGAGAATTCCTTCTTTCTGCTCCACTGCTTCGTCTGCTTTTTGGGAGCCTCGGTGCCCCAAGGCTGCTTTGCTGTAGCTGCACAAGCAGTTGTGTTCACACCATACAGAGGGTGACACAGAAGTGAGTTGCTTAAATAGATTTAAGCAGTGCTGTTGGCTGATAGCATTGCACAGCACTGCACTTAATAAGAGAAGTGTAAATGGTTTTTTGTGGAGTGGATGTGATGCTGTCACCCCTCCTGGTTTTGTGGCAGTCTGAATTCAGAACACGTAGAGCTGCTTAAGGTGGGAAGAGAAGTTGATAAAGAGACTACAAATCTTTTCTGTCTCTGTTACTTATTTAGTACATCCCAAATACTGTTCCTTTTGAATTCAAAAGGAGTAAAACCAAATTTCTTGGCTCACCCCTTTCAGCCAGAACTCAGGCCTAATGGACTTGTCTCAAGGCTCCCTTGAAGGGTAGAAACGATTCTTTAGCATGAGTTGATAGTAATAGGACAAGGAGGAACGGTTTTAAACTAAAAGACAGGAGACTTAGAGTAGATGTCAGGAGGAAATTCTTCTCAGAGGGGGTGATGAGGTGCTGGCACAGGCTGCCTGGAGAGGTTGTGGATACCTCATCCCTGTAGGCATTCAAGACCAGGTTGGATGGAGCCCCAGGCAGCCTGGTCTGGTGCCTAATATAGTGGTTGGCAATCCTGTCCATGACAAGGGGGTTAGAACTAAATGATCTTTGAGGTATCTTCCAACCCAAGCCATTCTACGATAATTATATAATATTATAATTGCAACTCCATGAGTCATGAATTTCTGCCTTTGGATAGATTTGCCTGTTCCTTCAGTGGCTTGGTGGAAGGACTTTGGTCAGTAGTTATCATTTTCTCAGCTTTCATCCAACCCATGGACATACATAAGAGAATTTCATTTGAACAGCTTTAGAATATCAAATTCTATAAACCCTTTATCCAGTACATTTACCTACGAAATGATCGGTTCATGAATGACAACTTTAGTTTTCCCTGCAGCAACACAGATATTTAACTTTCTCCCTTTGATCGATAGAGCCCATTAGGAATGAGAGTGCTCGACAGAGCTGGATGAAATATTAATTGCGTGCTTTTTAGATGGATGCAGATTCATCCTGAGCAAGGTGGGAGCAGAGGATTCTGGCATAATGTCTGTGTGTTTCTGTGGTGAGCTCAGAACCATGAGTCTGTTTGCATGGGTGCTTGTTTTCATTGCAATGTTTGAACTGCAGTGTCAACTTTAAATGTGCTTATTTGTGCTGCAGATAGTTCTGAAGCATTGAGTGCATTTTTGAGAGTTATATTAACTTTTTTTTTTTTTTTAATCCATTATTGAAAATGTAGGTAGGGCATTAGCTAAGAGGCTCAAGCCAATTCTTTCCGTGTTTGCCCTAATCCTTTTTTCCCCGGTCTCCCTTTTGGAAATCCTGGCTACATTCATTAAAGCTCTCCTCATCCCATCACAAATTTTTCACACAGTTAGATGCTTTACGGTCTGTAATAGAGAAAGCAATCATAACATTAAATTCGGGAAAGCACAAAATCTTTGGAGAAGAGAAGACACTGGGGAGACCTCATCATGGCCTTCCAGTACTTGAAGGGAGCATATGAACAGGAGGGGGAATGGCTGTTTGCGAGGGTGAAGAGTGATAGGACAAAGGGGAATGGATTTAAACTGAGGCAGGGGACGTTTAGGTTAGATATTAGGAGGAAGTTTTTCACCTAGAGAGTGGTGACACACTGGAACAGGTTGCCCAAGGAGGTTGTAGATGCCCCTGTAGATGATCCCTGGAGGCATTCAAGGCCAGGCTGGATGTGGCTTTGGGCAGCCTGGTCTGGTGGTTGGCGACCCTGCACATAGCAGGGAGTTGAAACTAGATTATCATTGTGGTCCTTTTCAATCCAGTCCATAGTATGGTTCTATGATTCTATAACTAGGAATTTTATTGGATATGAATTAGTACTTAAAATAACAAAAGTTTTTGGTAAAGCAGTTATAGTAGGATAAGCTTTCTAACAGATGTGGGCAAACTATGCCTGTTTGTCCAAATGCCCTTTTCCTCTTCAGGTGCATCAGGTTGGTATGTTAGAAGGAGAATGCACATGCCTGTGTTTCAGCAACCACGGGCTTTCTGTATTTGCTTACACAGCCGTGTTAAGTAATTTTATAGACTTCTCATGAAAGCGAGCAAGTGAAACTCTTCCTTCATGCATCAGTAGCCAACAGCTAAATTGGCACGCTCCCTACTTCTGTGTCCTGGTAATCAAGCAAGTCCCCTGAAAATTGATGGATGCACTCATTAAGGGCAGTTCTTGCTGCTGGCTGCAGTTTCCTGAGCCGTTCGGAGCCGGCGAACGCTGACGGTTCGCGGCGCAGTTGGCACATTGTGCTCCGTGCGGTACATCTGGCTCCCCACTCCCTTTCAAGGACTAAAGCCTCTTGTTTTAATACGCTAAGCATCCTTTGTTGGGATTTTGTGTGCACACAAATAAATGATTTCCCACTTAGGGTATTAAAAACCGGGGAAGGTTAAAATCCACAGTCTCTTCCCTTTGTTATTAATTTGTTCTCTGTTTTATAATCTCGTGTTGCTGAGATTTGCCAGTACCTTTTTAAGGACGTTTTTATGAGTCTAAGCCATCTGCAGAACCGAAGCCTACAAATCTCGCAGCCCCCACTTCTGAGCACACAGCAGCAAGCCTCTCTTTCTGGAAGGGAGCAGGATTTGCAGAGTTGATGGTACGACTTTTTTTTTTAAGACTCATACACCTGTTTCCGCTTAGAGGGTGAAGAATGAATTGCCAATTACCTCTACATGCTCCAACACGACACTTCATATTGCAGGAGCATGTGCTACCTGCTCAGCCAAGGCCCCCAGCTATGTAACCAGCCGTTCCGAAACCATGGAGTGGAAAGATGGAAAGCAACCCTCCGTCGGTCGCTAATATTTGTGCGTGTGGAAGCCAGGTCACTGCCACTGACCTTTGTTTTCCCAGCAGAGCTCTCGAACAAGATGAAGTGATCAAAGCAGGATGCCAGCACATCAGCACGATCTCATTACATTGTAAGCTGCACGTACAGATGCTGCTGTTGCTGCATCAGGCGATGCTGATTTACATTCACAACACCTCCATTACCGCTCATTTGTTGCTACTTGTAATTAACCACTTCTTCCCCCTTTTTTTTTTCCCCCCTCCCTTCCCATACTGTTGGGCAACAGAGAAAAAATAGACTACATTCATTCTGTTTAGATTCCATCTAAGTGAAATCAAAATTGTCAAGCCAAAGTATACATTAAACATTTTAGAAAATAATATCAAATCATATGCTTTGTGGCAGAGTGTGGTTATACTCAGAAAATCATATTTGTAAAAATAGAATTAAGGCATCTTACGATGTAGTTTAACTGTCCTGTTGGCTTCAAGTTCACATGCAGTTAAGTTCAAAAGTAAAACTTCCCTCTTTAATTGCCTATAGTAAAAATTATTACCTGGACTTGAAAATTGGACAGTTTCGTTGGCGTCGAGCAAGTATCTTTCACTCACCTTACTCTGCAATTATGGAAAGCTAAATGGCAGAAATGTGTTATTTATGTTTCCTGTATGGGAAGTTGACACTGTGCATGTGGAGAACAGGAATGCTTTAATAGCTCTTTCTCTGAGCAGAGGTACACTTTTAATTGCATTGTACCTTCCATTATTGCTCTTTGTCTTCCTGTTTGCTTAGGGCAGTCCAAATCTCAATGAATCTCACAGCATATGGAAAGAGCCATGAAGATTTTGACCTTAGCGAGCAGTCAGGGCTTCAGCAAAAGGTGACAGTTGGACCTGGAGCATTCAAGAAGCTGGTCCTCCTGTGTCTGTGCCACAGTACATTCTGTGCAGAGCTGCAGCTGTCAGCACCTGGAGCAGGGGATGCTGCAGCTGTTGGCAGCTGGAAGGGCAGCACTGGATTGCTGTGTCACGGGTGTCACCTTTCTGTTTGGATGGAGGAGGAAGTTCGTCTCTTTGCTGCTGTTCTGTGCTGCTGATAGGCTCAAACAATTAAATACAAGTTTGCCAGGTTGTACTCAATTTAATTTGTTGTGCAAGAGAAGAAAACGGTGCAGCAGGCAGTTGACAGCAGGTTTACTGCATGGATACTGCATCACAGAGAAGCCTTTATATCTCAGTGTAGTATTGATGCTCTTTTATGAACTAGAATGCCTAGCAAATTGCTTCCTAATGTCAATTTTTCCTTCATCAATCCATTTAGGTGCTACTATAATAAAAATAATGAAAGGAGCTGCGTATATGTGACCTAAGTGCTTCCAGTTATCCTTAAGGTTAGGGGACTGAACTGAGATCAGAAAGGTAACATGAGCCAAAGCTGAGTCTAGAATTAAAAGGTCAGCAATTGTCATTTTTCACACAAACTTTATAAGCTGTTCTTTATAACACAGTATATCTTTTTTTGTTGACCTCATTGGTCAGGGCCTCATTTACAGGTAAGAGGTCAGAAGTCCCCAAACTTTTCCATCTATAACTAGCATCAAGTAGTGGCATTTTGTCTTTGTTGATCCTGCTAGTAGCGTAAAATAATTTTGTTTTTGAAAAATATAATCACAGAATCATAGAATCCTTAGAACTGGGAGGGACCTCTGATGGCTATCCAGTCCAATTCCTCTGCAATGCACAGGGACACAGCTTCATCAGGTTGCCCAGAGCCTGATCCAGCCTCACCTGCAGAGTCTCCAGGGATGGAGCATCTACCACATCTCTGGGCAACCTGTGCCAATGCCTCACTGTAAACGATTTTTTCCTTATATTTAACCTACCCTCTTGGAGCTTGAAACCATTTCCTCTTGTTCTATCACTGCAGACCCTGATGTTGGTTATTAAGCCCTTTCTAGGAGTTGACCACAGCACCAACATGTGCGTTTTTTAGTAGCCTTGAAGAGGAAAGCAGCGTCAGTTATATCCTCATGAGCATTATTACTTTATCACCTCTCCAAATAAATATTTTAGCACTTTTCTTTCTTCGTTCAGAGGAAATTTTACATTCAGATAACCGAATTTTAGACATTAGTGACTTTTTGTGAATATAGGCTTTTTATGTGAATTCAAATATTTTCCCCCACAAAGTACAATCTCAAAATACAATTGTATTCTTCTTAGCTTAAATTTTTCAGCAAGTTTTCACAATTGATATCTCTTTAAATGCAACTGTGCAAGTTGGTTAATTGATCAGAACACAGCCATGTTAGCCACAAGAGTGAGCCTTGTTGATTGGAAGCACTCAGATCCAACAGGATAGTCTATGTTCCCAGCAGAAAATTCGTGTTTTACTTATTTCCCTTGAATTTCCCTTGAAATACCATTCTGTTATTTAATGTATACTCTATAGAGGACATTTTTTTACTGATGTTCGGCTCTATTTTCTTCCAGTTTTGCTCTGTTATCCTCAGTATTTTTCATTGCAAAATTCTTAATTATTTTCTGAATATGCTTTTTGATTCTTTCAGTGCTTATCACTGCATCTTAAAGCAGGAGTTCTGAGAAACATATGAGAAAATACATATATTGGTTGTAGAATCATAGAATGGCTCAAGTTGGAAGGGACCTTAAAAGACCATCTAGTTCCAGCCATTAAATATCCTAACCAGTTTTTGGGATGCTTCTACAACTGCTAACCACGTGTTCACACTTTCTTTCATTGTTTAGGAAATCAAAAGTCTTTTGCAGGTATTTGTGAAGAGGGCTAGATATTTTTGTTTTATTTTGGGGATTTAAAACATGTAGACTTGGATAGATAAGACCTGATACTAATGATAAGACCTGATATTAATGTAGATGTGCACATTTAGAAGCTTGAAAAGCACACCACCCTCTCAGCCTTAACGAACAAGAAAAAGCACAAAGGAGACATTCTTCCCTCTTAATGCTTATGGAACAGTTAAGCATTGGTAGCTTTTGCCAATTCAAGTACTGTGCGTCTCTGTGGAGGAGCTATCACTGGAATTGGAAAACTTGTCAATATTTTAAAAAAATAGTCATAATTGTCATAAAAATGCACTCTCTCACACTGTCCTCTGCCTCTCGCTTAATATTCCTGCAATATAAAATCAAAGTAGGGTCCAAGATCACACATTTAAGCCTTGGGGGATGGGACTGAACAAAACAGATAAAGGTAATACGTGTATCTTTAAGGAGAATATCAGAGTGCCATGTCTGTGGCTATGAATACTATAAAGATACAGCCCTTTGTCAGGGGTGTGTTAAGCTGGATAATACTGCATAGTAAATGCTGTGCCATATGCATTACTGGAAGCACGAGAAGATCAGGATCGAAAGATTTTGCGAGACAGCCTTTATAGATCTGTGTGTAATAGACTGCTTCTCTGTCTACACCACTTTACGGTTAATGAATTTTGCTCTTGCTGGGCTGGTGAAATGCATCCCCTTTTGTTCCATCACATATGTTCTTTTCCCCTTGCCTTGACTAGATGCAGTACTTTAACAAAAAAAAATTGTTAGAACCCTTTCAGTAAGAATATGTAGTCTGCACAATCAGTGTTGAATTTTAATTCTTTTCAGGTAATTCAGTGCTGAACAAATCTAGCTCAGACCCTCCTTCCACTAAATATTTGGTTCTTTTAGGTAGAGGCATTACAAATATTTTTCTGGGCAGTCTAGAAAGGAAGTTTTGGTGGCTCTAAAAGAGAATTGATTGACGATAGAGCAAATCTATGTAATGGCACTATGGCAATTTGACTTTCTTTGAAACACAGAGGGTGGTGACACACTGGAACAGGTTGCCCAAGGAGGCTGTGGATGCTCCATCCCTGGAGGCATTCAAGGACAGGCTGGATGTGGCTCTGGGCAGCCTGATCTGGTGGCTGGTGGCCCTGCACATAGCAGGGGGATTGAAACGAGATGATCATTGTGATCCTTTTCAACCCAGACCATTCTGTGGTTCTATGATTCTATGAAACCTGGAGACCTGTTGCTCCTTCTCTCCACATAATGTAATTCTGCGTCGAACAGGAGCACTCTTCAGGTACCTGCTAACTCTTATGTTTAGGCAAATAAAGTTTTATTGCTTCTTTTTGGTAACTAGCAGTATGGATAAACTCCACCATTAGCCTTTTGTTCTGTATGCATTGTAAACTGAGTTTTTCAGGCAATTTCCAAATGCATCTTATATCATGCACTACCCCTTTCTCTCCTTAATACGGCATCTATACTGCTGAAATAAGTTTGTGTGATTCTGTCAAACTTTCTGTTAGGTGCTCAGGTGTAAAACACTCTGGGTCACTGAAAAGGACAATCATTTTATCTAATATTAAAGAAATTGAGAGAAACAGTTACATCTTCAAAACTTTCCTTGCCATTTAGCACGGATCCCAGTTTCCAGCCATTTAAGAGATACATTGAGCCACTGGGCTGCTCCTCTGCATGCATTAGTAACAAAGTCAGTGTAATATGGAACAGGCTTGCCATATCATGGACATGTTTATGAAGATTGATAACAGCCGGGGTTCAGTGTTAACTTTTATTGTCAAACAGGCTGCAGGAGAAACTGCCTCGTATTGCTTTTCCTTTGATTTATGAAAAGGTTGCTACATGAAACAGACATCACATAAAACAGCTCTGCTGGCAGTAGCATTATAAAATAGGGCCATAAGTAGACCAAACAATAACTAAGTATAATTATCTTCATTATTGTCTCTCTGAGCTCTATTTACCTTTACTAGGATGTTTTCACTCACCATGTTAATGTGGACCAACCTTTCCCATCAAGTGTGTAAGGATGATAAAATCCTACTGTTTCAGATAGGCACTACCCCAAAGAAGACCTTTGTACTTTGTGCCATCTTAAATCCACAAAATGAAGGAGATGATTCCAGTTTCAACTACTTGTGCATTCCAGAGGTGGTATTGGGAGGAAGACGAAAGATGTTCAGAAAAAAATTTGCTTCTATTACAGTTTCCATCAGTGAGGTATTTTACTGGAAATTACCCATTCTCCAGAATGGGTTATTTCAAACTGTGATATATTTAGACCCTTTAAAATCCAAACCCAGACCCCCAGCATAATGGCAGAGATCACCAGTTTCAAGCTGTAGAGAATTACAAGGAGAATTACTTTATTTCTCTTTCATTCTGTAAGAAGGTGTGCCAGAACAGGAGGAAGTGGAATCTCTTAGTTAGTAGCAATTAGCAGTAAAACTAGTGAAAATCCTAGAAAGGATGACCCAGGGAGCTACTGACCTGTCAACCTCCAAGATCATGGAGCAGATGCTCCTGGAAGCTATGCTAAGGCACATGGAAGACAGGAAGGTGATACAGGATAACCAGCGTGGCTCAGCCAAGGGCAGGTCCTGCCTAACCAACTTAATACCCTTCTATGATGGCGTAACTGCCTTACTAGACAAAGGGAAGAGCCACTGATGTAATCTATCTGGACTTCAGCAAGGCCTTTGACGTGGTCCCCCACAACATCCTTCTCTCCCAATTGGAAAGATATGGATTTGTTGGGTGGACTGTTCAATGGATGAGGAGCTGGTTGTGAGAACATACCAAGAGAGTGATGGTCGATGGCTCAATGTCCAGATGGAGATCAGTGACACGTGGTGGTGTCCCTCAGAGGCCAGTGCTGGAGCTGATGCTCTTTAACATCTTCATCAACGACATCAATGACCAAATGAACCTTCAGCCAGTTTGCAGATGACACCAATGTTGTAAAACACAAAAGCATTGCACCTCCCAACTATATGAGACCTTGGTGAAAAACAGGGTCTTAGAAATCATACACGATAAGATTATAAAACACAAAGGGTTAAAATGACTTCTTTGGATCAGATAAAAGTTCGGTCATGTAACTAAGTGCCTAATTAATGCTGTCAGTGCACAGTGAATGTATTAGGGAGACCTTTGTAAGATCTGAGATGGCAATGGCAAACCCCCCACCCTTCTGGTGTTGAACTGCTTTTCCAGTACTATCATGTCTTAAAACAGTCCCATGGAACCATAGCAGGAAAAATAACAGAATGAAGCTTGAATGCTGTGCTTCACAACTCTTCGCTCAAAGTGCAGTTCATGGTTTGTTCACGGTGCATTTTCCCCACTGGGATGCTAGAAAGGATATTGAGTTCATTATATTTTCCTTTATTTCTACAGAGCATTGGACAAACACATTAAACCTAAGATATATTACAACAAGGTCCAGTACTCACTTAGCAGTATGTTTGCAAGGTGATTATTCCTCTTTGTTTGTTAACACATTATTATTTTTGCAGCACAGCCGATGATATTTTCTAAAAAGATTGACTCACCACAGCCTGGTTGCAAGACCTGGGAAAGCACACATAGTCTTTGTAGCTTATCAGAGTGAATCCAAGCCTTCTTTTTGTTGAAAAATTTCATGCCCAAATGAAAAATTGGCATTTATTTTACTTTCTCTTAACTTTTAAGATTGCAACCTTCAGTTCCCTCCAGTAATCATCGCCCACGGGAGCAGTGATGCTTGAAGTGTTTAACTGTTGATTGCTTTTTCTGCACACTGCTTTTCCTCATAAAATGTCTTATGTTTGTGGTCAATAGCAGGCTTTCAGGCCTCTTATGGCTGAATAAAATAGTTAAACATATATTGCTCGAGAGAGTAATATTTGGATAATAACGTGCCACAAGTTGGTGTCTTATGGTGTTTCATATTTAGTGCAGCAGTTGACCTTTGCTATAGATAAGAAATGTGTCTCCTTATTACAACACACTTTATACCACCTATATAAGAGGAAAGCTGTTTTTTAGTGGAGTAGTGTAAGGTGCTGTGAAGATTTTATTATCACAAGTTTGGGATGATGATGTTACTCATGAGTTTACAAAGCCTGAAGTGAATTGTATAGCCCTTGGGAAATACACAGCAATAATAAATCCACAGTTGTGTATTTGGTTTATGCTGCTCATTTGGTTGGTTTGTCTGTACTCAGATCTGTCTGTGTTCTACTCTTTGTGTCTATGTGCTTTCACACACACTGTGATGTAACATTACTGTGGAAAATTGAGCATGGGGACATGAATAAAATTAAAATGATAATTTTATCCATTTTAATGGATAGTTTATCATGGTGTTGTTTCACCACTTTTGTGTAGAAAAAGATTTCAAACTAAAGTTCTTTTTCTTTAGAAATTTGAGAGGTTTTGTTGTATTTTTACATAGTATGTAATGCTAGTCAATACACCCACATAGCCCTGGAACAGCAGTGGCTGCAGACCACTGGCATCATGCATCTATCAGAAATGTCAGCCAAAGCATCAATTAAATTTCCCAAAGACTGAATCTGCTTTGTGATGAGCTCAAGCTGGATCCGAGGAGAGCAGTAATTCCCTGCTGCTTGCTGTAGCTCCTTTTGGAAGATTCTCTCCTCGGACTTGCACAGTGCCAGGAAACACCCCAAAACTCATAACACTAAGAAATGGCACCACCTGGTGTCATTGGCCGTGGTGATCTTTGACTTTTCTGCTCACAAACAGCTGAGCAAGTGGGATGTTGCCAGTCTTCATTAAATAACTTTTTAGGAGGAGTAATGAAACAAATCTCAAGTGATACTACATGCAAACTCAAAACAAGGCTTGAAACACAGTCATCACAAAGTGATTGTGTGTGCGTGGATGGATGGGGTTGTGTTCAAATCAGACTGAGCAGATTTACAGTTGGATTTGTTTGTTTCCCATTCTGCCTTGTTCTTGGACAGGCTTACATGCATCCAAGATGATCATTCTTTCCTAATTTACCAAAATAGAAGCTGGTTTTGATCAGTGCAAGATCAAGAAGTTCTTTCTGTTGTATTTATCTCATGTATTCACATTACATGAGTACGGTGTATTCCATCTAGATTAAACTGAGCCTTTCCAAGCTGCTTTTTATTAAAGATTATATTTGTTATATTATCTTTATAGTTCAAAGGCTTGTATGCCCAATTAGAAGCCTAAAATTTGCATTGCTGTCATCCATGTAGGTGTTTGCTTTACCATTTAAAGCTTATATCCTAGTATTCAGTGAAAACTGTTCTTCAAGCTCCAGGGTTAAAAATGTGCATCCCAATTTGGGTAATTCCAGCATGTGGTTCCCCTTGCAGCTGCAAAGACCAGCTGTGTGTAAGGTACATTTGTATAATAATTTGCTGGTGTACTGAGTGGTGTTTGTATTTTAAGGCTTTTTGTTTGCATGCTTTCTTCCGGGAGGTGAATTTTATTAACGAGTTATTTGGGATAATAAAATTCAAAGAATATCAATTTAAATAGAAGTGTTCCATCTAATGGTGCCTGTCAGGGTGGATGGCAGTCTCATTTCTTTGATGAAGGTGTTCAGAGCATGCACAGCCCTAGCAGGTCAGATCAGAGGTCCTTCTAGCTTATCAGGCAGCCACTAGGAGTAGATATCTCAGGAAAAGTGGAAAAATAGGGGAATTACACAGGGATGCCATTTAACCTTCAAAAAAGTAGTGCAGTGTGACATTCTTGAGCCAAACATTGTATTTTTGATCTTAATCCTTTGATGGACAGTACCTTGTAATTGGCTTCTGAACCCAACTGTGCTTGTGATACCCCAGTATCCTCTTGGAGTGACTTCCAGGTTTTCATTATGTGTTGTTCAGAAAACGCTTGAGTTGTTTCTTTAGTTGTAAACTTGCTGCTAGAAAACTTCATTGGCCAACTTCACTGGAAAATTTCATTGGAATAATTGTTTGTTATGCCACTGATGATTTCATACAACTGCCTCATGTTCACTTGCAATTCTTTTTCTAGGCTGGAGAGATCTAATCTACTTAATGTAATGTCCTAAAATATTGAAAATTTACCTTAGCAATTGGTTCATCAGACTAATTAGGATTCACAACCAGGAAATCTTTTCTGATCCCCATTCTGATTTAATCCTATTGGAAGTCCCAGCCCAACAAAGACTGTAAGACTGTGCATAACTCTGCACATGCAAATGTGGAATTACTCACTTCTTGAAGTTGTGCCTTGTATTTATGTGCTTTGCCAGATTTGGGATCGTAAATTCTCTCTGTTAATCTCTGCAATGCTCTTTCCTCCCTGTATGCAAGAAATAAATTGTTGCATTACAAGGAACCGTTTCCACTGTGCTTATGTTAAAAGCTGAACTGCTATCCTATCCTACCGAGTGGGAATCATAGAATCATAGAATGGCTTGGGTTGGAAGGGATTTTAAGGATCATGAAGTTCCAACCCCCCTACAGCAGGCAGGGCCACCAACCTCCACATTTAATACCAGACCAGGCTGCCCAGGGCCCCATCCAACCTGGCCTTGAACACCTCCAGGGACGGGGAATCCACAGCCTCTCTGGGCAGCCTGTTCCAGTACCTCACCACTCTCACGGTAAAGAATTTCCCTCTGATATTCAAACTAAATCTATCCTCCTTAACTTTCACCAGGCAAAAAAAAAAGCATCTAAAAAGGTCAAAGGTCTGCCAGTCCTCTTTGTTAAGCCAGGTTTTCATCAACGTATTAAACTTAGTGCACTCTAGACATAATTAGTTGTCTGTCTTCGAGTGGTGCATGTATAAGAACCTGCTGGAATGTGTCTTTCCTCCTCATCTCCATCCCTAAATTTCAGAGGTCAGACTGCTGAAAACAGATTTATATTTGCTATTAAGAGAGATGAAATAAATGAGAGGATGGCAAACATTTGCTGAAGCTTTTGTCAGTGCTGGAATTTTTAGGCCAAAGAGTCTAAAAATAACGTGGGCAGCATTAACACTGAAGCTGATCCTTAATAGCACCAAAAATACATATTCTGGGGGCAAAGTTTGTAGAAACAGAATATCCCAAGTTGGAAAGGATCATAGAGTCCAACTTCAAGTTGTATTCAGACTTCTGCAGAAGTCATTTATTTAGTGGCACCATACACATTTGGCATTTTTTGAATGTAATAGAGCAGGAACAACTGTAGTTCTCTTCCGCCACTTATCAGAGATTTGTTAGGAAAATTCTTTCCTTTGCAGCTTTTGGAAAAGTCGCACTATGTAGTCAAGAGTAAATAAAAGCAAGAATCAACTCCAAAGTACGTGAACTTTTGCTGGCAGCACTTCCCACATGGTAATTTGGAGGGCTTTGTGTGGGCACAGTTTGATTATGGACTGCTTCATAACATCAGTTACAGATACTCAGAAATCAGATTGTGGTATTCCTTCCAAATGATCTTTAGAAGAACATAACCATTTGGTTTGTGCTTTACATGTTTCATAACGCACTTGCAAGTCATCACCCACTTAACATGTGAAGACAGTTTTGAAAAATTATTTAATATAAAGAGTAAATTAATTGAAGAGCTAAAAATAATGGTACAGCAGAAAGGACCTTCATTACCACCAGTCCTTTCATGCTTTTTTTTTCCCCTGCTATCTGTTTTGCAACTGTTTTCTATACTGTTCAACAAGTCCTGCGAATTCACAGAGCAATGGGTCTGTGGAATTCACTCTTTTGGGATGAGGTAATCTTAGAAAAGGATGATCTCCTCACCACCACCTTTTGTCTCATGCTGGAAGATACCACTGTCTGGCTGCTGTTTCACACTTCTTGCTTGCAGAGAATCATTAAGGTTGGAAAACATTTCCATCAGAAGAGGGATGGCCAGCAGAGAGGTGATTGTCCCCCTCTACTCTGCTCTTGTAAGGCCCTGTCTGCAGTACTGTGTCTAGGTCTGGAGACCCTAGAACAAGAAAGACAGAGAGCTGTTGGAGAGGGTCCAGAGGAGGGCCATGAAGATGATCAGGGGACTGGAGCACCTCCCTTTGAAGACAGGCTGAGGGAGCTGGGCTTGTTCAGCCTGGAGAAAAGAAGGCTGCTGGGTGACCTCATTGCAGCATTTCAATACCTAAAGGGAGCCTACAAACAGGAGGGGAATCAACTCTTGGAAAGGGTAGATAACTGCAGGACGAGGGGAAATGGTTTTAAGTTGAAGGAGGGAAGATTTAGGTTGGATGTCAGGGGGAAATACTTTACAGAGAGGGTGGAGAGGTACTGAAACAGGCTGCCCAGAGAGGTTGTGGATGCCCTGCCCCTGGAGGTGTTCAAGACCAGACTGGATGGGGCCCTGGGCAGCTTGGTTTAGTATTAAATGTGGAGGTTGGTAGCCCTGCATGTGGCAGGGGGGTTAGAGCCTCATGATCCTTGAGGTCCCTTCCAACCCTGGCCATTTTGTGATTCTGTGAAAACCTCATCCAACTGTCAAGTCATCCCCACCATGCTCACTAAACCACATCTCTCAGTGCCATATTTACCCTTTTCTTGAACACCTCCAGGGACAATGACTCTACCACCTCACTGGACAGCCTGTTCCAGTGCCTCACCACTCTTTCTGAGAAGAAATTTTTCCTCATACCCAACCTGAACCTCCCCTGACACAGCTTAAGGCTATTACCTCTTGTCTTACCACTGCTACCTAGGAAAAAGAGGCCAACCTACACCTCACCACAGCCTCCTTCCATGGAGTTGTAGAGTCTTCTCTATCA
This sequence comes from Meleagris gallopavo, assembly GCF_905368555.1. Lineage (NCBI taxonomy): Eukaryota > Metazoa > Chordata > Aves > Galliformes > Phasianidae > Meleagris > Meleagris gallopavo. The sequence goes on from NC_139404.1 coordinate 2,414,385, forward strand.
AAGCCCTTCTTGTTGGCCACAAGTTGTACCAGAGGAGGTTTAGATTAGACATAAGGAAAAACTTTTTCCCTCAGAGAGCGGTCAGGCTCTGGAATGGCCTGCCCAGGGAGGTGGTGGAGACGCCAACCCTGGCGGTGTTCAGGAGCTGTCTGGATGAGGAGCTACAAGATGTGGTTTAGTGGTAGTAATGGTGATGGGAGGACGGTTGGACTTGATGACCTCATAGGTCCTTTCCAACCTTGTGATTCTATGATTCTATGCTTCTATGATTGTTCTTCACTGTTATTTCCAGTTTGCTGTTTGATATCTCTCTGAACCACCCATGATACTACCTTCCATCCATTGTGCATTCCCATGCATCAGTTCATTGCTTCTTTATGTGCACTGTAAGCAACTTGAGGACAGAAACATTTTTTTTTGTTACTTTGTGTGCTGCTCAGCACTGATGGGCTCTGATAGCAGCAGCAGGAGCAAGTAAAGCAGGTCAGGACATTTGCTTCAGCTCTCTCCTGTGCTGCTAAATTGGGTCTACCAGGTAACACAATCCTTTGCAAGGCTGGATTTTGAAGCTAGCACTTCTCTGGATGCTCATGGAGACTGTCCCCAGGTTGTAATTTGGCCACACATATGCTGATTTGTAGGGAAAGAGTTTGCACATACTGTTGGGTTATGCTGTGCTTTGCCTGACCTCAGACCCAGCGCGTCATTTTACTGAGCAGCACAGGGCTAGCACTGAATGCCAAGGGTTACACAAAGAACAGATGCTTCTGATGAGTGTCAGCATTTTAATGAGGAATCAAATTAAGCCCTGGATACTTCTGGCCATCTAATGGTACAATTTTTTCATAATCCATGCTGTTTTTTTGTTGCTATTTTTTTTTCTATATTTTATGACAATTGCCTGAAGTCCTGATCTGGTGGGATTATGCCAGATACCTGCACAGTTGGAAACTCATCAGCCATTCAGATTCCTTCAGTCAGAATGTCAGTTTTATCACAAAACTTACCAGGGTGATTTCACATTTCCTCTTCAGTAGACATTTTGTTTGAATGCCATGAAGGGGCTCCTTTTCTCAGAGCCCCCGGGAATACGATAAGCTATGCTCTTTGAGAGAGGCTAGATGAGCACAAAGTTACTCTCATTAAATTTTCTCTTCGTGCTTTAGCATAGAATATTTCTTTTTAAAGCTCTCTCTTATTTTCTTTTGTGTCTTCATCCCATTACCTTTATGAGATTGTGGTGCATCAGCTTGATGGAAAAGGTGGGCGCGTGGCTGCCTCGGAGCACACAGAAATATTTTGCTGGCAGATGAGATGCTTGAGGAGCAGCTGGGAAGGCGAAAGCAGATCGAGTAATTGTAAACTTAATAAAAACACGTTAATAAAAGCATGCTGTGTGGTGCAGGGCGCAGATCAGGCTGCTGTTCATATTGACTCTGGAGAAGAAAGGTATTTTAAATTTCACGTGTATTGACTCTGGAAAGTACTTACTGAGTTGCATTGAATGAGGATGGAGTTCTGTCAGAGTGTCCTTCAGTCCCCGTTGACCACTACAGTATGTATTTTTCCAATCGTTTTCTTCAATTTAATTGTGAAATTTCTAAATGATAAAAAATAAATAAAATTTGGACAACTTCCCTGCTGTATATTCCAAAATATACCCCTCAGGACATGAGGTGAGTTCGGAGAAGGAATCTCCTGCTTCAATAGGGCCAGGTCTGGAACCAGACCACATTGCTTGATCCATTCAAGTCTTAAAAATCTTTACGTTTTCCCTGCAGTTTCCTCGTAACTACTGGTTTTGTATTGCTTATCTTTTCTTACAAGTTTCTTCTTCAGTCAAACCCCGCCAGACTCTTAAATTCTGTAAAATTATCATTATTTACAGGAGCATTGGAGAAGCTATCAGTGAGGGAGATGTTTCATTTCCCTTTTGAGGAGTTTCCTTGCTGTTGGCCCTTTCTGACCATGCATCTGAGAGTCCTGCCATCCATCACCCACCAGAAATCAATCACAGATCTTTTGCTTGCTTTACCATAATGTGCACTGCAGCCTGCTTTCCTGAACGGGAGATCCTGCCCTGCATGCTTTATGGCCATCTAATGTTAGATAGTAATCTCATTTAGTGTTTTCCCAAAAGTGCAAATAGTGCATTAGGGAAGCGTAACAAGCACAGCAGATCAATACAGAGCTGGTGCTTGCCTTGAACAGATTAATCCAAGAAAATGGACTTTGTTGACTTCAAGAAAGTGGCTGTTTGCTGCATTGACCAGCACTGGGACTGCGTTGCAGGAGTGGGCTGAGGGCACAGTTGGAAACATCACCAATGGGAAACGATGATATGAAAATAAATCAACATGTCTTATGGTGCTCCGGTACTGTGGGCATTGTAAAGCATCCATTGGAGCATTCCAATAAGGAATTATACGTGGGCGCTGATGGCATGGCTTAGGAAAAATCAGTCGACAGAGGGTAAGAACTGAGTCACACATCTACAAAGAGCATACACAGTGCTTCCTCTCTTATTTCTGTTTCACCCCAGTACAGCCATAGACTCTGCTGAAGTCAGTCAGTGTACAGCATTTTTTGTGGTCATACATTTTGATGCCTGACACGCTTTTGAAATGCTTGCTGATAGCATTAGAGGGAGGGATTAGGGGGAAATCCTCATCCGCAAGAGCCTGCAGAAGTTTGAACTTCCAGATCACAAAGTGTTTTAAGCTCCGGGGACTGCGTTTAAATTCTGTTTTAGGTATTTCACAAATGCACGGTAATGAATGAAAGGAGTGAGAGAGCTGTTTTATATTGGTATATATCGTAAAATCAAGGAGACTTTGCATTTCTTCTTTGGTACTACATCTTGAGTGGTTGCCAAGAAGTCAATTCCCTCAAGGAACAACACTGTGCTTCACGTTTCATTTTCTCACTGTACTAAAGCAGAGATCTGCTCGAGCCAATCAGCAAAATAAGAAAGAACAGAATATTCATCTGAGGATGCAGCTGCTGATAAGTCCTGTTCTTTTTACGACCTCACTGAACTAAAAATAATGTGGGCTGCAATGGATGTTGGAACAGTCAGGCTTTCCTGGTAGGTTAAATGGGGAAGTGTATTAAGTATGCAGTTGCCACACATAAAACAAATAGTGTTATACAAACCTTAGCTGCTGTTTTTCTGTGAAGTTTCAAGTCTGTTTTTTTTGTTGGTTTTTTTTTCCCTACCAATGAAATTCTTTATTTTTTGCTGTAAAAGAGGTATAACAGTGAGTAAGGACATTGTTTTGTGGGGAAATGGTGGTGGTAGGTGGGTGGTTGGACTAAATGGTCTTGGAGGTCTTTTCCAGCCTTGGTCATTCTGTTATTTTAGATTTTGAGTACCTTAAAAGTTGTCTGTAAATTAAATATCTGATTAGCTTAAAATTACATTGGAATTCTGATCGTTCTGCCAACCTCTTGCTTCTAAAATAGGAGTTGTATTTCTGTTTCAATTCTGTGTCACTGTGTGAATAACATTATATAGATTAATACAAATGACAGGATTTTTGTCCAAAAAAGATTTGGTTTTGCAGAATAGTTTCCATTCCTTTGTGTATTACATCAGCCAAAAAGATGGCAAGAGTAATTAATTCACACAGTAAAGAAAACAGACAAAGTTCCTAAATAAGTTGCACATCTGGCAGCAGGGTTACAATTGAGGTGATGGGTAGAAGAGAAGGGGAGGAGGATGTGCCGAAAATAGAGGCTATCATCAGATCAGCAAAAGCAGATTGTGTAATTTGCTGATGGCAGCAGGTTTTCTGTATTCTGCAGGTCAGCCCAATGGGTCCTTTCCGTCTTCTGCAGCAGCAATATTTAATAAGAGGCGAGACTGTATGGCCATAGGACTATACAGCAATGACGCTTAATGAGTCCTGCATTTCTCTGACTATTTTTCTTTATGTAAGTGAAATCAGACATGCTCAGTATGACCCTCAGTTCAAAACACAGAATCGTAGAATGGCCTGGGGTTAAAAGGACCACAGTGATCACCGAGTTTCAACCCCCTGCTGTGTGCAGGGTCACCAGCCACCAGACCAGGCTGCCCAGAGCCACATCCAGCCTGGCCCTGAATGCCTCCAGGGATCCAGGGGCATCCACAACCTCCTTGGGCAACCTGTTCCAGTGTGTCACCACTGGAAATGAAGAAACATTTCCTCATATGAAGTTGGATGTTGATTTTCTCTGCCAGCTAGAACCAAGAACTAGATCAGGATGACACTTGTGGTCCTAGCAGCTCACTTTCCCATTTGGGTCTGATGTTACCCAGATTATAACCCAAACAGCTCTAAAAGCAGCCTTCTTTTTGTGACTTTAAAGTGTTCTCCCTCACTTCTGTTATTTAAAGTTGCATCTCTCCCGAAATGTTTTTGAGAAGGAAACCAAAATCTTCTTTCTTCTTTCCCCAGGCGTTATGAGACTCAACCAGTCTGTGCTGATCTTCAGGGCAAAATTCTGCAGTGTTACCAGCAACATGCTCAGGAGACCCTCAGCTGCTCTGCACTGGCTAGCCAGTACCTGCATTGTGTCAATCATGCCAAACAGGTGAGTGTAGGAATCTTGCTACTATAGTAATTGCAGAAGGCAAAAAAAAAAATAAGAGGAAACAGTCAGATTATCCAATTAGTCCCTTGTACACGTTAAGCAGTAGTGTTCCCTGTGTGTTTGTTCTCACAAGCTCTGTGGTGTCCTCTTTCAATTTACTTAAATAATAGGGTTTCCATCTCTTCCCTTGGGAAACCATTGTTTAGTGTAGGAGCTAACACTGTTGGCAGATGTTTCCTGGTATCTGCAGGTTTAGCAGTCAAACAAGGGGATTAAACTAAGTGGTACTATTTGTCATAAATACCACTGTTTTCAGTAACAAATGAATGGATGTCTCAAACTAGATTGCTCACCAGCTGGAAGTCTTGATTTCTTTTAAGTTAAGCATTCAGGGTCTAACGCTGACGTTTGCCTGCTCTTTCCCTGTATACATTCAGTTTGCTACTCTACGTGTTGCTAAGTTAGATTATAAACATATATGCTTCATTAGGGCAGTAGAAGGGAAATGTCAGTACTATATAAATGATCCAGTTAAAAGAAGCTAAAATTTCTAAAGATTATTCTTTTTAATCAGCTTAAATCTTTCAAATACGGAGGTGCGTGTGTTGATTTCAGTTGTTCTTAAAGAAGCCAGTTGGAAACATGCTTATAGGCCACATATAAAATCATAGAATCATAGAATCACAGAATCAGAAAATGGCTTGGGTTGAAAAGGACCACAATGATCATTGAGTTTCAACCCCCCTGCTATGTGCAGGGTCGCCAACCACCAGACCAGGCTGCCCAGAGCCACATCCAGCCTGGTCCTGAATGCCTTCAGGGATCCAGGGGCATCTACAACCTGCTTGGGCAACCTGTTCCAGTGCATCACCACCCCGTGTGAAAAACTTCCTCCTAATATCTAACCTAAACCTGCCCTGTAGGTAGAAAGTACTTAAAGAAGTCTGTTAATCTTTGTTTCTGATAAAAGCTATGAGTTAATATTTGAGCATGTGAAAATCATGGAATTGTAGAATCATTAAGTTAGGAAAAAGACCACTGAGATGATCCAGTCCAACTGTCAACCCATTCCCACCATGCCCACTAAATCATATCCCTCAGTGCCACTTCTCTGCATTTCTTGAACACCTCCATGGACAGTGACTCCACCACCTCCCTGGGCAGCCTGTTCCAGTGCCTCACCACTCTTTCTGAGAAGAAATTTTTCCTCATACCCAACCTGAACCTCCCCTGACACAGCTTAAGGCTATTACCTCTTGTCTTACCACTGCTACCTGGGAAAAGAGGCCAACCCCCATCTCACTTGAAAGAATTTGGCTGTCATCATTCACTCTGACCTTTCTGCAGTTAAACTGGTGCAGTCTTGCTCCTGTACTGCTCGAGATCTTCCTGGAGTTAATGCTTCTCTCTGTTTAAGTGCACTGTAAATTTTTGTGGGAGACAACAGTTGCAGTGCTAACACTGTTTCTGCACTCTGCAGCACTTAATTCATTTGTGGGGTGCTATTATTGTAATTCTTTGTTTATATAGTTAGTGTGCTCCTGTCTGAACTGGCAGCCTGGCAGTGCTGGATGACAAGCTCAGCAGCTGCAGCTCGTTCTGTGAATGTGCTGCAGTGCAGGATGAGGACAATTTGTGGGGCTGCTCGGGCAGCTCTGAAATCACCCCATGATATTAAACCTTGTTATCATCCGTAGAAACTTTGACCCAAGAGGATACCTGCAATGAAGTATAAAAATCAATGAGATCAACCTGTCCCTTTCAGATTTACCTCCTTCGTTATACCTTTGGATAGTTTTCCTGCACACTTGTTAATGTACTTTAATGCACTCAGCTCCTGTGCTCCTTCACCGCCTTTAGAACTCTACAGCCTACCACATCTCTCTGCTCATAAAAATCTTTCCTGATGTCGTAACCTGAGGGTCTCCTTTTTAAATCTCCATGCTCACACACCCAGGTGTGAGAGGTGCAACAGGTTTTGCCCAGGTCCCTTCCTACCATGGCAAGCAAATATTGGTGTGTATATGTATTATTTTCAAAGCTTTCACTTAGTGTGATTTTTGTATTTCAAAATCCGGTGTGAAGTTTCTAGAAAAAGAATTTTTTGAGACATTCTAGAATCACAGAATCATAGAATGGCCTGGGTTGAAAGGGACCACAATGATCATCCAGTTCCAACCCCCCTGCTGTGTGCAGGGTCGCCAACCAGCAGACCAGGCTGCCCAGAGCCACATCCAGCCTGGGCCTGAATGCCTCCAGGGATGGGGCATCCACAACCTGCTTGGGCAACCTGTTCCAGTGTGTCACCACCCTCTGTGTGAAAATCTTCTTCCTAATATCTGATCTAAACCTCCCCTGTCTCAGTTTAAGACCATTCCCCCTTGTCCTATCACTATTCACCCTCGTAAACAGTCGTACCCCTTTCTTAGAAGAAGAAAATAAAGGCTAGTAAATTATATTAGGTTGCTGTGTAGTTGGCATCATTGATGCTTGCATCATTTGGAAAAGTCATTTACTGCATTTATAATTCTATACTATTTTTAACAGGAACTGTAAATTTTAATTAATTATACATATTTAAGCTATAACTGAAGTTTATATCTGGTAGGAATGTTTTCAGAAGGCTATGATGAGGGCGAATTAATTCATGTTCAGAAGGTGCAGGAAAAGGAAATTGCATAAATATGAGCATTAAGTTTCTGAGCCCTTTTAAACACCTTTTTTTGTTGAAGATCTTCAGCCGAGCCTGTCAAGTAGTTAAAAGTGTTTCCTAAATGCTTCTTATTCTCTTTCACACATGCTTCAAGATGAGAATTCAGAGGTTTCTCTCTTATGATAACAGAGAAAGAGAAGCCTTTTATGATGGAAATATTTGCAAGCAGGAATGATTGTTTTTCATAACGAACATCAGTCCTCTAGAGCTCATCCTCCATGTGTTGCAGCTGTAATTGTAATTATTTTTACTCGCTGATTGCCTGGAAGTCCAGACAAGCAGTTACTTTGAAATAATTGCCAAACACCGCTATAAAATACTGCAGAATTACCTATTATGTCTGCTTGGTCGGAAGACAGAAGAGCAGGATAAATAGCAGATTCAGAAATGAAAAAGTTAACTGACATTGGCTACAAGAAACAAACAAAGAAGAAAATTTGCTAGAGGGAATAGACCAAGATATTGAAAACCAAATAAGTTAACTAATCCGATTTCCTGGCGGTGAGTCTGGGCACTTGTGCTCAGGCTGAGCACACTCTGTGCTTTTCATAAATTGAATTTATTGACTCCTCTTTCTTTCCTATCTTGCTTATAATTATCTCACCCTCTCTTCTGTATGCTCCTTATTTCTCATCCTGTCTGTAATCTCATGTCTCTATCTGTCCTTTTCTCCCCTTGTTAGAAAGTCCTGGAGAGCTGTTAATTCAGAGGAGTTTGACACATTGCTGTATCTTCAGTTTAAATCTTCTCCCAAAGTCATGAGAAGCTAGTGAGATAAATTAAGCTCTATTATTAATGTTTGTATTTTATTATAATAGAAGCAGAGAGAAAAACTGCTTAATGGAGCCATTAAAGGGAAGACATTAGGATTGTCTGTGCCATGGATTTGTGTTCCCACTGCTGAAGGATCTCCAGCTATTGCACCATCTGCAATAATACGGACCATCCACTGGCATTTGTATTGCTTGTTCTAATCTACTTCTCGCTGATGTGGTCAGTGTGGCTGTTGAATACCCAATTTTATTTTTCCTTGTGCTACAGGGAGTCCTAATTCCTATATGGAAACACAACCACAGCATAGCTTAATGACATCTGTGCAATGTTTTCCCATTAGACCTCTTATTTCACAGGGGTGCAAGTGTCTGCAGGCAGGTTAGGTCCGAAAGTACTCGAAGGAATGATAACAACAGCTGCTGTTGTCTGACAGCCTGGCTACAAAATGCTGTCCTTCAGCCTCTTCAGCCTTGTAACCATTACTTTAAATTGTAGGACAGAGTGGTCCACAATCATGCATCCTCATCAGAGTAACCATTTCATTCAGCCTCATTCTCCAGTATTTTCACTAGGTACTGTCTCACTGTCTAATGGAAAAATATGTAAAATGAGTGTGGCTGTGAACTGAAACGCAATAAAAGGACACTGTCTTTTATGGATACCATTTAGCACTACCTTGATTAAAGAAAGTTAATTATGAGAGGTTCAGACCACGTTCCCTTCACACCTGCATTGATGTCATGGAAATAATGTAAATACGTGAAGTAATTAAATGTTGTGGGCAGAAATATGCACCTAGTGAACAAATACCTGTGATTTCTTTCCCTAGGACATTAAATGAAAGAAAAGTAACAGCATTTTTCTCTGCTCTTTTGGGAATTTCCAGTGTAAATTTATGCAGTGTTACATTTACCCCAAGTTAATGTTCAGCCCAGCAATGGCTTGGAGCAAGTTTCTGCATTACTACTGCAAAAGGAGACTTCTAGTAGGAATAGCCTTCATCGGTTCTACAGAAATCTCTGAGGGGATCCTGTCAGTAAACTGAGATGGAGGATTTTCTTAATTAATACAAGTTTCCCCTATCTTTGTTTATAAAAGCAGCGAGGGAGCCTAAAACTGATTCCTTTCATTCTGTTAGACTGAACCTCTCTATCACGAGTTCTGGATATTATTTGTGAACAGAGATGTTCAGCATCTTTCCATGCGCTCACTGTTGACTCCTTGGGATGTATCTTAATCCTTCTTGCAGTAACACTGCTTGATACAGTTGAGTGTTTCTCCGGATGATTTTTGGAAAGACTGTGAGGATTTAAATCATAGAATGATTAAGATTGCAAAAGACAGCTAAGATCATCCGTCCATCCACTGACCCATGCCCATCATGACCCCAGAAACCACATCCACCCTTTTCTTTGAACACCTCCAGGAATGATGACTCCACCGCCTCCTGGGCAGCCTGATCGAATGCATTACCACTCCTTCTGGGAAGAAACATTTCATAATATCCAATCTGAACCCCCCCCCCCCACCCGGCACAACTTAAACCCACTGCCTCTCATCCTGAAAAGACAACAGATTTCTGTTCCCTTCATTGCTAATTTTCCTGAGCCCTAACTTCTATGACTCTGTGCTGTCCAGATCTGCGGAGAATGTTCTCAGTCTGGCCAGATGGTGTTCCAGTATTTGAGTCAGCTTGCAGGTCTCCTGTGAGATTTCGAGGTTCACATTTGGGCCTTCTCCTGACATAAGCCCAAAACATTGTCAGACCCCTTTCTATTGTTTTTTACAAGGAGATTCAAAATTTCTTCCCTATTTTCTGGATACTGAAGGCAAGAACAATAGATTGCTTTGGTCAACTTCATAGCCCACTAATGAGTGTAGATGATGCTAGATCCTGCTTTCTATTCTGTTCTAGATATGTAGTATCTATACATCTGCTCATTTCTAAAGACCCTTCATTTATGGTTCATTACAGTAGGAAACTCTTGGTAGAGCTCTGCATATTATCCCTGCAAGTCTGTGTTTTCATGGTAGAGGCCAGGACCTCTGAATGGAGTCAAGACCCTGTAGCAGAGCTTGCTGGTGTGGCAGTAGGAATAATTCTTAGAGTACTTGACAGATCTATCCTTTTAGCTCTGGGTGGCCTAACTGTGCACAGGAGGTGAATAATGAAGTGAAAGTTCAGTTCGACATGTTCAGACTATCAAGATTATGATGATGACTCGGAATATAGGAAGAGTGTAGGTAGGGGACATACTTAGTGCTGTGTGACTTCGGGATATATTTCCTCCAGTATGTAACTGCTGGGAACAGGATTTATCTTATTGTAAGGTCAGACGTTTTAATTTCCTTAATAGCCATAGCATGACTGGAGCTATGATAGCATTAAGATGGATGAATAGGAATCGTTCCTGCAGCTCTTCAGTCCTCCAAATGTCTGGCTTGTTGAGTCCTCGAATAGCTCCATTCTGCCTCTGTGACTTGTCCCTGCAATGATATGCATGTTAACAATGTTTCTTTTTCTGTATTTTAATTGGGGGAAGAAAAAAAAAATTGCAAATCCTGGGAAGGAAATGTCACCAAAATTCGGTGTGTCTCTGGAATAACTTTGAGTTATTGAAACACGTGTTTCTCCCTCTCTCTTCCCTCCCCTCTGACCATTTTCTTAGCAGAGCATGCTTGGGAGAGGAGGATAAAGGCATTGTCCAAATCAAGCACAAGACCATCAACTCTAATTTCAGCAGAAGAGCATTTTTTCCCAAGAATGATATGACAGCCCATTTACAGGGCAGACCAATAAAGAGAAGAACTGGAAGAGCCATTTCAAGAGCAGCAGCCATCACGGCTCAATCAGTGTGGCCATTTGAAAAGCCAAGACCTATATCTTATTACATCAGAAATCATACATCCGAAGACACTGTTCAGTCTTAGTAAAATCCACTTATTTGTGATTGAAGAAAGGAAAAGAAAAGAACCTCTCACTGACCTTAGAAAGGGGAAATATCCTTCAAATGCTGCCATTTCATTGCAGAATCTCCTCAAAAACTTCTCACTGTCAAAGGCATGGGTATGTAACACTTGGTGTGCCGGGATGTGGCAGTGCATTGTAAGTCAGCTGCTGCTCCTCGCCGTATTTGTTGCTTATATAAAGTTTTTCTTACAGTGGATAATGACATAAATTTTACTTTAACTTATTTTACAAATGATGTGGTCTAATGAAATCTCTCATCAGGCCTTCTGCTGAAGTGATGTTAATGATCCAACACTTACAATTTAACACGGCCTTCATGAAATGATTCTGTTGTGCTTTTCACTCTGATAAAGTACTGATGAATATGCCTCATTCTGTACCAACAATAAATATATTTTATGAACAAAGTCAGTGTTTCACTCTGTCTCTCTTTCCAGTTCTCAGAGGCTGATGATGTTCCCTTTGCTGTGCTGTTCATGTTTTTCCAGCAGATGTTATTACAGAAGCTTTTAAAGCATAGGATTTTATGCATAACCAGCCTTGGTTCCATGAATACTACTTACATATTACTGTTTTCTATCAAAGCAACTAAATCGATGCCATGTGATAGCATGTTGTCATTCATGAACTACCAGAGCTTCCTTTCTTGGGAGTACATGGGAACGGAAGGGCATGCAGCACCCAAAACTGCAAACCTTAATACAAGTAATATTTTGGGGGTACTAAATCATATGCCTTTAATATGGGGGGATCAGTTTCATTTTATCATGTCTTTTCAGATAACTGCTGCAGCATTCATCTTACCAAACAATCTTAAAAAAGGCTTTTACACCGTAGTAATAGTTTCAAATGAGCAATGTGTCTCGAGCCTTCTGCTGTCTATTTACCTGTTCTGTTTCTCTAATTGGCTGCGTTTGAACTGCATTCTACTGTACAACTGCGTGTGCACCTGCAGATCTCATTTGTATTCAGAATACTGCTAGTGTTTCTCCTATCCTAATTATTGAGATGCTTGTTGAGTACTGTTTAATTAAGGGGTTCTTCTTTGTTTTTAATGTTACAAAAAAAGCTAGTTTTTTTGTTGTTGTTGTTTTTAGTTGCAAAGGTACAGTAATAGCGTAAGGAAAGGAAAATCCTGGCATTCAGTGTCAGGTGCCAGGTAAACTGCTTGAGAGAAATAATAGGAACATAAGTGACATGTTTACATGGTGACTTGCTGCAGTGTTTACAAATCAGCTAACTCACAAATTCTCCTTTATAATGTTCTCTTTTGTAACAGAGAGCCAAGAAGTTGGCAGATCCATCCTTGCCAGACTTAGAGTTGGCAGCAAAATATAGCATAGAGAAAAAGCAGACGTTTATAAGGCCAGATGATGCTGTAAAATCAGGAGAAGAGCTATGTCGGGAAGGAAGGTCTCTGTTATTGCCAAATGTTTATTGGTTTCCCTTACTGACAGCCTTGAGCAATGGGAGTCAGTCTTGCTTGCTTGCTTTCTTCCAACTGTGTTTCAGGCTTCATTTGAGATGATGTGTTCTTTAAACATCTTCTGTATCATCAGTGGTGTCATCTCTAGCATGTTTCGCTTGAGCTTGGAGGATGCTGATTGCAGCAGGCAGGCCGTAGTCCTTAAAATAGTCTGCTTTGTGGACAACTTTTGCCTTTAAAGTAGAGCAATGATACTGAGTGTTTTTGGAGTGAGCGTCAGTTTGCCACCTCTTCTGCCTGTGCCATCACTCCTTCTGCATGTCTGCATTCTAATCCCTTCTTTGGTCTTCAGCTTCTTCCTCCCTCCCTCTTTCTCACTTGCTGGTGCACAGGTCAGGCAGGACACACCTCTTTTGAAAACACTTGAGATGTGGTGTTGGACATTTCAAGGAAACAGTAGGTCTGCCTAGGAGGGGGACACTTTGCATGTTTTGGATTAACTATATGAAAAAGGGACAATACTTCGTAGGGAGGACAGGTCAAAGAATCATTAAGGTTGGAAAAGACAATTAAGATGACCCAGTCCTACCCTCAGCCCATCCCCACAATACCCACTAACCATGTCCCTCAGTGCCACATCTCCACATTTCTTGAACACCTCCATGGACAGTGACTCCACCACCTCCCCGGGCAGCTTGTTCCAATCTCTCATGACTCCTGAGAACAAATTTGTGCTAATATCCAATATTGACCTTTCCTGGCACAGCTTATGCTGGGATGATGAAGGGATGATGCACTGTACCTATGGTAAAGAATAATTTGAGATATTCCTGTTGGTCATTTACAAGAACAGTTGTACCTAGAAGGTTTTAAATGGAAAACCAGTATTGTAGGAGCTAAATCAAAGCTTTTCATTGTTCTTTGCTCAGTTTCTATGGAACAAGTCACAACTCTTTCAGTAGTGTCAAAATAATCACTGCTATCTCATCTAATTTAGTAGTGTTACACTCTTTTAGGTACTAGACTTCCTTTCCTCAGGAATCGTGTGTCTGAGATGTCACTTAGCTTTACATAGTCATTTTTTGTTTTGTTTTTAACTTGCTAAGATATGTCTGCATTACAGTTTTAAACAGATATTTGGAACTGGCTTTAGCACACAAAGACTGGGGGATGGGATACATTTTACAGCACAGACTGCCACTGCTTTGTTCTTTTTTAGATCCTGTGCCGCTTTTTGAGGGAGTTAAAAGAGGGGAGTGGAGTCTCAGGTGGACTCCATCTGATGGATTCTGGCATCTCTCAAGCTGAAGTCTCTTACTGGAGAAGAGACCCTTGCCTTTATTGATTCTTTTCTTCTTCTTGTCCTTCATATAAACATACCTGTGCGTGAAATTCAGAAATCTGCCCCATCCACCTGGTGTCCTTTCTGTCAGATCTATAAAGCAGACAGTTCCTGGTGTTGTGAGCCATAGCTGAAGCCCTGAGTCTTTGTCACACTGTCAACCCGTGGTGCTCAAGGAAACTATTTACTACTGTGAAGTTTGCTGGCTGGCACAATTCAGTCTCTGGCTGGCATTTTGTCACAGACGCTAATGATCATTCACAGAACAGCTTCTGGGGGTTATTTCTTCTACCCCTTGGTTCAGTCTGAGTGATATTTATACCTCCTATATTGTCTGAATTCCTGATAGGAGAGGAAGTCCTTCCCTCTTCTGTCATTTTTGTTTTTCCTTTCCAAAATAACAGAAATTCTAGCCATTATTCTTCTCTGCAGACTGCTGCTTAACCTGCGAATGCTGCTCAGGTTTGGGCAAGGCAAACTGATTATTTCTTGTGCTTTCTTTATGTGTATCTTTCTGTTCTATTAGCACCTGGAAATCAGCTTTTCATCACAGTAGATGGGTACCACCGAGAGATGGAGAAATGTTAGCCTTGCTTTTCAAAGAGAGTGAAGAAGGCACTGCAGGTGCATGTCCATCCTACAGCACAAAAGTCCTTTCTGTGTTCAGGCTCTGATATCTCTACATTTGAAACCATCCACTTATCGTGATCGGCATTAATGAAACCATTTATGTCCATGCTATGAGAACCATGATTCTTCCTTAAAAGAGCTGGGGGCTCTTTTTCAGGGCTGAGCACCCACTGTCACACTGAAGTTCAGCAGAGCATTGAGTCACTTCCAGACTCTGGCTCTTAAGAGCCCAAGGCAAGATCGGAGTGGAGGGCTGGAAAATGAGTAGGAAATTGGGGAGGTAAGGCAACTTGACAGCAGTGTTCACGTTGGGTTTTGCTGAGTGAACACCCTGCTGTTTTCAACTCTGTGTTAGTGAGGAATGTCTGTCATCTCAAGTCACCTTCCTGTTTGCTCTCAGCTGCTGTTCTTATCTTATTATCACACAGGGCCCGGAGGCAACTGCATCTCTGGTTTAATCATCAGGGTGGTGGTTATCCCATAGCACCATGCTCAAGGTATTCCCATTGGATAAAATTCTGTGCAGCAAAGGTGCTGTGCCTTTCCTGAGGCTTTCTGACAGCAAAACACTGCAGTGCAAACTTACCTACACCAGCAGAGGAGCATCATCAGCAACCATCCCTTCCTGAGGAATGGGGAGACATCCTGAATGTGGTGTGAGCAGGACCTGGTCTTCAAGTCACAGTGAAAAAGCCAGGCAGGTTCCCAAGAGCACAAGGCGCTGAGCCAGGGCTCCTCTGCAAGAATGTCTGCTCCCTGTGAACAAAGATGCTGGGTAATTAGAGAGGTAATTAGTTTAGTAATTACTGAGGTAATTAGTTCATTTCTCTCTCAAGCCAGTAGCTGCTAGAAAGAGGAGAACATTGAGCCTTGTGCTGGTGGGAACACCTTGAATTGCAGCCCTGCTGAGTTAACCCATCTCTATCCTGTGTGGAAGCAGTGCTTGGCTAAAAACAGAATGGTCAGGAGGAAAAGTAACCCTAAACACTGTGTTTGCTTTGTGTCCAAAAGCTTTTGAAGCACCTTGCAGTGAGATCTGAAAGCCTTTGTGCCATAGCCAGGAGACTGAAGCAGCAGATGTAACGTGCAGGAGTGATGCAGTATTTATTACCAAGGTTTTACATATTCCTAGGTGCACCTTTTGGGTAACCATTTCCCAGTGCCCCCATAACATTGCTGTCATTGGATTACCCACCCTTTGTATCAGAGGCTGCACACCTCTTTTCCCGTGGGCTGCCTTGCTGCTTTAGCAGAGACATTTCTACCAGCCTGGGGTGCAGCTGGTGTTTTCTGTACAGCTGTCATATGAAGCCTTGGTTATTTTCTAACCGCCCTACACAGGAAAACTTTCTTCCCTTGCAGGTCCCGAGGGCGGTCAGGGGCAGAGCAGCTGTCCCAAAGCAGGGGTGACTGCACTGACGGTGTTGGGGCTGAAAGAGAATCGAATTCCCTAATAAACTGCAAGTCAAACAGGTTCTACTTGATGTTAATCTATTGCTTGTATAAAAATAGCAGAGCTGGAAAGGACTTACAGCTCACTTCTCTGCTATTCCATAAAACTCGATATCAAAAAGTTGTTCTCACATTCCTTAAAGTCCACATTGCCTTCTCCTTGCAAAGATATTTGGAAGTTTATTTCATTGTAGTGTAGGAGTTTGGCTCTTCAAAGGGATTAGTGGGAGAAGTGTGGTGGGAGGGTCAAAGAGATGAGCTGCTGAGTAGCCATTAATGGATAGAACCTTTTTTACCAGGCTGCCCACCAGAATGTACTGCATCTCTCCTGTTTCTCAGGTCAAACAGAGAGGATTATTTTTTTTTCCCCTCTCAGTTTTAATATTGTTAACACTTGGGCTGCTTTGAAAAGGTCAAAGTCAGTTTGAATGTCTTTGAATCTGACTCTCCTTAAAAACAAGCAAACAAGAAATCTCTATTCCACTTCTTTCAGGTGCAGAGCCTGGTGTTTTATAAAGGAGGTGTGTGCAGAGGTGAGGAGCTGGTGAGTGGGGTCCAGCAGATAGTACTCTGAAATACTCAAAAATTACTCAGGAAATACTCTAAATGAGCGATTTTGGATAGAGAAAAGTCTCATCATCTCTTTAATTCAGTGCTTTACTTAAGGTTCCCATGCCTGGAATCAGGTGAACAAGTGAAAATCTGCCTGAAAATGAAACGAGATCCACATACACCTCCAGGAGCACAGAAGGGGCAAAAGGAGCAGAGTGTGTATGTACTTCGTGGGTTTACAGCTTAGAAGTGAATCCCTTCTATTATCAGGACTATTGCAAAGGACTGCAGAAATGCTGAGAATGGGACGTGGGATCTGAGGTCAGAGCAGATAGGTGATAACATGCCAGCTTAGTGGGCAATGTCCTTTGTTCTATAGCACAAAGTAGGAAGGAAATCTCCCAGCTTCCATTCCTTAGTCCCAATTTGCCATTTGTCATCTGCAAACACGTGCAGATGTTGTTTGTTCTTGCAGGTTTGGGGGGAAAGCAGCAGAAGAGAAGAGGCAGGGGAGAGGCAGGGTGTCAACAGCAAGAGAATATTAAATAGCCTCCAGGAAAACAAGAGACAGTCGTGAATCCACTTCAGGCTCTCAGAATGGGTAATGTGCTGCTGCTGCTGATATTACGGGAAGCAGAGTGTGTTCTGAGATCTGCCTATCGACCTGGGCGTGCTGCCTTTGTGGCACGGAGTCTAGCAAAATCATTCACTCAGTGCAAGCTGCATTTTCCTTCAATGGAGAGTGCACCCATTAGGGAGCCTGGAAAACAGCGTCATTATGAATCACTATCAAGTCTTGCCTTGTGTTGTTTTTTTTTTTCCTTTAAATGGAAGCTTTTTAATCTGACGTCGTGGAGCTTTTTGGGTGTTTAGAATGAAGCTGATTGCTGCTGTTGCAGCTTGGTCTGCTGTTACCAAGAAACCAAATATCATCGTGAAACTGTGTGTTGCAAAGCGTGGTGACTCAGGGCTCCCTGGACAGGCAGTATTTTGCTGTATTGAACCTCCTGATACGTGGGGTCAGCCTCTTGGGCTTTGTGGCCTTTCATGTCCCTTCCTAACACTTTCTAGCTGGGTTTGAGGTTCTGACTTGTCCAATGGGACCAAGTGGACAGTGTGAGACCACAGAATTGTAGAGTCATACAGAATCAAAGAATCACAGAATCGGGTTCCCTACAATAGGTCACACAGGGACGGGTCTTGAATATCTCCAAAGAAAGAGACTCCACAACCTCTCTGAGCAACCTGTTGCAGTGCTTTATCACCCTTACCTTAAAGAAGTTCTTCCACATGTTTGTATGGAACTTCCTACATTCGAGTTTTAGGCCATTTCTCCTTGTCCTATTGCTACACACCACTGAAAAGAGTCTGGCCTGATTTGCATCCCACCTCCCTTTAGATATTTATAAACATTTATCAGATCCCCAGTCAGTAAGGTTGGAAATGATCACTAAGATCATCACATGACAGCCCCAAAAGATGTATATAGTTAATCCATGTCTGTCAAGCAAAAACAAACTTTTATTAAGTGTTTAATATGGTGTGTTTTTAATTTTTTTTTTTGGGGGGGGCGAGGGTGGGGAGGAAGAGGAGAGTAGGTGATGTACAACTGGGCAAGCTTTGATATCCGACAAATTCACAGAATCACAAAATCATAGTGGTTGGAAGGGACCTCTGGGATCACAAAGTCCAACCCCCCTGCTAAAGCAGGTTCCCTACAGTAAGCCCTACCTTGAACTATCTTCAGCTACTCTGTGCTCTTCCCCTAACATTCACTCTTCGGCTCTGCCTCTTGTCCTTAAGCAATCCCTTCCCCCAGACAGGAGTTCCTCTCCACTTGATTTATGGGATTACAGAGCTGTTCATTTTGCTCAGGTCCATCTCAGCTGCCTCTGGGGAGGGCTCATTTCCTCCACATTGCAGGAGAGGAGGGGGAAGGAGAGGGCTCTGGGCTCCCAGGCTTCCTCTAAGTGGGCTCTTTCATTTTTAAATTGGGTTTGTGCTAGGAGGTTAATAATTCAGCTCTGGTCCTCCTTAAAAGTGGTGATTAATCCCCTGCACATATAGGAGGTACATGAACAGAAAATACCAACATGGTACCAGGCATTTTTTTCCCCCAGTAATGAGAGCTATTCATAACCCAGCTTCCTTTAAAGATTCCAGTTACGGCGCAGAAGACAGTATTGTTCATAAAAACAATTCAGAAGTATTTTGTTCCCCAGTTCCTGATGGGGAAAAAGTCTTCAGAGAAAAGTAATTGTTGGCTTAAAACTTCAGGCTGCATTCAGCAGCAATCCATCACCTCCACGTGTGATTTGAAGCTCGGATTACTCAATATACAGGCTGGGAATGCTCAGTAGGAAAGAACAGAGTGGGGCAGCATGAAATATCACCAGGAAATTGTTTCTAACCTGCTTTCATTTCATGCCTTTCTCTTTGCTGAGAGACTCAAGATGAGGGAAAAGGAAGAAACTCAAATCCTTTTTTATGTTCCTGTCCTAAAAAAGGCACTAGGAATGTGGTGATGTGGGAACCTGCTGACTAACTGCCCGAGGATTCCATTATGCCAAAGTATCACCTATCCCTGCAGAGTGCTTGAGATTCTGCAGCAGAGACTAGAATGGCCTGGATATTACCATGGGACCATCCCATCCCTGGAGATGTTCAAGAAAAGTGCATATGTGGCACTGAGGGACATGGTTAGTGGGTGTGGTGGTGATGGGTTGATAATTGGACTAGATGTTCTTAGTGGTCTTTTTCAATCTTAATGGCATATTCATCCCCCACTTGCAGGAGAACAGAGAGCCTGACAGCTAGGAGCATGTTCTCAGAAGTGCTTTGGTTTTCTCTGTGCCATTGAAATCAATGGGCATTGGGCACCTCATTGCCTTTGTGGATGGGGATCGGACCTACTCCTCACACAATCATGGGGCACCTTTCAATGTGTACTTTCACAGCAGTCACACAAGAAGTGAGAGATCAGCCCAGGCATCCCAATCCATAGCCATCTGCGTGGTCAGCTGCTGGAAATTTGTGAATTATGGCAGCTAGGGATTGAGCAAGTCTAGGAAACTAGAACAGGAGTTCTTGTGCTTTCTCTGTCCCCATGACGTGTCTCTGATGGATTTATTGCTTTGTCAAGCCCCTGAAAAATGGCTGTTGAGGACCCCAGAAGCCCATCAGACCCATTCTGGGTCATACTACACATTTACAATAGGAACCACACTATCCAGCGTAGGAAATCAGAGCAGAGATATTTCCAACCCAAGCCTTGAGCACACACCCTTCTCTTAAGTAGCCCTTGTCTACAGTTCAGCTGACCATCAATATCCTCAGAAAGCATAAATAGAACATGACTGACAGCAACTTTGTCCTCATGTCTAGGAAATCTCCTGCTAAAATAGACTCGGAAAGAAGCCGACTGAAAGTAAAATGCTATAGAAGGAAGCACAAAAGATTGCTGATACTTAATAGAAATTTACATCATAAAGGCCGTTTCAGGCTCCAGTGTCTCAGAGACAAGCTTTCATTTGGGACCGACTTCAGTTTCATGTTAATTTGCTGTAGTTACAGCTACCTAAGTGGATGTGTGATGCCAAGCCTTTCATTTCTTGATGATAATTTTTAAAAGCTATTATTGACCCATTTGTTTTGAAAGCTTGCTGTAGTTTGAGGAAGCTGGGCAGATGTCTGCTCTGCAGCGTGGGCAAGACGAACACTTTTGACCTTTCATAGCCATGATGAATGTGAGGATAACAAGGACAAATCTTCAGACTTCAGACCTATTTGGGGTTTGAATCTCCATGCTATTTGAAAGTTGAGGAAGGCTGGTTTGCTCCCAGAATTGCCAGTTTATGTGGAGAGACATGGAAATAAATGACTTGCTAGCTGAAAGAAAGGGAACATTCAAAGTCTTTTGAAGTGTGAGATAGTTAAGTTGAGGTTGGACTTGATGATCTTGAAGGTCGTTTCCAACCCGAACAATTCTATGGTTCTATGTGATGGAGTGGGGATTGGAGGAAGAAGCAGCATTGGCTCTAGGGCTCCTGGCTATAGGAGTTAAGAGGGAGTGTTACACCCATAAAAAAAAATGATCCTGATGTTTTCATTTCTTCGAAAGTCTCTTCATTTGTATCCGGGTCTCTGCTGTCTCTCAATAGCCTGGTGTGACCATGGTAGCTGAAAGATGGTGGTATCTTGGAGTTACTGGGCAGTCTCCCCTCAAAACAAACAGCTTTATAATAGCCTTTACAAGGAGAAACAGCGAGAAAAAGGTAATCTCCTGGGTAAAGAAGTCCTTTGAATCCTCTGCCCTGTGTTAACAGCAGCACAAGGAGCAGGCTCTATGGCTTGGGAAGCAGGAAGGCATCTAGCCATGGGTTGATGGACTGTAAATGGGCAGTGGTTGGACAGTGACTTATCTCATCTTAATCTTCAAAACTCACAGTTTTGAGTGGACCAGTCATATTTTGTGTAAAAACAGAAGAGAGAAAAGGGAAAATCCAGTGGGCCTACATGTATTGCCAAGCTCCTCTCTCTACTGCCATGAAGACATTAGTGAGCCAGCTCATTAGCTAGTTAAACTCCTGTATCTCTCATGGTCAGGAAATGCACCCGTGTGCAATGCTGCCTGCATTTGTTTGGTAAAACCAAATCTCATCTCTCCGTCCCGTGCCACAAGCAGACTTAAAGTTTTGTGGGAAGTGTGATAAGGAGAAGGAGGTGCAGAAGCCATGTGAGCTGAAGGGCTGTGCTACTGCTAGAACTGGCCTGGGGCTCCTCAGCAACATGGGTTGTGAGGGCCTGATCCCTTCTATGTGTGCAATTCGAGCATCCCAGTGACCAAACCACAGCTTCCCCATGAGGATCACCTCCAAAAGGTGGCTATGGGAGAGGCACTGCCTGGCAGAGATGCCCAGGCATGGCGACCCACCCTAGAAAAGCTGGAGTTGCTTCCCCCCTCCATGATTTCATATGCAGAAATGATGTTTGACCTATTTAATAAGACCTCCAGAGTAATAACCTTTTTATTGAGAGTCTTTAGGAATGGCACACAGGTCTGCATACGTTTATGTGTCCTGGCTCCCAGCTCCTCTTTCCTTGCTGAGTAGAAGTGGGCATCGCGGAGTGCTGCAACCTGAGCTGGATAATTGATCGATCACCTGTGGCGTAAAGCTGGCCTGTAAATCTGAGTTATGGGGTGGATCACAGCTCAGAGTGATTGAGCAGGTTGTCACTTGGGGCATTATAACGCTTTATGTCTGGTAATATCCTGTAGAATAAAGATAAAATCTGACATAACATCCTAAATTATCATCTGATGGAGAACAGGATTTTTGGCTGGATGCAGTCTGCTATGCAAGGATGTCCACGACGTTACTATTGGCCGTAATTAACTCCCTTGTTGGCAATCTCAGAAAAGAGGGTAAGCACTGAATTCACTGTGAGTACTCGACTGCTCTAATACCATAAGCAACAGGAGCAAGGCATGTAGTAAACGACATTTCCAGGAGGGGCTGAGAATTACCTTTTGGTGCTGTTAGATCAGGACCTCTCACAGGGATTAAATAGTAACAACAAAAGTTTTGCTCAGCTCTTTGTTATGGAAAGGAAGGAACAAAGCAGCATTTCTTACACCCCCACAAATTGTTTATTGGATTAGATTGATGCTTCTGGGAGCAACCTGTTTGCATATGAGCTAAATTCTAGTCTTGCTAAACATCTTCATTAATTAACTCCATCTGGCTTGCCTGCTTTTAGATATAAAAGATATATTGCTTTGATCATTTGCTGTTTACATATTTCTTGCAGTTTGGTAAAACACAGCAGCGAATACACAATAAATACTGTGCAGAACGAAACAAACAAAAAAAAAACAACCCTGAAATATATTGAAAAGACTGCAGAACACCTACAAAATGTGAATCCGGACAAAACGTGGGTTCAATTCCCCTTGAGGATCACTGAGTATTAATCTGAACACACATACGTGGTTTCAGGTGTTTTTTACCATCTCCAGGCATTTATGAAGCACCTCAAGGAGACAATGGTGTTGCTCCAAAGAACCAAGAATTCCATGCCATTCCAGCCCTGCAAGGACTGATGTTAGTGAGTTTAAGTGGTAGATGAGGAAAAAGTAAACATGAGATTTGGACCCTGTGCTCATCCTTCCTTCACCACCTTCCTTGGAGCCAGAAAAGGGGATTTACACTGCTGCTTCTGACCTACCTTTAGGTTTTGGGTCTTTTCTATGACCAGGCTGGTGGTGGCACAGAGTCCAGCTGCGCTCGGATGGGCATCATGATGGGGGTTTGTGTGATGTGATGCTCAGAAGGATATTTTATCTGGATATTTTAACAATACAACTCACCTTGCCTTCACCCATGAACTGAGTGAAGGGCCAAAGGGATCTTCCTTCTGACCTTCTTACCCAGTCCCTTCCTGATGCCCTGTCACCTCTTTCCTCCTGGGATGCACTCGCAGGCTTTTAGGAGGCTGTGCAGCCTTCCTGCCAAGGGCTAATGCAGGGATGGGGTTACAATCCCCACGACCGAGGTGCGCAGAGCTTGATCCTGTCCCTTTTGTAGAGCCATGAGTGCCAGGGGCACCCTGTCCCTGCTGCTCCTGCTGCATGGTGCTGCTCCTTTCTTGGGGCCCTACAGCCACCCCATGATGCGAGCATTCCCTCGGGCAGCACAGGGATGATGGGGAATGGGTTTCCATGGTGACAGGCAGCACATTGAAAATTTCTCAGCATGTTCTTTTCCCCAGTCTGCCCAGCTTGGATGGCAGGAGGAGATATGAGAGCAGTACATAGATGCAGTCCCCTCCATGCACACCCCAACATCCCATCTGCCCCGTTCACCCCACTGTGGGCTGCCAGGCAGTTCTTCCAGCCCACAGAGTCATTGAATGGTAGAATCATAGATTGGCTTGGGTTGGAAGGGATCTCAGAGATCACCATGTTCCAACCCCTCTGCCACAAGGGCAGCCTTTTCTTCTACAGACTGAACAAGCCCAGCTCCTTCAGCCTGTCTTCATAGGAGAGATGCTCCAGCCCTCTGATTATCTTAGTGCCTCTCCTGTGGACCTTTTCCAAGAGCTCCACATCTTTCCTATGTTGGGGACCCCAGAACTGAACACAGTACTCCAGTGGGGCCTCACAAGGGCAGAGTAGGGAGGGACAATCACCGCCCTCACCCTGCTGGCCACCCCTATTCTGATACACGTACGGTACTGCTGGCCTTCCAGGCTGCAAGCACACAC
Source organism: Meleagris gallopavo (assembly GCF_905368555.1). Classification (NCBI taxonomy): domain Eukaryota; kingdom Metazoa; phylum Chordata; class Aves; order Galliformes; family Phasianidae; genus Meleagris; species Meleagris gallopavo. The sequence continues at coordinate 2,438,089 of NC_139404.1, forward strand.
TGCTGGCTCATGTCAAGTTTTTCATCAGCCAGAACCCATAAATCCTCAGCAGTGCTGCTCTCAAGGTGTTCTTCTCTCAGTTTGTGTACACATCCGGGATTACATCGACTCTAGTGCAAAACCTTGCACTTTGCTTTGTTGAACCTCATTCATTTCACAAGGGCCCACTTTTCGAGTTTGTCAAGGTCCCTATGAATGGTATCCCTTCTGCTGTGTCAACTGCATCACTCGTCTTGGTGTCATAGAAGTCCTGTGATCCCCTGTCATTCTGCTTCCCCAGCAAGCACTGCACCCACATCCCCTGACTCTACCTTCCCTTGCCCCTGCATATCCACATCTCACCTGAGCCACCCCAAGCAGCAATGATCTCTGCAACAACAATCCACAGAGGGACCTCCCCTTCCCAAGGCTGCAAAGAGTCTAAATGCCTCAGTCTCTAAAGATGGGAACGTCGGTTTGATTTTCCATGCAGACATCCTTTGACCTTCTCTTGTCCTTTCTCCAGTCATTATAAATGCAGTTGGATGATTTGCATCCTTGGTGTTGTAAAGGTGCACAGAGAACTTCAGCAAAGTGGGATTTTCAAAGGAGAGATTGTAGAAGTGATTGATCCCTGCCTATGTCACTACCATAGTAACACAGGACAGAGGTCATTCTCCAGGCCTGAGATATAGCATAGCTGTGTCCACATACTTAAATTTTCCTTTGCTCTGAAACAGAGTGACCAAACCCAATCTATCTATACTGGATAGGGCTCTCGGCCAATGCAGACCTCCAAATCTGGGAAGCTGCTAGTTGTGGTCTGAGCTGTGACAGATAGCCTGCCGGCAGCTTAAAACTATGCGTAATTTTGTGCTGGAGTTTGATCCTGTGCCCTGACCTTGTCTGGTTTACTATAATAGATGTAGGTTCATATTTCTGTTCCTGTCAGGGCAGCTTCGGGTCACAGTGCTGAATGACAATGGGGTTTGCATTGACCTAAGGACAAATCTGTTCTCAGCTGCTGGGCTCTCCCCAGCAGTGAATTCTCATGTGTGTTCTTATGGAAAAGACAAATATTTATTCTAGTTATTCTAGAGTGAAAAAGATTTACTATTTGAATATATATATATATATATATATATATAAGGTGATACTGAGAGTGTCCCATAATGAAGGTACAGGGCAAGGGAAAGCTGAAGTTACAGACATCAGGGATCAGGTCCCAGATTTTGGGTTAAATGGGCAGCACAGGAAAAAAAACTCTGGTGGAATTTTGATGCATTGGAGCCTGGTAATCATTGTGCATTGGTTTCCTTCTCCTTCCTTATCAGCTCCATGCTAGTGGAAAGGGAATATTAGCAAATGAGCCTAGACATGGTAGAAAGAGATGCTACTTTGGGTGTTTGTGAATGAGAAAGAGATGGAACGAATGCACAGAAATAAAGGAATTCATGTCCTTTCTCATCCTAGGACAGAATGAAACCCTCTTCACCCTTTCCTGACAGATGTTCAGCCTTTGCTCAGGCTCTGACTTTGTTCATTAAAGGTGAATTATTTGCTATTGTCAAAGCATCTCTGATCATGCCTTTGTGGTTAGCAGCTCATGAACTGGTCCACAACCCTTTAGTTTCTCTCAGTGGAAGGTCAGTCAATGATAGGGTCCCCATCTCTGGAAGGGATGGACTTAAAATAACCTCGTCCTGGCATACACAAGTTGCAGACAGCAGCAGTAAAAATCATAGAATCGTTAAGGTTAGAAAAAAGGCTAAGATCATCAAGTCCAACCATCAACCCATCACCACCATGCCCACTAAACCATGTCAAAAGGAAACAACATGTAAGGAACCAGTGAAGAGGAATTGTCTTGGGCCACTCCAAAAGTAATGCTGCCTATTTATTTCCATAGAAGCAACAACAGATACAAAAAGCACAATAAGACTGTTTGAGCAAAATATCAGCCACAAAAGACTGTTTTTCAACAGCCAGCACCATCGGCTATGCCTTTTCACCAGCGATGACCAAGAGCTTTCATGCCATACTCATAAAAATCTGCACGAGCAGAGGTGACCCACTGTCACCACTGCTGAAATGCACCACCCACCACCTCACTGTGCTTGCGCCCACTCTTTGGTCTCTACAGACATTCAGTAAGTATTGATGAATGTCAGTGGGTGCAGTTTTTTCTAGTACTTGACATAGTGGCTGGCAACCCTGCTTGTGGCAGGGGGATTTGAACTTGATGATCCTTGAGGTCCCTTTGAACCCAAGCCATTCTATGATTCTGTTGTTCTTTAAATACTGCAGAAGTGCCCACTGTCAGGTCAAACTGAACACCCAACCTTGTTGACTCCAGGTAATGCTTCATTTGTATGCAAATCTGCTAGTCACAAAACAGGATAACTTGAAAGAGAATCAATGCTAAGCACAGCCTAATAAACCCATGACTCGTGCCTTAATAGTCACGCAGACCGCAGAGCAGTCCACTTCATTAATAATGTGGTGACACAGAGAGATGGACACGAAGGCCCCTAAGCATCTCCTCCTGCATCCTGTAAGAGCTAGAAGGAAAGTGAGGATACATGGTTACCTGTGGTTACCAGTTCTCCATCCCCAGTTGTAAGAGAATATTTGGAGACTTGGGGTGCTTGGTTGATCACAGTCCCCAGAAGGACCCATTTCCTTCTCCAACTGGATGCCAGGGAGCAGGCTGGGACGTGATTCCCCATAGCAGCCAAGAGCTGAGTTCTCCCTGGCAGATTTTGGTATAATCTTGTGCTGTTTTATCTACGTAGCATTGCTTTTTTCTTTCTTTTTTTTTTTTTCCCCAACTGATTGCTTCAATAATCCACTCTTGACTTTGTTGTCCTCTTCAAACCTTAGCCACGGGGGTGATTATCATCCTATTTCCTTTCTGTAAAGTGGGGCATTGTCCCAAATAGAGAGCTGCTCAGTGATGATGCTGAAGGCATCTATTTGAGGCATCTATTTGCATCTTAGGGAACAGAGAGAGACCCCACATCTTGATGCACATACATCCTCGATTGTATTAATCCAGCTGTTGCCATTGATAAAAAATGCTGCCAGCATTTGGACTTGAACGTATGTCTGAGTGTGATAGATGTGTTGATATTTTCTTTCTTTCTGCAGTTCAAATGCTTTGCATTGATTTGTGTCTTTGTTTGTATATTGCATGAGAAGCCCAGGCTGTAGTCAGTGCTGCCTGTCGTCCATCAAACCCCCCTGAGTGCTTTGTCTTCATTTTGACTTGGCTGCTCCTTTGTGGGCTTGTGGCCGGGCTTCTGCCAGACAGTGGTTGGTCTAAATCTGCTGCTGGGAACACTTCAGGCTCGCAAAAATATGATGTTAAAACAAACCCTTTGCTTACCTGGCGATGTGGGACTACTTGTTTCCCTTGCAGGCTGGTGGGTGAGCTCCATTGGGTGTGTGAATGGTGCAGTGCATCTGCATTTTGATCAGTTCTTTGTAGCCTGAATACAAAGAAATTCACCTCTTCCCTCTTTGGTTCTGCTGCGCACTGCAACTTGTCATCCCTGGTTGTCCCTATTCCCACTAAACATGCAGTGAACGTTGGTGCTCATCCCAAAGATACCTCTAATAACTGGCCTAGAAGGATGAGTTACTGGGTTGGGAATTTCATAGAATCCAAGAATCATTTGAGTTGGAAGGCACCCTTAATGGCCATCTAGCCTAGCTCCCCTGCAGTGAACAGAGACACCAACAGCTCCTTCAGGTTCTCAGAGCCCCATCTAACCTGACCTTGAATATCTCCAAGGATGGGGCATCCACCACATCTCTGGGCAACTTGTTCCAATGCCTGATCAAATTTGTTTGGGCAAACAACCTTCTTGGGTGATACCTGGTCTTTGAAGAAGGTGTTGGTTTTCTCCTATGAGCTAGGTTTTGATTTATTTCTCTTTTCAAGAAACCCAGACAGGGGAACCTGGAGCACTTGGTGCTCATTGAATGCCATTTTTCTTGTTGTTCCAATAACTTTCTGGGTTATGTGGGTATTTCCACCTAAAAAAAGAAATACTCCAGTATTCCAAAAAACAAAGTTAATGTCAAATTCTCCTTCTTTGGCAGCAGGTGCATGGCGTCCATCACATGTGCCACAACTTCTGCACACTTTGTGCCCATCTTAGGAAATCAGTACCCACCACTACCCCTGTGTAGGTTCAGAACATGGTCACCTTCTGCATCCATTGTACATAAAACAAGATTCATATCCAGCCTTACATATTTCTGAACAGCCCCTACCAACTTTTGCATCAACAATACAGGAAGAGATGCCCAATAGAGAATGCCTTAGGACAATACAATACTGAAAGTACACACAGCTGCTCCCAGCTCAGTCTGGCAATCAAGATCCATAACACCATCTCAGGCCAGTGATGATGTATTGAAAAACTGAACTGAGAAACAAATCTGACTGCAGCCGTACTGGAGTATGTGTGCACATGTTTGGATGACCCTCCATCACCTATCTTCATCAAACACAGTGCTATTCAAATACCATCACTTGTCTGTGTACAAAAACCAGCAGACCTCTTGCTGGTGTTATCATTCTGGATCCAACTGAGAGCAATTTGCTCAGGGGCACTAATTGCTCCCTGAGTTGGGAGCTGTTGCAGACGAGGCAGGAGCTCAGTTTTTTCCTTCCCCTGTGGTGATGCACTGAGGCTGTGTGTGATCTCTGCTAACGTATCAGTGTTGCTCTGGAGATGGAAAACACTTTCTGTAAATGGTTGTAAGATGAAAAGGATCTCCAGTGAGAAATACCCCCAGGTATAAACTTTCCCCTATTAAACCATTATGACATCTCTTGGTGTGATTTTGGAAGCACGAGCCAAGAGTTGATATGGCTTTATGTAACACTAATAACAGAATCACAGAATGGGTTAGGTTGGAAAAGAACTTAAAGCCCATCCAGTTCCAACCCCGTGCCATGTGCAGGGCTGCCACCCACCAGATAAGGCTGTCCATGGTCCCATCCAACCTGGCCTTGAGCACCTCCAGGCTTGGGGCATCAGTTTCAAGGAAAAATTATGTGAGGCACCAGTGTGTTGGAGAACTTGCTCAGGTTGCAGCTGGCAGTGTCCTGGGGCTGTCTGCCTCGATTTGTGCTCTGCTTGTGCCTGGATGGTGTCTGCGTGATGAGGAATGCGAGCTGTGGGACATGTGTCCATGCTGGCAAGGCCATAAGCAGATGGAGCTAAAGAAAAGGTCGGATCTGTGAGCTGAAGACCACGATCTCAGAGCTCAGTTAGTGGAGGGATAATCAATCCTCCCATTACACTGGTAATTTTGAGTTGTGTCTTTCCTTCTTACTGCCTAGGAATTACAAATATTGATTAGGCTTTATTTATTAAGTACCAGTGGTGGAAAAAGCAAAGGCAAAGAAACGGCCCCCACTTGGAGGAATCATAGAATCACAAGGTTGAAAAGGATCTACAAGAGAAACTTGCAGACAGAGCACTTGTAGGTCTGCCCGACGTCAGTGGGTTCCGATCCGCTGCCTTTGGGGATGGGTGAGGGGTTGGAGGTGCAAAGTCTCAGCTCTGCTGTAGTTAGTGTACATTGCCTCCATTCAGGGTGTGCTTTGTGCTTGTGCTTGCTTTTCTTGAAATTCTGCTTTGTTGTTTGGGTTGTTTCTTTATGTCTGTTTGTTTTAAGGTGAATTAATTTGATGGTTGAGGGGTTTTCCAGATTAAAATCTTTCTTCTTCTTTTTTTTTTTTTTTTTTAATTTCAAGGGATAGGTTTGAAGCTTTAGAAGGGTTTGGTCTTATGTAATGGTATTTCATTTATTTTTTTTTACAGCAAGAGGATAAGCTCTTTAAAGACCTTGCCCCCCTAAAAGATGTATCTTCCAGCATCTTTGCTTGCTTTATAATGTCTGTCCCCAGACAATGTTGGCTCTTTCACCCAGCAATGGGATGTAGCATTCGGTGTTTGCTGAGAGCTAAGCGTTTGGTGCTGCTCTTCTGACAGACAGCCACGGGTACAGGACCCTATCTTGCACAAATCCATGTCCACCTTTGCACTGATCAGCACCATGTAGCTTAGCAACCATCAAATCCTCCTCAAATCCTCCTTTGCAAACATTTACACGCTGTAGAGGAGATGAGGACGGCTCAGCCTCCTGACTACAGTGAAGATTCAATGTGTGCGTGGGCAGAGATGCCCTGTCTGTGGACACTACCCTGGAAATTATGGGTTTTGCTGGCAGTACTACAGCCAGCAGAGCAAATTCTAGCCTGTTCAAAGAATACAGCCAAATACCCCAGACAAACAGCCTGGGAAAACTGGCAGGCACAGGGAAGTGTGTGCAGGTAGATGCTTGACTTGCAGTACATTCAGGGAAACCCCAGATTCAGCTTCCTGGGATACAATTGAGGGATTTTCCAGCAGAAGGAGAACCTTCCCCCCAAGCCCTAGGGGAAAACAAGGTCTGACCTATTTTTATCTCAGGAACTGACTACAGATGAATACTTGATTCCCCAGAGAAAAGCACATTTTCCAGGCCAAATGTGACATGTCGCATGGGGGAGGATGTGGTTTTCTACCCTGAAGTATAAAACTTGTCTTTCTCTGACTGCATGAAGCTGACTTGGTGGTTGCAAAAATGTAAATATATTTATCTTGAAATTCAGATTAAGCAGACATGGACTGGCTCGGCCTCAGTTCGGATTGTCCTATACTCCCTAATGTGACAAATATCTGGGTTGGTGAGCTCAGTGCATATTGCCTGCAGTGAGCTAATGGTCACAAATGAATATAAAATGAGATTGGATAATTTTGCTAGGTGAGATGGTGCAGAATAAGGAAGTAGAAAGAGAGCAACTGCTAAAAGCACATAGCTGATCTGAAGTAACCACTGCAATGAGTAAAAGCTGGGGTAATCATAGAATCATTAAGGTTGGAAAAGATCACTGAGATCATCTAGTCCAACCGACAACCCATCAACGCTCATGTTGGAGTCTCATTTAACCATAGGCATCAGGAGGAAATCATCCTTGCGACACACGCAGTGCAACCCAGTTGATTTTTTTCTTAGTCTTTCCAAGCACTGTCAGCTTCTGCAGCTCTGTGGCTGAAGTGTTTAGTGCTCAGCTCTGTAATGTACCATAGTTCTGGTGCATCTCCAGCGAGCTCTTGGTAAGGACCCAATTGGGTCCACCCTCGTGAGTTGGCCTTGGGAGCTGAAGGATCACAGCAGATCTCTTATTCTGGGAGCAAATTCATCCTCTTGCTGGCAAGAAGGAGATCTGATCATGATAAGCACTGACTGTACATATTTCTTTTAGCCAGTATTCTTCCTCCAGCCTTGAGAACATTTCAGGAAATGGGAGGTGCCTCTTTCCCCATGTGGGCTGCAAACAAGGAGGTGCTGCTCAATGATGGATAGACAAACACTACTGAAGCAGTACTTCCCATCATCATGTCAGTATACTGCATTATAAACTTCACTGAGACAACCATGATGATGGCTGTGAGCCTGCAGGTCTGCTTGCAGTCAGACCTTACTTTTGCCTTGCAAAAGGCTAACTTTGGCTTTGCAAGGACTTGACATGGTGTCAGCCTGGAGATCCACATGCTGGTGGCCTTCTGCCATCAATCGAGTGTCTCCTAGAAGATTTTGGTCCACACTACCCTTTGTTTCCATTGCATTGAAGTTATCTGCTCAGCCTTCAGGTCTGGGTCATCATGCCCAAGAACTTTCAATTAATTCTCTCCCTGAGCTCCTTTCCCTAGTTAGCTCAGCCTCTCCTGTCCACTCTGATGTCTGCTGCAACTGCACACCTATATCCTCAGCAGAAGTGTTTAAGCAACTGATTATATCAGAGCTGTGCTTAGCCATGGGCTTATGTTTTCATGAGCTGTTTTATCCTCACAAGTACTGTACTCTGGCCCCAAACGCGCCGAGAGAAAAGGAAGGACATCAAGCTGCTGAGGCTTAGGCCACATTTGGAATTTTTTTGTATTCCTGGGAAGTAGAAGGGTGAGTGAAGGGGAATGCGGATTTTATTTGTTTTCTACTTTGTCTATTTATTAAAACATTTCCCATCCTCTTTTTTCTTTAGAAGGGAACAAACAAGTGAGATGTACTAGCATGCATCTCAGGTATTGAAGTGCTCTATGCCAGGAGATGACCAAGATACTTATTTCTTGCCTGGGTACCCTGGGCACATATCGAAGCACAGTAACACAGAGGAGTAGTAGGAAGAGCAAAGATGAAGAAGGAAGGAGGGTATGGATTTCTTCCACGCTTTTTGTTTGGGTCTCTCGAGGGTTCTTTGGTCAACCAGAAACTACCCCATGTGGCTTGAATTTCTGCCCTCCTTTAGAAGCCAGTTAGCTCAGTCAAGGTAATGTGACTGGGAGCGTTTATCAGCAGAGCAGATCCTTGTGCCTTGCAACACACAGCATTCCAGTTGGCCATCCACTTTAATGCATCTCTTGCCACTGTTTGATGTACGCAACATAATCCAGCCTACTTCAGACCTCTACAGCTATTCTTTGATACTGGAGCTGGAGCTTGGAATCAAAGGGCACAGCCTAAACATGAATACAAACACAACTCTTGTATGGCTGCTGCTTTAGTAGTTATCACTTGGGGTGGTTTTAGTTCATGTAGGTTGGTATACAATATTGTACTTTCTGTTGTTCCATAAGACATGGCCAAAGGTCCAAGAACAGTTTTATAATCACTTTATTCCATGGTGCATAAGATATTTATTGTTCATTCTTTATCTTATTTGTGCCTTGTCACATTCAGGTTAACTCTTTGGTGGATCATTAGAAAATCACACAGCAAAGCAAGCAACCTGGGAAAATGTTGGAGCTGTATGAAATGGGCATTGGATGGCTAAATTCGAGTCAGGATGAAGGGTTTGAATTCTCATTTATTGCCAGTGCTTCTTAATGTGTATTGTGGTTTGGCAGATGCAAACTCTAGGATTTGAAATCACTGGGTATATGAAATCTGTGTCATATTTCATTTATTTATTTATTTTTTTACACATTCCTTTCCCAAGTTGTTACCTGGGATTCTCATGAATGGAGAAGGCTGCGTATTGGGTTGGCAAAATGAATGGACTAGTCCACCACCATTTTCGTTTAATTATTAACTAAGAAAACTAGATCTGAGTATCTCAGTGCATGCAGCAAACATTTGCAAATTCTTTTTCAATAGACCAAAACCCAAGCCTTTAGTTATTTTTATTTCATTATTTATTAATAAAATAAATATCAGACTGTGACTACGATGATGAGTTGAAAGGCAGAGAGTGGGAAGATAGGACCAGAAATAACTAATTGCCCTACAGTTAAAGTATTCAATGGGAATGTGTCCAGCCATGGATAATTGGTTCTTCTAGGGTTAATAAAGCTTTGGATGCTGTACAAAAGATATGAAAGTTCCTGCTGAAAGTTCCATGAAAACCTTACCTTGAAAACCTTTCCTTGAAAACTGTTTGTTTTGAAATTGTGGCATTTTGCAATAAATAGTCATGTCACTGAAAGGTCCTATTGGAATATTTGCAGTGAAGTCCCCAGAGCCTGTGTATTAATCCAGGTAGCATGTTCATTTTTATCAGGTTTATTCTTCCCTAGAGGCTGAGCCAAAGAGTTCCCAATTTACACAGGTCATTAGTGATTTATATGATAATTGGATCTAAGTTGATTTTAACTATTTGCTTTAAATCTCTGGGGATTTGTATTCTTAGACATTTTAATGCCATTGGAAATTTCACTGATTAAGCAAAGCCAAGTGTATGTATTTAATTAGTCCCGAAACCAATTAATTCTTTGTTGGTCAAATTTTTCTTGTATCTGGACCTTGAAATGCATTCTAATAATTTGGCCATCGACCTTTTGAGGACTGAGGAGTAGAGACAGACCATTGCCTGTATCCATTCTGGGGGATAACACCCCTTCCCAGGATGGGATTATGATCAGCTCTCTCTTCCCCTGATCCTTCTGACACCAAATGGTCTGAAATACAGTTCTGAATGATTATCTCAAAGGAAAAGTAATTATGGACCTGATGATGAATCAACTGGCAAGCCCTGGCCTTCTCAAGGCAACAATCCCATTGAAAAGCACCTAAGTGTCCTCCTGCTCTAATGTCAATACCCCAAAGGATCTTTCTTGTTCTGGGATCCATAGATTACCTGTGGTTGTCTGACCAAGTCTTGGATACAACAGATGTGACACCTTTTTTATGTGTAATTCAAGTTAGTGCCTATCAGGCTCATACTACAGAGTTGGGATGCATCCTTCCCATCCCTGCAAAACCACCTCAGGGTGGTAATAACATTCAGTGTCCCACCTTTCTGCTGAAGGTCCTTCAAAGGTAGGACCCGAAAGGATGCTGGCGGGATGAGCATCACACATGCACTAATAACACATTGTTGGATAACTAACGTGTTCGTGTTCCACTTTTGCTGACAAATAGATTTTGAGTGAACAGCTGAACTATCAGGGAAAGGAGTCTGAGGGGTCTGTGATTTGTATGAACAGGAGGTTGTACCTGTTGGGTTTGGCAGTCTGAATCATGAGCGCTGCCAAAATTATGTTCTTTTTTTTATATATATACTTTGTTGGTTGGAGAGGTTTTATTCCTTCCTAGATTTCAATTTAAAATGGCTTTCCTAACTGTATTCGTGGCACTTTTTAGTTTGTTCATGGTTCATGACACTAAGGGACACAGTTTAGTGGACATGGTGGTGATGGGTTGACTGACATGTTTCCAACAAGCCCTATGCCAATGTGTGTCTACGGTGCATGAGTTCCCCATCCCACCATTATGCCATTTTTTTGCTTTAGATTGATTGAATCCCCACCCTCTCGTTAATGGACTATTTTACTTGTCCCTTTTCCAGGTGACACAATTCATAGTACTGTAAACAATGACTGTAATGATAAAGCAATACCTTGGTATTCTGTAAAAGAGGGCTTTTGCATGGACTTGAATAGGGGAGGAATGCAGGTCTGTGGGACAGCTGATACCTACAGAAGACAAAAGTTTGAAAGAATGTGGGAGTTGGCACCACTTCAGAAATGGACTAAATCTGCTTCTTAATCCCTAGATGAGAGGAGAGGAAATGGGGCAGGGAAGGAAGGGGACCAGCTGGAGGGTGGGAGGTGGACAGGAGATGGGTAGAGATGGTGGCAGGAGTAGGTGTTGGCAAGAGCAATAAATAGAGGGACAGCAATAAGACTGATGTACCCCAAGATGAGAATTTTAGGCGCAGTATAGCAATACAAGTTCCACATTGCATCATCCACCCTTTGATCCTCCTACTGCTCCAAGCACTGCCAGTGGATATTCATCACAGCAGGGTACGACCCAGGGCAACCCAGGAATAGACAGAGTAACTCATTTTGCAGAGGGTTGGGGAGGAAGTCTGCAATGGAGCCAAGAATAGAGCCCCACTCTCTCAGCTCCCAGTCGTGTGCCTTCTCTCCTCCCCTATTCTTCCTTCTGGCGAGCGGCAAGACAAATAGCTGGACACATCAAATCCACTGAGATCAGGAGCTGAGTCAAAGGTCAGGGCTTGGGCACAAAGATGCTTCTGTTTACAAGCCACTAATCTGGACCATTGCTGAGCATCAAAGTTGGGTTCGCCATACAGATGAGGCCCGGAGCAGGAGGTCACAGCAGTGTGATGATTAGCTGCTTTGAGGAAAAGAACCTCAGAGACATAGGAGCATGCAGGGAAGAAAGAGTAGAGATGGGCAAAGTTACATAGCTATTGTTGGGGGAGCGTGTCTCTCTGGCTCACCTGCTCAAATTTCCCTTCCTGTGCTGACTTTTGCACACTTGAGCACTGCAAACATAGAAACATCATAGAATCATTAAGATTGGAAAAGCCAATGAGATCTTGCTCTCCAACATCCAGAGAAGGCACACACCTCTACAACCTGAGCATTCATCTGTGGAGATGTCTACAGTGTGATTCCCATCGTTTGGGAGGCCTTCACACTGCTTGTTCACCATCTTGGCAAGTTACCTCCACAGAGGGCTTTGAGGGAATCCCTAGAAGACAGATTTGTGGGCCAGTGACAAGAGATGGTCTACAGCAGTGCAGCTTTTTGATCCCCTCTGCACCATTTGGAGCCCTTTAGTCACCATACAGAGAATAGAATCACAGAATGACAGCATGTTTGAAGTTGGAGTGCTTCTGCAACCAAACAGTGACCACTTCTTAGGACAACTCTTCATGAGCTTGACACCAGCATTTGAGCTTGTTGTCAGATATGGCAATGGAAGAACGCAGATCAGTTCACCAAAAAGCCAGCTGCACTGTCACAACAGCTACAGGTGAAAGCACGTGTTGGATTTACTCTTTCAGACTGTGCTGGTTGTCAGTCAGTGTGTAAGGAGCCAAATTACAAAATGCAGCAGGAGAATACATTATCCAGCATGCAGCCTCTTGTCCTCCATCCAGCTGGAGTGTGCTCAGCTTTAATTCACTCCCGGCTGCATTGGGCTGTATCACCTGCTCCTGCATGTTACTTGCCTAGAAGCCCACTTCTAGGATGTCTGAGAGCTGTTATTATCCATAGGAAACTATAAGATGAAATCTATAGCTGAAGCTTCAGTGAATGATAATTCACAAGGGCTGCCTGGTGGAGCTGGGAGCTAATGCTATTAAAACATGACTCTTCCTGCAAAAAGCAAGTCTTTAATGACTCTCAAATGTAGCTTATACAACAACCACACCACTTTCCTCCTGTCCAAAGATCCGGACTTTGCTAAATTGATTAACTGCTTAGGGAACTCTCCCATCATGGTGGCCAAACTCTGACCCTGTAATGGACCAATTAAAAGGTCATCATTACTTAAGGTTGTAGCTTCCTCACATGAGAGCTTTCACACTCCCATCTGGTATTGAAGGCATATACCAGCATTTTAATGTGTTAATAATGCAGCAATAAATTAATTTTTCTGATTCCTCTCTGCTTTCTGGAAGGCACTGAAGAGTTAATACGAGAGATGCTTGCAAAGCCAGGAAACAAAGACAGCAATAAATGCTTCTTGTCAAGGCTTTATCACTAACAGAACTCCTTGCAGAGAGATACCTGGAGAGATACCTTGTCACCTGGTCCAGCTCTGAGAACCCAGGCTGGATTCACACTGAGAGGCTCCCGCACTACTAGGATGTTGCTAGAAAAGATATTTCATGTGGTTCCTAAGCAGTATGAAGCAAAAATTTCATGCCAGGCTTTCTTTACTACACCCTGGTCCTGACCCTCCTCAGAATGAGAAGGATCTTAACTACTTGCATGCAGAATATCCCTCCATACATAGTTAGATCTTGATGTCTACTGGCAGCAGAGCCCAAGGCGTTTTACTGCGTTACAGTTCTTTGTACCAAGCCACCCAGATGGCTGATTTCAGAGATGCCTGTTGTCCTCCAGGCTGCTTAAAGAAACCCTGCTGAGCACAAAAGATCATAGAATCATAGAATCGTTTGATTTGGAGTGGAATCTTAAGGGTCATCCAGTCCAGCTCCCCTGCAATGAATAGGGACACCTACAACTCTATCAGGAATCTTCTATCTTCTTTTCTGTTGTTCATTTGGCAAGCAACGGGAGGGTTAATTCCTAGCAGAAACATTGCAATCCTTCTGATGTCCCCTGCCTGTCTGGTCCCTAACCTTGAATGATGATGCACCCTTCGGTCCCAAGGGGCCTCCTCTGATTGATTGATCCCTATCTAAGTTGGTGGACGAGGGAGGATATTTACTACGCAGCAGAGAGCCCTTCAGAAAGATGTTTTATTAAGGCTGCTCACAAAACAGGAAATGCAATAAAGCACCGAGAGACAAACGAAGAGAAGTAAATATACCATCCTGCCTACTGGGCCTGCCTAGCAGCTATAATATACCGGCCGATGCGCTCACATAGGTCACTCTTCGGCCATCACCTGAAGAAAGGAATAGCTTCTGTTTTCCAGCTGATGTATTGACCCAATAAAAGGTATTATTACATTGCCCATCACCGCTGACTACAGGAGAGTGTTTTGAGGAGAGTGATGACTCCCTTTGGAGAGTCACAGAGCAGGAATAAGCATGTGCGTATGCGAGCATGTCAGCAAGAGAGAGATATTCCCTTGTCAGGGGGGAGCAGGGCTGGTTTGCTTTGGCTGCAGTGAAACTGGAGCAGCTCCTCTTTCCTGGGGCTGAGCTTGAAGTGGTTGGGGAAAGGGAAGCAAGGCCTTTTGCCTTTATAACTGAGGTGCAATCTAATATCAGTGAAGCAAGTTTAGATCACAAGAATGGATGCCCAGGGAGCTTGTTTCAGTGAGGCAGTGCTGAGCCTCCCTGCAAATTCTCCACACAGTATGTGCTCCTTCCATTGTAGCAGGGGAGTAGGGGATTTAAGAGCTTCTGTTTCTGTTTACTTGATATGATGGGTGTGTATATGAAATGCATGAGCAGCCCAAACTGCCGTACCGCTTCTTTCCTTCCCCATCAATACTCTTGAGTGTCTCTGCATCTTTCCCTCTGTCCCACAACTCTTGGCATGGGGAACTGATGTTCCTTGTAGGCTGGAAAGTGACTTCACCTCTTGGCCAGCATGTAAAGTGATGGATAAGCCCTTTTCTCAAGGAGATATTGGATTTTTCAGATTTTGGAGTCTTTTGGATAAGCCATTCTATGATTTCTTGATTCTGTGATTCTATGATAAGATGGACCGATCAAGTTGTCCCATCAATGGGTGCTTTCCTGCCTGGTTTCTTGCTCCCAAATCTGTTACCAGAGATTATGCATCATGAGGTGCTGGCTAATGCAAAAGCATAGATGTAGTCCTGCTCTTGATAATGCTATCCTCCCTACCTCCCTTTCCACGACACACACTTCAAGGTACAACACACAGGGATTAGGTCGACGTGGCTCTGTTCCGTGCTCTTCAGGGACATGGATTACAATGTGGGGTAGTTAGTCAGTGCTGATAATCTTATTCACTAGAAGTGTTCTTTCTGAAGATTCAAATGGTGCTCCTGAGCTTTGTGATGCAAGGAGGAGTGCAGAGACAGAGGGAGATGCTACGTAATTCAATTCAGAGCTTTTGTGGCCAAACGCATGGGAAATGCCATGGTAATTATAAAGCTTGCTGCACATTTTCAGCACTTTGTGCCTGCGAGGCTTGAAAACAGTCCTCCCCCCCCTCTTCTTATTATGTTTTTTTTTTTTTTTTTAAATGAGAGTTCATATTAAATATATACTTTATATACATGCAGGCACATGCACACCAAAAGGAGCTAATAACAGCTTTAAATTCCAAGTGGATTTTCTCTTCCCGTAAATCATGGACTAAATTTGCTCTAGCAGCCTGAAGCAACATCCAGCTCCCCAGCCCACCGCATCGCTGGCTGGAGGGAGCAGTGTGAGGGGTGTGCAGCTCCCACTGATCAGCCAGGACTCCACTGCCAGCCCCACACCCCAAAAATATTTGCAGCAGAGGTCACAGATGGTTCAGCAGCAGCCTGGGGTAATTCCAGTCGAGATGTTGTCTGCAACCCTGCGGTGAAATAGAGAAGAAAAAGAGAGAAACTGGCAGGACAGGAGCGTTGTGTCCAGCAGGGACAGGGAGGTGATTGTCCCTCTCTATTCTGCCCTCGTGAGGCCCCTGGAGTACTGCGTCCAGGTCTGGAGCCCCCAGTACAGGAAGGACAGGGAGCTGTTGGAGAGGGTCCAAAGGAGAGCCACGAAGATGATCAGGGGACTGGAGCACCTCCACTACAAAGACAGGCTGAGGGAGCTGGGCTTGTTCAACCCAGAGGAAAGAAGGCTGCTGGGTGACCTCATTGCAGCCTTTCAGTACCTAAAGGGAGCCTACAGACAGGAGGGGAGCCAACACTTTGAAAGGGTAGATAACTGCAGGACAAGGGTATTGGTTTTAAGTTGAAGGCGGGAAGATTTAGGTTGGATATCAGGGGGAAGTTCTTTACCAAGAGAGTGGTGAGGTGCTGGAACAGCTGCCCAGAGAGGCTGTGGATGCCCCATCCATCCCTGGAGGTGAACAAGGCCAGGTTGGATGGGTAGCCTGGTCTAATATTAAATGTGGGCTTGGTGGCCCTGCATGCAGCGTGAGCTTCATGATCCTTGAGGTTTCTTCCAATCCAAGTCATTCTATGATTCTATGATTACATGATTCTATGATTTTGATTCTGTGATTAATGGAAGAGCTTCAAATGTTTGCATTCTGGATGAAATCTCCTGGTGGTCTTTAGCCATCTCTAACAAATACCCATGTTGCTGTGTATAAGAGCAATTACCAAATGTGTTACAAATGTACTCAAGGCCACATAATGTCCAAACACATGCAGACATGTTGAGTTCTCTTCTCCCCTTGTTTTCCATTTTCACCCATTCTCATCACAGCCTTTCTCCACATCTGTCCATCCTTTCAAATGCACTGGGAAGGGACAGAGAAGGACCCACCCAGTGCTGGACCTGGGCATGGTCTCATGTTGCATAACAGGGATTTTAGATTGGGTATCGTGAAGGATTTCTTCATAGAGAGCGGGTCAAGCATTGGAATGGCCTGCCCAGGAAAGTGGTGGAGTTCTCATCCTTGAAGGTATTTAAGAAATGTATAGATGTGCCAGAGAGAGAGACATGGCTTAGTGTTGGGAGTTAGTAGGTCAGGCTGATGTTTTAGACTTTACGATCGGGAAGGTCTTCTCCAACCTAAATTAATATACATTCTCTGGTGGGACCAGAGCTGGAGTATTGGACAAACTAGAGAATTGCCATCCCATGCATCCCATGCAAAGGTCCTACAGTGAAACAGGTTCTAGCGTGCAGGAGCCAAGCTCTTTGTCACCAGCTTCCATCCAGCTTCTCACTGGCTGGGGATCCTCCAGCATTTTCCTCTTAGGATGCAGTACACAATTGAATTTATTGAGTATTTCTGCATTGAGATTCTGCTTCTCCCTTTGATGCATTTAATTGTAGATGGATGGAAACAGTAGCTGGGACATCATGTTCCCTTCTAAGCTTGTTGCATTATGTAGTTTAAGATCATGGCCACATGACAAGTACTGGGATATCTAAACTAATTTTCTGAGGTCCTTGGAGGCACAGGTTTATGCGCATTTGCTGGATGAGCTGAGCACTGCAGAACAATGTGTACACCATAATTTCAACACTGTGGGCTCTAGAAAGGAAGTCTCTCTTTGTTCAAGCAGTCATGACTCTCCATCAGAGCAAAAAGATTTGAGGTCTGTTTCCATGCCCACACACTCATGAGTATTCATGAGGGCAGCTGGGTTCTTCTGGATGGCAGTGGGTTACGAACTAGAAAGGAGGGATTCACATCCTATGCCCAGACCCTTGGAACAGCTGGGGATTGAAGGTTTTCTCTCTGTTTTGTTATTCTCCTTCTAAATTGGTTCAGATAGTTTTGTACTTTGCTTACCAGTCTGTTTTCCTGTCCACACCAACATTTTCTGACCCAGACCAGCTAGCTAGAGACCACGATCCCAGCAGCAAGAAACGGAAACTGTTGGATACCAAGAAGAAAACTGCTGCTGGCTCACTCCAAGCCAGCACAGCCTCCAGGTGTCAGAAATACTTGGACAGAGAGATCCAAGACAGGCCATCTCTGCTCAGCTCATCCTCTGTCACTGCACCCTCCCACAGCCCAGTTCCCCTGAAGAGAGAGAGGTAAGTGTGATATAAAAGGCAGAGCTGTGAACCAGAAAGCTATGAGAACAGGCAGAAATTAATTCAGCAGTTCAAGGGATACAACTGAGAATCAACCAGAACATCTCAGAAATTGCTGCTGGCAATTGCACAGTTGTTCTGAAGAACGAGGAAGATATTGAGCAACTCTGGGCTGCACTGTAAGAAAGTCACTGAATGTCCTGGTGACGAGGCATAGTGGAAATGACATGAAAAGGCTGGGAGGATGCACTTGGATGGAAACATAAGTTGTTATTGGGAGGGAGGGTTCATCAAGTCCCAGCAAAGGGGAAAGTGTGAAACTCAGAGCTACCTCTGGCCTCCTCTGGCTCATGAAGCCAGAAGAAAAAGCCATGCTCTTGTGTGGACATTGTCTTACTAAAAAGGCTATTGGGCAGGGAGGAACAAGAGGCTTTTGGTTTTGCCACAGTTTTCTGTTGTCATTTTAAGGAAGGACTGTAGAGCTGAGTGCTAGATTTAACATGGAAAACTCATAGATAATTTGTTGATGTTCTGCTCTGCACAGTGTAGAAATTAGTTGAAACCAAGATGAAACACAGAACACTGGAACATCTTAATGGAGAAATGGGATAGACATGCCTATAATTTCAGCTTGACTTGCTAGCACTGGAGTTCATTGGAGGGACATTTATCTGCAGAGAAGGACCTGGGTGTCCTGGTGGACAACAGGTTGACCACAAGCCAGTAATGTGACCTTGTGGCCATTAGTATCCTAGAGTACATTTGAAAGAGTGTCATCAGCAGGGTGAGGAGGGTGTTCCTTGCTCTCTACTCTCCCCTGGGGAGGCCACGTATGGAGTTCTGTGTCCAGTTCTGGGCTTCCCAGTTCAAGAAAGACAAGGAACTACTGGAGAGAGTCCAGTGGAGGGCTAGAAAGATGGTGAGGGGCCTGGAGAAGCATCGTCCTTAGGAATAGAGGTTGAGAGACCTGGGGCTGTTCAGTCTAGAGAAGTCTGAGAGGGGATCTTAGCAATGTTCATAAATATCTAAAGGGCAGGAGTGAAATGGATGGGATTGGACTCTTTTCTGTGGTGCTTAATGACAGGACAAGGGGCAATGGGCACAAACTGTAATATGGGAAGTTCCATTTGAAAGTGAGCACAGAATTCTCTGAGAGTGACAGAGCCCTGGAACAAGCTTCGCAGACAAGTGGTGGAGACATTAAAAACACACCTGGACACTTTCTTGGGCAGCCCGGGGGGAACCTGCTCTACAGAGGGAGGGCTGGACCAGTTGATCTCATGAAGTCCCTTTCAACTCCTATGATTGTGATTCTGTGACATCTGCAAGACCTTGGGCGTGATGTATGTGCACTGCTGACCACAGACGAAAGGGATTGTGTGGTTTGAGTGCTATGGAAGCTCCTCAGACTTGGCTGTTGAAGTTATCCTGTGAAGGCAGCCTTAATATGTGCCATTTAAGTGCCATCACGGTGCAGCTGGAACATGCATCCTTCACACAGTGCAAGGTCCCAACAGCAGGTGGTTATTAAGGATCCCATGCTACTTTCAAAAGGTAACTCCAAGCTTTAATCTTGGCTCACTTTCCTTTTACTGGATTTTTTTTTTCTTAGAGGAAACCCCGCTATCTCCTCTGAAGTATCATTTGACTGTGGCATTTGCTCTTAAACTTCTCCCCCATTGTACCACCAAGGAAACCATTTCAGTAATGACATATTAGTGCATATGAGTGCTCTGAAGTGTTTTAAAAAAACAGCTCTAAGTGCTTGATTTACCTTAAGGCACCCCGTGCATCCCCCCAACAGATCAGAGATTCTTGTCTTTTCCTGCTAGTTGCTGAACAACTAGAATTGCCCTGTACTTTTTTTGCCTATAATGCCCAGCATGATTTAAAAGCCTTCTTTTTTTTTTCCATAGTGCCTTGATGATTTATAGACAATGAGATTTTATCAGTAGAGAACCACATTAAGAAAATGCTTGTTAATTATCTGCTGGTTAATATGATAATTTAGCCAAAAAAAAAAAAAAAAGAAAGAAAAGGAAAAAAAAGAACAACACCTATTAAGAGCTTCTAATTAGGTGAAATGCTTCTCATTTTTAACACACAAAGTGTCCAAGTTAATGAGGTTCACCTTCGATTTGTAGCTTGCTCAGAGATTAAAAGCTCCCTGCATTTATAGCTCTTCACATCACTCCATTCGTAAAAGCAGACACAAGCCAAGCTCGAATACCTGACTGCTGCACTATCTCTTCAAAGGTGAGACGACAGAAACCCATCTCCCTTCATGAAAGCCTTTCCAACCCAATGCACCTCTCCCTGCATCCCCTGCTGTTTCTATTTTTGCAGAGCTGGCGCGACTGCGGTGGAAGTTAGATGGAACCAGAAGCAAACCAGATGCCCACAGTGTCAGGGACAATTTGAGGACTGCTCTGCCAGCTCTGTGTCACCGAGACCAACCTCTGATCTCACTGACATCAGTGCAAACCTGACTAAGTCCACTGAAACATGTGGAGTTCATCGCTTCCGGAAAATTCAGACTTTGGCTACGTGGGAAGAACACATTCCTTTCTTTCTCTGTTTAAGATAGATTGTTTTTGAGGGTAAATCTGGTAATATGCAACAACTTGGGCAACTTTGTCCTAGGGACTGTGATGGGATGGAGATTATTTAGGAGGAGGAAATTTGTTTAGAAGAAAGGAAGGATAATGGCTTTTTACATGGTCTAATAGTGATAGGACAAAGGGGGAATGGCTTTAAACTAGAAGAGGGGAAGTTTAGGTTAGATGTTAGGAAGAAATTCTTTATTCAGAGCGTGGTGAGAACTTGAACAGGCTGCCCAGAGAAGTGGGTGCTCCATCTCTGGAGGAGTTCAAGTCCAGGTTGGATGGGGCTTTGGACAACCTGATCTGATAGGGAGCAACCAGCCCATGGCAGGGGGGTTGGAATTAGATGGTCTCTAAGGTCCGTTCCAATCTAAGCCATTCTATATTTCTGTGATATCATGGTTCTATGATTTTGCTTTCTGGAAAATTGTCCCCTTCATGAGGTTCTGTCTATCAGCATAATTGCAAATACTACACCTTGCAGAATGTATTCAGATGCAGCTTCACCCTTTTCTCCCTTTTCTGGGCATTTTCTCCTGGATAAGGCCTTGTGGTTGTGCTGATACCTTTTTCCTGCAGGACAGCAACTTTTTCACAAAGCATGTTTAGAACCTGACCTACAGGTGGGGTAGGAGCAGCTCTTCAGGAATCATTTTGCAATTCAGAAGTAAATTTTAGCCATTTCATCCATCTGGAAAATGCTCTTAAGCCCCAGGGAATGCTTTTAAATTCCACCTTTGTTTCTTCCTTCAGCATTTTGGGGCAGACAGCAAAAATTCCTGGGGGGGGGAGGAGAGGGGGAAAGAAGTCACGTGAATGCTAAAAGTGCTGCCTTGGACATGGTTGTGAACAAACATTGCAGCAGTTTAGGGAAAATACTCACAACCAGACTCCTCTACCCCAAATTAACACTTCCTATTTCTGTGATTTTTTTTCCTCCTACCAATCTCTACCACCCACAAGGAATATTCAGGCCAACTTTGTATAAACCAAGTGATAAAAAGAAATTCCTTCATCTTCCCCTTTTACATCCTTCCTTTTCATCCTTCAGCTATTCAACCCGTGCCTCTATCTGAACAGATCAGCCAGTTTAATTTCATAGCGGTCCGTGGATTAAAGATGGTATCAAGCCTCAGAAATGACGGCGATAATCAGATTTGCAAGGGCCCTCGTTTATCTCACTTGGCAAGTTGCAGCTCAGATAAGCTCCACGCTAATGTGAAGAGCTCTTTTTATTTTGGTTTACGTTGTGTTGGGTTTTTTTTTCTATCCGTCTTGCAAACTCATCCTGAAATCTGAGACACGAGTTGGGTCCTCTCTGTCTTACAACACGTCACTGGTAATAAAGGCTCAGCAGCCCAAATGAAGAACTTCTTGACAGCTCTGTAAAAAATACTGTCTTCAAATTATGCCTTTGGGGACCTGTCTCCCACCATGCTGCTGTCAAGAGGCTGGTGAAGGTGTAGCTGCCTGGAAATGAGTCAACAATCCAAGCGGGCCAGTGGAAGGAGTAAAACCCAGTGCGTGCTGTATGTGATTACTGCCAAGCTGATGAAAAGGGAAAGAAAGAACTTCCTTTTGTCGTCGTAGTTAACAAATCTGTCTCTGAGCACAGACAGCAGCTGCAGCATGCAGGAAGAGGGCACTTTACGCGTTGGCCTTTTTTAGGACAGATCACTTTAAACACTTTAGTCACGCTGCTTTAATCATCTTCTGCAAAGGCTGAGTAATCACAGTCCTCTCACGCAACCCTTGTAAGCGAGACCCTCCAGGCTGCACGGTCATGTAAATAAATAATTACATCCAAAATTCTACATTAAAAGGACATTAGGGCTACAGAAATGAGCTCTCCAAAGTTGGGAAAGGGCAGGATGTTGGTTGCCGTTGCCCACGTGGGTACGTGCATTATGATAAAGGCTCTAATTGCACAATGATAGAGGACAAGAGGCTATCATGTAGGCTGCATCTCTTGAGATGCTCACTTGGCCTGCTGGATCCCCATTCTAATATATCTGGCTGGTGACACTCTTGTTATTTATTTCTCTGGCATCACATTATCTTGGATGCACTAATGAATGTAATTCAATATTGGTGTTTTAGACAGAGAATGTGTGAACTTTTTTCAAGAGAGGACTAAATGTTGTTTGCATTTATCCTGTTTGCAATCTAGAGTAGGCTTGGTAGCAGTTCATAAAGCACATCCATTTTTTAAAATTAGAGCAATAGGTGGAGACATGCATACCTCAAGTGTGAGGGCAAGGCAAAATATTGCTTTTGTTACAGTTGGGCATGCTTACAGTCACAAATCTCCTGAGAAGAAACAGCAGAACCTGTGGGGTCCCATAGCTTGTGAGACATTACACAGGAAACACAGAATCGTAGACTCACTTGAGTTGAAAGAAATCTTTAAAGGTCACCTAGCCCAACTCTCCTGCAAAGAACAGGGACATCTACAGTTATATCAGGTTTTTCAGCCCCATCCAGCCTGACCTCAAATGTCTCCAGGGATGGAGCATTCACCAAAACCTGGATTACTTCTCTGCTAAAGCCACAGCTCAACCTTGAGCAACTTCATTTAAATTCTGAGCTGGATCTAACTTTGTAGTTGATTTCAAGTCGGAGGTGAACCAGGACATCCAGAGGTCTCTACCAAGCTCTGATATGCTGCAATTATCTACTTCTTTCTGTTGTTGTTGACATTGTTGCATTTTCTCCAAAAACTTGAAAGTTTACCAAATCTGTCTGTCACAGACTCATTAAGAAAAGCAAAACTCTCATAAAAGCCTGATTTTCTCAAAAGAGTCCTATCTCTTTCACAGTGGAGGTATGAAGGAAATGATAAGGTGGGTGAGGTACCAAAGGGAGGATAGCTGGTGCTGAGGTTCAAACAGGGAAATACAGTGCTGGTTTTAAATTTTGTTGTGAAACCTTTTCTTGAAAGAAAAACACGATGATGCATGATGGTGCTTTTGGAGATTTTGGATAGGGTTTTGAATGACTGGTAACAAAGTTTGAGTGCTCATCTGAGGATGATAAAACCCAGAAGGGGTTTGAGGATGATAAAACCCAGACAGGGGAGGTTTAGGTTAGATATTAGGAGGAAGCTTTTCACAAAGAGGGTAGTGACACACTGGAACAGGTTGTCCAAGGAGGTTGTGGATGCCCCATCCCTGGAGGCATTCAAGGCCAGGCTGGATGTGGCTCTGGGCAGCCTGGTCTGGTTGTTTGGCAACCCTACACATAGCAGGAAGGTTGAAACACAATGATCTTTGAGGTTTTTTTTAACCCAGGCCATTCTATGATTCTGTGATTCTTTGAGGTCCAGAGATGCAGGCAGCCCCCTATTTTAAGGTGTTTGCCATTCGTAAATGAGCCTCCAAATTCAGTTTTTCTCATTAGTTTGCCTCCTACAATGTGAATGTTTCCTTTATTCATTTATTTTTTTAACAAAAACTTGGAACAACTTTAGGAGAGCTTGGTTCTATCTGGCTCAGATCAATAAAACCTGGACTAGCATTATCCCAAAATTAAACCTAATCACAACTTTCCTCCTTTTTCTCCTCTCATCTGTTGAAGAACATCTCAGATTCATTTCAAAAGTTATTTTTTTAATTGAAGCCCTAACTATTCTTCTCCTTCAACATACAATTTTTGTTTTGTGGCCAGTCTTCCTCCAGCCCTGACTCCACATAAGTCCCTTAGTCAGGCACATAGGGAACATAATTCAAAGCAAAATCTTTGTTGAACATTCCTTAAGATCAACCAGTCTATTTTGTAGAAATGTAGAATAGTTAAAACTGCAAATAAAATGAATGTCACCTAAGAGATCTAACAAAGAAGGCTCTAAAAAAAGCTAACCTCTTGAAAAAAAAATGGGTCACAGAAAGCTCAAATAAAAACAGTCATAATGGATAAGTGTTTTTTAATCTGTCTCCCATCCTAGCGTTTCGTGTGAGGATCCTACCACAGCTTTATTTCACAAGAGTTTTGAAAATAAATTCATTCACACTAGTAAAACTTCTGGCGTAGAGGATCAACAGAGAAAACAATTTGTAATTTATAAGCCTGGAACAAGATTCATATAGCATACAGAAAACTAAGGGATGGGGTTATCTGCTGAATGACAGGGGAAAACCTAGCGCCTAATTCAATAAGCACATTGTGTCCTGCAAGCCAAGTTCTGGCAGGAACACTAAGCCAACCACATAATTAAGATTATGATATATGAATATATAAAAGAGGTTGAGTTAAAGCATAAGGGCTGATCAAAAAGTAATGCCTCCTATTATATTATGTTGAACCACAACATCAGAGACAGATGTTGGGATGGCTGTAGAGGTTGAACCTTCCCACCAATATTCTGTTACATTTTGTTGCTGTGAGACAGATGGCAGCAGAGGAGCAGTCTGTCAAAATGGTGTCTGGCTATGGAAGTATGTATGATGCAAAGGGATGGAATTGAATTCCTCTGCTGCTGAAAAAAATTACACCCATCAGTACTCAGTGGCACTTGCTGAACATTTATGGAGACCAAACAGTGAGTGCTGGGTGGTGCATTTCAGCAATGATGCCATCATAGCAGCTGTGAAACAGTGGATTACCTCCGCTGGTACAGATTTTTATGAGTACAGCATGCAGGCTCTTGTTTGTCACTGGCAAAAATAAACAGCTAATGATAACGACTACATTGAAAAATAGTGTTTTATAGCTGAGAATTTGGTCTCTCAGATAGTGTTATGCTGCTCATTGTATCTGTTGTACTTTTCATGGAATTAAATAGGAGGCATTACTTTCACGGCAACCAACAAAAGTACTTCTGGAATTTCCTAGCTTCAATTTTAAAACCTCAGTTTTCTTCTGTCTTGGGCTTGTAGATAGCTTCCTCATTTATTTTTTTTTCCCTCTTATTTATTTTTAAGGAAAAAAGCTACATTTTCATGAATTTTTCCTCCTCTTCTCTGTTGGTTGTCACTAGAATGCATCTCTCAGATTCACCCCATAGAGCTCTTACCCTGGTGGGATGACAGTGAGCTCTGTGTTGATCAGCACACAAGGATAAATATCTTCTTTATGGCTGCTGACAGCAGAGAAAATGTGAGACGGGATCACAAGGCTACGTCTGTGCTGGAGACCTGAAGGTCCAGAGCTTGGGCTGGCAGCACCAACATGTGGTCACCAAGATGTTATCACAATCCTTGGTGAGTTATTGCACCAAGCTCACTAGCACTGCACCAAAATGATGTCTCAGCATGGTTTGGGTTGCAGCAAATATCTGTCCATCTTACCCTAGTCCTTCTTGTCCAACACCTCTGCTTGAGTAAAGGTCTTTCTTCTCCTTCTTCAGATGTTACCTGGGAAGCAAGAAGTGGCATTATTGAGTTTATGGGGAGAATTTTCCATGCTCCAAGTTCTTGCCCTAAATAAGAGGGGAGCGTTGCAAGGGAAGCCCTTAGCTCTGTGGGTTGGCAAACATTCAAGCATTCCTGGTTTATCCAGCTGCTTTCTGGGATGGGTGAGGGGAAGAAGCACAGTCAATACAAACAAACTGCTCAGGGGATGCAGATACCAAGCACTAACAACACTTTCTGGAGCAAATGGGGAAGAAAAAAAAAAGAAAAAAAAAAGCAAAACCAACAAACTGGAGTTTTTTGAGGATTTTAACCTAACAAATATATAAATATATAACCCACAGGGTGTGGGAACATTCCCCAGAAATCAGAATGACTCAAAATCTTTTCTCATGTCAAATCCCTATTCCAAAGCAGTGGAGAGGCAGTGCTTTCCCCTTCCAAAAGCTGTAAGATTCTTTTTTTATTGTTTTGTTTGATGCATTTTGCTTTGGAACAAGTTGCAATTCTTATTGAAACCAGTATTTCTTCTCCTCCTTCCTGCCTCCACCTCTTCTGTCAAAGAATAACACAGCTAACCAACCAACCTGCCTGCCTGCAGCAGACACCCGGCTAGGGAAGCATCAGCTGGACCAATTAAAGTTTGGCAAAGTAATAAAGATCAGAAAAGAGGGTGTGAGCAGCCAGAGTCGCCTGACAGCTTTAAGTAGCAGCTGAGAATGATGCTTGGCATCAGGAAAGCTGGAGCAAATGAGTCTCCCTCTAACTATCTTAAAGGTCATTAGCTGAGCCTGCTGTTGCCCTCACCTGCTTCTCCTGTTAACCTCCTGGGGATGCCTGACCCTCAGACATTATTTGGCATCACTATACATTGGAGCAAGATGGGAAGAGTTGATTCTATTGGTACATCTAGCTCACATTACTAATTCAGCACCATTTCAAATGTACTTAGCCTGAAGACCAGTCTTACCCCTGTACTTCATGCTTAGCCACATTAGATTTTGTATGCTCCGCTCTTACGATCAGCCTGCAAAATGGTTACGTCTGTCTGAGTCTTAACCACTTCCCTTATGTCATTATCTCCAGCAAATTCAATGATCTCCCTTGTCTGAGTCATTAGTAAAAAGCATTACAGAGTAGCAGCCTAAATGAAGATCCTTTTGAGATCTAATTCTTTGCCAGTTCTGCAGAGCATGCATAATACCTTTGTACAAGACCAGGTTAAAAAAGAAGGGAAAAAAAAATACAGCAATGTCTGTGTTTAGGTTCTGTCTGTACAGATGGACAATGCTGCACAAAACTCTTAAGATGGTTCCAAGGGAAGGATTTTCTCATCACAACATGTTGCAGTCAAAGAGGTTTGTTTCAACTGTATGCTTTTATTCAGCAATTATATAAAGCTTTGGCCAAAAGTATTGATGATGTTGGACTGATATCAGGAGCTATGGTTTGTGTTTACAGGTTCTAAATCATAGAATGTCTTAGGTTGGAAGGGGCCTTAAAAATCATACAGTTCCAAGCCCATAAATGAAATCAGAAATGTTGTTTTAACTCTTATAAATCCATGGTGAGAGATGGTCTGTATCCGAAAGGCACTGCTGATCCCATTGTACTTGATGAGAAAAAGGTGTCAGCCTGGTGCCTTGCTTTAAGGTGACCCAACTTTACCTAATCTTAATTGCATTGCCAGGATGCAAGGTCTCTGCACTGCATGTCAGTAACCGGTGAAGTGCTGGTGCAGTTTTGGGGTGGAAAGCACTGTTCTCTGCAATTATCTTTAAATAAGTACATTCTCTCTTGCGTAACTACTTCCAAAGGACTACAGTGCCAACGCTGGTACCTTGGTATGGTATTATCAAGGTCAGGCTGTAGCAGGCTCTAAGCAAGCTGATCAAGCTGTAGGTGTCCCTGCTCACTGCAAGGGAGTTGGACTAGGTGACCTTTAAGGCCCTTTTCAACTCAAGCAATTCTATGATTCTATGATTAACCTATATGACTGACAAAGCAAAGTGAGCTCAGGGAGGAACAATGAGAGGGTCAAGGAGTAGATACGCAGTTTTCCAAGGTAATGACAAGCGGGGACACGTCCTAAGACAGAAGAGATATATGGAGTGTGTTAAAACCAGAGGAAAGAAAGCTGTTGTACAGAAAACCAGATTATGACTAAAAGGGAATAATGCCTCAGGCTAAACGCTAAAGATATCAGTTCCTAATGATCAGGGTGCAGGACAGTGTACAAGAAGAATGACAGACACTCAGTGCTTGGAGTATTTAAACTTATTACTACTAAAGAGACAGTTCCACCATGTTGTAGGGATTCTGCCTCTGGCTGAAGACCACAGATTCATTAAGCTTGGAAAAAAACACTAAGATTACCTAGTCCAACCATCAACCCACCATGATCGTACCACTAGATTATGTCCTTCAGTGCCACATTTACCCTTTTCTTGAACACTTCAAGGGATGGTGATTACATCACCTCCCTGGGCACCTCCCTGTTCCAGTGCTGGCTCTCTTTCTTAGAAGAATACAACCACTGAGAATACCATGGAGGTATTCCCAGCTCTGAAAGTAATTTTCAGTATGGTTTTGGAAAGTCAATTCAGCTCCCTGTGTCTCTAGTTCCCTTCACACGTTGTCTTGACTATATAAATATTAAGCTCTACAGAACAGTGAGGATCTGCTTAATCTGTGTTGTGTCTAGTACAAGGAAACCTTGATTTTTGGCACTGTTGAAATCAAAACTGTATTTTTAAAGATGCTACATGGAACAGGACCACCACAGGAAGACAGATGGCTTGAGAAGAGAGACGACTTTATGAATACAACATAAAGTTTGTCCTTGGGATCCTTCTATCTGTTGTTGCTAATGATCAATGATTTTCCTGTTCATCTGGCATCAAAAGCAACAGGGAAAAGCGAGTGAACATCCCCAGCTGCATTATGAATGAGATGGATGCGGAGCTGGCATTGAGATGGGCTTCCCTGTGTCACCACCATGTCATCCTCACCTGCCTTTAGGATCAGTGATTGCTCCCCCAGCAGCCATTCCTTCTTGCTAATTGGCTCACTCATAGCTGTTTGCTGGCTTGAATACTGAATGTACTGACTGTGGGTCCTCTGAAAGAGCCCCTCTGGGAGAGGTGATGGAACAGGGCTGGAGGAAAGGCTGCCCATCATCAGAAAGTGCAAAGGCAGCCTCAAGGCTTGGTTTGACTTCAGGGAAAGGCATAGTAGTGGAGGTTTGAAGCTTCATTATTGATCAGCACCTGAAAGGATCTGAGAAACAAAGGCTTCCTCTCCTTTAAAGCTCACTTGCAGCAAATGGTATAACTTGTTCCTTGGGAGTCTGTTTCCCAGGGAAATGTTGTGCTATGCTGCCTGCTTCTTGCACAGGCTTTATAAAGGTGGGAACAACACTTTGTAGCATGGAAGAAGATGCATTTCAAAAGGAGAAAGATTTCTCTCTACAGACCCTTTCTCCACCTGAATTGAGAGGGAGGGCCAGGGCTGGTCTGAGAGTGAGAGATCATTTCTGTATAATCAACTCCACTGAGCCTCAGTCAAATCCTCCACAGTGGTGAAGACTTCTTTCACAAAGGCTGGAAAAGTCACTTGGCCAACTTGCATTTAGTTTCTTCGATGTTAACTCATTACTCTCTTTTGCAATGTTGCTACCAAATTCTGCATTTGGCTTAGAAGTAAGAATGCCACTTCAAATGCTGCAACAAAAACAGGCCAACTATATTTTATCTGTTACAGTGTGGGCTGCTGGAAGTCAAATAGCTATCCTCCAGACAGAAGGCAGTGCTGGCGATCCCTAAATCATGAATGTTCTTCTGAAAGGGCAAGCAGAGGTGCTATGAGATTTTAGCTAGAAGGCGACAACACCACTGAGATAATACCAAAATCAAGGAGCAGGGCAGAGGCAAAGTTTGGCATCTGGCACCATGCTCAGGAAGAGCTTTGGGAAAGTAGGGGGCAATGCTTAATCATGTTCAAGTGTCAGTAAGAAAGAAGGGGCTATAAGAAAGAAAGAGACAGACTGTTTAGCAGGAACTGCTGTGATAGGACAAGGGGAAATTGTTTTAAACTTAAAGAGGGAAGATTCAGATTGGGTATGAGGGAAAAGTTCTTTATAATGGCACAGGTTGTCCAAAGATGTGATTGATGCTCTGTTCCTGGAGACATTCAAGGTGAGGCTGGAGCAGGCTCTGAGCACCTGATCAAGCTGCAGGTGTCTCTGTTCACTGCAGGGCAGTTGGACTAGATGACATTTAACTCAAACTCAAACGATTCTATAATTCTATGATTCTATGACTGGTCAGGGATAGAGACTAAGCTGGCTGCTGAATATCAGTCTGGTGGGGTCTGGTTTGGGTTTATCTGGCAAGAAATGCCTATCTGCCTGCAGAAGGACTCATCTCCTTACTGCAATATCTTACTATATCATCTAAGAGCCAACTAAATAGCCAGTGTGGTATGAGACAGATCCTGCCCAAGAAATCTTTCAGTACATTTGTTTCTCTACTATGCATCATAGCTACTCAAAGCTTGGCAGAAATAAAATTCACAATCTTTCTGCCCCAAAAGCTCTGCATTATAGGAACTCCTGTTCACTGATTGCTGTGTAGTCTGTGATAGAGCTGTATTCTTACTCAGTTTGATTTCCATCTCCTAGTGGGGTTTTAGTGTATATATATATATTTTTTTAGAAATGCTTTGTTACAGAGCTGTGGTCATTTCCTATTTAGAAACCATTGGTAATTTTTCATAATTCACCATGCCTCTGCTGAGTCTCTCTCCAAGATGCCTGTCTGATTTAAGAGAGGATTTTTCTCCATAACAACCCCTTCTCCCCTTCTGTCACTGATCCTGGTGTTTCTCTCAATGGATTTAATAAAAATACTCTTCAGGCTTTTTATCAGCTGCAAAAAATGAGCCTGCTTGTCTTGCTGTGGCTCTGCAAACTTTCCAGTTGATTTCGTGACACTGCAACCGATGCTGTTCTAACGCTCTGTGATGCTGGAAGTGCGGCTTTGAATTCATGGCATGCCGAGAGCAAACGAAATGGAGAAAAAGTTCCCATGTAGTTCCTCATAACTGCACTGAGGACATACAAATAAATTACAAGAGAGGCATTGCAACAAGCTGGCTGGAGCAGATGGAGTCCCCACTGGCTTCTACTGGACTGAGCTGAAACTGCTCCAAAGTGCACTGTGTGCCCTAAGCCAATGACTTCTGATGGATTTTTTCTTTAACCCAGATAATAGGTCTATAATTCTGTGCTTGAGCTCCAGATCAAGAAAACATCAAGGGCAAGCTGTTGGCTTGCTGGTTGCTTCTCTAAACTGACCGTGTTCCAGAATTTGTCCCTGTAATAATCATGTTTCTTGACAGTCAAGTTCTCTGATTTGGTGAATTTTAGAAGGGAAGTTGATGATGTGGCTCCACTAGCCAAAACCCAGTGAATGTTTCAGTCTCGAAAATGATACTGTAGAAGCCAATTCCCTCATGGACCTTGTCCATTATCTTGCAGACATGCCTCTTGGGTGGGCAGAGGTTGTCAGCTGCATGACCATGAGTATCCTTGGCCATTTTGGTGAGCTGATTGCCTGGAGAGAGGATGGTTGATGTACTCCCTTACTTTCACCTTCATTCCTACAAGATTTCAGTCCTCTGCTATTTTCATGTATCTCCTCAGTTAAACTGGTTGTGCTGCACTTCAAGCTCTACCACCCAGTATGTTGTCTCTGCCATGGTGTGTCAGGCAAGATGATGATGCTTGGGGTCTCTGTCCCATAGTCCACAGGCCAGCTATAGTTATAAACCTGGTGGTCATTGTGTTGGGATCAGCAAGAAGGAAAGGATTCAATGCCTTGAGAAATAATAGTGACTGTATTGGACTTGCTTGCTAGTAGGCTGGTTGCCAAGGAAGGAGTGTGAAATACTCACTGAACAGCAGAGTACACCAAAACAGGGAATGGAAATGCTGATGGAATAAGTATTGCAAGTCTTGGTCAAGAGCCAAATCCATTTCCTCTTACCAGGTCTCCAGTCCCGTGCAGCTCTGGCTGCAGCAGTGACATGCAGTCACGACCACTGAATCCTCTCCACTAATGACAGCCGCTCGGCAGTGTGTCTCACCCCGAGCTGAACTGAGTTAACAATCTGTTCCCAGTGAGCCAAGATGTGCCTGCTTATTTACCAGACTTCGAGCCTCTGGCAAGCTGCCTGCTCAACATGTAGATGGGAGCTGTATTAACTCCATCATTGCCTTCAACAGGGTGCACATGTAGTGCTAAGTAATGCCCTTGGTCCTCCTCTCACACTCCATGGCTGTGGTTCTTTGTAAGTGCCTGAGGTTTGCTTTGGAGAGTTGAGAAATACTTTATGGCTGCAGGGTGGGAACACAGAATTTAATTCACCCAGAATTTCATGAAATGAAAGCCATTTTCACATTAAGGTTCATTGGAAGGGCTTAGGCACAAGCTGTGGTACACAGAAGGCTTCCCCATAGGAATATATGGGGTCACCAAATCTTGATTCCCTATAGTTACAGGAAGAATGTAGGTTCCACATTGAGAGTATATGCAGTAGTATATGCAGTTGCTCTCAGCCTGCTCACTTCTCTACATTGACAGCAGAGAGGAGAGTCTTAACAGCCTTGACAGCAAAAGTCAGAAACACTCCCATCTTGAACTAAAACATAACACTGTGGCCCTAAGTTAAACCCATATGCCACAGGAAACAGCTTAATTACCTTTTGACGTGTCCACTGCCTGATTTCCTGGCTGAATAGTCTCCACTACCACGGGATTATCTCCACTTCAAGACCTCTGTAGCTCCTGACTTGGCAGACCACAGTCATTCAGTAGAATTTTTTCAGTTGGAAGGGACCATTAAAGATCATCTGGGACAACTCCTCTGCAGTGAACACAGTCATCTACAGCTAGATCAGGTTGCTCAGAGCCTTATTCAGTCTGACCTTGAATGTCTCCAGGGATGGAGCATCCATCCCCTCTCCGGGCAGCCTTTTCCAGTGCATCATACCTTGCGTGTTTGACCACCCAATGTGAGCCCTCAACTCCATCACTCCTCATACATAATTTCTTCTCTCCAGACTAGTTCTTCTACAGTGAAAACAATTTTTTTTTTTTTTCCTGTATCTGAATTTTCAGGCTGTTTCTCCTTGAATCTGTAACATCTTCTGCCTGACCTGCATTGGCTGTTATGCAGTGCTTTCTCCTCATACCTCTTCCTCTGTTGTCTCTCCATGTGCCCATGTGTACTTTGTGGTACTTGTAGCACATATGACCGAAGGATATAGACTAAGATCTTTCCCTAAAGATATTGCCAAAGTAGTTATATTCTAAATTGCTTTGCTGACAACTGTACCTGGCTCCTAAGGAAATCAATGTGGGGAATGTTAGTGGAGTTTCACTGCCTCATGATATAGCAAGAACATGTAATGGATGAATCCCAACACACCAGACCAGGGACTTGCATTTGATAATTAAATCACAGAATCATTAATGTTGGAAAATACCTCTAAGATCATCTAGTCCAACCATCAGCCTGTCTCACCATATCCACTAAATCATGTCCCTAATACCGTATCTCCATGTTTCTTGAACACTTCCAGGGACAGTGACTCCACCACCTTCTTGGGCAGCCTGTCCCAGTGCCTCACTACTCCTTAGTAGAAGAAATTTTTCATAATATCCAAACTGAATCTCCCCTGGCACAACTTAAGGCCATTACCTATTGCTGTTACGTGGGAGAAGAGGCTGACTCTCACCTCAGTACAACCTCCTTTCAAGGAATTGTAGAGGGCAGCAAGGTCTCCCCTGAGTCTCCTGCAGAATAAACAATCCCAGTTTATTCAGCCTCTCCCCATAAGACTTGTGCTCCAGACCTCTGCTCAGATTTGTTGCCCTTCTCTGGACACACTCCAGGACCTTGATGTCTTTCTTGTAATGAGCGGCCCAAAACTGAGCACAGCATTCGAGGTGCAGCCTCATCAGGGCTGAATACAGAGGGATGATCACTTCCCTGCTCCTACTGGCTGCACTATTGCTGATACAAGCGAGGATGCCATTGGCCTTCTTGGTTACCTGGGCACATTGCTGGCTCACATTCAGCTAAGCATCGACCAACATCCCCAGATCCTTTTCCTCTGCACAGTCTTCCAGCTACTCTGCTCCAAGAGTGTAGCTTTGCATGGGATTATTGTGACCAAAGTGCAGGACCCAGCACTTGGTCTTGTTGAAGTTTATCACATTGGCCTCAGCCCATCAAACTGTCCTATGCAGATCCCTCTGTAGGGCTTTCCTACCCTCAGGCAGATGTACACATCCTCTCAATTTGATGTCATCTGCAGACTTACTGAGAATGCATTCAATTCCCTCATCCAGATAAAAATTAAACAGAGCCAGCCCCCAAACTGTTCTTCTACAATACAAAATGACTCCATCCAAACAGCTTGTTGGAGACAGCTTTTCACGCACTGAGCCTGAGTGTTCTCCTTACACAAAAGACGTCTTGTATTTTCTGGAAACTGGAGTCTAATATCTGAGCCTGAGTTTTCTGAAAGTGTTGGAACAGTGCTGAAGGCCAGAGTCTTGGGTTTCTGTTCTGTGCTGTTTGGATGGGAAAATTAACCAGGATTTGAATTGCCTGCTCATGCTATGCTCCTGGGAAAGACACTTAGGCAAATGCTCACTGCTGACCCTTTTTTTTTTTTTTACAGCAGCAGCAAGCTTAACTGCTTGCAAACAGCTCTTGTCCTGCCCCTCTGAGCTAGGAGCTCAAGATCAGCAGCAGCAGGGCATTAAACCACTTGCAAATAGCAGTTCCTCCCTAAGAGCTCCAGCCTGGGACAAACACTGAGTAAAATTGTAATTAACGTAGTTCCACATCACTTGATTTCATGCTCTGCAACAGTGTATTGGAAATGCTGATTCCTCTCCCCAGTAAAGTGTTACTTTTTTGAAAATATTTCATATGTACTTGTGTGTGTGCATATATGTATTTTTATATAATATCACTTCTGCTTGTTAAGACTATGAACCAAAGTATGAATAACTTTTGCCTTTGGCCATATGAAGGCTTTGGTACAAGCTTGAAAGATTTTATATTTTCCTTTTGAGCTATGCAGACAAAGTCTTTTGTATATCCTCTAACATTTTCCTGGTCAAAAATGAATATAGCAATTCTAATGTACA
Source organism: Meleagris gallopavo (assembly GCF_905368555.1). Classification (NCBI taxonomy): domain Eukaryota; kingdom Metazoa; phylum Chordata; class Aves; order Galliformes; family Phasianidae; genus Meleagris; species Meleagris gallopavo. The sequence continues at coordinate 2,472,953 of NC_139404.1, forward strand.
AGTAAAGCCAAAAGTGGGTTTCCTTTGATTGCTCATGCCTGAAAAATCAAAAGGAATCATGACTGATACTCCCATTCTGTGCAAATCTTTCCTTATTTTTCTGTCTGTTTCTAAGAAGTAAGTGCATTATCATGTAAAAACCACTTGAGACTCACAGCAGACCCTCCTGTGATGTGGCTGATTACTTTCCAGAGGGGTGCAGTATTTTGTGTGTGTGTATTCACCAGAATCTGGTTACCACCCTCTTTCATTACAATGTTAGACCTGCTCTTCTCTGCCATGATCTTATTCTCACTGAATTTGTCTTTCACCTCATTTGTGCTTTCAAGAACTAGGACTAATGCTCTTCTTAAGCTTACAAAGCTCTGTCCACATAGCAAAGTACTAGCTAACAGAGCATGTATTTGCAGTATGATACACAGTTTCTGCCTATGCTTGTACCAAAGACAATGACTCTCTGAATGCACCACTGAATTGTATCCATCCACAAAGGCAGATCTTAGGACACAAAATGAATCAACTCCCAATTAAAACTGCAGTAGGAATTGGATAGCAAAATGTCATGATTGGCAGGATAAGAGTCTGTCCAGGCTGATACCCTACTTCCCATCTAGTGACCTTGACTAAATGGTGTTCAGTTGAGGGATGACTATGTAGCAAACTAATGAGTCAACTTCTAGCATCATCTGGATGCTGTTCTGGACTGACAAGCTGACAGAGTTGAGTCACCTCTTCCTTCATACATAGTAGCTACATATGTGCCACCTCCCATAAAGTGGTGACTTTCAGGTCATCCTTGTACTGAGCTGGTATGATCAGCTTTTTTCACACAGCTCTTAGGGACATGGTTTAGTGGGCATGGTAGTGATGGGTTAATGATTTGACTAGATGATCTTAATGGTCTTTTCCAATCTAAATGATTCTATGATTTTGTAATTTTGTGATGCTGGAGATAGAATAATAGATTTGCATCTGGCCCACAGGAGAGAGGTGTTTTAGATCTCAAGTCGGTCTGCATCCATCTGTGCCCTTGGAGACTGAGCACTACCTGTGGAAAGTCAATGCTGTAAAAAGAAAGGGGAATGCTTCTTATAATGGAAGCTCCCCTCCCCCTGGAAAAGTAACTATTTCCAGTAAGTGAGAAGGAAGACTAGCCTCTGCCACCAGAGAGTATTTAGAAGTAATTGAATCACTGGATTAGCTAATGCAGCATCCATTAGGAGTCCATGCCATTCCCAGAGGACTCTGCAGCCATAAAGGAAAGCAAGGCAGCCCTGAGTATTTCATGAATGCACATAAACCTCCTGCTTCCAGGCTATAAATTGCTTCCCGGGTGACATCACAAAGGTGCTGTTGGCACTCCTCCATTTCCCTTAGCATGAGGTCTGAGGTTCTCCAGATGGGCCTGAAAGGTAAGAGAAGCCAAAGCAGTTGCTCACTCCTGTTACAGCTGATGTGGGGGTAGGGGAAATGACAGCAGAGCTCCCAACTTGGCTCTTTGCTTGGGTTGAGAAAAGCAGTTGGAGCGTACAGAAGCATTTGGGCATATCTAGGCTAGGGAGGGCTGTGCATGGAGAAGCAGCCGGCACCAGACTTGGCCCGGGGCATGGCGCGCCTAGCAGATGGCAGGAAGGAGTGGGTGTGCAATGTGATGAAAGATTTAAACACAGAAGGCCAAGTCCTCAGCCAATGGAAATGCGTCTTGCTGAGGATCCACTGACAGCTATTTCCACTTGATGGCCGAAGCTTGTGCTAGCCACAGTGTTATTTCATCTGGTTTCTGGCACAACATCCATGGCTGGGATTTTCTGTGTTTTTGAGCTGGTTCTCTTCTCTAAGGAGCAGCACCATCCTCCAGATACTACTGACTTAGTCTGTGCTTTGAATTCTAGTGGAGGATAAAGGCAGAATAGGCTTAGGCAACAGTGCAGTGATCTCAGCACTGCAGGTAGGCCTGAGGCTTCATCTGTTTCCAAATGCAACTCCTACATTCAAGATGGGTAAAATTTCCGTAGCACCGCCTTCTTGCTGAGGCCATACTTTAAAGGAAGATGAATGCAAGACCAGCTATGTGAAAGGCTTGAATCTCAGCTATAGGGGAAGTGGTTTCAAACTAAAAGAAGGGAGTTTTAGATTGAATATGAGGACGAAGTTTGTTACAGTATGGATGGTGAGGCACTGAAACAGGTTGCCCAGAGATGTGGAGGATGATCTCCTCCTGGAGACATTCCAGATCAGCCTCGATGGGGCTCTGAGTACCCGTTCTAGGTGTAGATGTCCCTGTTCATTGCAGGATTGCAGGGTTGGAGTAGATGACCTTTCAGAGTCTTTTCAACTCAAGTGATTCTATGATTCTATATACAGCGCTGCTAATCGTAATTCAATTACTAAAGCTACTCTATGCTTTCTTCCACTTCTAAGTGCTCTCATTGAATAAGTGAAATAACAAAAAGTTTGCATCACTGAGTATTTTTTCAAACAGAGAGACGACAAAACTTTTCCCTGTTTCCCTCTCCCATGGTGACAAGTTCACAAGTGCAGTGATGGTTACCTTGTGTTGCTCTGGGAAGGGGAGGCCCAGTGGCAATCTAAATATACATGCACATAAGGAAACAAATGCTACCCTTGTAAATTTTGCCATCAGCAGCTGTGGTGGGACATACTATTGCTTAGCAGGAGATTAGTTTCGTGGGCTCTATGTGTCTAAGGGGAGAATCATCTATTGTTTCCTGTTTAAGATTTATTGCATGACTGTTTAACTGAATAATTTATTGTCAATGAGCTCTGAAACCTGGTGCCAGTCAAAGGGAGAAAAACACTCCCCAGAAAAGAGCTTCACCCTAATAGAAAAATATCAGCAGGCAGCAGACAGAGTAGAGGGGACAGGCGATGGGTGGTGGCTGGTTGCACTGTTGGAGACCTAAATGGTTATGTATCTTTTGTCATTACTTTATAATGATGAACTCCATAGTTAGGAGCCATTCATTACCACTTAGCCTGTGTGATCTGATGTTGACTTGATAGGATCCAATTTAGCATTTCACTCTGGGCTCCATTCCATAGACATTTGGGTTTGGATGTAAAAGGCAGTTTGATGCCGCCTTGATAGTGTTTTAAACTGCCGTAAAAAATGCTGGCACAGCAGTTCAATAGTCATCTAACTAGGGGCGACATTGCAGGCTTGCATGTTGAGGCAGCTGCTTTTCTTTGTCCAAAATGCAAGCACAAAATGGGTAGGGGTATCTTGTCTGGTTTTGAAACAACCACATCGTGAAGTACATATAGGAAAGTGTTCTCCACCTTTGAGATGTGTACATGGGCAGGGCTTCCAACTTCATCCCAGTTTAAAAAAAAAAGGAAAAAATTGAAGTTTCCTATGTTATTTTGAGGGGAAAATGGTAGAAAATGACAGGTTCAGGATCTATCTCAGATGTCTCTCAAATGTCTCTCTAGCTGTTTCCACTGTTGAATTCACTGGGGCTGGATGTATGGATTTTCAGTTGAGCAAATCTGCCCTGATCCCCATCATCAAACTGATCTAATATCCCTTATGCTCACCTCTCTTTTTTTTTTTCAATTTGTTATGTGACTTTATTGCTGCTTTTGAACCTTATGTATCTTGAATTGAATGCAGCATAGCAGTCCTATTCTCATCCAAGTAGAAGCAAGGATAGGAAAATTTTCCTATGTACTCAGAGTGATATGGACCCAAGTCTTTAAGGGCAGCACTTCTCTTTGAATCTCTGCTGTGTCACCTCAGTTCAAATGCAGAGTATGGAAACAGAGATTTCTAAATAATGAGTCCTGCCCAAGACACTCATTAAATATGAATAATTTTTACTTATTCCGAAAAGGACACAAGTTCATTAAGACAATGGCATCATAATTTAAGTATCTAGATTTTCTAGAATTATGTGAATTAGAATAATATATATGAACATATGTCTGCTTAAACCTATCTACCCACCATGTGTGCCATCCCACTGAAGATGTACAGCTATGATGGAAAGAAAAATTGAATGGATAAATCAGGGAATTAATCATTCTGTGATTGCTTTGTTTTGTATTCTTTCTCTCTAGATATTTCTCTAGCTGTCTCTGTTGGAAACAAGCAATTGGACTGTGGGGAGGATCTCTGGGTTGGCCTAACACAGCCAGATTTATTATGTATTATTCTGTGGGATAATATGAGGAAATGTGGATGGAGACAACCATTTGGGGGCTTCTCACCTCCCTCTCTGTTGTTGTAAGATGCTTCTGCTGTCTTATAGGGGACCAGACTGGAATCAGACAAGCTCTGCAAAGGGTGTGAGTGGGGGTATGCTTTTCTATCTCCTGCCAAATGCATCATGAAGGTCTTGTGAAAGGTAAGATAGGTCAACCAGCAACATGTTCAGTAGATGTCAGATGAAACTACTATTTAGCTCTCTTTCTTGGTAACCATAGTGAGCATCTGCTCTGTAGTGAAAGGCATGACCAAGTGGTTAAAATGAAAACTAATGATAGCATCATTGTTCTGTAGATTAGCGAAGCGAGTCAGCCTTAGAGCAGTAAATAAAGCAATTGCATTGAAGGAAATGAATGGCCCAAAGGAGTGAGGGCTAGAAAAAAGAGACAGAAAGACCTATGAAATCATGTCATGGCCAGTACAAGACTGTTTCTTTACTCACTGAGGCTAACCCAGTTTCAAATAATTCTAGTGAACAGGATATTTACCAACCCTTTGGGGAGAATATTCCGTGGTCCTGCCAAGAAATATGTCACTGTAATGCTTATATGTTCTTTTTGTTAGCTGCTTCAAAACACATAATCTTCAGAGGTGTCCTTAATAGACTTAGCAGCTCCTTGGTATTAGACACAGCATCTCCATGGTGTTGAGGACCCAAAATATAGCAAAGATGAGTTGCAATCTACTAGTATTTTCTTGTAATTATGTTTTGCAAGTTCCATTGGCTCAGGCATGTCTAGTAACGAAATATCAAAGACTTTCACCTCAAGGTCACTGAATTACAAGTCAGTCCAAACCAGACCAACGATCAACTGAGGGATATTAATATTTGACAGTTGTTGGAAGAGTAACATGACAGGGACTGATGATCAGGTTAGACGGGCCCTTGTCCAAAGCAGATTGGATCTCTTTTCAGCTGTTTCAGCAGAGAGGATCAGAAATGACAGAGGAAGAAGAGAAGAAATTGCTTCTCTCAATTCATCCAGTATCTTTTCTGTCATTCAAAGGTGGTATCCTAAATTAGCAGCTTTCATAAAAGCTAACCTTAAAGTTAGTTCTTTAAAAGAAGGACACTAGGAAAAAGTTGTTACTCTGTTTACTAATAATTTTTTAAAGGAATACCATTGTATTTATGAAGAAGTTCCTATCTCTGTGTTAAGAAATTTCTTGAAGGAGTCCAGTGAAAATACTAATTTGGGGAAAGAAAAGCTGGGAAATAAGAAAATTAGCTTCAATATACTACTCCAGTGCCTACATTCATTTACTACATTTTTCTAGACTTTCTAGTTAGTCTTCCTGAAAAGAGTTGGTGGTATATTGTTAGGAATGTATTCCAGGCAGTTATGACATTGTAGGAAAATGGGGCTAAAGCAGCTGAGCACCACTTCCATCCAAAAATTTCAGGTTTGAGGCACTAATCTGTTGGTTTTGGCACTGAGGATACTACTGGAAAACAACGTTGTTTGAAAAAGAAATATGAGTTCTTTGAAAAATAATTTGTGATGGTAGATTTGCTGCTATTCCTAAATGCCTTGATGAAAAAGGAACATGCTGCATAGAACAATTACATACTCAAGGGCTTCATCAAAAAAAGAGGGTGGAAAGGCACTGGGAGGATTTAGAAGATGGCAGCACAAGGACTTGGCACACCATAGGTCCCTATTACACATTCAACAAGTATAAGATTTCCAAAGAATTTAGATTTTAAAGAGTGCCTATTCCTTGAGAACTTTCAGATTTTCAGATGACTTCAGTAACCAGCTGCTGATCTATCTTGAAAATATGCCTTTGTTTGCAAAGCCTCTTTGAGAATCTATTGAGTTGCTTCCCAGATGTGTGATATGGTATTATGTCAACAGATTACCTTGAAAATATAGCATCACGAATTTAATCCAGAGTCAAGTATAAGAGAACGTGGTGGGAGAAATAGTCCATGCAGTCCAACACTTTGCAGGCACAAAGAGGCTACTCAAGAGACGCAGGGCTGTCAATGTCTAATTGACATTTTCCAAATTAATTATCTTTGCTCCCAAATACTGTCTTCTTTTTTGACTTAATAAATGATTTGGGCATGTACAGCTCCACACACTATGAAGTCTGCATTAAAGCTGAAAGCAGTGGGGTTGCTTGCAGTACAGATAAAATCTGTTTATGGCACTGTTGTAGGGTAAGAGAGCATTGTGCTGGGAATGGAAAGAATGTTCTTGTCCTCTTGGAGATCAAGTCACAACTGTTTCGGTGTCAGATTGGTAACTTACTGGATTGCTTCGGAGTGATCACGCCACTGGTCTAAACTGAGGAAAAGAAAGTGTTCTGAAGGGCTGTGTAAGATGGATATTTGGCTATCACCAGTGAAAGATGTTTTGCAGGAAAACATGTTTGGGACTGAAATCAAACCTTTCAGAGACTGAGAGCGCTGATGATTATGTGGCTCTTTATCTATCAGTTTTATTGAGGGTCAGTTAAACCATTTGAAGAAGAACTTCTCCCTCATTGTCCCCATGATTTCTCTGGGAACGTCAACGCAGGAATGAGCCAAAGCAGTGCATCTGCTGCTGGAATTGGTTGAGGAGAGATTTGCCCAGCAAAATGCATATAACTGGATGGTCAGAAATGGGGAAGAAAGGATTCTTTTTGTTTGTTCGGCAGGGAATTTCTGTTTAATCAGCAGTTGTTTTCAAAACCAAACACTGCCTGCCATCAGCCAAGGTCCAGGAACGTAAATATCTGGGCCCTCTTCCAAGACATGGCTGAGTTCCAAACTGTTCATAAGGAGGGAGGAGGTGGGAAAGTATCTCCCGATGCACTGCAGTTGGCAGTAGTGGTGTTTGCAGCAGCACAGTGACAATATTCAGCTCGCCTGGCCTGCGTCGTATGATTGGGGTTGCTTTATAAAATTCTTCTGTTCTTCATGTGATGCAGACCCACCCAAATCTGACCACAACATCTTGCATCCCAGTGAGAGGAACAAACACGAAGACTGCAGCAAGTTTTGATTGAGTCCTTACATAAACACAGAGGAAACTTCTGATGACTGTTGCTTTTCTGGTATAAATGGGAGTTCCCACAGGTTGGGCATTGTGGGAAATTAGACTTCCTCACCTGGAAGTCAAAAAAACACCTTTTTATACCAAAAAAAAAAAAAATCTCTTTCTCAGAAGCTGTTAGAGGTTGTTGTTTTTTTTTTTTATAAAAAGTTCATGGATCTGTTTTCTTCATTTCTGTTGTGTCTGCCATTTTTGACTGAGCATAAATTATATGAGCATGCAGTACTTTAAGAGGTTTAGTATTCTGCTATTTGATTTTCCAGGTCTTTTCATAGAAAAAAAACAACACAATTTCCCCCTATTGTTTATGCTCAGTGGCTTGCTTTGTTATTGTCTGCTGTCTCATAGAGTACTTCTGTGACTTTGCCATTTGCAGAAGTTGTTGCTGTTTCTGCATTATAATAACATTTTGAGGCATTAGCTGAAGTCCAAGACCGATTGAGGTGGGACATCCAAGTGAGAGAAATCTCTACTTGGAATGCACTGGACTATGTGAAGACAAGAAGAGGGTACAACACAGACGTAGATTGCTTGAAATCATATACAAGAGCCAAATCAAACTGAGTTTTAACAGAGCCTCCAAAATGAACTTTGACTTGTGTATATGCTGCTTTGCACTTATCTCTGGAAAGAACATGATACAGCTTGTGTGGAAGATCTTACCCATTTAGATGGGCATTATGTATTTTACTTTGTAAAATCATAAAATCATAGAATCGTTAAAGTAGGAAAAGGCCACTAAGATCTTCCAGTCCAACCATTGACCTATTACTGCCATGACCACAAAACCATGTTCCTTAGTGCCACACATGCCCTCTCCTTGAACACTTTTGAGTATAATAACTCGATTAAATTTTACCTAATATCCAAGCTGAAATCCACACTCTACACAAATTTCATCACAGCCAAACTGACACAGAAACAAAACAGCACAGACACTGTAACACATAGGGCAGGTAGGATCAAACTAAGAGTCACCATCTACAGTGAGAAGCTTGATCATCCAGGAGTTTTTTTTTTTTTCTTCCTCTACCTGTTGTAAACATCATGGCTTCAACAGCTGTTGCTCTCACTGTGTGGCCTTTTTTTTTTTTTTCCTTTTTTCTTTTTTTTTTCTTTCTTTTTTTTAAGTCTTTTTGTTTTGTAATTCCTCTGAAAGAGTTGAAGAAAATGTCAATTTTCCAGCAGTTTACAAAGTATGAGACTTGATGTGGTGGATTCAGATTTGGATGCCATGGTAGCCATTGTCCCACGAGACCTGAAAACACAGTTCTGAGAGATGTAGCTTGACAAGTACATTTTAAATCTCACAGTGTCTTTTCTCTGATAATAAATAAACAAGCCAAAATCTTTCGAGCAACACTGATGAGAGAAGCGAGTTTAAGAATGTAATGATTGGACTAGATGATCTCCAGAGGTCCTTATCAACACTAACAATTTTATGATTCTGTGATAGATGTAATAAGTACCCCAACCATTTACATTTCAGGTGACCTTCAGTGAATCTCTCTCCCTTTCTTGTTTGCTTTTTTTTGTTTTGTTTTGTTTAGACAATGCATTCTTTAAAGATGAGGATGCATTTATCTGCCTGGTGCAAACCCTGGCTTCAGCCCAGTCTCACATTGGAAGAAATTCCAAATTTCCACCATTCCCTCTCCAGCTCCTCACCCTACTTCCTATGGGAAGAAATTTTGGCTCTGTAGGCCTCCAGATGTCATGAATGAGGACCGAGAGATCCTTTGGTGTCAGCTGTAAGGATGCAGGACTGGGAAGTCTTTTTCTCCCAGCATGTAGAAAGGCAAATGAAGCATTGAGTGTTTTGGTCCGTCTATTCCACTGCCTGTAAATTTCAGCACTGCTAATGGCAATGCAGCAAGCATGAACTTGTTGGGGGAAAAAACCTTCTGGTAGCTTTTCTAAGTTCATTTAGAAAATCGGTAGCAGAGGCAGTGATGAAATTAAGGTTCAGATAAGCTCTTTTATGACATGCTCATCTTGTCCACTCTTTGAATCTGATTTTGTTCCACCAGGCTGATTGTAAACAGGTGAAGAAGCAGCCGAGGAGTGAGCACAGATAGTGCTAACAAGGGACTTGCTGTGCAAACAGCCTTGTTGAGAACTATTTGTGGGGCAAATGGATGTGGGAGAAAGGGTAGGGAAGTTGCACTTGTGTATGCTGTGTTCTTTCCACCCCCATTTCTTTGCAACTCAGCTAGGAGAGGATGGAAGCCAGGGAAACCTACTTTGAATTGACTGACACTTTGTTTAAAATAAAATAAAAAAAAATCTGTTTTGTTTTTCCTCCAGATGAATATTAAAAGGTGGCATAACTGACAACCCAGCCCACTACAAGTTTGCCTCCTGTTTGGAGCTAAATTGGAATGAAATTCAGTGATTTTCTTACTGTGGGCATAAAGGGGACTGTGGGCCTCTAATCACTGCCTGTGGGTTTGACTCAGCCATCCATAAACTGCAATATTCACTCATTTATTCCTTTTCATTCAATTGCCTCCAAATTGCTTCAAACAAGCTCCTTGGCTGTTGGGGTAGGAGAAACTCTGCCTGCTCCTCATTAGAGTGGACACGAGCGAGGAGGAGAGAAACACAATCTTGGTGCCATCCGTCCACTTCCTTCCTCCCTTTCTTTCCTTTGCTCTGAGAAGTGAGGGTGATTGAGGACATGCCCACCAAGCGTGCAAAGCTGGCAATTACACAGTGTTTGCTGCTCTGTGTCTTGTACTGCCAATTAAATACACTGCTGGGCACACGCCAGAAGAGACTGCAACAGTAATCCCTGTTCTTCTTTATATATATTTTTTTCCCCAGAGTTTATCCAAGCATTTTGGGGTTGCAATCTGCCTAGAAAGCCAAAGATATACAGAGAGTCTTAGAACAGAATCACAGAAACATAGAATCATTTAGGTTGGAAAAGGCGTTCAGGATCTCCAAGTCTAACCATCACCATTACCTCCCATGGTGAATGTTCGTTGGATCACCTACCATTTCCTAGCTAGTCACCTTGTAACTCTGAAGACAAAGACATCTGGGGGTAGCTTTTAAATTTTCAATCATTTTGAAAAGTAAAACACACCAAAACATGTTTTTAACCACAGAAGCTGTAGATGCCCCATCCCTGGGGGTTTTCATGGTTGGATGGAGCTCTTGGCAGCCTGATCTGGTGGATGGTAACCCTATCCATGGCAGGGATGTTGGAACTCGATGATCTTTGAGGATCCTTCCAACCCAGGGCATTCTATGATTCTATGAATTAAGTCTAAGGATCAAGCCATTGGTCCAGTTCTCTACAGTGACAACATGGTCAGCCCACCATAAAGGAACTAGTCGGTACAGATGGATTGTTCCCTGGCCAGCAAAAATCTGAATTTACCCAACTTTTTTTCTCCATCCTACATGTGACAAGATGCATGCTGTTGGTGTCTTCCCTTATCCCTCCCTACATCAACGAACACAGAATCATAGAATCATAGATTCACTGACTCATAGAATCATAGGATCATAAAGGTTGGAAAAGACCACTCAGATCATCTAAGCCAACCACTAAGCCATCATCACTATGGCCACTAAGCCATGTCCCTCAGTGCTACATCTATTTTTTTCTTGAACACCTCCTAAGAGATCTTGACACATCTTGAGATGTGTTCCAGCCTGTAGGGTGGTACAAATTTCCTAGAAACTGGGCTCCTCCACTAGACATCTTCACTGATCCTCTCTTCCTAGTCTTCACTTTTTGAACAGCAGGCAGCAAAAGTGGGGCAGAAAAGGTCTTCATGCTCCTGCCCAATTGCTGGGCAAAACGTGGACCCATCAACAACAGTAACCGGGCAGGGAGGCTTTGCAAAGCAACCCCCTCGTTTTTCTCCAGCACTCACAGGGCTCCAGCAAGTAAAGCAGCGAAAGCAGAAAATACTGCATTGCACCAAAGGCACAGAGACAGGGAGAGAGAGAGAAATCCCACAATCTGACAGGCAAAGGCTGTGACTGTCCCACTCCTGACAGGTTGCTGCGTGGTGGTGGAGGAAGGCAGGAAGCATGCACGATGCTCAGAACAGAACTGCTCCAGCACTGAGAGCATTTACTGCAGTGCATTTTGTGATGAGCCACCCCCAAAAGCTTCTGTCTCAGCTCAGGCACCTTTGGCATCTGCAGGCAGAGGGAAACATTTCCAGCTTACTGCCTGGAAATGAAAACTGCAACGTTGGCTCAGCAAACAGAAAGAGTTAGGGAGATGACAACAGCCTCTTTTCTATTATCGGTTTCTCCGATGGTCCTTCTCAGTTCTGTCCACTTAGCTCTGATGTGACCCTGAGACCCTTTTGCTCTTTGCAATCAGCTGGGACCCTCTCCCACTTTTCCATCCACCACTGCAAGTCCTTTAGCTAGGGATAATAGTAAATAACCCAAAATAGCGGCAAAAATCATCAGCTAAGGCTGCAAACCAACCGCTTTCCCCTCAACTCCTTTTCCCTCAGTGTCCTCTATTGATGAAATGAACTATTCATTTCATTCCTCTTGTCGCACCAATCTCTTCTATATAGTGAAGTCTTGATAGCACTGAGGCAGCTCTACCTTTCCCTAGGGAAAGCTACCATGATCCTGCTGCTACCATGATCCTGCTTCTCCATAACTGGCAAAATGAGGAAAAGAAACCTATTTCCATTTTACACATATGGAAAGGTAGCTAAGGCCCATTGGTGCCCATGGAAATGTAGGGCATGTATAAATTCACTGTTAGGTCTTCTGTCCAGTAGCTGCCTGTTGCCCCTCTGCTGGAAGTCCATCCTGGTCTTACCAAAACCAGTTACCAGTGTCACTGGCACCTAAGGTAGGCTATCAAAACACAGCCCCCAGTCTTGCACACATGCTTATTACCCATACATGTGAAGGATAAGCAATAAAATTTATCTCAAAAAATAGTTTGGATATCTAAGCATTCTCTAGCTAGGAAATGGAGAAAGAAGGAAGGTTGGAATTGGAAACAAACAGAACAACAGTCATGATTTTAAGCTCTCAGAGACAATAATATCTCCTGCAGAGATAGTAAACACAGAGGAGCTGTTTCCAACCAGCACCCAGTAACAGATCCTTGAATCAGTGAAAGCTCAGAAGAAAGGGAAGGAGGGAGGCAGGCGTGCACGCCTGTGTCTTATTAACATAGAAAATTAAGTGCATTTTTTATCCTCTTTGCTGTCATTGCTTATCCAAAACTCAAAATCACACAACACTGCATATGTCACGAAAGAGAAAACAGAGCAATGACAGGGTGGGAGGGGAGCATTCAAAACCTGTTTGGAGGTGGATTCCCTGGGGAGAAGCAGAACTCAGGCCTGCACACTTGGCACCAGCAGTGTGGTACTGCTTCTCGACAGGTGCTAGTTGAATGGGAAACTACCAGGCCTTGCCCATAGTGCTAAGCTCCCCAAAGAGGGTAAGAGTAGACGGAGAACTCATGACCACTGCAGTCAGTATAATAAGGAGTTGACATGTTACAACATGTCAGGAAGATGTATCTAGTATTGCCTGTTGTCTTGGAGAAATGCTGGAAGAGCCCGGACCAAAGACAGGACAGCTGCCAGGTTTAACAGGTATGGGCTTGGTGTCATTCTTTGTCTGTCATAACACTTTTGAGATGTTCTCATTCTTTGCATTTTCTTCCTTCTTTCCCTTTGGAAGCCAAGGAGTTAATGGTTAGATGGTCTTTAAGGTCCCTTCTAACACAAGCCATTCTATGATTCTATGATTTGTTCTCAAACTGTTGCAAAACCTCCACTTGAGACAAAGCAGATGAACCCTGAAAAATTTCATGCCTTATAGGTGATGCTACATAACAGAAGAATAAAGTGTAGACTAGACCATGGAGATCACAATTCAACTGATGAGGGAATCTGGAGGACTTAATATTTGGGTGTCGGTAGGAAATGCTTGAAAGAAAACGCATCCGGAAGGTCAAGCTGTCCTGGAGCTCCATTGCCTTAAAGATATCTGAAAGCAGACCTGTCAAGAGGAAGCACACAAAAAATCTCTGGCTACCTTCGATAATTGGAGAGCTCCTTTCTTTTGAAAAGATCAAAGTCTGAAGATGGTATTGTTCTGCCAAACAGGGTAATATATTTCTCAGTGCTCTCTATATGCTTGGGTGTGGAGTTTGTATTGCAATCATAGTGGGCTTCTCTTTCAGCACCTTTGGTGTCTATCTGTTTTGTCAACCACCTTATCATCATCTCACTATCTCTATTCTACTTTTTTTTTTTTTTTAAGTGGGATTTTCTGACATGCCTAAATGGCTTAGCACTCCATTTTGATGAGATGTAATTCCAGTATTACTTCAGCTTACTTAAGGTCTTATGGTGGGATGATACAGATAACACGTGAGAGCTAATCACCCTCCTTTTATTTTCTGATTGTTGGAGAAGGACAAGGCTTTTTCTAGGGTTCAAGCTGAGTGATGTGTATTTAAGATAAGCTGCACTTATTCATGCTTATTTGTCTCAAGGAAGAGCCAAGTAGTCAGGATATAACTGGTGGGATGGAGACTCACCCTTAACATGTATGGATTGAAGCATAACAACAGGCAAAGAGAGGTGCCAGCGGTGGCTTTAAACTTACTCAGATGGTTAATGTGGAGATGCTCTTGTCTGTGCGTACCGTTGGTCATGAATATTTGGCTGCAAGCTCAAGGCTGAAGCATTGTTGTTAGAGATGGGTCAGACATGCAGGTGATGTCCTTGCTCCATCATTCAGACCATGGAGATTTGTGCTTCCAATGTTGGAAGCCTTCTATCAAACAGATAAGGAGCAATTAGATATGAAAGGAGAATGTCAGGTACCGGTATCCCTCACATTTTCTGCTGCCTTCCCTTATGGCTCATTAACATCTGTGTTGTGTCATCCATCTTCCATGAACTTCCCGGAGCTGGGACCTTGTTTGTCTGTGTCAGTGCCTGTGGACAGATCAGACAGAGGTGTCCAACCTTTCCAGCCTGAGGGCTGAGAATGCTTTTTCACAAAGGCCATGAGGTCATCATTGATGCTGTAACTAAGCCAAGGCTCAGCCAGCTGAGCTTCAACCCTTCTCTCCCTGAGGTCTGTGAGCTCCACAGGGAAAGCTGACATCAAAAGCTGTCCCCTTGTTGCCATGTCACTGCAGGATGCCTGGCTCAAGATGCACAAAGGCTATCCTTTCTCTGTGTGGGGTGTAAAGGTTCAAGGCTCTGCTCTGAAACCTATACGTTTCAGATCGATACTGTTAATGATGGGAGCTGTTTCACATAGCTCACTCTGCTTTCAGGGCAAGAGAAATCTGGAGTCGTACGTGAGGAGTTTAATGCCTGCCAACATCAGCAACACTGAACACATCAAGCAGCAATCCATCAGCATCTGAGATCCCATGCACATGAGTGGACACCATGCTGCATGGCCAGTGGGTTGCTCTGTGCATGCCTGGGAGTCAGCGGTAGGAGATTTCCAGATGCCAAGAAGTTTTCTCTGTACCTGCTGGCTGCTTGGCACTTGGCTACTGTGCATCTAAAATCACAGTGCTCTATGCTTGCTGCTGTTTACAACTGCTCAGTGTGAGCTCTCCCTGCTGTTTTCCTGCAGGAATTAGTTGCCTTGGTAGTGAGTAAAGAAAACTCAAAATATTTTAAAGAAAGATTAATGCAAATATGTGATGCAGTTACCATGAACTCACTGACTCCCACTCAAATACATTCATCGCACAGGCTCTGTTTCCAGTTCCTTTTTTGCACCTCTCTCCCTACCCCCCATTCACCACCACCCCTTAAATCCCACGCCTGCACTTTTCCACGCAGCCAGAGGACAGATGTGTTTATTTGCACGGTGCCAGGCTGTGATTCCTGACTCTGCTGCTGACTTTTTGAAGCACCGGGCAAGTTATTTGTCAGACACCCTGTATGTCAAGTCCTGCTCCTGTAGAACAAGCAGGGGATGATGCTGGGAAAATAAATATGGCTCTGGCAGGCTGTACACAAAAATAGCGGTGATGGTGGTGAAATTTAAGCACCACGCTGTGTGCTTGCTTTGTTAAGGGCTTGCAATGAATCGTGCTCGTTTCATTCAGATTCTGTGAAGCTTTGTGGGAAATCATCCTGGGGCTATCGTCATCCATCCTGGCCTTTAGAAAGGCATCGAGTGTACGCTGGTTTATGCCAGCTGAGGAAATACACCCCTGTTAAAACAGATTTTCTCTCTTTCACAGCTAGGACAACACAGGATATCCCCATCCTACCAGTGGAGACTGCTGTTATCTGGAGTCTGTACACATCATTAGTTCAAGAGCTGTAATCGCAATCATGGGTCCCCTATTGCCATGCTTTGCAGAGGAAACCCAACTTTCATGTTTCTCTCACAGTGCTGGTGAAAGATGAAGGGAAAAGAGGTGTAGGGTACAGAAAGGATAGGCTTTAGAAACTGAAAGAGCCTTGAAAGCTGAGCAAGAAGAATCAGAGCAAGGCCTGTGGGGAAAGGAGGGGAATGGCTGGAGCTGCCTGCTGTCACTCCAGTGCCTCCTGACATGAGTTAGGAGGCAACAGAGCTGAAGCCTCAGATGCTGAGGCTGCGCGTGTCTGGGTATGAATGCAGTCCCCCTGGCCTTGCTTCTGACCATCAGTATAAATAAGATTTTCTCTGCATTTCTCCCTCCTATTCCTTCAAAAAATCCAAAGCGAAGCTCTCTGGGGGTGCTCAGGGGGACGTGGGTGCTTTCTCAGCGGGATGGGGATGGCAGAGATGCTCTCCTGAGGGCTCCTCCTGGCCTCATCAGCAGCACTGCAGGCATCGCCTGCAGCTTTTGGCAGGGAATTGCACAGTCAGGGCAGATCCCTTTTTCTTACTGTCACCATTAATCTTTATAGCCTTTCTGGGACTGCAGTTGCTGATCTGGGAATAGAGGAATAAGGGTGAATAGGCTCAGGCTTAGATGTTGTTCCAACACAAGCTTGGTTTTTGGAGTAGGGGTGATTCTGAAAAAATGGGAAATGGGCTCAATTGAAAATAACCCTTAAAAAAATCTGTTTTTCACACAACTGGACCAAACCAAACCAAACCAAACCACCCACAATCCCCCAGCAATTCTCTCTTACCCAGAGGTTTCAGTGTCACATTTTCTAGTGTGATCTCCCAAGCATCTTTCCCAGACCATACTGCAGAGGAGAGAAGAAGCTGTTGGCCAACAAAATACCAAAAAACAGAAGTTTGTGGCTTTTGGAAGAGAGAGTAGTTGGTGCTGCTGAAAAGCTGCACTCGTGGGACAGTCCCCTACAGAGAACCTGGCCCATCTGTGGAGCAGCCATCATTTGGGATGGTGCCATTAGAGTTCATAAATAAAATGGGACACATGGACCTCTAGGGAAATAAGCCTTGGTTCCAAGCACAATGCAAGAAGACAGCCGCTTTCTTTTTATTTATAACAATGCTTCGTGCCCATCTGACCCCCACTTACACATGCATACACACACTGATGCATGTACACATTTCGGGGCAGATTTTCACCTCAAGCAATGGAAAATCATCAAGTTCAAAGCAGCAAGAACCGAACACATCTTTTTTTTTTCCTTGGGAAATCACTGACCTCAAGCCATTTCAGACCTTACAATATATATGGAAAAGTATGGATCTATCCCTCTGCTCCAAAATTGGAGGTATAGATACTATATCTAGGTCTCATTTGTGAGTAAAGGAGAATAACCTCCGTGACTTGGGTATTTCCTCTAAGCAATCCCTTTCGAGAACCCAGGAAATCTGTTTTGCAGTCTACCAAGAACTGCAGGCAGCACAAGAGCAAATTCATCTTCCTTTTTATTTTCTCCCAGAGAAATGTAGACTTTCATTACTAGCGCTGTTGAGAGTCATTGCAGCAGCAACATCACAGTCTGTCCGTCTGTCTGTCTTAATCACTGCAGTGCCATTATTTCACATCCTCTCTCTGCTCTTTTTTTTTTTTTTTTTTGTGCCTTTAACATTTCAGTATTGATATTTCTTTTCCACTGTTAGATGGGATGATATGATAGCTGATAACTGCCACCTTAACCAAGCTTACGGTCAATAGCAATAGATCCATCAGGCTCCCTCTGTCAATCTCTCTGCTGTCTGCTCTATTTCATTTTCCATATTTTGCCTCCCCAAGGAAGATTTCTTCCCTCCCCCCTCTCCCACTGCGAGCCTCAATTCTAGACCAGGCAGAGGGTGCAGCATTTCTTTCTTGCATTTCACTGATGCAGCGCTGAGATCAGCTTTAAAGTGTTGCCCCATGGTATGAACTGTTCCCTTCTTCCAATACCATGTAGTTGCAAGAGTTGAGGTCCAAAGTGAAATACATCTCATGAACACACTGAGCTTATCTCCCCGTGCTCAACCCATGCGCCTCTGAGAGCTTCTCAAATCTGAACCCAAAGTAGACTTCTTCAGTGCTTGGACAAATGAACGTATGGCTCAGTTCCTGCTTCTGTCTCTTGACCATGAAGATAGCCAGGGAGGATTTATTGAGCTAGAAATGCTTCTGTGGCTGACTCCTCAGTCTACGTGGGATGGATGCCAGGTTGCTGTCAGCTGTGGATGGCAGCACATCTTTCTTGTCTTTGGGTAGCCAATGGGTTATGAACAACTGCTTACCGCTTGTGTCTACCATAGATATGAGCCCCAACTTTTTTTTCTGGCCCCTGTGGAGCCAGGGCCAGAAAGCTCTGGTTTAGATGGCAGGTCAGATATAGAGTTTAAATCAGGCATTTCTACAAAAAGACTTGAATGTAACCCTGCAATTCCTTGCAAGCCTTCATTCCTGCATTGATGATGATAACCAGGCGTCTTTCCTGTCACTGTCAGGGCTGCTCACTCTTGAAAGGACAGCATGAGACAGTACAGAAACAGAAGGGCTAGAAAGTGAAACTGCAAAAAGCCAGGTGAAGGCTGTAGGTCTGGTCAATGAAGGACAGTCCAGTCTCACTTGTCCTCTTCCTTGGAGGATGAATGCTTATTGTGAATGCTGTTTGTAGCTGCATGGACAGGCAGGGCCACTGAGCGTGGAATCTGCCCAAGACCAGGTGAAGAATAATTTCAAGAAGAGGCTTGGAAGGATTTGTTTGGTCAAAGCATCCACTTCAGAATCCAATGAAATACAATTTCACACTCATCCCTTTGAGGGATAAACTTTACTTTTGGGATCTTCTTCAGAATCTGTCATTTTCTCCTCCACTTTAATACGAATTTTGCCCTTCACTTGCTTTACTCTAGAAATGCTGTCATTTCCACAAAAACCTCACATTTGCTTTTTGACCAGCCAAACATCTGCTTTGTTTCTTTATATTCTCTTATTCCTAAAGGAAGATCTGCTCATTCAGATTGAATTGATGTGCAAAAGATTGAATGTTTCAACTTAGATATCAAAGTGCTGCCACCCGAGATATCAGAAACATAAAACTATTGCCAAATAAAAAAACAGATAAATTAATGAACACCCCTTCCCTTATGCTTGGATACGAGATGGTTGTGAGAAAGCTGACTTAAAATAAAGTACATGGCATGTAACTCATCAGTGTAGGCCATCCAATTGTTGGGTGTCCAGGATGAGCAAACCTTCCATCTTTTTCTGGAAGCTCCCTGTGAAGGTTGACTCAAAGCTATGGCTGATTCAGAGTCTTGTGATAAATGCTGGTGGGTAGGCAATATAAAACAGCTTAAACATCAGCATCTGAGGACCTATCCAGAACCCAGGAAAGCTTTGCATAGCCCACATGCTTCAGAGGCTTGATACACTGAGAATAGTTAGATTAAACCTCAATATTCCTTCCAGCACTGTGATGCTGTTGAGGAAAAGCAGCACGCAGGATGGAGAAGCAGCATATAAAGCCTGATGAAGGGGTCTCAGGATTGCTTGCAGAGTGAGGGTTTGTGCTCAGAACAAGGAAAACCTCTCTGGTAGTTTGATTACTTTTGTAATCAGCAAAATAGGTTGAAGGAATTTTATTTCTTTAGCCAAGAAAAGAGAAGCCAAGTGGAGACAGAATAATAGTTGTCCAGGAGACAAAAGATACTTGAAAATGTGATGAGAGCAATTCTTCTGGTCTGCTGGGAGAAAAATAGGAAGAAATTAGCTTAATTTTCAGCAAAGAAGATTTAGTTTGAATGCTAGGACAGAAAAGTCATGTTCACAACAAAATGCTAAAATGATTTAGCAAGGGGGGATGTAAAAGCTCCTTAATTAGGGTGGCTTTTTTTCCCAAGTAGTTTGGATAAACTTCTGTTGAGCATAATCCGTGAACCAGGAATTCCTGGTGATCCAAATTTGGTTCTGTGGATTGATAGATTCCTTGCAAAGAGAGACAACTGCCATAAGGACATCCTGATTACACAGCTAATTTCTCCTCTTAGCAGGA
Source organism: Meleagris gallopavo (assembly GCF_905368555.1). NCBI lineage: Eukaryota > Metazoa > Chordata > Aves > Galliformes > Phasianidae > Meleagris > Meleagris gallopavo. The sequence continues at coordinate 2,492,635 of NC_139404.1, forward strand.
ACTCGGGTTGGGGTAGGGAGGTAACAGTAGCACAACTGCATTTCCCTGTAGTATAATTTATCATCCTTGCACATGAATGCTGAAACTCCCCAGTATAGGGCTATATTCCACTTCTATCTCTCTCTCTCTACATGTTACCTCTTATGGGTAAATTCAGGGTTTATTCTGCATTTCCTATGACTCTTTGAGGCGCTTTCCAAAGGCACTACCCATTTCTGCTGGGAAGGACTGTTGGATACAGAAAAAATTTAGTCCATCTTAACATGCCCCTAGGTGCAAACAGTTTCTAAAGGAGAACAGTATACTTCCTGTATACTGACCAGTATACAGGAAGGACTGACTTGGTGGCCAAGGGTTCTGTAATCTGCTTGCAACCTTGTGGCTCTCATTTCCAAAACCATGTGTCTTTTTAATGACTTGACTAGAAATGTTTCCTGCAAGGCAGTCATGGGAATTCTTCCCCATTTGAAAGATAGGAAGATATTCAGTGATCAGTATCAGCTAATGCTAGCCTATCATGTTACTGACAATTGTCAGGTTACTTCCCTTTAGAATGGTTGTATTTGATGTTTCTCTACAGTGTATTATAGGCTAATTAATGCTGTTAATGATAATGGTTCTACGTAAGAAGCCTAGAGTATTATCTCTATCTATCTTCTTGTCACCTTCCTTTTATCAAACCATTAAAGGAAAGCAAGCTATCTAATGGGGCTATCAGCCCCCACCACACTAATTCACTTACATCCACATGGAAATAGAAAGCACTCTACAAATGTAGGATGGATGCTTATGCTAATTGTGGAGACTATATACTGGTGCTCTGGCTTTCATTTCATGCTTTTCCCTTGCATTTTGAGCCATGATCCAACCCTTCTCAAAGTTGGAGGGCAATTTATCATCGACAGTGCACATCTTCAGTTGTTCAGATTTCAATCTGTCATCTTTAATATCAGTTGGAGACACGTATATTGTACATTCTTCTAAACCACAAATCAGCAAAGCTGCTCCTTCTTCTTTCAGTCTACCACGAAGCAATTATAGTGGTTGGAGACCATTTGTGTTACTGGCACTGCAAAGAAGAGGGTAAGTGATATTTCATTTGGGAAAAAATATATATTCAATTGAGACATTCTTTCCAGGTCAGTCACTACCCCCAAGTGAGAAAGCAGGAAATTCTCGACATTGGCTCCTTGACAAAAGGAGATGGGGTCTTTTGTGTTTCTGTGGTTGTGGAAAGAGCCACAGACACCTTTCCCAGGTGATAAAGGATCACAGCAACAGAAATCCATCAGACAGATGAAAGTAAACTGTACTTATGCTCAAAAGCAGCATAAATAGAAGTGAAAGAGGTCTGAGCACATGCTGCAGAAAGAGCCCCTTTCTGATACGTGTCTCTTCTCTGACAAAACAGTTTAATATTTTTTTTCTCTCAAATGAAAGCAGACTTTGTAAAAGGCAATGTTTAAATAGAAAGATTTTCAAGAAGATGTAGGGATAATCTTCTGGGATCAGACATTATCGCAAGAAACTTTGGAGAACACAGACACGATCCAGCCATTAATCTCACCACTGCCAATCCTGAGTTGAAAATAAAGCAGTTTAGGGTTTGAAAAGCAGTGACATCTGGGTCCTTCTATGGCCCTCTGCTTTCACACCCTTGAGGGCTCGCTTGCCCTAGCTTTGCTCCTTCACAGGAATTGCACAGCGCTTGCTTTTTAACGTAGCATCCTTTCACTAAAGACACTACTAGACGTGGTGAGGCTGGCAGCAAAATCACAAATGCTGGCATAGAGAGGCATAAGTGTCTTCCACCAGCACTCTGCAAACTGCGAGCCTGTTATTTTTTGTCATCCTTTTACACCTGGGGAGCTGTGATTCCTGCGGATTTCCTTCTGGCTGCTGCTCGAGCACGAGCCAAGTCTCATCTGTATGCAACATAGAGGACTCGCTTTATGCGACAGCAGTGAGAGACAGATGCACAACCCCAGTTCTCATCAGCTGAGGAGAGGGAGTCAGAAGCAGTAAAGTGCTGCGGGATGTGAATCAACACTATAAAGTCATAAAAAAATAAAAAAAAAATAAAAAAATAAAGTTATTGTAAGACAAGCAGTGCACTGAGGCACTCTCCTTGGATGCGATTTCACTGGGCGTATACTGAGAATGGTTCCAGCTCATAATGTGAAAGAGTTGTGGAAGTCCCATAGCTTAGGTTCTGTGCAAAGTTACAGCAAAGGAAAGAGATGCTTCTCCACTGGCAACATGGGTCCTTAATCTCTCTATTTCGTGCACCACCTGATTCTGCAGCAGGAAAAATAGCTGACACTTTTACCTCAAGACATCAAATCCATAGGAAATTAATAATATTTTACCCCTCTCGTTTGGCTATCAGCTTGTGCACTATGGAAAAAAAAGAAAAAAAAAGGAATGTTCCTAAGAATCACTTAGACCTGATAAAGTAAATTATAGAACAATACAGTCATTTGAGTTGTAGGGATCCTTAAAGGCCATCTAGTCCAACTCCCCTGCAATGAACATGGATACCTACAGCTCAACCAGATGCTCAGAGCCTGATCCAGTCTGACCTTAAATGTCTGCAGGGATGAGGTATCCACCACCTCCCTGAGCAAACTGTTCCAGTGCTTCATAATGTATCATAAAAACATTTTCCTTACATCCAATCTAAATCTCCCCTCTTTTAGTTTGAGACCATATCCCTTTGCCCTATCCCAACAGACTTGCCAAAGAGTCTATCCCCTTCTTTCTTTGAGTAAATAACATCAGAACTTCTCTGGAGATGAACAGTTCAAAGGAAGTGTGCTTCTGCTGTCTGAATACCCAGCTGATATGCTACCCTGCCTGGAGCTGCATCCCATCCTGGCACAAAGTACCAAACTATTGATTATTTTGGGTGGTGAATCCCATCAGATCTCACAGTAACGTTCCTCCTGTAGTAACAATGCTCCAATGTATCTCAGTAACAGAGAAAAAAACATGCTAAAACCTGCAGATAAGCTGAAAAATTTGAATTGATAACTAAACATTTTTAAGCTTTGCTGTGTTAGAGCCTGGATAACACAGAACAGTTCATGGCTGAGAGGTGGTTCTGTAAAGATGAATATATGGATCTGATTCAGACTCTGGTTGCTCCATCCATTACTCTGGATGTGCACAGATGCAGCTGTGCTCATATCTAGCCCCACTGTTGAAGGGCTGTGATGCTGGTGTCCTGTGTACACTGAGGATATGAGAAATTGTTCTCATTAATGAGCAGTTGTAAGACTATAGAAATAGAAAATATAAATCTGCGCAGAACTTCCTACCCCTGAGGCTTGGAAAGTGCCAGACAAATGGTTCATCTTCCATCCAGATCTAGTTTTGGAGAGCTGTAAATCATCTTGAGTAACATTTAATCTTTGTTTCAGTCAGAACACCCCAGATCAGACCACAAGTTTTGATGCAATCTGATTGAAGTGTGCCCATGAAATGATATGAAACATAAACTCTAGAGATGGCAAAAATCATCTGAACATGCCTAGTCATCTATTTACATCTGAAAACATCCCTGGAGATAACGTCTGATTTTGTTCCACAAATGAGGAATAACAAGAAATAGAACATTGGCCAATGGCTGCCATTCTAGCAAACATCATCCATGGACTCAACATTTATCCCCATTTATGTATTTCACTGAAGTATTTGTCCTTTTTTTTCAGACCTCACAAAGCTAATCACTCTATTAACTCTCTCCCTGCTTCTTTCTTGCTGACATTCTTATTCCAGCTCTGAAATTCAGCAAGTTTTTCAGACTGATAAAATAGCCTGGTCCACAGGCTGCTGAAAACAACAAAAACCTCTCATCTGGGATCTCCAGCATGCTTTGACATCTTGCTGGTGGGAAAAGAATTGGTGCCAGTACTCAATATTTGATTAATATTTATAACAATAGTGATGACAGAATCAAATACAAGGTGATGATTGTAGCTCCTTGATGGATTATTGCTTATAACCAAATGCACTTTTAGATAATCCATAAAAACTTCTCTTAATGCCTGCCACGTTCTTTTCACCCTGTTCTCTCCTCCACCTATCAGGTTATTTGTTTTTCCTACTGCGTACCTCATACATTTTGAGATAAATAAGCACTGCAAAAAGAACACATTATCACAACATGTGTAGAAATACCAAAGCTGGCCTTCCACTAGACTTCTTGGTGCAAAATCACTGTCCCATGTCCTGTGAATCAACAGCACTTGGCGCTCCTTTTCTTATCCAGTCATCCCATTTATGACTGGATATCTATGCATCTATGCAACTTGCTGTCTCTGCTTTTAATAGCTGTGATATAAGTTGGTACCAGCTTACTATTCACATCTGGACAAGTTAGGAGGAGTTGCAGTACCCAAGCAAGTATAAAAAAACTCACGGTGTGTGACTATCATACACTCCTTGCTTACAATGCCATCCCACAGCTGGCTGAGATACCACTTGGCTGTCTCCAGTAAGATGGCTATGCAGCAAATGCCTAGCATGTTGGTGCTATAATGCATGCATTTAGATGGTGTATCTAAATACATCTCCTGCACAAGCCAGAAAAATTAATCAATATCCCTACAGCCTTCAGGGTCTGGAGAAATGGAATGAACACGTATTGTGGGAGCAGGAGAGCAGATGGCATTGCAGAAACTACACAGTGAAAGAAGAGGGGAAGGATTTGAGCAGAGGGAGGCTCAGAGGAAGGACAGAGAAGAGTGAGAGTTCCCTTTAGTAAATATACAAAGTAGTGTTTTTTATTTTGAAACATATTTTTGCATGACGTAAAATAAAGAAAGTTTATTTGATGGACCTTTGTGAATATGCTAGATCTGATTCTTATTTGTACTAGCATCCTCAACAAAGTGATGTTTTTATGTGTGTTTACCTTCACTTAAGTGCCACCAAAAAAGCTTTTATATAGGAATCAAGTCAATCGTCATTTTTTCCACATTTTTAATTTCCCCTTTCACTCTCAAAAACCTCTCAAAGTTAAATCATTGAGAAGAAAAATATTTTAATAGAACTCTGAATTAATATTTAAACCCCCAAGAGCCAGAAAATGTGGAGTTAAAGCTCCCAAAGCCCAATGTTGTATTCTCAAGTAACGAAAGCTCCTGTGTCCCAGCATGATTTGGAGAAGAGGTCAAAATTACAGTGGTCCAGGGAGCTTTAACTCTTCAGCCCTGAATCACAACTTGATTCTTCCATTAATGCACTTCTTGTTGCCTTCAAATGTGTTTTCTCTACTGTTAAGAGAAAAGCTCCTAATCTCTAGTATTTTATATAGTAAATAAGATTCAGTTTAATAGCACACACTTTTCTAATATCAGACATTAGGTTTAGTGTTCCAATTTGTGAAAAAATATCCTCAGAAACCACTTTTTGTCGGTCTTTTCCCACTGGTAACTATGACAGAAACAGAAGGTTGTGCAGTTATATAAAGGCAAAGGAGAGAGGCTTTAATAGATGGGGCAGAAGGTCATTTTTGAGCCACATATGGCTGCACCCAGAAGGTGAGTTTAAAAAGGAAGAGAGATGAGTGCACAGAGAGCATAAATTGGGAGCAGGAAGAATAGACCTATGCCTATGGGTATTTCACTCTTAAGATGTTTGGAGTGTTTTGGAGTGATATAAATCCTTCCTGCCATCATCTGATGTGTATTTCTTCCTTTCCAAGCTGAGCTGAGTTCAGATCAAACCATCTCTAGGCTTTCACCTTCACCATTTCTCAGGGTCTCATCAGTCTCTGGATATCTCCAGTTATTCCTTGTAGAGGCTGTTGGAAGCTGTGAATTGATGCAGGAACAGTTTAAGTGAAACAACCATCAGAACTGTGTGGTTGTCAGTGCTATGAAGTCGTTATCTGAAGAATGCTTGTGCAAGTCATGGATGGGTTGGGCAGCTAGATGAAACTTGGTGCTGGAGAGGTCAGTGGAGGTTCTGCCTGGGATTTCAGTGAGACCAGTTCCTCCCACCCCTGTGTGTACACTGATACATTAGGCTTTTCCTAGATCTCAGATATACAATTGATCCCAAGTTGTCTGGGATGTGTCATGTCTCTGCTGTCCACATCTTCCTCTCCACACATGAAATAGAGCAAACACTATTCCTTATCCCTCTCTGGTGTACTCTGAGGTCTATTCCAGCACCAAGCTGCTGATCTTGCTTTCAGGATGGCTCTAAAGGCTGCAAATGGTGGATCCCATTGAGCAGAGCTCCCAAGGATCCTCCAGTTCATGGTGTTTCCCCTCAGCACCAGCAATTTATCACCTCCAACTGAGTCCTTGTTCACGTGCATCTCATTGCAAACGCGAATACAATGTGTAAGCAGCAGTTTCCCACTGAGATTGCTGAATTGATGACTCCATGCCACTGGTGGCATCACAGCATTACTTGGCACCTTCTAGTGCATGGCTGCAGTGGTTGGTGTGATGAGCTGTTTGTGACCCTCATGCTTTAGATACTGAACTGATATGGGGAATATATAGTTTGTCCTTCATATTGCATAAGGGGAGGCATAGAACACAGTGCATGGTCAGGAGCTGGAGGTAATGAAAGCCTCACAATGAAGGCTGAAGGGAACAGTGACATTGCTGAAGACAGTGTTGGCTGTGGTGAGTTATAACCAAACCCATAACACAACCCTTTTGAGGATGCAGTGATGAGTGATGTAGTTTGAAGGGATGCTGAGTCCTCACCTTTCTCATCAAGTAAAGTGGGATGAAAATACAAATTTCTTCCTGTATACGGATTGAGGCTACCATTAAATAGCCTTACACAAGGGTGAAGCTTTCTGGCTTTCATTTTAATGCAAAGGTATTCACAGGTTCAAGAACAATAATAATTGTTTTGGGGAAGCCATTCGAGGAACATCACTGGTGCTAGCTAACCAGAGATGAAGGAATTTGGAATGGTGTTGGCCAGGGCCATCAGAAAAGGAACAGTAACAACCTGTAGCTTTCCTAGGGCACAGAATAAAACAGCATTGTACAAATGCAAAGGGCAGAAGAACGTGGAACAGGATCAGAGTATAAGCAATACAGACTGGTCTACATTTCTTTTGCAGAAAAGATCTCAGAATGTATGATACATACATATAGTCTTTGGAGCTGCTGGAAGCTTTTTGATCTACCAATATCTGTGAAATCAGAATTAACCTATCTGGGCTGTTCATTTAAATCCTTTGACCAATCCCATGTGGCACCGTAATAGACGTATTGACCTTTGGCCAAACACAATCTTACTTGCTGCTTCTACATCCCACCGTGACACTTGTTGACTGGCCCCATGATGTGAAAATGTCCATGTGCCTGCCTCTCTCCCCTGCAAGAAAAGAGCCTGAATTACAGTATTGAGGAGGCAATGATCTTCGTGAATTAATCCACCAACACATCACACAAACTTAACCATGTCCATAAAATTGGATTTCCTGCTAGCTGGGGGGATTTGCACTGAGCTCAGCCCTGACTCAGGTATTATAGGCATTCAGCTGTGCAAACAGCAGAGATGACAGCACGCAGCTGCCTGAAGAAAAAGCTCAAGGAAGTTGTATGTGCTGTGTGGATTCAGCACTGCTTGCTGACACCGATCAGCCTTGCATCAAGGGAAAGGGCCATGGGGCAAAAGAACAGCCAGAAATGCGTTGGAGGGTAGTTTGCATCTCTCTGACTTGTTTTGACTCACAAAACAATGCTAGCAGAGTTAATGCTCCTCTATTCTTTGCAGTGTTAGAAAATAAACCAAGAAGGTCCTGCTCAGCTGTTCGTTTGCCTTCCTACTTTGTTTTTACCATAGGAATAGTAAAAACATGAAGGAGCAACAATGTCAGGACAGAGGGGGGTCTCAGCTGTGCTCTGGAGGGCTCACCATCTCTTCATCAGAGAGGTTAGTAGGTCTGTAACAAAACTCCTTCTTTGAGCTTTCAAGCTGAAGTGGAGTAAAAAAAATGAAAAGCTGACTGGAAGATGAATTAAAATTCTTGTCCCCTTAGTTATTCACTGTCTATCTCTTTTGACACCTTGGCCTTTCTAGGCATAGATTTGTCATTTGGCTTTTTTTTTTTTCTATTTTTTTTCTCAATAATTTCTCAAGAACAGAGCACTAACCATCTTTCCAGCACATAGCAGCTATTAACTAATCAAACTTCTGAATAATGCCATGAGGTGGGGAAGCTGCCTATGCTTTGTACAGATGGGGCAATGAAGGCAGAAAGGGAGGTGGCTGAGTTAACCACCCTTAACCCTATGGGTGAGCTTCAGCCAGCTATCTGTGAGAGCTGATGCCTGAAGTTCCATGACAGCCTATAAGGTCATAGAATCAGAGAATCATTAAGGTTAGAAAAGATCTGTAAGATCATCTAGTCCAACTGTCCTCCTACCACCAATAGTGCCCACTAAACCACGTCCCTAAGTACTACACCCTCTCCTGACTTTTTTTCTAGGCTGAAGAAACCCAGCCCTCTCATAGGAGAGATGTTCCAGCCATTTGGTCATCTCTTGGTTTCTAAAGATGTAACATGAATATCCCTGAGGTTGCTGAGACTTCATGCTGATGTTCTTTGAAGGATGAGGGCACCCTGAGGATGCTTAGCACTGCTGCAGTTCACTTAGATGTGTGTCATTGGGGTCTGATAGACAGCTGTGTGATTACTTCTGTGGGCAAATACCAAGAGTTGGTGTTGATGACATTGTGGGCCCCTTCCAACTCAGGATATTCTGTGACCCTCTTCTATTCTCTCCCTCTAAAGGTGGTAAAATGCCTTAAATCTAGACTGATTTAGGGGAGGTGAATCCAGTTCCAAGAGGGTTATCCAGAAATACTGTTGGAAACAATCCAGGAGCATGTGCATTGCAAACGTGATTTGATAGTTTCTCTCTTCTTTCCTTGCAAAACTTGCTCAGCTTGCAGAGAAATGAGTTGCTATTAATGCAGCATAACTATTTTGAAGCAGAGATGTCTGAGAGTGGATGTGGGAGACGTCTGCAAAAGCTGAAGTGCTACTGAGGAGTGAAGAGGCAAAGCTTGCTCGCAAACTCTTCTGCTACAAGAGCAAGGAGACATCAGGTCTGGAAGGCAGACGGCACTTTGCAGAAAGCAAGCTGAAAACAAACATGAGGACATCCTTCAGAGAGAGATTTGTTGCTTAGGCAGCTGGCTTCTCACATCAGACATTTACACAGGTTCAAAAAGCCATTGGGCAAATTCCTAAAAGAAAAACACAAAATGTGAAGGCCACGTAAATATAGGAGTGCCCTTCTGATGATTCTGTGGTGGGACTCTGCGGACAGAACGTTCTGGAGTTTAAGACAGTGATGAATTCTGGGCAACACATCCATCTACCTTTCCACCTAGCTGTAGAATTATGGAATGGTTTTGGTTGAAAAGACCGTTTAAAGATCATTTAGTTCCACTTCTGTGCTCTGAGCAGGGACATCATGCATGGGCTTCACCCATCCATACACCTACCCATGCATCCAGGACTTCAAGTGCTTCCAGATCCCACATGAAACTGGTTATCAGTTCTTAAAACCAGCAATGAGAAACCCCAATGACTCTGAGAAGTCATCTCTGAGCTTCTTGCCTCTGTTACAAGGACTCTTTGCAATAGATGCTTTGCTGTCTATCAGAAGGGGAAAGGACTGCTTTGCACTTTAATCCTTTAGGGATGGTTAACCTCACTGGGAGGCTGTGGACAAGCATATCTGAGGGAAGACTGATAAAAAAACTCTTCCCCAAATGCACCTGCTATGCAACTAAATAAGCAGCAACAATCTGGCAGCTTTTGCAGACACTAAACCTGTGTGTTGTTTGAGTTTAATAGCAGAGGCTGACCCGGCTACCAAACCACAGCAAACGGCTTTGGGCTCAGTCCCATCCATGAACTGTGTGGCAATCTGCTGTGAGCCAAGCCTTCATCCATAACTATTGTGAGAGGAGGATTTGGGAGCCTCCCCTGAAACCCAGCTGTAGGCTGAGCACCCCTTAAAATGCCTCATTGGTGCAGAGGCAGGCATGCACCAGGATTTCTCCCTTTTGCTATTGCAGGCTGTCCATTAGCAAACACAAGTCTGCAGTATGCACTGAACTCCATGGCATGGCTTTACCAGGCACTATCACACCCTGTCAAATTTGAACCAAACTTTGTCTTTATTTCTTAATGCGCAGTTTTATGCAGTGCCAAGCACAGATTTGTCAGATGGATTAAGGCTGCATCTACCCCGCATTAAGATCTTTGTTAGTGTCCCTTCTTTGCACTCCCACATCGTGATGCTGGCAGCTCTTGAGCTCCAGTTACTGCATGTTGCTGTCACATCCCTGCAAAACTGCAAAGAGAAACAACAGCACAGCCTGGCCCTTGGGCATGTGTGTTTGTGCTGCTGTCTATTCTATCCTCTTGTGTTTGTAGCCCCTTGCAAGAGGGCAGCCTGCATTGTGTGACCTAAATGGGAAGAGAGAGAGGAAAGAGAAGACCCAAATTGTGGGGGTTTTTAATTATTTTAATATTTTTTGGAGTGATTACTTGTTCATTAGGTAATCTCTTCTTTTCCTGATAATTCCTACTGCAGGTTCCCTCCGTTTTTTCCTGGCTGTCTGGGCATCAGAGAAAGTAGAAGAGCACAACAACCATCCAAGGAGATGAAAATGGAGTTGCAGAATATGCTTCCAGTAATGCCTGCATCCAACTATTTCAGACTGTGGTGGAAAAGACCCCAGCTGTCACCTCAGTAGAGAGCTAAACCACTCCATGAAATAAATAATAACAATAGCAGTGTTACTCCTGTGTGACACATGCTCTTTGGTATCTGATTAATGCTTACCCAGGACACACAGCCCAGGGAAGCTGCATGTGAGGTTATACACCCCTTCTTGTGCTTGTGGAGCTGACAGTCCACTCTGGCACCACTCTCATGGTTACCATGATACTGTTATTGTTATCTGCCTCTTCCCTCTCTGTCCCCATTGACTTTAGGTAGATTAGAGCAGAGAGATGATGGATGGCTGGATTAGATGCTGCACACCTTCTTCAGTTTTATAAAGCAGTATTTTTCCATCCTGTTTGGATGCATCTCTCCTGTTGTGAGCACAAAACAGAATAACAGGGAGTTATTGTTGCAGGGCAGTGACTCTGGTTTACGTGTACGTGCAGCATGAGTCTTTTCATGGTATTTATAAGAAAAAAAGTAAGCTGACAAATACAATCAATTACAGCAAACCAGCTGCAAGGTGAAATGGAATAACCATGTGCTTCACCATTCAAGGCTCAGTGAAGGTCCCAGGCAGGAAAAAAAAAAGAGGAAAGATTGCTGTTGGCCTTTAAGGAGGGCTACTTCCTCTCTGCTCAAAAGCTGAATCCCACATAATCCAATTTCACATCCTGCTTTCAAAATGTTATTGGATCTTCGTGGAATTGATAAAAGTTGGAACAGCTATTTTTCTGTATGTTTCCAGTGACTGGAATAGCCTACATTGACACTGTGCTGGATGACCCTTCTTTCTATGAGGTCTCATTATTGCCTTGGTACAGTGACCTCCTCCTTTGCCTTCCTCTTGCTTCTCCAGTCACCACTGGCCATGGAATGTCCTTGGAACAAAGTCAGTGTGAATGCTCAAAGGCACAAGGTACTGAGATCCTGCTGACACACTGAGAGTGGTGTCCTAGATTGACTGGTTCACGTAAAATGGTGATAAAGGCTGATGAGGTGGATTTGGGCCTCTCTGTCTTATAGAGGACTTAATCTTGTGTGAATATATCATAACTTAATGTTATGTCCATAAATTGCATTTAGGGATCCTTTTCCCACGTCACTGACACAGCTGCCTCTGGAGAAACACTACTTGCAGGGCAAGACCTGGGTGATATTTCTTATAAAGCAAGCTGGAAGATCATATGTACAATGTATGTAGTTGAAGATTATATTTAAGATGGTGTGAGATACAAGTGATGAATAGCATCCTTGCATGTGTTGAGCATAGAACCATAGAATCATAGAATCAGTAAGCTTGGAAAAGACCACTGAGACTGCTTAGTCCAATCATCAACCCATAGCATTGCCACAAAAGAAAGAAGAGAGTCTGATGGCACATCAGAGTCAGTTCATGCTGTTTTCCTCATACTCAGTGCAAGACTTGAGCTGGTGCTCATGGCCCATTTAGAGTCAGGTCCTAATATCATCCTCGGACATAGAGCACAAGGGAGGCAATAAAAACACAAGGGAGCCATCAACTGGTACAGGCACAGGAGAACTGAAAAGTGAGGAACATCAGGGCTATCCCCTCACCTTGCCCACATAATGTCAAGAATGAGTATAGACAACACCAATTCAATTTAGGAAGAGTTTACTCAGATATTCTGGATATGCAAAACACGTGAGTTTTTGTACAGGAGCCATCAGTTAATGCAGGGCACTTAGGAAACTCCTGATTGATGCCGAATGCTGCAGCTTTGCCTTGTAGTTTGCTGCACGTAAGTGTGCCTAGCCTTCAGTACAGAGTGAATTATGGCACCTATTAACTGCTTATTTTATTGCTGAGGCTAATGAGTATTAGGTAAAGCCTCTTAATTACATACCATCTCAGGATGCTGATGTAGTGGTTGCATGGACCCTCTCCTCCCATCAGCCTTAGTGCCTTTGTTGATGAAGGCTCAAGGCACTCAGATCAACACCATCAGTTTTACCATCCCTTTCTCTCTAATCTAAAAAATCACAAGCAAACAAAAAGATCCATCTGACACAACACAGGTCAGGTACTTGTTGGAGTGGCAAGTCCAACAAGGAGAGGAGAGGTGATGAGTATTTCTGTTTATTGAAGCAGGAGGATTTTGGTGGGAAGCACTTCTATTTGGAAATCCTACACGGATTCCAACTCAAACAATTCTATGATTTCCTATAAAAATACAGCCCTAGGTTTTCCAGGGAAGGGAGCCGTACTAGCAAGATTTGGCACATCTTAAATAATAATCATTATTATCAATTTAACAATAGTAATTACTGTAATTACAAGGAGGGCAAGTCACTGCAGGAGTTACAGATGAGGAGGGTGCAATATAGATGTATTGCTAGGTTTTCCCTTACTCTCTGCAGTCTAAAGGCAGCTGCATTGCTTGCACAGCAGGAGGAATCCGCTGCAGATGCACATGCACACGTTTCTTCTGTACGTGTGTGTCAAGATCAGAGTGTCAGGTAGAAAATGCTGCCAGAGCCTGGTAGGCAAGAATTGACAAGGGAATCCAGTGTTATCTGGAACTGCTCTCTCCAGAGAGGCTGAAAGTCTTTGATAGGTTCACTCCAGGGGAAATAACTTCGGAGGATAAGAGGCATTGATGTGCGCCGAGCAAAAGGCAATGCGTGTGCATGCTGGTGCAGCAGTGGGGTTTGAGCTGACGTGCATTCTTTTCTTTTTTCTTTCTTCCTTTTCTCCCTTTCCTTATTTTTCCCTTTTTAAAAAAAAAAAAAAAAATGCCCCGGGTCTCCCGGTGATGTGGGATGTTAAAAGGAATGGAGTGGAGCCAGTGCCCCCATGGCGTGTGAGCAGGGGGAGCGAGGAGCAGGAGAGGGAGGGAGAAAGGAGGAATGTCAATAGGCAAATCCAAAAAGCAAACCTGGGGAATGACTGTGTGTCTGGTGTGTACATGCTGGCAGAGCCTCTGGTGGAATAAGGGATATACTTTCATAAATTTCCCCATGTTTGGAAAGAAAAATGGAGCTCTCTTCAGGAAAATCTGCAGTAAAATTCTGATCCCTTTGTAATTCTGCAGTCTGTCCTTGCATCCCTGGAAGTCCAGTGCTGTTCACTGCAAGGCACAGCCCACATCACCCTAGGAGGGTTTTCAGCCTTTTTCATGCTGCCCAGCTCTGCTGCTGCAAAGCCCAAACCCATGTGAGCGCAGCCCTCTGCCATACTGCAGCCCCAAAACACAGGTCTCAAATTCTGTATTACGGGCCAGCGCTGAGGCACATCATGTGTCAGATAACACAACCATGGTAGGGGGCTCATTCTGGCTTGAGTTTGGTGGAAAACACAGTGCCAACACATAGTTCTTCCCCTGATGCATTTATTCTGCTCCCCCGTGGGAGCTGTTTAGGGAAGTTGGCAGTTGTTTGCCGGTTATTTTGAGTGGGACTTTTCTCAGCTAACTGCAGCTTGCTGAGAGGTAGGCGGTTATGTCTGAGCTGCTTTATCGCCCCGACTTTTCTTTACCATCGGGGAAGAGGGATGGTTCCTCCTAGAGCACAATTCATCTCTCCCAGCTGGGCTGAATTGCACCCGGGAAGTTCTTCTTTCTCTCCATCAGCTATAAAAGGCGTCTAGACAACTCGCTCAGATTTACGCATCCGAACTGACGACACATAAAATTAGACAGATGAAACCTGGCCAGGCATCATTCTCCCTTTCATGCCACAGTTTTTTCATTCTGCTCTGCCTTTTTTTTTTTCCTTCCTGTTTGGTGGAAGGGTCTGGAGAAAACAGTGCCGTTGGGATGCAAACATCACATTTCTAATGGGGAAATGACAAAATCTTGGAACAGGGAGGTGGGTCGGTGCAGTGTGATCCTGAACAAGGCAACACTCGGCTATTCAAAGCTCACCCTTGTTTTTAAACTCTTATAGCATCATGACACAAACAATACTGGGTGCAGTACTCCAGGTGAGGTTTCACCAGCACAGCATAGAGGGGCAGGATCACCTCCTTTGCCCTGGTTACCATTCTGCTTTTGATGTAGCCCAGGATCTGGTTGGTATTCTTAATTGCAAGGGTGCCGCGGATAGCGTCCTAATCAGACTGTTCTCAAGCGGGGAAGCACGACAGTACTCAATATGAGTGATCAAGCCTCATTTTATTGTTGCACACACAGAGTTTATATATGATTCTACTACACATGTGTTCACCTACTATTGGAGCACAAGGTGGGCGTCTAGGTGGGCTGCCTAGCTTCAACCAATGCTCAGCCAGCATTCACACCTGCCACTGAGCTCATCCGCTTATCAGCCCCCCACATATCCACAGAGCATAGCTGCGGATGTAGGCCTGCTGTTTAAGGCCTGCTGTTTACAGGCTGCCCAAGGATGTTGTGCCTCCTATCTTAACTCCTAATGCTTTCTCATGAGAATGCATCCTGTGCTGCCGCACTAGTTATGCTCGTACACAGCTTCATGTCCACCCTGCTCTCGCAGCCATTCCCCAACACAAGGGTATGTTGCTGACTCATGTCCAGCTTGTCATTCACCAGTACCCCAAGTCCTTCTCAGCAGGGCCACGCTGCATCCTTACATCCCCCACTTGTACTGATAGCAGGGGTTGCTGCTACCCAGGTGCAAGATCTTGCACTTATGTTTATTGAACCTCATAAGCTTCACCTGGGTCCACTGCTGCAGCTTGTCTAGGTCTCTATGAATGGCATTCTGTTCCTTGGGTGTGTTGAACACACCACTTGCTGAGGATGCACTCAATCCCATTGTTGATGTCATTGATGAAGATGTTTAACAGCTGGTACCCAGTACCTACCCTTGAAAGATACCCCTTACCACCAACCTCCATCCAGACATTGAGCCATTGACCACTGCTCTCTGGGTACAATCTCACATCCAGTTCCTTATCCATCAAACCGTCTACCCTTTAGATTCATATCTTCCAATTTGGAGAAAAGGATATTATGGGGGACCATGTCAAAGACCTTACTGAAGTTGAGATAGATTACATTAGTGGCTCTTCTCTTGTCAGTTGATGCAGTTATGCCATTGTAGAAGGCCAATAGTTTGGCAGACAGGACCTGTCCTCGGTGAATCCATGCTAACAAGTCAGTAGTTCTCTGGATCATCCTTTCTACCCTTCTTAAAAATGGGTACAGTATTGCTTTTTTTCCAGTCACCAGAGACTTCAGTTGACCACCGTGACTTTTCAAATATGGAGAGTCTCTTATCCACTATGTAAGCCAATTCTCCCAGGACTCTCATTGGGATGCATCTCATTGGGACCCATAGACTTACGGATCCTCATAGACTCACGTTCCTCAGACGGTTGCAAATTTGGTTATCACTTACAGTGGGAGGGCAATGCTCCCCCAGTTCCTTCAGAAATGAAGTTTGTTGTGATCAATTTCCACCGCACTGATTTTAACTGTTTTCACTTCTTGAGGAGCCTGAAAAGGGAGAGTTTTTGTGAACTCCAACTCAAACAATATTTTTGTCGTACTTATTTCATCCACAGAACTTTAAAAAGTTATGTTTCTCCAGGATCAGTCCTGAGAGTATATCTGAAAATATATGTGGGGCATGCCAAAGGGGATGGGAATTGCCTCTGTCACAGAGGACTCTGCACATGTGCAAGGCAGTTGTGGATATCATAGCCAGCCTCAGGAGCCCCAATGCACAAATGTACAGTAAGAGCAGAAACCTGTGGCCTGTCTGAAATAATAAATAAGTCACGACTGTCAAAAGTCTTGTAACTACTGGGATGAGTGGACATAATAGGAGATGGCATGCAGTAATCAGTAGCGGCTCTCCTTGCAGAGTCTGGGAAGAGCACAGCTGAAAACAAGGTGGTTTGAGGTGCGGTTTTTTTTGGTTATTAAATGTGTTTGCGTGCATCATTAACACATTAGCTGGCATTCTTGAATTTACATCAGTGAATTATTAGCTTTGTTAGACCACCAGCTTTGCATGGGCAAGCAGCCCATGCAAAGAGTGGAAAAGAAATTGAGATGGAGGGAGGCATCAATTCTCATGCAGACTATAAGGGCTTTAGATTCATCTCCATCACTTGCTCCCAAGTCTAATCATCCTCATCCAGAGGCTGGCTAAATCAGTCCCCAGTACTATTGGTATATTGAACTCCAGTTCTGCCAGAACTGTTTTATTTTTGTTGACCTCAGAAGGCAGAAGAAGGCAAATGATTTTGATTAATCATTGCATTGCAGTAACTCTTAGGTGCACTAAGTGGAATTACAATCCCAACCTGCTGGGAAGTGTTCCCTCCACACTCTTTTGCAGTTCACTGTCCAAAGACACAAAATCTGTAATTTGATACACAGATAGACTGCACTGGAAGACATGTCAGAAATTGCTCTAGCAGTTGACATAATCCAGTGTTTCACCACAAAGCTATCTATATTTTTGTGCCTATTTCAATCTCTTAGGATCTAGCTAGATTACTGTGAGGTAGTGTGGCTGATTTATCCCTGTGAAGCTCTCATAAGAACAATGATTGCTGTACTCAAGGCCAAGTGAATGGCCACAGAGAATCTCTGCTTTATGTCATGTCAACATTTTTCCTTCTTGAGTAAGTACAGAGCCATCTTCACTGGCATTATGAAGGGAATTATGATTATTAGCAACTGGAATAAATATCCAAAGGAGTGGTTGTAGTTGTAAATTGCTGTGGATTTCAATCCTGCTGTATCTTTGACTTTACCTAATGGTGTTGAGCCCTGAGGATCATAAGGAAGAATATAATGATACGGTTTATACCATGGGTGTCCAATCTTTTGACTTGCCTGGGCCACACTGAGTGAACAGGAGTTGTCCTGGGCTGCATAAATAGTGAATGTATATAAGTAACAAAACTTTTCTTTAATGTATTTTTATTGTTATATTAAAAAACAGCAACAAAAACATAAAACTATTGGAATATTTGACCCTGTTTTTGTGAAACTAAAATGTCAATATCTCACTTGATGTCAGCGGTTGCAATTCTTAGTGAGTTCTCAAGGTATTCATCGGAGATTTTTGATGAAGTACTACTCTTCTTGTGCTTCATCCTTGGCAATAACTCTTAAAAAATGTACATACTGCCAAAAAGTGATGACATGAATGAAGTGTGATTGTGAAGCGAGGGCTATTTTTCTCTGTTAAGGTCTTATAAAATCTATTAAGGAGATAAGACCAAATTTTTCTTTAAGTTGAATGTCTCATTGCAACTCAGTACATTCCATCTGAAAATTTGCAGGTAATGTATTTATGTTGACTAAAAATGGAGTAACAAATACACCAAAAATTAATAATCTTTTGAGAATAAGCTTGCAACTTAATCTCAAATTCCTTTATCAAAACAGAAAGAATGGCTGAATTTTTTTTTGTTGTTGTTGTTCATAGGACTGTGTTTAACCAAAGCATCAGAATGCATGAAATTACTTGCCATAACTTAAATTTGCCATAATTCAAGTTTTATTTCAAATGCTTTGAAGAGTAGCACATGTACATTGATTTTCACCAGGAAGATGCAGGCTTAGCTCATTTAAATGAGTGGTTAAATCCACTGAAAATGCTAAATCTGTGAGTAATTTTTAATCTTCATATTCTGGCACAAATTTTCCTTTTGATTCCATCAAGAACTTGTTTTTATTTCACAAATCATAAGGACTTTTTATCATTTTACCCCAACTTAGCCATCTTCTTTCAGAAAAATGAATGATATCCTCACAATCAGTATCCATATATCTAAGGAATTCCTGGAATTGGTGGCTATTCAATCCCTTGGACTTTATGATATTCACATCTTTGATGACAATTTGCAAGATATTATCATTTTTTAAAACTTTTGCAAATAAATTTCCTAAATGTATGATGCAGTGATATTTCATAAAAAATCAATTGCTGGCAGCAATTGCATTGTCTTCTGTTAATTTTACTAAGTCCCTTTTTTTACCAGCCATAGCCCAGGTGCCATTAGTAGCCACACTAGAGATGTTGACAAAGGTTAAAGAAAATTGCTTTATGTTTGTTTTTTTTTTTACTGCTTCAGACAAACCATGGGATGAAATGGTGTTTTTCAGTGGCACTAAAGAAGCCATTTATTCAGTGACATTATGTTCATTATCAGTACCTGTAATGAAAACACAAATTGAGCCGTATCTGTGGCATCAGTACTTTCATCTATTGCCAAAGCAAAAAAAATTTGAAATTAGCAGCTTTACTCTCTAAATTTCTTTCAGTGGATTTTCCTGTTTCTTCAGTTCTCCTGGCTACAGTTTGGTGAGACAAACTGATTTTAGAAAAATCCATTGTTTTACGAGGACACATTGTATCTTTCCATAAATTGCTTGATAAATTCACCATTTTTAAAGTGTTTTGACCATTTTTTTTTTGTTATCAGATATGCTACCATGTAACTAAGTTTTATTACAGAGTCCATTTAATTTCTATTTAAGATTTTGTTAAGGCAATGGACTTTTTCAGTTCCTCTCTTTTGTCTTTACGAAGCATTCTTTGATCTGCATCAAACCTGGCAGAAGGTTTCTGCATATAATGTCCCTTCCAATTGTAATCTTTGAAAACTGTCGTGATTTCCTTGCAAATTTTTACTCATCAAGTGGCACAGATGCATGTGAAGTGTAACACATGCAGGTTTCAATGCAGCTGAGTGTGTGCTATGGCCACGAGAGGAAGAGTCAGCACTGCACTGTGCCTTCCCCACATCCCAGGGCCTCTAAGTCCTCCAAGTCACTGTTATTCATGAGGCTTCCAGAGGGCAGAAACCTTATCACAAGAATCTTAATTTGGCCAATCTGTCAGCAGCATCTCTCAGGGGACGGCAGTCTCCTGGTGTCAAAGCGATGGAGCCCCCAGGCAGCAGATAAGGCACATTTGCTGTGTAGACAAGTGGTGGTACCAGCCCTTCACTGTGCATAGATATGTCCCATTTTCCAAATTTTGCCAAATTTTCGGGATGGGAGACTCCTGTTGTAGGATATCAGGAGTTCAGACCTGTGGTTTGCAGGTAATGGAGCCCTTCTAGCAAATTACCTACAGCCTTATAATGTTCAGGGAAGTCATCTGAAATTGGATGAGGCACGACTGGCTCAAGAGTCAGCTTGGAAGTCATGTTTCTGATCTGGGAGATGTCTTCCAGATTTAGAAAAAGTAGAAAAAGTACATAAAAACTTCTGCCTTGCCTTTGGAAAACTTTCAAAGCCACAAATATGTTTCTGGATTGGCTTCTTAAAACAGTGTGGGTTGATTTATGTGAAACATTTTCTTCCAGCTATCATGGAAGGAGGCAGGCTGGTGCTGGAAATACCTTTCCCAATATTGCCCAGCAGAGCTATAGCTTCTGACTTCTTCTAGTGCCTAGGTATACCAGAGGTCATTTATTCAGGAGGCCACGTTTCCTCTGTGGATGAGGGAAACTAGTCTATTTGATGGAAAGCTTTCAGCCTGGTATCAGTTGCCATGTGGAAGACGTGGGATTTGATGCAGCAAGCAGTTGGGCTGCAGTTATTCACAAGCAAATAAATCCCAATGAGGGATTACACTGACCTTATAAAGTGTGTGGATGAACATGCTGGCTCCTTCCCTCCCTTGGTGGAATTAACTCCATCCAATACTTTGCAGTCCATTTCTTGTGGTCTGCATCTATATATATTTTATTACATAAAAATACATTTAATGTCCCCTTTGAAATTATTTCCTGCCCGTATTTAAAACTCTGCATCGTACAAGGGCAGCAACTGGATAAAAAATAATTCAAACCATTAAGATCAGCTTTTCTTTCACAAGGAAAAAAAAAAAATTATAGCTGGAATGTGTCTTTTTTGGATTACACAGTCCCTGGGATGCCTCCACCACTGGTGTGTTTTAATGCTGTAACCAAATTACAACCCATTGAGGTTTTCCAATGAAATGTAATACTACATTTCTGACCACACAAGGCCACGGAGACCCTGAGACACCTGCCTTTCTGGCTTTAGCTCAAAGCAGGGCTTACATCCACTGGCTGTTTTCGGACATCAGTTATGCTCCTGTGTTTTCCCTAGCCTTGCAATTGGATCTGGGACTCTCTCTGATTTTCTTCTTTGCCAAGAGTAGCTGTTACAAACCCTTGCTGCTCTTGATTTGACATGAAAAAGGAAGCTTCAGGCTGGAGTTGGATGGAGTGAAGGCTGTGTTCTGACACCACGTGAATTTCAGCTATGTTAGATGATTCTTTTTCCCTTTAAAAAATAAAAAAAAGAAAAATCAGTAGATCATCTGTCCGACCCCAGGCAAGCCTGCATGAGATTTCACATATTTGTGTCTGCATTTCTTATAATTGTGATTAAAGATGGGATAGAAGAAAATAAAACAAGTTTTCTAGGTTCATAGAATCACAGATTCATTTAATGGCTTATGTTGGAAGGGACCATATAGATCATTGGGCTCAAACTTCCCTGCCTTGTGCTGGTGGTACCCACCAGACCAGGATGCCCAGGGCTCCATCCATCCTGGCCTTGAGCTCTATCTTAGATGTGCACATTCCCAAATATTGTTTTGAAATGACCAATTCTCCTCTGTCCCCAGGCAAGCTCACCTGTGCTGATGTAGAGTACATTTATACTGGCCAAAATATCTCCTTATTTAGTCAGCTTTAATTTTATGTGCAAGCACTGATTTTTCTCATCTTCTTTTGTTTCCCCCTGAAAAATGGTATAAGAGCATTGGAAAACTATAGACATTGAGCTTGACGTCAGTTTACAGCTTGATTAAACCCAAGCAAGAGACGCTACAGAAATCCTGCTAGTAACACTGGAACCACCTCTCCAGACTCACCCCTTGGGCTGCACTTTGGAAGGGATGTCCCCATTGATGTGCAGCTCTAGGACTCCTACCAGCTCTTTGTTCACTTCCTGAGCATCAGCGGAGATTTTCCTGGTGTCCAGCTGTGTCCAAAATTACCCCATTCAGCAACATAAGAGAACTCTTCCCCACTGCTTGCTCCCGGCGCTGTGGTTTGGTTTAATTACAGATGCTTCTGTTCCTTCTGAGCATGGATCCTAATTAGAAGTAAGTGGCAAAGAAAGAAAGCATAAGAGTTGCTGCGAGCTGCTGTTTGAGAAATATAGCCTGGAATAAAAGAAAATGGAGTCATCACCTGACTACACTTCTTTAATGCTGGTTGTTGATTAGCTTGTGTTTACACGCGCTTCTGCCCCCATGGGAGGTGTTCTGCTCCTCATCAACAACAGGAGGTAACAAGTGTGGAGCAGTGGGCATCTTCTGGCATATTTATCAATTTGTATGTTTTAATTGTCTGGAGGAACTTCAGAACTCTGGGTAATGGGAGAAATATTGATGGTTATAACACGCTCACACAGTTCTACAAACTTATGGGGGAAACTGAGGCACAGCCAGGGTGAAGAGGTAATAAGAGCAGAGCTTATGGTAAACAAATGTCTGCTTCAGGCATTATGCATTATCCCCAGAATGATGGAGGGTTGGTTTGATTTCCTTGCATGACCATGGAATAATTATATTGTCTCACCAAAGCGTGCAAAGTGGACATTTCAGCATTGTGTCCTGCCACATTTTTGCAGAATTTTCTCACTTGCTGCTTCCTGAGCGTAGCTTCTGCTGCACTAGTGTGAGACACGAGGCCATGTCTAAGCTCCCTTGGTTAGTTGCTTTAAAACAGCGTGGATATAGGATGGCCTGTGAGTCCAAGCAGGGTTTCTTTTCTTTATTCACTTGCATGGACCACAAGAAAAGTGCAGCTCCTTTTCTCTGAGATATGGCATTGCTATAAGGATACACTTTGGTTACAACCAGCTAAACAAAAACCATCTGTGAGGTTACTCTGCTTGAAAGCAAGGCTGTGGAACTCCTTGCCAAGGACAGTGGGGAAGCAAGAAAATTGTGAGGGCTCAAGTACAAGTCAGGATGAGTGGACAACAAGATAATTAAACAGCTGGTTGAATGGCCAGGCTTAGAAGACAATGGTTCAAGGTTTATATCCTTCCTTACAGGCTGGTGAAAAGCAGAGTGATGGGGATCCATCAATGAAGAATTGCTGAACAATAGTGTTTTGTAGTTGAGAATTTGCTCTATCAAATAGTGTTGTGTGCTTTGTATCCATTGCAATTCCCATGGAAATGAATAGGAGACATTACTTTTGGAGCGATCTATGTGTTACAAGTGACATGACCAATGTCATACAGGACACCCATGGCAGAGCTGAGGACTGAACCCACTTCTCCAAGCCTTGGTTCAACAAATGCCATTGCCTGTTGACTTCCACTGAAGTCAACAACCCTACAGTCCTCCAAGGAGGTGGGAGTCTTTCCGAGAAGAACAGCTTGCAAGAGGAGGGACTTGATGAGCAATAGAGAATGAGCCAAGCTAACAAACAATTAATTGCTACTAGCAAAAAAAAAAAAAAAAAAAAAAAAAAAGTCTGTTGATTCCTGTAGCTGAGATTTGTATACTGCCACAGGCACAAGATAAGAATCATTGTTGCATACAGACATGCAGGATGCTGTGTGGGTTTCTATCTATGCAATAGTCATAAGTTTAAAAAATTTATTGATTTTATAATTAAGGAACTCTGCAATACATAAAGTTAAAAGCCATGCAAACATACACAGAGACCACATAAAGATAAACAAACATTTAGATTTAACACAGCATAAGTGCAATAATCACCCATAAACGCAGTAATCACCAACTGTTTAATATAGATCAGTAACAAACAAAAGAATAGATGGAATGGAAATTATTATTTGTACTAGAGGAGCATCAGAGGCCACAACCAGAATCACTGCTCTGTTATGCCAAGCAGCACCCACATACATAATGAGAGGCAGCCCTTGCTGCAAAGAGCTCTATAATGAAGACCAGACTTGAGAAGAACGGGAGGGGAGATAGAGATGCCTACAAGGCCATCAGAAGGGGAGATAGAGATGTTCACAAGGCCACCAGCCTGCCAGGGCAGAGCAGAGTCCTCCAATCCACCTCCACTCCACAGTATATGAATGAAATTAAACTGGCAGATGGCTTTCTTTCAGGCATGTAATGAAAATGATAAAAAAAAAAAAAACCCACATAAGTTTAACCTGATCTGTTTTGGCAACTGTAGAAGTCCTAAAGTCCACAGGCAGAACACAACTCGTGACTGTGGGTGATCTGGGTTCATGGATCACCCAAGCATAGGTATATCAGTGTGTACCTCTCCATCTCTCCTTCAGTGATTTTCTGCTGTTTAGAATCATAGAATCACCAAGGTTGGAAAAGACCTAACAGATCATCCAGTCCAACCGTTCACCTATTACCAATAACTCCCACTAAACCATGTCCCTCTACACAACATCCAGTCTTTCCTTGAACACCCCCAGGGTCGGCGACTCCACCACCTCCCTGGGCAGTCCATTCCAGTGCCTTACCACCCTTTCTGAAAAGTAATACTTCCTAAAGTATTAGAAATTAGAAATCATGAAATGTCCATTGAGCAGGAACAGTGAACACAGTGTCCCAGCAAGAAGCCCACATGGTCATTTTTCTCCTGTTACTTCAGTCGCAGGGTAGGATTCATCTCATTTAACCAAGGATGTTTACATTTAAGGAACACTTCTCAGCCTCCTTTTTCCCTCGTCAGAAAATACATATATACGTGTGTGTGCATATGTAATTGTGGTTTTTTCAGCCTTTTGGGGAATATTCAGACATTTTGTCCAAAATGTGACTGTCCCTGAGTGTTACCTGACACCTTTCATCATCTAAAGGGAGGCCATAAGAAAGAAGAGGACAGAAATCTTTAGGAAGATGTGTTGTGATAGGACAAGGGGAAATTGTTTTAAACTAAAGGATGAGAGATTTAGATAGGACATATGAAAAAAGCTTTTTTTTTTTACAGTAAGGGTGGTAGGGCACTGGCACAGGTTGCTCAAAGTGGTGAATTCCCCCATTCTTGGAGATATTCAAGGTCAGGTTGGAGCAGGCTCAGCACCTGATCGAGCTGTAAGTTCCCTGTTGATTGCAGGGGAGTTAGACTAGATGACCCTTAAGGGTCTCTTCCATCTCAAATGATTCTGTGCTTCTATGAAAACTGGAGCAAGATGCTGCTCAAGAACGGGGGCTAGAGATGATCAACCTTATAGTTGAATGGCCCAAATCCAAATCCTTTCTCTTCCCAGAACCGACAGAAATTAGGAGAGAACTCTCACACCTACCAGGGATGCAGGAGGGGTGAGGAGTGGGATGTACTCATCTTTGGTCACTATATACTTCATTTGGCTGTGTGGTGCATTTTCTCTGCTAGACACTGTTGCTTCTTTAGTGCAATTTGATGAGCCTTTCATGTTTTCTCAAGCTCCTTGAAAATAAAGTTTCTTAATTTATCATCCTAAATTGCAGTATTTTATTTCTCCTGCTTCCCACCCTCTCTCTCCTCTGGAGAAGGCTGGGATCCTAGCGCATGCAGGATATACTGAGTTCTTTGTTGTCCAGTTCCCCCAACCACAGACAGATATTTTCAGAAATAAGGACAACTCCAGTAACTTTTTAATTAAATGTTAAAAGCACTTGATTAAAGAGCCATAAACCAATGAGCAGCCTTTAAATTTTTGTGTCCTATGTCCTGGCATGTACTATTTGCAATCACCTCATTTGGCTGAAGTGGTGAAAGATGTACCTCCAAATACTGGCCATCAGCCACCGGTCTTCTGTGAGAGAAAGGGTAATGGGGAGAGCATGAAGGCAACCATTAAATCTCAGGCTAATAAAAATGTAGTGGCAGTACATCCCCTGGGGATTAGGGCTTGTTTCCAGGAGGAAATCGTATTTCTTTTGCTGTCCTGGTACAGTCAATGTAGAATGAGGGAAGCTGTAGACAGATTAAAATGTATTTTTAGCTCTGTGGCTTCATCCTACGACTCCTGTTGTGGGTGAAGGCAGGGCTGTGATACATGCAGGACAGGAAATGTTCTCCAAATTCCTGTGTGGTCCAGACTTGCTGCCATAGAGAAGATCCTCAGCAAATTCACTGTGCTGTGCTCTGTGCCAATGCAGAAGTGAGCAACTTTCAGTGTTCTTTCAGTAACTAAAGAGGGACTTTAAGAAAGAAGGGGACAGACCCTTTAGCAGGGCCTATTGTGATAGGACAAAGGGAAATGGTTTCAAATTAAAAGAGGAGAGATTTAGATTGGATATAAGGAAAAAGGTGGTTTTTTTTTGTGATAAGGGTAGTGAGGCCCTCTAACAGACTGCCAAAAGATGTGATGGATGCCCTGACCCTGGAGACATTCAAAGTCAGTCTGGATGGGCTCTGAGCATAGAACAGAATCATGAAATCATCAAGGTTGGAAGAGACCACTACAGTCATCTAGTCCAACCACTGATCTAAACCTGATCTAGATCTAGGTCTCACTGTTGCAGAGGAGTTGGACTAGATGACTTTTCAAAGTCCCTTCCAACTTAAACAACATTATGATTCTATGATTCCTGTACTAAAGCACATCCAGTCTCAGCAAGCACAATCAACACAGGGCTGAAGCAGAGCAGAGATGCAGAGCAGCCAGGATAGGTTCACCTTCATGGAAGAACACACTGAAGAACCCCATGGCTCTGCCTCCTTCAGGTGCCCAAGTGATGCTCTTTAACCTTTACGGGTGATTTAGCTTGCCATGAGTCTAAGTCCCGTGCAGAGCCAGGAGTTGAGATTGATGTTCCTCATGGATCCCTTCCAACTTGGGATATTCTATGATTCTGTGATTCTGATGTCTTGGACTGCAGGCAGGAGATGGGCATGCCCTCATATATCCTTTATGGGCATGAAGACATACTTAGGATCTGGTCCTGCATTGTGTATATTGAAATCTAAACTGTGCATGGTCAGGGTGTCAAGGACATGCCAGGAAAATCTAACTGTTCTGGAAAACCCCAAAAAGCTCATGCCTGGCCCACCAGACTGTGCAGAGTCGTTCTTTGCACTGGTATAATGCATGAAGAAGGGCTCACCTCTCACTGATCCTCTACTGCAGGTGAATTTAATACAATGCTTCAAAATGCAGCAAGGAATTTAATTATTTGGAAATTATGTGAAGGAAGGGAGGGTCAAACCTAGTGGATAATTTATTCATTACTAATTTTTCCAGCGGCTGTAATTGAGGTGCTCTTTTAATTGCCCAAGCCAATCCAAAAAACAGCTTTTCTAATAATGATTTCAAAAGTAACTGTCATTCAGCTGTACAAACCTCTATCAAAGCTGGCTTTTGACTGGCTGATGGTATCACCCACTGCCTTGACTTTATTTTAGCTTATTAAAATTGATCCTAAATAAACCTGATATGCCCCAAATTATTTCCCTTAAATTAATTTGAATGCAATTTGTTCTCTGCTAGGTATGCTGCCATGTTGAATCTAGCAGTGCATACACAAGTTTGTTGGGTCACTCTAATTAATTTGATTTTGTATCTCATCCCTCCTACCCGTCACCAGCACTAAATGGAATTATTTAGAAATAACAGAGATAATGCTGGCAAAATAATACACTATGACAGGACAAGGTTTTCTTCTTTAGGAAAAAAAATAAATAAACAACGTGTTGAGGTGTTTTTTTTAATTTATTTTTTTTTTATTTTATTAAATGCTTCTGCTTTACCTCGGTGTTTATCTTTCAGAGACAGCTTCAGATCAGACAAGCTGCATCACTCCATTAACATTATCTCTCCGTGCACTGGAGTGGGGCTCCCCAGATAATAAAGGGTTACAACATACGTGGCCAGCTTACACCTCCAGTAGCTTTTATTTCTTTGGTGGGGATTTGCACAAAAGGTGTTAGGAGGCAGAGAGGGAGGGGGAGGGATGTTGCTGCCAAGTTGTTTGGGTGAGAAGTCAAATGGCTTCAAAGAGATGGAGAAGAACTATTTAATTCAAAGGCCTTAATGCAGACATCGGTACCGGGAGTTTTACAAAATGACCTGGGATTATAGAGATAATGTTGGGTCATTTTATTCAAAGGTCCCGACTGATGTGCTGAGCAACTTTGCGATGCAAGATAACTCCTGCATAGGGAGAGCTTTGTCTAGATGGAAATGGGAATGGGAATGAAGTAGCTGCTGCAGATTATAGGAGACATGGGACAAATTCGGAATGAAAAGACCTCTTCGAAGGGGTTGTGATGGTTTGGGAGAGTGGTAGAAAATAACCAAAATGATCATATAATCGTAGAATAATTAAGGTTGGAAAGGCCACTAAGACCTTCAAGTCCAACCACCAATTCATGCCTGTGACTTGACTCTACTGCAATATCCACCCTTTTCTTGTAAACCTTTGTTTTTGCTTCACTTTAAGGAGGGAGATCTTCCAGGGAAGTTGTGAGGAAGCAAACCTTAAAGGTGTTTTCTTCCAGCTGATGTCCATGGAGCCTCGTTAGCTGGCAAGAACTCACTGCCAGAGAGAGCATAGAGGCTGAGATCTCAGCATGACTCAGAATGGAAATTTCTGTTGGTGATGGGAATGACCAGAGAGGTAACTTGGAAAGTATGAAGTTGTTCCTCTACAGAGGCAAAACCTCTTGTGCAATAGCCCTAAGAGTCCTCCGTGCCCATGGCTGAAGGCTGAATCTCATTCTTCACAGGCCATTATCCTGAGCTGCTTGGCAACTTTTATACACTCAGGAATGGCAAGAAAAATAGATTTTTGAAGAAAAAAATATAATTTGCACTCTTGAGATGTTACACCATCAAGTTATAGCACTGTGAATTGGTCACAGCTCTTTGAAGCTTCCAGCATGGTTTGTTTGAACCATGGATAAATTCACCTGTTGTGGGTTGGCAACAAAGACAATTTTGCATAGGTCCTGGTCCTGCTAGTAAACAGAGAATGCAGATGTCCTGTTTTTAACAGTAGGGTTTAGAATAAATACATACGTAATGTATAGGGTTTACAATAAATACATATATATGCATATTTCTTGGAAGTTTGAGGAAGGACTGGTTGAATAAGCCTCACTTCAGCATTATGGAGAGAAGGTGAATACTGGAAGCATTTTAAGGGGTGCTTTGTGAAGGAGCTAATGGCATCGCATAACTGTAAGGTACCAGGGTGACCAAACACTTGTGATTTAAGAAGTGATATCATTTGTTGGGGAAATGACTTTTCCTTTCCCTCTCCTATTTCTCTTTCTTCAGTCATCATGCTCCACTCCCCCCTGTTTTCTGTCATTTCTCCTTCTGTTCTTCCTTTCTGATACCATGGTGATGAAGCTGACATATAAGAATAGCTATTCTTCACTGGGGTTCCCACAACATCCTTAGATGAGAATATGCTTCTTCTTTTCTCTGTCTCCCACGTTCACTAAGTGGGTAACTCCACGTGTGCTGCCAACCCCACATGCTAAAAAACATGGGCTAACCTCCCTCCTTCTCCTTCTCTTCTCCTTTATACAATTTCTGTTTCCAAGAAATTGTATAAGAATCAGAGAGTTGAAATAAAAAATTAAAAAAAATCACAAATGCTGGGCTTGCTTTGCTGCTTTGTCTATTTTGTTTGATTGTTTGTTTGTTCATTTGTGTTTGTAGTTGTGTTTCCTTTTCTTATAGCCTTGTGTGCTAACAAAACACACGTATTGCAACCATGCAGTGTATCTGTACCCACGAGTGCTTTTGGGGGCAGATAGAGACAATCATCCTAAAAGTTTTGTGGAAGTAGGTGGCTGGGTAGATATTCTCTGAGAAAGAGGAACGTCGAAGCTCCACAGGAAGGAGGCTTTATAAATGCCCCTACTAGGGATTATTTATATATAACAATATCCCAGCTCAGAAATATCCTGTTAGCTGTAAGATTCTTTCCTTTTTCTGCTCTCTGATGAGAGGCAAACTTTCTGAAATGTCCTTTCATTGGTAAGCTTTGGTCAGTTTGTGGTTCTGACCTGGTTGGTGTGTTCATGGTACCCACTGCTGCATGTTCTCTCCGACCCACTGAGGACCCAGCCAGCACCATCACAGAGTAACAGTATCAGAGCAGCATGACCAAGCCAGGCTCTCAAATCCCAAATTAAAGCCCTAATCTCTGGATTAGGCCCTTCCCCTCATTAGGCTGTCCTGTTTTCCCTTGGATTTTCTCCAATTTGAGTGCTGCAATTCCCCGCTGAAGCATTTCACACTGTGTGCCTCTAGTGTCAGCATCCAGCCTCCCTCTCCTTCATCAGTTGCCCTCCTTTCCTCCACCTCTCCATCCATCCCTCCATCTCATCCCTCCATCCTGAACACCTCCCCACTCCTGATGATGCTTTTCAGCCCTCTAGATCTGGGATTGGTGGCTCTTCCCACTTGCATCATCCTCCAAAATGAAGAAAAAATAATGTGTGCCTAACTCCCTCTGCTTGTATCCTATTGCTCCACCTGCCTGCTTTCTGGTCAACAGATCAGTCATATAGTTGGGCAACACTCCCAGCCATACGCTCTGATTTTGGGGCTGAATTTGTGGAACCAGGAGTTGAACTCAGTGAATCTTATGGGTCCCTTCCAACTTGGGATATTCTATGATTTTGTAATTCCTTTTTGCCTGTCTCCTGCAGCCTGAAGTAGCCCTTCTCATACATCCTCTCATCTAATTCAACAGTCACAGCCTGTGTTTTATTTTCCCCTTATCATTATTGCCTGACTGCTCCCCTGGCTCTCATTTCTCCCTGCCTCCTTCCACCTGCCCCTTTTCTATGGCCATCCTCCTTCTGTTTTCTTTGGACAAATGATAGTCTGGGTGTGACTGGCGGTGATAATGACCAACAAATATTTGAAGGGAGAGGGAGAAAAATTGTTCCCAGGGGAGATTCAAAAGGGAGAGTGAAAGGCTGGCTATGAGTTGCACTATGAGGCTGGGACAGGGATAAGATGGGAAGATGATGAAGATGATGCTGTCACTCTGAGCATATGATAAATCCCCTCTCAGTGGGTAAGGGATCTGGGAATGAGCATCTTTCTCATCCTGATGTCTCCTTGGAAGAAAGATGGGCTCTACCTGCACTAGAACTGAAGAGGCAGAGATTATAGAATTGTAGAATCATTAAGGTTGGAAAAGACTGCTAAGATCATCCAGTCCAACCATCAGCCCATCCCCACCATGCCCACTAAACCATATCCCACAGTGCCGTATCTACACATTTCTAGAACACTCCAGGGATGGTGACTCCACCACCTCTCTGGGCAGCCTGTGCCAATGCCCAACCACTCCTTTGGAGAAGAAATTTTTCCTAATATCCAAACCGAAGTGGGTTGGAAGTGGGGTTGAACTGCAACAGAGGAACACAAAAGAGGGAATGGAAGGAGTATCCAAAGGAATGTAGACTTTACAAGAAAGGGTCAAAATTTGGGTTGAATAACTCTAGAAAACACCCTGAAACTCACCTGGTGTGGATGATCTAGTAGTTGAACCCAGATGTTAGCATGGACTGGAGATACACTTATGTGAAGGAGCACTGGGAATAAAGCTGGTGTAGGGAACACACAGCTCCTGCAGGTCCATGGCTCATGCTTATCACCGAGTTTGGTTCCATTTACAGAAATAATGTACTAAAAAATCAGTCCCCCCAAAATACACCTGCAAGCACTGATGGGGAAGGGAAGGGACTGCCAGAAGTCCTGCAGCAAATGAGTGGCAGAGGAGAGAGGGTGCGTTGTACTGTGCTGTTCTGCATCTGCACACCACTGGTGTCTCATATAAACCAAAGCCCAAACCCCAAGATCCCAAAGACACCCTGGAACAAGGAAAAACTGACAAAGGATTGGTTGAATCCCCTTAAGGATCACTGGAAATTGTTTTCAGAGAGACCTGAACTGAAGGGCAAGGCAGTAGCTGGTGAGCAAATGCAAAACTCTGCTTTTCCTTGTGAAAGCCTTCTTTTCTTGTAGGGTTGTTTTTTTTGTTTTGTTTTGTTTTTTTGTCTTTTTTTTTTTTTCCCTGTCATAACATTTCTGTCTCATTTTGGGTTAACACGACCCTTCCCGGAGCTGCTAACAGATGACAACACAGCAACCCCGACAGCCATCACCCAGCCCGAAAACTGCTCTGTGAGGCAGAGCTGATCCCATCCCTCCCTGCCATGTCACGAGAGCTAACACAAAGCCCTGGGACCTGCATCAAAACAGCTCCCAATCAATTTTTCCACCCTCCAAAACCACCAGAAAGCCATCAGCGGGCACAGCTCCGCGGAGAGATCAATTCTTCCCAAACCCGAGAAACGGGATGGAAGGGCCGGTGGTGAAAAAGCAACCCGGAGGAAGAAGCTTTTCGCCCTTCATCCCCCTCCCTCCTCGGGGCTCTCGCAGGGTCTCGCCCCGCTGTCGGGTTTTGCAGGGCGGCCGCTGCAGATGGCGCTGCAATGTAGGATTTAGCGGAGCCGCACGAGCGTTCGCGAGGGAGGGGGAGCAGCTCCGGCTTTTAGTAACTTAAAACACCGGCTTGATTTAACAAACTTGTAAAATGGCGGGGGGAAAAAAAAAGAAAAAAAAAACAACAACAAAGCAAGCGGAATCAACAGCAACAGCTTCATACAGCCTCCCTTCGTTTATTTGTTTTTCAGGGTTTTTTTGTTTTGTTTTGTTTTGTGTTTTTTTGGAGGGGAGGTTGGTGCTTGGGAGGTAATGGGAGACCAAAGAGGTGCTGTGGGGCTGAGAGATCGGTGCATGTGTGGATGTGCTTGGCTGTGTGAAGACAAGTTGATTGGGGGGTTGGAGCTTCGTGATCCTTGAGGTCCCTTCCAGCTCCGGCCACGCTGTTATTCAGTGATTTTGCCTCTCCCCAGATGATGCTGAGCCCTTTGGGGCTGAGCCCCGTTAGGGTTTCACCCATGATCTTTGCTGTCACCACACTGATGGGTGAAACATCACACGGTGACAACGGGGTGAGCCCAGGCTCTTCTTGTCCTCAAGTCCTTTTTTTGCAGCTATTCATGGGTCAGGGGAGGTCATTTGGGTTTTCCAGCCATAACCCACTGCTTAGTTCACTAAAAGGCCTATAAATAAAGTCTCATTTGTCACTCCTTTATGAACCCGGGGGTACACTGACTCATGTCATTGTCTTAAGAAGCAGAAAGAATTTGTATTAATTTCTTCTTCCTTTCCAGATAGTGGGAAATAATCTCAGCGTATCCAGATTATCCCTTTTCAGCAGAACAGCCGGGTTTTAAATGCAAGACCAAATTTCCCAGAGATTTTCATATGTTTTATTAAATAGAGCTGCAAGCCAGACTGGACATTAAATAATACTGTACCGCTCACAACAGCAGTGATCTTTAGAGGTTACCAACCTGCCATTGTATCTTTCAGATTTCCGTCTCGCTCTTCCGTTGTCATTTTGCTGTGTTATTACTCTTCAGGCTTCACATAGCATTCATTTCTCTGAATGAAAACAAATGACTCCTTGCAAGAGGCAGGAGATAAAGAATAATAAATACATTTTATGCACCACCTTTAAAAAAAAAAAAAGGGCTCTGAATCTCCATCCATCCATCAGGAACGTAAAGCAGAGCTCAGGCAAAACACACACACGCGCGCAGAGGCACGCGCTGGGGAGATAAAACTTAGTTTAAAGGAAAACATGATCTTGCTTCAAAATAAATATCTCGGAGGATGCAAATAGACAGCCCCCAGCCCCCGTGTTAGGTGGCATAAATTTAAGATAATTAAAAATACAAAGCATGGATTAGCCTTTATTTCCTGTCAATGGTTGAGGCTGGGGAGAGGAGGGGTGGTCCTGGTGCTGTACGATGTATTTCCAAGAGGCATTGCCTCTGAGAGTGGGAATTGCTTAGAACCTCTTCAGCATCCATCCCTGGGTCCTGCTGGGAGGGTGGGAGGCAGCAGCAGGAGCATCTCCCCCCCCCCCCCCCAAGGTATCCTAATGTGAGCATAGCCAGCACTCTGCAAGCAGAGGTCTCCCAATTGGATCCCTTTGACCCCAGCCCAACATCCTGCAAGCAGAGGTCTCCCAATTGAGTCCCTTTACCCCTGTCCATCCTCTCGGTGTTTGGCTACAGACCCCAAAGCTCTGCAAGCAGAGGTTTCCCAGTTGCTTTCCATTGCTCCCATCCCTTCCTGCCTGCCCTCGTGGCTTCTGGGCTCTGCAGGGAGGCAGCCCTGTTGCTGTGCTATAGCAACACCTTGAGAGCATCGCTTCCCTTGGCGCCTGCTGCTCGTTCTGCTTTCCAAGAGACCTGGTATTATTTGCAGAATGGATTTTGGGTGTCGAGCTCACCAAGCAGGGATCTGCTCCATGGGTCAGCCTGGTCAGCAACATCAGGATGCGAAACTCCATGGGTAAGACCTAACAGCTATCAAAAAACACTGTTATTCCTGCAGCTGCCAGGAACTGAATGAAGAACCAGAGAGCAGAGCAGTTCTCAGTCTCTCTTTAAGATTACTGCTCACCCAAGCTGAGAAACTGATCTTCCTCTGAGCCTCCCTACACCCGCTCTGATCATTTTGTCCTGACCAGACCAGAGCAGCAGTGCACGGGGTGGGGAGGGAAGGGAGAGGCAGATGCCAACTGGAGCCGCGATGCCGGGATGGGTTTTTCTTGGGGGTGGAAGAGCCAGAGAGATGCGTTTGATTCCCTGCTTTATTTATTTATTTATTTATTTATTTATTTATTTATTTATTTATTTATTGGCGGGGGGAGGAGGGTGGGCAGCCACATTTCCCAATTAGCCCAATCAGGCTGGAGATCCTAGGTGTCAGTAGTGAGTAGGAGTGAGGAAAGGCAGAAATCAAGGAAGCCCCGAATGCTGCTGTAGGAGAGTGGCGGCAGCGCTCGCAGCCCCATCCCCGTCCTCATCCCCGTCCCCTGCAAACTTCGGGACGAGGCAAAGCGGCTTCAGATCCCAATTCTTCAGTGGAGACGGCCCGTTTCGCTTTCTCCCCTCTCCCAGAGGTGGGTGGGCTCGGTGAAAGGAGGAGCGAGCGGCCACAGCAAAAAAAAAGAAAAAAAAAAAAAAAGAAAAAAGAAAAATATATACAGAGAGATATAGAGAGAACAATCATATAAAGGGATTTGTAAAAAAAATATTGTTATTACCAATCCCTGTGCTGGCGTTGCCTCCCTTCCATACCTCTCCGGCTTTTTTATTATTATTAATAATATATATATATGCTATTTTTTTTTTTCGGGAGAGGGGTGTGTGTGCGTGTGTGCGGCTGTTTGCAAAAGAGCCTCGGGTGTCAAAGCCCGCTCCTCAGCCACCATTGGAGAGGAGGAGGGCTGGGGAGGGAGGAAGGGCTGGCGAGACAGCCGCAGTGCGAGCCCTCCCCGGCGGGCGGACAGCGGTGCGGCGGCCGCGGAGCGCGGAGCGGAGCCGGGTATGGCCCCGTAGCGCATCCCCCGCCCGCTCTGCTCGACTGCTCGTCCTCCTCCCCTCTTCGCCCCCCCTCCCCCTCTCCCTCGCTGATTTAAAGGCTGGAGGAGGAGGAGGAGGAGGTGGGAGGGGGGCGATTTGGGGAAGAGAAGGAGGGTGTAGTGTGGAAGGAGGGTTGGGGGGGGGGGGGGAGTGAAAACTGGAGCTGTGTTCCCCCCCCGCTTCTCTGGGCGAGCCAGACACGGTTTGCCCAGTGCAGAGAGAGGGGCTCCTCCGTGTTCCGCCTCCGTGGAGTATTTGGGATTGGAGAGAGACACACGCACACGCACACACACACACACACACACACACACAGAGACCATCTGCAGTGTCAATGCGGCGCCTGCTCTGAAGACTGAAGTGGGGGGAAAGGAGAGGGGAAAAAGAATAATATATATATTTATATATATAAACCCACCCAAAAGCAAGCGAGGAGCTTTCCCAGGTAAGGAACCTCCCGCCCTGCTCGGGCAGCGGGGATCGGAGGGGAGGATGCCCCGGGAGGGGCTGCAGCGGTACCTGCCCTATGTACCTGGAACGGCTGGGGGGGGGCCTCGAGGGGAAACCCCACCGCCTCTCCCCACCTATAGGGCCGTGGGAAGGGGGTCAGGGCCGGCGGGCAGGGACCCCCCGCGAGGAGCGGGGCTGAACCAGGGGCTGCTGGGCACGG
This sequence comes from Meleagris gallopavo, assembly GCF_905368555.1. NCBI lineage: Eukaryota > Metazoa > Chordata > Aves > Galliformes > Phasianidae > Meleagris > Meleagris gallopavo. The sequence continues at coordinate 2,528,408 of NC_139404.1, forward strand.
CCCCTCCGGGCTGGGAAGGATGCTGGAGGGGTCGCGGCGGGGAGCCCCCAGGATTCTCAATCCTCCGCACCCTCAGAGCGAAGGGAACGCGTTGCCCGCTGTCCCCCCACCCCCACCCCCCCGCCTCCACACCCGCGTCCTCGGTGTTTTTTCTCCCTTTGCACAAAGCTCAACTTTTCTCCCCGAAGGAACGAGCTCCGGCGTCGCAGCTCCTGGCTACTCCCGGCAGCGGTTTTCCTCCTCCCGGGGGGGTTATTTCCCTCCCTCCGTGCCCCATTGCCTCCTCCGGGCTGGAGGCATTTGCAAACTTTTCCCGACGAGGCTGCAGCTGGAGGCAGAGCCCTTTTCTCAGGGAAGATCGGATCCTCCCGGGTGACCGATGGGGACAGGGGCCACCCCCGGTGGGAAACACCTGAGCGAGAAGGGGGTGACCCCCATCATTTCCCTCCCTGCGAGGTGCTGGGGACTTTGGCTGCCTAAATCCCGGCTGCGGAATCGGTGCTGATAAACCCTCCCTTCCCTCCGTGCATGTGTGTGTGTGTGCTGCAACCGAAACCTGCGTATTGATGCTCTCCGTTTATCAGACATATGCCCCTAAATGATGTAGACAAGGAGAAGTGATCTAAACACCGAGCTGCACATGGTTTTGGTGGAAATATAATACTCCGGCAGCAGATGAGTTCCTCCCAGATAAACAAACCCACTTGCTCAGCCCCAGCAGGGCTAAGTGCTGTTTGGGTTTGGAGCGGCTGCATGTGGCTGCTCCATCCCCAGCCCAGAGAAAGCCCTCCTCCTGGGGCCCCATCTGCTTCTGGCTCTGGGTAGGGACTCAGCCTTCACCACGTCGGACCCAAAGGATTTGCCTTCGTGGACCAGGTGGGAAGCTCGCGGCCGCGCTCCTCTCCCTCTAAACTCCCACCCCACGTCTGCTCTGCTTCGCCCTCCAGCCGTGCCAGGCAGATCGCTGGAAACACACCTGATTTTTCATGACTTCCTTCCGACATCGGGATGCGAGGTTTTTGGGGAGGGCGAGGGTGCTCAGGTCCAGGGTAGAGTGACAGAGGGAGGGAGGTTTGGACCTGGGCTGCCGGGGATGCTCCCATTCCAGGGGAACAATGACGGTGTGAGGGGATTTTTTGCAGCCTTCTGGGGTCTTATCTTGAGCGTGCACAAATATTTCAGAAGGCATAAAGCATGCTAACTTCTTTATCCGCCTTCTGCTTCACCTGGGTCTTAATTATAGGAGCTGCTTAAATCCGCGAGCGGGTGGGACTGCTGGAGCATGGGGTCTCTGTGATTTTAATTACAGCGTGTGCCTCCCGTTGTGAGATTAGGTGCTTCCTCCCCCTGGCTGAGCCACTGCTTTAAGGTTTCAGGGATGAGAGCCTCGCTTTCAGTGTGTGTTTGTTTGTTTGTGCATGGGACCCTTTGCCGGAGCCAGGCTTCAAGCAGAGCAACAGATGTGTGCCTGCTTTCCGTGCGCAGCCAGGTTGCAACACGCAACCCCATCAGGAAAGTCGGGGATTTTCTTCCCTCCCCTGCCCAGACCCATCCTCGGGGGGGGTGTCTCCTTTCCTGGAGGACCACTCCGAGCCTTTTCCTTCCCATCCCTTCTTCCACGCGTGGCGCCCGGCGATCTCGATACGATGCAAAATAGATGACAGCTGCATGATCTAAGCGTTGTTTATATCCAAGACGGGTGTTTTAGAATACAGCCTGATGATCAATCACAGTGCTGTTGGGAAGCTTTCGCTTGATGAACGTTGCTGCCTGGTAGGCGCTGAAGGCTGCCGTTAAATCAGTGAGCCTGGCCAGCGGAGGGCTGAGTGCTAGCGTGAATCCTAGGAGAGATGCTGAACTTCTCCACTGGGAGAGGAAATATCCAAGCTTTCACCTGCCAGCCTGCCTTGCTGTGTTCGCAGTGCTAGACAGCCCTGTGGCTGCGGCACAGCGAAGCCGGGGAGGCAGCAGTTTCAGCAGGCAGATCCCGGGGGGCAGCAGGAAGGCAGAGAGGAGGGGAGAGGAGGAGGGATGCTGGTGCCCCTTTTGTACTGCCTTTCTCCTTTTCCTGAATTGCTTTGTCTCCCGATTTCCTTCATGCAATGCAATGCAACCTGCTTCCTTCGTGGAGTGCCGAGCTTTGATTTGAGCGCTTGTGAGCCCGAGGATGAAAAGCTTTGCAAGGTCTTAGGATGCTCAGGTGTATTGAGGGTTAACACTGCGTAGGAATTAATTTCTTATTTGGAAGGGAACTCTGAAAATCTTCCTAAAAAGCAGAGAATGATGCTGGCATGGTGAGCTTGTGTTCTACTCACTAGCGCATTGGGATCTTGCATTGGGAGGGTGCTAGAGGTAGAGCTTTTGAGTTTTGGAGCTAGCAGTGCCAAAGTTTGTGGCTTGGCTTTGTGTGTAGACATTTTCAGGCACGGTGACTTTCCTATGATCATCTCTCCTCGGAATCTCTTGGCTCTTCTTGGTTTATTTGTCACAATACCCCTGTGAAGTGAAATCTCACATTGCTGATGGCAACTGAAACCTAGCGTCACCCTGCACTGCAGCAGTGATGGATTTCCAAAGTCTCATGTCCTGCCCCTCCCCAGCTAAGAACACATTATTTGGGGGTATTTGGATTGGTTCCCATTGTAAAACCCTCCAATGTCTTGGTGCTTAAGAAATAAGATAAAATAAAAGCTCTTTCTGCTTCCCACCAGAGTTGAACAGAGGCTTCAGAGGGCTCTTTCTTACTCCTTCCTTATGGCTTGCAAGGCTCCGTTAATGGACATCAGCCCCTCCAGGCGCCCAAGGCTACGAGACTTCCCGTCTGCGCTGAGTCCGGGCAACACCGCTGACTTGCTGCAGGATGTTAGTGGTGGGCGTGCTTCCATGCATGGCTGTCTTCAGGCTGAAAAGCACTTTTATATCCCTTAGGTTGGAGTTCTCAAGAAGTCTATATTTAATTAAAAAAAAAAAAGATCCTAACAACACGAAGCAGAAATACATACACAGGGCTCTCCAGATGTTTTTCACTCATTTCTCTGCAAAAAAGAAAAAAAAAAGGGAAACTGAGGCACAGAGAGGCAGGAGGCTCTGCCTGAGCCCCATTTACTGGTGGGACTCCTTACTCACTACCATGAAATACAGACTGAACCCCTAACAGTCCTTGATGTGAGGACAGTGAGTGGTCTTCTGCCCTTGAGCCTGTGCTTCAACAGCCAAAAGTAATGCATGGTCAGAACAAGACATTGTTAAAACTGAAATTTTTGCAGTTCAGATGACAGATAGATGCTTAAAAATGAGAAAAGTTCATCCTGGGTGAGCACATGGGCCATGGGGCAGCTGTGCTCCCATGAATTTTGGTTTCCATGTTTGAAATTGTGTGTAAAGTGTTTTTAATAACCCTTGGAAATGGGGCAATCATTGCAAAAATGAGGTGTGTTGTGATGCTGACAGTCTGCATGGTGATTTTCTGGAACTGGCAATTCCTCTTTGTGGTGGTTTCTTGATTCATCCCACTAGAACTGTCTGGCTTTCTTTGTTTTTCATTAGTATGTGTTTTGTCAAGTTTGTTTTTTCTTTGCTTGGTCATATCTGGAGGAATTTCTTTATTATGAGAGTGTTGAGGTGCTGGAACAAGCTGCCCAGACAAGCTGTGGATGCCCCGTCCCTGGAGGTGTTCAAGGCCAGGTTGGATAGGGCCCTGGGCAGCCTGGTCTGGTATTAAATGTGGAGGTTGGCAGCTTTGCCTCGGCTGGGGGTTTGGAGCTTGATGATCCTTGAAGTCCCTTCCAACCCAAGCCATTGATTCTATAATTCTATAATTCTATAATTCTATGATTCTATGATATCGCATAATATGCTACACCAGATTAGGGTTTCCAAGACTGTATCCTGCATCAGCAATTGGAGCCAGTGTGGTTGGTATCTGTCCTGTAACTTTGAATGGGTATCGTTTGCCTTGGAAACCCAATGGTCATCTCATTTTGGGTAGCTCTAATCTGTAGAATCATCAAATTGTTCCAGTTGGAAAGGATCCTTAAAGGCTACCTAGTCCAACTCCCCTGCAATGAATGGAGATAACTAGATCAGGTTGAATGGATATCTTTTGCCTTGGAAATCCGATGGCCATCTTATTTCAGACATCTCTCATGCATGCTCCACGTTTCATTGGCGTCAAGCTTGATTTTCAAAGGCTATTTGCAGAGCATTGTTCCCATGGAAGAAGCTAATTCTTTGCTGAAGTTATGGCATTCTCAACTGTTTCCATTTCAAATGCTAATATCTTTAGAAGACACCCAGTGGTTGGGACTGGAGTGCCTGAACGCTTGAGCAGGATCATGAATTGGGCTGAAACCTCCATCCCCACCATGGTGCGTATCAACAAGTAGCTTTCTACTTCTTTTGGAGATTGGACTAGATGATCTTAGTGGTCTTTTCCAACGTTAATGATTCCATGATTTCTCTAGAAAGAGAGAGGTCATCTGCAAACTCTGCAAAATCCAGGCCATGCTGCCGATGAGTGTGTCTTAAATCTCACATGCCATGAAAACAGAAATCCTGACCCCCAAAACAGGAGGGTGATATTCTTTCTTATAGGAATAAAAGAAAACCACAGTTGAGTGAGGCAGGATCTGCACCGCTGACCCAGAGGGGAGACCTCACGTCGCCATCTCTCCCAGCTTTCATGCCTAACCTCCAAGTTCCCTTCCAGCTGCCTTATCCGTACATGAGTGCTCTGCTGGGGCTCTCCCAGCAAGCTATATGCTATAAATTTACAGGAGCTGACTGGCACTTGAATCTCCCTTGTCCTTCTGACAGGGTGAATGTGTGGATCTGATGCAGATAATATGGGATAGGTTTCCATTACAGGCATTTGCATGATGTATACTCATACACTTCTCCTTCTTTGGAGGTTGTGCAGAGGGACAGGGGAATAAATCTTGATGCCTGGTGAACTCTCACAGCCAATACCACATCAAATGCATGTAAATAAATCATAGAATCATAGAATGGTTTCAGCTGGAAGGGACCCTTACAGGTCCCCTAGTCCAACTCCCCATCACTGAACAGGGAAACCCACAGCTCAGTCAGGTTTCCCTGACCCCCCTGTTGGTTCACCTTCAGCATAAAACATGACATAAGGGATGAAAGATGAGGGTAGTGGAATTTTGTTGGTTTTTTTTTTTGTCTCAGTATTGTTTTCCTTTGGAATCATGAAGCGATGCTGGACTTGGAGACTGCGTGTAATGCTTGTGATTTATTTACTTGTTGTTGCATCTGAAGTGAGGAATGTGTGCTGGCCACCAGCAGCCCCTTGGTGCTCATTCATGAAGAGCTGCGCTGCTGAGTGTCTCCACACTAAACTGTTTGGTGACTGAGTGTAGAGTTATAGGAATCGAAGCGACGAATTAGCAGTAAATCAAACCCTGGATGGCTCTGTACCCAACAGCAGCAAGGCTTAAATTAAAAATATCTTGCCGAGATGAAGTACTTCTAAGTCAAGCACTGGAGTTGTATCAATCTGGGCTTGGGTACTGAGAGCTGAGCCCTTTGAATCAGGAACCATGAAGAGCCCACATATTGATCCCCAGCTGAACGGGGAAATTGCCACTTCATTTCTTCTATCAGCTCTTCCCTCATTTCCTTTTCTTTTTCCCTTCCTTGAAAAAAAGATGGGAAATTGGGAAAAGAATTGTGGATTCATTGTGCACATGTAGCCCTGTTTGACTTAGTGCATATTTGATTGTGAAATGGGATTTATTTGTTGTTGTGCTGTGTTTTTATTTTGTGACTGGGGATTTGTCCATAATGTAGTGCTGGAAATAAAACTCATTTAGAGACTAAGGAGGTGTATCCTGTTACAATTGCCTATTGATGGAATAGCAAGTGCTCGCTGTGCAACACAGCTTTGTTTTACTTTATGAAAACTTATTCTGGGATGTCAGAGGGAGACTTTAGTTTGTGAGAGGGAGACTTTGATTTGCCAAAGGGAGACTTTGATTTGCCAGAGAGCTGCCCCATGGTCCCTGTCCTTCAAGTCTTAATCTCTCTATCTACCAAGTGTGGGCACCCTGGTGTGGTAGAAATGACTGCCAAACATCTCGCAGTTGTTTGCTCTAATGTTCTTTACAAATGACTCACTTTTGGTCAACAAGATGATAAAACCAGGGAGGTTCTGATGGGAAACTTACTTACCAGCCTGAGAAACAGCATCGTGTACACAGCCAATATCCACCAAGGTCTGACCCTGGCTGGTGTCCCCTTCTGCTGCTGACTTTTGGGAAAAGGCTTTTGGAGGTGGCATTGGGCTGCTCTAGGCTGGGGGAAAAGAAGAGAGAAGAGGTGAGCTGGGAGCACAGCCATGCTCGTAGCAGGGCTACTCAAAAGTTTTTCCACAGATTTTCTTTCTTGGGTAATCTAGGGGATACAAAAGCAAATTACAGTGAGGAGGTCTGCATGACTGCTTAGCTTTAAAGAAAGTGACTTTCTGGGCAGTTTTGGGAAGCTTCTATTCTTTCAGCTTTCAGTACACATCTCCAATCCTTGCTAAAGCAGAGCAATGATGTGGAGTGTTTTCAGATGTTAACCTGAGATGCATGTGTCAGGGTGGGGATTTGCATGCTTATTTCCTCCTCTTTAACTGCAAGTGTTCCAGGACATCTCCTCTTTTTGGCTGCCCTCTCTCCTCTGTGGTGTCCTCCTGAATGAATGTGGGGTTTGGCAGCACTCGGGACAACCTGGAGGATGAGTTCTGGGTTTCCATTGCAGCTTTTCCACCAACTGAGCCAACCCCAGAGGGGCAATTGCCTCCGCACCCTGAAGAAGGCAGGATCAGCCCTGAGTCCTCCTCCTGTGCTTAGCTGCTATGGTGATGAGTTGCTATAGAAACACATAGTTAGCATTATTATTTATTATTGAAAGGTGCTTCTTTTCATCTCTTACAGGCGAGGTGGTGCCAGGAGGAGCCCTGTGCTGGATACGGGGTGCTGCCCACTCCATCCACATAGGTTGGAAGGTTGTGTTTTCCCACCAGCCAGACTTTAGCAGCCCAGCAGGCTGATCTGGTTAAACAAATCCCCTTGCATGTTCCCGTCACAGGTTCCTTCCTCCGTCAGATGCATCCTTTGGAGGGGGATTTGAGTGAAGCATTTCATTATAATGAGCTTAGTTATTTCCCAACTAGTAATCGCATGTCGCCATTTGGTGCAACCGGTTTGCATTAAGTTCTGTAATAATATGCCTATTCATCCATCACAAATACTATATTCACAGGACCTTGTAGTGATTGCCTGGTAAATACCTTCCCTTATCTCTTTGCATACGCTGCTCCCTGTTGTTTGCTGAAGTCCTCCCCTCTCTGCAAACCCATCCCTCTGCACTGGGAGGCAGGGAAGATCCTCCAGCTCCCCTGTCCTGGGCTCCTGCTCTGCCTGAGCCCTCCTGCAGCTGGGCACCTGGCCAGGCAGTGCAGGGAGATGCTGCTCCAGGGCTTTCTGCAGCTTGTGTGATGCCAAGCAGAGCAAATTGTACTTCCCAGCTATTGCTTTCCAGCTGCGAGTGGGACATGTCCTGCTTTGTGTCTCCCTTTTCTCCAAGTACAAGGGTAGGAACAGGTATTTCCTGCAGGCTGGGTGCTGAGCAATGCTCCAGTTGACTTCTGCAGCAGGGTATCCTGCACTGGGCCCCCTTAGAGCTGTCTTCATATAAATCCATTGGTTTGGGGAATGCACGGATAGGAAGTACAGGAGGGATACAAAACTGTATTCTCAGCTTCACCTCAAAGCTGGCAGCACTGCAGAGGTGATTCTGCAAGGAAACCTTCTATCCTTCATGCTTCAGTGGTTCTAAGGATGCTGAATTTGCTGCAGAAGGGTGGCTCAGTGGGGCCAGGAGGTGAATGGATTGGAAGATTGGAGAAGGAACTGGGAAGCAGAGGGGCTGCTTTGTGCCTCCATCCAGGGCAGGTGCAATGTAGCCTGGAGGTGGAGGGCAAAATGCGTGGCCAACATGCCCAACTATTCCCCTCCCCAAAAAAGAGAAAAGGACAAAAAAAAGGATTAAATAAATAAATAACAACATAGGTTTTCTAGATGTTGCTTTCTGGGCCATTGATTGCTGCTGAAGATGCTCTTCAGAGGGATGAGCCCCCTGCAGGGTGGGAGGGATGCAGGAATGGCTGAACCAGTGCAAGATGCTGCAGGCGGAATTTGGGGAAATCTCTGCTGGTGTTTGCAGGTTGTAGCTCCTGAGTTTCCCCCAAATTTCTCTCCACTTTCCGCCTCCCCATCCTGCCAGGCTGGGACTGGGAAACATCCTTCCCAGCCTTTGAGGAAACAAAAGGAAGCTCTTTAAAGCATTCCTTCAAGCAGGAATAAAACACCTTCCTTTACAGAGCCTGTTTCATTGCTTGAAGTCAATCCCCTTGGGCTTTGTATTTCCCTTCTTGGAAGCTGAGCTCCCTGCAGAGAAGAGAGAAAAACACCTGGGGTGCAAGAGCACAGCTTGGCGGCCTTCTTGTCAGCTGCAGCTTGGAAGTAGAGAGAGGGATGTAGGGGGGTCTAAATGCTGATTCCTCCCTCTGCCAGAATCCTTGGCAATCCCATGGGCTTTCTCCACCTCTCAGGTGGCTGGATGCACCTCCAAGCAGCATGTGAGTGGAGAAAGGTGTGTTTTCATTAGCATGCTGGAATGAGGAAGAGCACATTTTCCTTGCTTCTAGGTGTGCCGCCCCTCCCTACTTCTGGTTGAAATGAAGCATAGCACTAGTAGGGATCTGTGCTAAAGGAAGGACCCTGCCTGCAGCAAATACAAGCCTTTGGTAGGGCTACCCTTGTGGCAGTGGGATCAGAGTGGTCATGGTTTGCTTCTACAATCACTTTTTCTCCACCAGCTGCTTGGATTGGGTTATGATATGATGTGCTTTGAGAGGGATCATCCAAAGGTTGTCTTGATGCCACCTTGGATCCCACCAGTTATGAGACCATCAGGTTTCTTCCTGAACCCCAGCTGGGAGCATTCACTTTGGGTCATGGACTTGGAGTATCTTTGCAGCCTTTTGGCTTACTCTCCCTACCTAAGATTCTCATCATGACACAGAGAGAGCAGGGTATCCTTTGTGCTGCACCTCTCTGCCCAATGGAAGAAGGAAAAGGATGGGGAGAGAGGTAAGGTGCATATTACAGGAGATGGACATGAGAAAGAACACCTTTCAGAACTATTGAGGAAGCTTTTCTTCCTCTTTTATCATGGAACTTCTGTCCTTGCCTGCCTTAGCAAGTCAGACAGCTCAAAGGAACGCCAAGGAATGAAAGTAATGACTTCCAGTACAAATCTCTCTCTACATAATGTCTCAAATAAAACAGGAAAAGGAAATGGCAAGCGAGCATAATTAGGAAAGTATTACCCATTAAGGAGGGGAAAGGAGCTATCAAGTCGATTTCCTTCTTATTTTGCATGCCTGATGTTTCCGCCTCTCCAGGAGGCAGTGTGTCAAGTAGATCTCTCCTTAGCTTGGAGAAGTAAATAATCAGAACATGATGAGCTGCAAAACTCTTCCCAAACCTTTCAAAATTTGGGCTAAACTGAGGTTTTTTAGCATCTTTTCAAACCCAGCTGATCTTTCTAGCAACAATAAGACCTGGTAGGACTTGTTTCCCACATTCATGCTGGGGAGCCGAGGCACAGGACTCGCATCTTCTCAGAGTGACCACCTCTCTATACTAATTTCTCTCTCTTTTTCCTATTCCATGTGGAAACAGAGAGAACTTGTTGCTTCCCAGTGTAAAACTGCATGTTTGTTGTGTGAGCCCATGGGATACCCTGTACTGCATTGGAGTATGCAGCAGGGTTGAGTCACTGTACTGCACTGCCAGCTCTCATTTGGACTTGAAGTTCCTTTATCCTTTGAGTAGATCTACACATGTGCACATAGACATAGCTATGTCTTCCATATCTTCTAAATGTATGTAGAAACGTGGTCTTGGAAAAGGGACATAGCTTAGCAGGCGTGGTGGTGGTGATGGGTCGAAGGTTGGACTATGTGATCTTAATGATCTCTTCCAACCTTAATGATTCTATGAGAAGCCTTTGTGTCTGGGAATGTGGCTTTCTGTGAGCTGGGTTTCTTTAATGTTTTTCAGAAGGTGCAGATGCTGCTGGTGACAAAGAGGGTACAGGATGGGGTTGTGCACCACTTCTCCTCCCTCCAAGGTGTTTGGCTGGAGGTTGGCCATGAGCACTCAAGTTGGGCAGCAGCAAGGTGCCATGGGCCTGGAGCAGATCCCAAGCAGATTGTGACTTGTTGACAATCTGCTTTCTCAGTGCTTGGTCTTGCACACACTGATGCTCCTGCAGACATCTCCATCACTCTGATTGGCTCATGCATGGGATGCATCAAGCCACATTTTCCCCCAAGAGCAGCTCCATGTGTCCATGCAAGATGCTCTCCTGCTGTACCTCCACTCCTTTTGGCTATGTGTGTGGGAAGGATAATTTTGAGGTTACTCAATATCTGCATGGAGATATACAAAAACTACAGCATGCTATGTGAAGTTGTAATAGTGAGTTGAAAAGAAACACATGGCTATTCTGTGCAGCAGTTTCATTTGGTGGTTGCCTCCTCTGTCTCTCCCTCTTTCCTTTGCCTTATAAAATAAAGCAGAAGCTGCTTTGTTTTATGATGAGCAAGTGGTCTCCAAGTTACTGGTTGTTCTAGCCTGCTCCTCTGCTGCTCTTTGCTGATGGGCAACTGCCACCCATGCACCTTGAAGCAGGAGTCTATTCTCAAACACAGACAGAATCACCCCTTTCTCAGTTCAGGGTTAAGAGGAGATGCATTTTGAATTCTAATAGGTTGCTGCTGAAGCAGTTGCTCAGCAGAAGGGACCTAAACCTGCAGTGATGCTGCAGTGTTATGGGGAAGGTGGATGGAGAGGTGGGAAGTGGATGTATCAGCCTGCTTACGTGGAGGAAAGAATCGAATGTCTGCCCTATATCAAATACCATGCTCAATTCCTGTGGGAATTGGTGAGAAGAAAGCTGACCTTCTCTCGTATTTTTGAACTGAATCTCTCGTTTGCTTTGTTTTTGACTTTTTCCCCACTCCTGCTGCAACAGTGCAGTACTTCATTGGGGAGTTGAACTGGGTGACCTCTAATGGTCTCTTCCAACTCAAATCATTCTATCATGATTCTATGATGATTTCAAGGAAAAAAAGTTTTCTTCTTTTTTTTTTTTTTTCTTTCCTGTGGTTGCATGTTCTTTAAAATGCTCAGATGTTCAGATGAACAAGCTTTCATTTCCTTAGTTTTTTTTTGCTTTATGGTTGGTTTAACACACTAAAAATTTGAGAATTACGAGCCAGTGTTTCCCTTACTGTTGCACACATCTATTCTTCCTCGTAGCTGTCTTATGTCTAGCCTTTGCTGAAGACTTTTCTGCAGAACCTTTTCTGAATCATAGCATCATATAATCACTAAGGTTAGAAAAGAGCATTAAGATCACACCGTCCAATTGTTGGCCCATCCCCACCATGCCCACTATACCACATCCCTCAGTGCCACATCTCCACGTTTCTTGAAGACTTCTAAGGACAGTGACTCCACCACCTCCCTGGGCAGCCTGTTCCAATGCCTCACCACTCTTTTGGAGAACAAATCTTTCCTAAGATCCAGCTTGAACCTCCCCTGAAAGAGGTGATCAGGAGCATCTTCTCAGTAGCAACACCTTCCAAGCCTCCCAAGTCCTTTTTCTTCCTGTTCTGCCTACAGAGAGCAGATTTTTGGAGGATCAAGAGCTCTGTGTTGCCTGTGTGTAGGTCTCCTGGATATCTGAAACTGTTTTGCTGAAATTTGCAGTCAACTTTTGAAAGCTTTGGCCATTGCGTTCAAGTGTGTGTATATATGTGTGTATATATATATATATATATATATAAATCTCTTCTCTCTTCCCTCCTGTTTTCTTTCTCTGTCAGGAATCCAGCTGTGCAACATGTGGCACTTGTAGGACTTGGAAGGCAGGAAGATCAAGCAAACATAGAGCTTTCAGGAGAAGAGATAAATTTCCAGACTAAATTCAAGCCACGTAGACCCAGTCTGTTTTAGTTTTAAAGCCCCGCTGGTAGTGATGTGTGGGAGCTGTAGACAGAAAGCCAGGGAGAGAAGAAGGGTTCATTTGTCTTATTTCTTCTGTAGGAAAACCTCTGTTCTGAGGTCATGGTGCTTGGCACAGTGTTAGTCTGCATGGGTCCTACCAGGGAAACTGTTTGTTGAGTGCTACCTTTTTTGCATGATTTGAAGACAGAGAAAAGAGGGAATTTTTTTTCACTAAATGAGTGTTCTAGTTGCTAAAGTGTTACATTTGTGTGGGTGTATGGGATGCAGATGGCCATTGAGGAGAAAGATCTTGTTATTAATAACCCAGTGAATTGTGGTAGCATCTTTTGCACCTGTGGATGCTGTGGCAATTTTGATCCTGGCTCTTGGGCATTGCGAAAGACTGCAGCTATGAGCTGTGGGCTCATTCTGATAGGATTTTTTTACTGCAGAGGACAAGTAGGAGTTTGACAGATCCATAGTATTGAAGTATGACCATGGTCTTGGTGGAGTGCGATTTGGTCCACACAATTCCTACATTTCCTCGGTGTGTTTGCTAACACTGACCTCACAAGGGCCCATCTGGCTAAGAGTTATTAGATTATTAGGCCTATCTGCTTTTTGGGAGGTGTCCCAGTCCATCCTTAGCTCTGTGCTTTTGTTTTGTTAAGGAGGAGTGCCCAAGTGGCACTAAAGCATGTTCCTTATGCCCATCCGAGTAAGTTCAGCATCACCCATTGCAAGCCAGAGCTGAATTCAGCCAAATCCCACTGCCAATAATGCAAACTGCATTTCTCTCTCTGTCTCTCCCAGCAAATTATTTACAGGCTCCAACTTTTGAAAATTCATTTGCAGCCTCTTGAGCCTCCCTTGCTGCCCCAATCTGAGCATCCCAGCCATGCAGGATCCTCGTCTGGAGCACACATGATACTCTCTGAGATCAGTGGGATGCTCCTGGATCAAAGCAATGGTGTCTGCATCCCAAAAAGGCAGGAATGCATGGGACTGATAGTATCTGGGATTTGTGCACTGCTGAAAATGCATGTGTTCACTCTTCTGCTAGAGCTCCCTCTGTCCTGGAGAAGGATGGAGGAGGAGGAAAATGGGGCAGGATTGTTCTCTGCAATGGATTGTGGGGTACAGAAGGGCACATGGAGAACAGTCCCCAGTGGGTCTTGCTCTTTCACCACCCATGCATCTCCTCTGCAATGTTTCTCCAGTTCTGACATCCTGTTATTAGGACCTTCATTCGTAATGAGCAGGATTTCACCAACAGTGACAGCCTTCCCACACTCCCACGTTACAAATGCCCCTCGCCTCAGACACAGGTGCCATTAGACAGAGAACAATAACGCAGATGGTGTTTGGATCTGGATTAAATTAGAGTTTGGAGTGACATTCTGCTTGCAGCACTCTCAGCAAGCACAAAACTTTTCCTTGGGGGGTAGCATAACCCAGGTTTGGTTACTACAAACCCCTAAACCATCTTTTGCAAATTGAAAGAATTCGTAGGTTTGGTTCTGGTTCTGAAGGCAGCCTGAGAGTGTCTCTTCCCGGTGTTTGAGTTTATACACACATGTATAGACTGTAGAGAGCTTTAGCAGCAAAGTATCTGGATCAGATGCCTCCTCCCTTCCTCCCACCAGCTCTGCAGGCTTGCTGCCAGCAGCAGGGCTCTGCTCTGTATCATCTCAGGACACCCTGGATGCATCTGTGCAGACGCACTGAGCGCAGTCACCACTGGACTATTTAAAGCAGCTTCAACAATGACAACAGAGTGTGTAATGCACCTATTCTGCTGATGTTGGCAGAGTGCTCACAGAGTGGATGAGTTTAAGACTGATGGGAATTTACAGCTCCAGAGCCATTAGGGTATGTGTGTGTTCCTAAAACATGCACCCTAGGAGACAGTAATGGAAAAAAATCAGCTTGAAGGGAGGTAACTTTGGTGCTGCACACATGGCTTTGCAGAGTAGCAGCTGTGGCACAGTGGCTCTTAGCTGGGGAATGAAGAGACGGGCTGGATTTCTCTACCCTGGACCTCTGTCTCTCTGGAGTGTTTGTAGGTGTCTCTTAGAGTCATAGAATGACTAAGGTTGGAAAAGACCTCTGAGGTCACCTAGTCCAGCCATCCACCTACCACCAGTACTGCCTATAAACCATGTCCAAAGTTAGGAAATGGATTCCATCCCTGGACACATCCAAGGACAGGCTGGATGGGGCTTTGAGCAACCTGATCGATCTGTGGATGTCGCAGTTCATTGCAGGGAGTTGGACTAGATGACCTGTAAGGGTTCCATCCAACTCAAATAATTCTATGATTCTATGATTGCTCTTTATAAAATTCAGCAATCACCTGCTTTTTTATTCTCCCCTCTCTTTAAGTTTCTTATAGATGCACCTTCTGTTTTAATACAAATTTTCCAAGCTCTCACACACGCCAAAAATGGAAATTTCTCCCCAGAACTTTAATCTTGTCTAAGTGATTTGACCTCGGATGTGTCAGTAGCTGGAGGAAGCCCATCTTACGGGAATCAGGAGCTGTGAGATCAATGTTCTATTCATGAAGAGAGGATGTTTCAGTGCTTACAGAACTCGCAAATCCACAACCTTCCCACGTGTCCCACTCTCTGCTCATATCCGTTTTACTAAATTATCTCTACCCACTTTTCTCTTCCTCCTCCACTTCCAGCCTTCCTTTCCTTATATCAGAACATGCTCTACTGTTGGTTTCCAGTTGGGTTAACTAAACTGAGCTGCAGCATAACTTCATCGGGGAACACAGAAGAGTTTCCTTAGCACCACTGCAGCCTCCAGCTGACACAGCAAATGGAAAAACCTGCTTAGTCCCTTCATCCCTGATACTGAGTGTGTTTTACTCATCCTATGGTGATAGCCCAAGTGCTGGTTGATCCATGCTGGGGAGACAGTTCTTCATATGTGATGCTGTAACCTGTCAAATGTAGACATTTTGAAGCATGGCCAAAGGATGCTCTTGACAACATCCTCCCAGTTATTATCACCTGCTCCAAAGTAAGGAAACTTTTCAGCAGAACAGTGGAAAGAATATAACCAAGGTCAAACATACACAGATGCAAATATTAATAACTTGCAAAAACTTTTCTCCTAATTTAGTTCTCACAATTGCCCATGCCATTCTGAATGCAACTTTCTCCAGAGGTGTTAGCCTGAGGCCGACACTGAGCTGGGGAAATCGTCTCCGGAGTGGTTAAAGACTGTCAAAGTAATGAGGACCTTAAAACTGAGCCCTGCTGTGGAACATGTCAGACAACCTGAGCTGCAGTTGTTGCTGTTAATGCTTGATGTAATTTCGTATGCACACAGCGCCCTGCACTGGGTGTTACCTCATTCCATGCTAAGCTAAATGTCTGTATGCTGTGCAAGATGGATTTGTGTCTCTCCTTGCAAATGCTGTTTGTGTGGGTATACACCAGCTCTCTCCTAATCTTTCTGTTAACAAACATAGCATGTGATTATGGTTTTTTTGCCTGTATTAGCACAGTTCTGTCTGTTGTCTAGATCAGAGCCCGGCCATAGGTGTCCTGTCTAGCTCAGCAGTATCCTGAGGCTGTCAGGCATGATTTGATGCTAGTTATCCTGCAGCAACAGCCGGGCAGGGCTCTAAGAATAACTTCCCATTGGCTTTTGTATATGTTGGCAGCAGCTAGGTTGTACTCTGCCTTAAAGTGACAAAGTCACTGTAAGAGAAAATTAGGAGCAAGCCTGTTGTTACTATTCACATAATAACAATTATTATTATTTGGAAGAGGAGAAGGGAAAAAAATAGTTGTGCTACTGGTTCTTTGCTGAAAGTGACAGCTGTGATCATCCAGCCTCTAAAATGGGGATTCATTGGACTGTGGTGGTACTGATTTAAAGGACAGATGTCTGACTGATGGTTTTGTTAGTGTTCTTTGTTGTTGTTTTTTTTTCCCCAAAAAATGCTCACAAAGCCACTGCTTATCAGGGCTGTGTCCACACTGCCTCACTATAGGGTATTAAGGTTGGAAAAGACCCATAATACCATCCAGTCTAAGCCCATTACACTATGTCCCTCAGTGCCACATCCACCCTTTTCTTGAACACCTCCGCCACCTCCCTGGACAGCCTGTTCCAATACTTCACTGCTCTTTCTGAGAAGAAAATTTTTCCTAATATCCCCGCCTGCATTAAGACTATCAGCAGAACAAGTCAATTCTCCTTCCTAGTGCTGGGCTTGAAATTGTGTCTCAGCTGGATAGCTCTGTTAAAGCAAGCATTGGGACTCCCTCAGCACGGTTTGCCTTTTGGATCGGCAAAAAAATTCCAAGTTGAATGGGGACAAAAAACTTGAGCCAAAGCACTCTGAGGGAAGTCCTCTGCAGAGAAAATCTTTCATTTGGGCAGATCTTGGGTATTCTTTCTCAGAGGGAAATTCTGAACACAGATGCTGCATTGAACCCTGCTTTGCTTAGAACTCAACAAAAAGTTATTTTACGGCAGCACAGTTACAATTTATAAACAACTTTTATACAGCTTTTAATACATTTGCTGGGGAGAACCAAGTAAAGCATGCAGTAGATTTGTATTATTTAGAAAAAAATGCCTGTCTTCACAGAATCACAGAATCACAGAATCGTAGGGGTTGGAAGGGACCTCTAGAGATCATCGAGACCAACCCCCCTGCCAAAGCAGGTTCCCTACACCAGGTCGCACAGGTAGGCGTCCAGGCGCGACTTGAATATCTCAGAGAAGGAGACTCCACAACCCCCCTGGGCAGCCTGTTCCAGTGCTCCGTCACCCTCACCGTGAAGAAGTTCTTACACACATTCGTGCGAAACTTCCTGTGCTGCAGCTGATGTCCGTTTCCCCTCGTCCTGTCTCCACGTACCACTGAAAAGAGACTGGCCTCACCACTATGGCCACCACACCTCAGATATTTATAAACCTGGATCAGGTCCCCTCTCAGTCTTCTTTTCTCAAGGCTAAACAGACCCAGTTCACTTAGCCTTTCTTCATAGGGGAGATGCTCCAGGCCCTTCGCCATCTTTGTGGCCCTCCGCTGGACTCTTTCCAAGAGATCCCTGTCTTTTTTGTACTGGGGAGCCCAGAACTGGACACAGTACTCCAGATGAGGCCTTACCAGGGCAGAGTAGAGGGGGAGGATCACCTCCCTCGACCTGCTGGACACGCTCTTCTTAATGCACCCCAGAATGCCATTGGCCTTCTTGGCCACGAGGGCACACTGCTGGCTCATGGCCAACCTGTCGTCCACCAGGACGCCCAGGTCCCTCTCTGCAGAGCTCCTCTCCAGCAGCTCATCCTCCAGCCTGTATTAGTGCATGCAATTATTCCTCTCTAGGTGTAAGACCCTACACTTGCTTTTGTTAAACCTCATCCGGTTTCTTACTGCCCAGCTCTCCAGCCTGTCCAGGTCTCGCTGAATGGCAGCACAGGCTTCAGGCGTGTCAGCCAATCCTCCCAACTTTGTATCATCAGCAAACTTGCTGAGGGTGGCCACTATCCCCTCATCAAGGTCATTGATGAAGATGTTGAACAAGACCGGACCCAGCACAGACCCCTGGGGGACACCACTGGTTACAGGTCTCCAGCCAGACTCTGCACCACCAACGACGACCCTCTGCGCTCTGCCAGTCAGCCAGTTCTCAACCCACCTCACTGTCCACTCGTCTATGCCACACTTCCTCAGCTTTGTCATAAGGATGTCGTGGGAGACAGTATCAAATGCCTTTTTAAAATCTGTTTATCACTGTTTTGTTCTGTAACTTTTCATTTATAAAGAAGACGTCATGCTTTGTAGCAACTCGTATTTGTAATTGACTGGAATTTGGAGTTGGTGAACTTTGGGGCAGAAGTCTGGACTAGGCAGCACTCTGAGATCTGTGAAAGATCTACTTTCATGCCCACAGAGACAAGAGAAACAGAATAATTTAAAGCAAAGTAGAGTAAGGAATTGCTTTTATACGCACAAGGTATGAACTAAGCACACCAGGAAGACCTGCAAAGAGGTTGTGGTGGGGTAGGGGTCAACTTCTTCTCCCAAGTAACTGGGAAGAGACAGAATGGCCTCAAGTTGAGTCAGGGGAGGTTCAGGTTAGAAATTAGGAGACATTTATTCTCAAAAGGAATGGTTATGCACCAGAACAGGCTGCCCAGGGAGCTGGTGGAGGTGGTTCCTGGAGGTATTCAAGAGAAGGATAGACGTGTCATGGAGAGGCACAGTTAGTGAGCATGGTGAAGATGGGTTGACGGTTGGACTTGATGATCTCAGAGATCTTTTCCAACCTTAATCATTCAACGATTTTATGATTCAAAGGAGATGTCAAATATATATTTTTTTCATGATCTTCATCCTGTAGGGACATGATCACAAAAATATTGCTAATGGTTGCAGTAAATTGAAGCTCTCATTTAGGTTTGGAAGAGCAAATGCCAGTCAGCATGGCCTCTTCCCATGAGTGATAATGTGTGTGTTGGACTCAAGATCTGGCTGTGAGTTGATCCAACTGTCTTTAGCCTTTCACGTGGGAAGAAGCTGAAGGATTTGCTTTGTCAGATCTTTCCTCCCACTGTCCTCATGAGTGGCCAGTGGTTGATGCTCCAAAGCAGTCTGGATATCTGCCACAAAATGAGAGGAAAAAATGTTAAGCTGAATAAAGCATAAAGGGAGACTGTTCTTGCCTGTGCTGCAAATCTTGTGCCACTGAAGAGAAATCACCATTCCTTTATCTGTTCCCTCCTAGTTATACAGGGCTGTTGACGATGTTTTCTTTCTATTCCTGTTCCTGCTGTTTGTTTAGCCTATTTATGACTGTAAGGTTTTGGAAAAGAAAAAAGTTAATCATTAAAGTGTGCTCAGGCATCCCAGGCTTCCCAGGGAAGTGGTCACGGCATCAAACACTGGATACCACTTTCAGACATAGGGTTTGGATTTCGGGTGCTTTTGTGTGGAGACAGAAGTTGAACTCAGTGATCCTTGTGGGTCCCTTCCAACTTGGAATAGTTTATGATTCCAGATTCTACACAACGGATCCAATGGAACTTTATCCTTCATCCTGGTACGATCTCTGATCTTCCTCATCCTGTTGCTTTTATCCTCTGTTTCTCAGGCTGTTCTGCTCCAGCTGCCTTTTGAATATGTAGTAAAATCTCAGACTTTGAAGACTGAGGATTCTCTTCTGGCTTCTTTGCAAGTAGTTTTCCCAGCTGCAAATACAGATCTTGGTGCTCCAACAAGCTGTAGATCAAGGTCTAAAGGCTTTGTTTTTCCTGTAAGCCCCATGTTTTATCCTTGCTGTTGTTTCATGTAGATCTGGAGAATGAAATAGCCACTGATCACAAAGTCACTGTGATTATGGATTTCCTCTTTGTGCCAAGCTTTCAGGAGACAGCTGAAGTATGGTCTCTGTCTTACAAGATTTGGCTGTTAATGGATTTATACAGCGCTAATTACAAAACTTCACTCTGAGAGAGAGGAATTGTGTCTCACAGATCTTACTAAGATTGCAAAGCAGGGGAAAACATCCACCCACTGGCATTCAGTGCAACAGAAACTCTGTTCTACAGAACAAGAAAATAGCTGCCTGGTGACGTGGGAAGAAACCCAAGGTCAGAGGCTCTTGATGTTGGAGGACCAAAGTGGGGTTTTGGCATTTGATACTGGACTAGGTCCAGAAAAAATTAAGGTTTTATTTGGGCATCCTTCAGAGACTCTTTTTTTTTCTTTTTTTTTTTTTTTCCCCTGTGCTTTGGTCTAATATAGAGATTCTATACTTCCGATCTGGGTGATCTAATATAGACATTCCTCATACAAAGAGCAACGATGTCAGGCAGTGTAGTGACACTGTTTACTTGAAATTTATGGCCTCATGTGCTGTCACTACAACTGTTTGTTTGCCTGGGGGTTTACATTTCCCCAGCTGCTGTGATAAGGAATAATTTTAATAGATTTCTCCTCAGAATAGTTTTCACAGAATCATTATTATTGGAAAAGACCACTAAGATCATCTAGCCATGAATTTTAGGAGACTTTGAGATAAGAATCTGCACTGTGGAGGGGACTCACAGTGGAACTCATAGGTGAATCTGCCCCAGAAAGAAGAGTTTAACCCCATTCTTCGGATTTGTAGGTTATTTCCATGACCTCAAAACTCCATTCTTGTTTTTGTGGCACTGCATATATGTGTTCTTACATCAAATCTCCATATAGCAAATTCCTGGAGGAATGTTACAAGCCTTTCCTCTCTCCATGCCAAGCACAAGGGAGCACACATCCGACTTGCTTTTGCTGGTAGAAAACCAAGTCTGAAATGCAGGGAAAAACAGCATCCATGTGCAGTTTTCTCCAATGGGAAATCAGGAAGAAAGAAATCCCACTCATGGCAAATGTTAATCCCTTCCCTTAATGCTCTTCTGTCAGATGCACAGGTAACAAGGTGATGGGCAACATGTGAGTGCCTGAATAGAATTATCTGTGTGATGAGTGAAGGCCACATTCTGTTGCTGGAGCTTAAGTGCCTTGCAAATGACCCAGTGCTGAAATTAATCTCTCTATTTGGGACAAGCTGCAGCTTGCGCTGGGATCTGTTCATTGTGGCAAGCTCCAAAAAAAAAAAAAAAAAAACACAAAAAAAGGTGCTGGATGCCCTCAAAGAGAGAGTTGCCTTTGCTTTCCATCAGGTTGTGTGTTCAGGGAGGGAAGATTTAGCTGAAGTTAGAAGCTGTTCTTTGTTGAGGAGTTGTTGACAACGTGCCTGTGTGAGTTTTCTTGCCGTGTCGGCTCCCAGAGAAAAGCATCTATCCGTGGTAATCAGGATTTATTAAGGGAAGTCAGGAAAAAATCTTTAGCTGAGATTAAAGGGATTGTGTAGCTGCACTTGGTGCTGAATTGCTGTGTGCTGGCTCCATTGCTGGACGTCTGCCTCGTCAGCATCTGCACGGCCTCCTGTGTCCCAGCAAATGAATAGCCATGCCTGAGCAAAGCAAAAGCAAACAGGAACGAGCTGCCTGATTAATGTTTGACTTCATTAACTGCAGTG
Organism: Meleagris gallopavo; assembly: GCF_905368555.1. NCBI lineage: Eukaryota > Metazoa > Chordata > Aves > Galliformes > Phasianidae > Meleagris > Meleagris gallopavo. The sequence goes on from NC_139404.1 coordinate 2,549,556, forward strand.
CTCGTGCTGTTGACATTGCCCTGTAGTCCTGGTTGCTGCTGGCTTCCTCCTAACTAGGTGTTCCCAATTGAATAAGCCATTGGGGTCCATATGAGCCTGATCCACCACATGCTGGGACCCTGGTGTGGTGTTTCTTGGGCATGCTCTGGAGGAGGAAGTGGCAGATTTGCTCCTCTCTTGGCGCTGTTTTTGCTGTCTTCTATGTTCTAATGTGTGTTTTGTTCTGAGGTCCTGGCTGAAGATGGACACAGAGTAGTTTTGCTTCTGTAACTCTTTGCAGTCAGGTTATCTTAGATAACTCTTTTAGTGAAATACTGCTGCTGACCTTGCAGTGTCCCTGCTGCAGAAGGTGGCTATGGCAGGGGACCTGGTGAATTGGACCTCTCTGCAACCTTGGATGTTAGGAGGGCTGTGTGTGTGTGTGAGAACCAAATGGGAAGATGCTGTCGTCTTCCATCTTCACTGTCTCTGGAACAGCAATTGCAATGGAGTGGATTTATGCTGGTCTCCAGTTAAAAGAAGTTAGAAATGCTTCTTCGCCTTGGGCTTTTTTCTTGTCCAAGGCCCATAGAACTGCATGTTGTAGAGTCTTGGGATCATTGGAGCCCAATCACACATCCATGGGGCTGTAGAAACTGTGACCTTTCCAGGGATCCTGGATATGTTGGCAAAGAGGAAGATGTGGCAGGAGCCACGTAGATCCGCTCATACAGGAGCTCTGCACACTGGGTCATGGCACTGCTGGCCATATCACTAGGGGGAAAACCAAGGGAACATGGTTATTTTGGGAGGTGGTTTGGGTTTCTTTCTGGAAATACCCAGACCAGAGCCTAAGCCCAGACCTCACTGCCTGTTCAGTTTGGCCTTTTGTTTATTTTTTTTGTAATGTAATTAGAATCCTGCAGCTTAAAAGACTGCATATGTCTATGGCACTGCAGTATTTGTCTTCCCAACTGCTCTGATCTCCTGCTGTCCAGACATGGATAATAAAAAGACATGCATAAAACCCTTTTCCTTGGTGCATTCTCTGAGGGGTTATGCAAACCTTGCTCTATTCTGCAAGCTAAACATCCAATCCTCCTTGCCTCTGCCCTCTGCTGTTATTTAATAATTAAGCCAAATTAGAAATTTTAACCCTGAGAGGCTCAAGTACTACTTGGGACTCTGGGATGAAGGGTACAGGAGCAGATGGGTGAACAGGGAGAGAGCCAGCAGTGTTCAGAGAGAAACCTAAACTTCCTAGGGTCACTCAGGCTGCAGAATGAAGATGGTAGGCATTCTGCTTCTTCCAAAATCTGCATTTGTGCTTGCTTGGTGGCTTTTCCTACTGCAGGTGAACATCTTATCCCATGAAGTTCTCTGTTTTTTAAGTGCCCTTGACTGCTGCAAAGGGTGCTCCTCATCCACCCTTCTTGGAGTTTTTCATAGGAGCCCCTCTAGTTTCCAAACCAAATTTGCTGTCATTCCCTGCAGGAATGTTTCCCCCCTTCCTCTGTAAGTCACAGACACTTCTCAAACTCAATCACAGTTCCCATTTGCTTGGGCCTTGAAGATTTCACATCTGGAGTGCATCTCCTCTTACGTTGGGTTAACTGTTTATTTTAAAGGGGCACTTCCTGCTGTTGTTTCAACTCAGGTCTGTAATAATCCTTGGGCAGACAGCTCATGTTGAGGGGCTTTTATGTGCATCTTCAGTCTTGGAGTCATAGAAATACAGAATTATTAAGGTTGGCAAAGATCATCCAGTCCAACTGTCAACCCACTCCACCATGCCCAGTAAACCATATTTCTCAGTCCCACATCTGCCCTTTTCTTGAACACCTCCAGGGATGGTGACTCCACCACTTCCCTGGGCAGCCTGTGTCAATGCCTCACCACTCCTGAGAAGAAATGTTTCCTAATATCCAGCATAGATAATAGCAGTTCCCATTTCCCTATCTTGCAGCTGTGCTGACTCAGTTGGTCTAAGAGGAGTAAAATATAGTAAAATACAGGAGTAAAATAGATATCTTTTTTGTACTTCAAAAGAGTAATTTCTTCCTACATCTGTCTAGTGCCCGATCAAAGCAGTATCTGCTAGAAATATGGATCATAGCTCAGAAGTGACGGGCGCCAATGTTCAGGGTCACCATGTGATGATTCTGAACACAGGATTCAAACAGGGACAGCTTCTCTCTTCTGCTGCTCTCTCAAGGATGGCCTCTTTTGAAAGGGGAATGCCTATGCAGGAAGTGCTCATCCCATCGCCTCTCTATCTATCATAATAAAGGTTATTAAAAGCCGACATGACCGGCCTGTCCATCCCTGCAGAGTGAATCCTCGCTAACTCACAGGACAGTCTTGCCAACTCTGCAGTATCATCTTGATTTTATTAAATATTTGCTTGACCAGAAAGGCAAAGCAGAACAGGGTAAACATGCCTAAAGTAAATGTGAAATGACCTTTGTCCGTCCTCCAACCAGCGCCTGTGGCTGATGTGGTAGGGAGGGCAGAGGGAGGTGAAGGGGATCATGCAGCTGCTTTGAAATTCTGGCTGCTGTGAGAAGTCTGAAATATTTGGGGTGGCATAAAAGTGGTGGATGCTCTAGAAGCCCAGACGTACCCTTTCCACTATCAGATCTAATCAGTTTACAGGTCAAAAGAAGACAGTTTTTTTTTTCTTTTTGTTATTTGTTGAAGTAAAATTTTCCATTCCTCTGGCACACATTTGAAAAAGCTGTGAATCCCAGCCCTGTATCACTGCCACATCTTCCTCCCTGCTGGGATTTGCGAACAGCAATCTTTCCCTTGCCTCCTCCTTGCTGGCTGTTGTCACCTTTACTCAGCAAATTACACCCCTCACTCCAGCAAAGGCACTCTGTGAGAAGTGATAGGATAGTGGTCTACAGAAGTGCATTCAAATCACAAGGATATTTGAAGCTAGGATTTGATTTGTTTCACTTTTAATAGGCAACAAGAATTTTGTGAAATTCTGACCTGGATGTTAAAGAGGGAAAGGGGTAAGACCAGTGTGCCTTGGCCTGGCCACCTGTAACAAGGGTTGTGTAATCAGCAATCAGCAAAAAGTTTGGCTGGCAAGACTCAAGGTATTGAGAATCCATCTTCCATGCGCCTCAAGTTGTGCCAGGGGGAGTCCATTCAAGTTGGATATTAGGAAAAATTTATTCTCAGAAAGAGTGGTGAGGTATTGGCACAGTCTGCCCAGGGAACTGATGGAGTCATCATCCCTGGAGATGTTCAAAGAGTGGGTAGATGTGGCACTGAGGGACATGGTTAGTGGGCATGGTGGGGATGGATTGATGGTTGAATTTAGAGATCTTACAGGTCTTTTCCAACTTTAGTGATTCTGTGATTCTCTGAAAGCTTCTCTTGGTATAGAATCAACCTTGAAAAGGAAGAGGAGCGGGGAGCAGATGAGTGTTTTGAATGAGAGGATGTATTTCCACAGCTCAAAGTAGGGATGTGGTGAAATCCCCTATGGCTCACATCAACTCTGGTTAAAAGCTGGGAGATTTAAAGTGACTGAGTAGTGCAAGAAAACCCCTTCATTTTTGGGGGAGAATCACCAGGCCAGTCTCTGGGTTGTCAGCTTTTGTACATCATGGGCCTTTAGACTTTATTACTGCTAATAATTGGGCAGGCCCTTTCTTTTCAGCCCTCTGAAATGCCCCACAGAACGGTATCTTTTATTTAGACAAGGTTGTCTCGGCTTTGCAGGGAGCGAAGAGCAGCACCATGGTAAAGACCAGGGGAGGGCTGAGGGAGCTGGAATTGTTCAGCCTGGAGAAATAAAGGCTGCGGGTTGACCTCATTGCAGTCTTCCAGTACCAAAAGGGAGTCTATAAACAGGAGGGGAGCCAACTCTTGGAAAGGGTAGATAATAGCAGGACAAGGGGAAATGGTTTTAAGTTGAAGGAAGGAAGAAAGATTTAGGTTGGATGTCTGGGGAAAGTTCTTTACCAAGAGAGTGGAGAGGTGCTGGAACAGGCTGCCCAGAGAGGTTGTGGATGTGGAGTTTTGTGGCCCTGCATGTGGCAGGGGAGTTGGAGATTCATGATCCTTGAGGTCCCTTCCAATCCAAGCCATTCTATGATTGTATGATTCTATGAGGGAGAAGACATGGTGCCCAGTTTGCTTTGTGCTTGGCAGTGTGCCCCTTTTAGATGTTGCTCTGAAGTTTGGCACACCACAACTCCTACATCTGTACCCCAAGCTGGACTGGCATGAGGGAGCTTTGATCTGGAAGCCACAGAGAGCTTTTTCAAACAGTCCTGCTCAGGACCGGCGTCTCCCTGAAAGGATATTAATGTCAGACCAGAGCTGGCTTCTTCCTGGCAAACTTGAAGAGTCACAAGACAGCTCAGCAGCCATCTGGGCTTATCCCTGCAGACAGGTCCCTGACCTTCTCTAGACTTCATTCCCTCATCTGGAAGAACAAAATAATAATCCTTCTCCTGTCCTGTCTTAACAAATACACAGTTGGGTCAAAGCTGGCAGTGCAAACAGTAATATTGCTTGATGCTTCTGCACTATTCTGGCTTCCAGTGAGTTTTTGTGCTGTACCATGGGGCACATGTGTGTGTAGTAAAGGTTAAAAGGGCACTGATTTATTATTCTGCTATGTGATTTCTGCTCTTTCTACCAGCATCTTCTCTTTCAGGAGGACTCCCTTTGTGCTGGTTTTAAGTAGAGAGCTCTGAGTCGAGAAAAGGAGGATTAGCAATTAAATATGCTCTGATGATGGCATGGTTGTGAAGGAGGGAGGAGGAAGAAATACTCCATAGTAACATACTTTTGTTTTCTTTTCTCTTTGCTTGTAGGACAAAATCTGCCAGGGAATTGGTGTTTTGAAGACACTTACTGCTTCGAATCCTCATTCCCTTGGGAATACAAACCTTTCTAAATATGTCACCAGCCATGTGGAAGTGGACTTGCCTGGTTTCTCACCTCCTGTTATCTGCCACAGTGTCACCTCTTGGGAGGCAGCAGCCTCCCCACCCAAAGAGGCCCTTCATCACCTTCACTGGAGACCAAACGGAGGGGAACTTCAACCACTTAGTGGTTGATGAAAGGACTGGGCATATTTACCTGGGAGCTGTCAACAGGATCTATAAACTCTCCAGTGACCTGAAGGTCCTGGTGACCCACCAGACCGGTCCTGATGATGATAATCCCAAATGTTATCCTCCCAGGATAGTCCAAACCTGCAATGAACCCTTGACACCCACTAACAACATCAACAAAATGCTCCTCATAGACTACAAGGAGAATCGATTGATAGCCTGTGGGAGTCTTTACCAGGGCATCTGTAAGCTTTTGAGGCTGGATGACCTCTTCAAGCTGGGAGAACCCTTCCACAAGAAGGAGCATTACCTCTCCGGCGTGAATGAGAGTGGCTCTGTTTTTGGAGTCATTGTTTCTTACAGCAACATGGATGACAAGTTGTTCATTGCCACTGCTGTGGATGGCAAACCTGAATATTTCCCCACTATCTCTAGCAGAAAGCTTACCAAGAACTCTGAGGCAGATGGGATGTTTGCATACGTTTTCCATGATGAGTTTGTGGCATCTATGATCAAAATCCCCTCAGACACCTTCACCATCATCCCTGATTTTGATATCTATTACATCTATGGCTTCAGCAGCGGTAACTTTGTTTATTTCCTAACTTTGCAGCCTGAGATGATCTCTCCACCTGGTTCCACCACCAAAGAACAAGTTTATACCTCTAAGTTGGTCCGGTTGTGCAAAGAGGACACAGCTTTTAACTCCTACGTTGAGGTGCCCATTGGCTGTGAGAAGAACGGGGTGGAATACCGGTTGCTCCAGGCAGCCTACTTGTCCAAGGCTGGAGCCATTTTAGCAAGGTCTTTGGGTGTTGGTCCTGAGGATGATATCCTCTTCACAGTCTTCTCTAAGGGGCAGAAAAGGAAGATGAAGTCCTTGGATGAATCTGCTCTTTGCATCTTTGTCCTGAAAGAAATCAACGATCGCATCAAGGACAGGCTGCAGTCCTGCTACAGGGGAGAGGGGACATTAGATCTGGCCTGGCTCAAAGTCAAGGACATTCCCTGTAGCAGTGCGGTAAGTCTAGCCTTTAAACAACCACATTTGACTTCCTCACGTTATTGCAGAGTTTAAAGTGTGCCTCAGTGGTTTCAGTAGGGAGTGAAGAACTGAGCCTGCCTCTTCCCAGTCTTGGCTCTGACATCATCTAATCTAACCAGCCCATGCCCCAGTTTACTCGTGGTCAAGTTGAGGAAGGCATCACTTTCTGACCTTCCCAGGAATTTTATGTTTGTTGATGGAATAAGCCAATAGGCCTTGAAATCTTTGGGAAGGATTGTCCTGCTCTTGTTATTTCACAGTGAAATTCATTAGGGGTGAAATCACGCTCCCTTCTGCAGTATTGGCTCAAGCCTAAACCAAAATAAGACTTAGATAACCTCAACTGCTTGTGCTTATTTTTGTGTCTGATGGTGGAATTTTATCTCCCTAGGCAGGAGTTGAGGCAGGATTTTTTCTGGGAGCTTTGTGAAGCCAGTACTTCATTTATTCTAGGGCTGAGTAGCGCTGATCATTAACCATCAAAGTCCCTTGTCTTCCTCCTTCAAGCCAGCTCTGCACTGTCTGTGCACTGAAAAAATTAAGGCCTGGCTACAGATCAAGGATTAAATGCTACAACATTTAAGGGCAGGACAGAGGAAGAGGTTGGTCTACCTGACCTACAAACAGTCTTAAGAAATTCTCTTAGTTTATTCCACCAGTTCTCTAAAGTGTCATTGCGGAAATATGCCTCAGCCCCACCAATATATGACTGGCTTTGATACCATGCACAGAAATCAGCATTATAGTTGGCACTGCACCCCAGCTGCTGTAATAGCTGCCTCTCTGGGCTTTGATTTCCATCCTTAATTAGTTCTTTCAAGTAAGAGGCAAGTTCAAGTCTGAGCAAAGGGAATATGGAGAAACACCAGAGCGCTTTCCTGCCCCATAATCTCATAGCAGAGTCAGGGCTCAGTATATGGGATTGCTCATGCTTTCCTTTGTACTCAAGCATCCTTTGCTGGGGAATCCCTGCTGTTGTTCCTTTGCAGGACAAGGGCACAGTAAGAGGAATGCAGATGGAAATATCATTCATTGCAGGGAGACAGATCCTGCCTTACCCTGTCCTAATTTTCCTTTGCATAAGCACAGTGTTGTGCGACCTTGCACTGCTCTCACAGTCCTACACTGAAGTTGAGGAGGGACAAACCCTTTGGTTTGGTGGGATCCCTTCTGTCTAGACCTCTGCCAGCAGCAAACCCCCTATGGCTTCACAGGGAGAAAGACTGTGCCTGAATCTGGCTTTGATTTTTTTTTTCTTTTGTTTGTTTGTTTGTTTGTTTAGCCTCAAGGCCTCCACTCATTCAAAAAGCTGCCTTTAGATTTAAGCTGGAGTTTCCCACTGGAGTTACTTTCCCAGGCTGTTAAGCCTCTCCATATATTTGCAAATCTGCTCCGCTTGTGCTCCATACTAATGCTTGCAGCACAGGACCTCTCAAACCAACAGTTTTGAAATCCCTCAATCACCTGTCTTCTGTGGCTTTAGAAAGGGGAAAAAAGGCCAACATTGTCCCTTGGGATGAGTCTGGGATATATTAGAGCAAATTTGGAGGGACAGGACTGCAGAGACTGGGGAGAGGACAACAAATTGGGGTCTGTGTGGCACAGCAGGGAAAACTGTAAGAGCATCTTTGTGACTGTGAATCAGAGATGCTAATGCATCCCATCTGGAAAAAGAGCCGGGAGATCCTTGAAGAGAAAATAAGAGTCTGAAAAGTGTAACTAAGTGGGCTGTGCTCTCCTTTAATGAGTCTACTTAGAGCTGCTGGCAAGCCCTGCCTGAGATCAGCTGTGTTGCCCGAGGGAAGAGGTATTAGTGACTTGGCTGCTGTAAGGGCTGCAGAGTCCAGCTGCTAAGCTTGGAAAATATTTGATGGTCGGTGAAGTATTTTGGAGCCTGGACATATGTCCGTGAGGGCCTCATCTCTGTTGCTGATGGATGTCCTGCTTGCCAGCAGTCCACCAGCACTGCTGCTCTGCCTTTTCGCAAGTGGATTGGAACAGCTATAAAACCAATTATAAAGCTACCAGCATAAGTTTTCATATGTTTTTATTATTATTATTATTTTTTTTTTTTAAATTTGGGTATCAAATGTGTTTCTGCTAGTGCAGGATAGAAGCCTAACTTGCCCATGGTCAAGGCTGGACTTGAAGTTCAGCTCTGCTGCCCTGCATCCAGCAGCCAAAATCCTACAGATACAGCTGATATGCTACTCAGTGAGCAGATGGGTAAAGAGAAGCTGTGGGAAACCTCCACTGAGCATCGCAGAGAAACACTGTAAGAAGACATACACCAGCCTTTCCTTGAGATACTTACTCTTGGACCCTGGAGTTGGGCTCATCACACTGTCTTTGCACCTTGGTCAAATCTGGCCTGGGAAAGACCAGAGATGAATGGACAATCCTTGATGTACGTTCCTCTCCTGTGTTATAGCTGTCCTCCTCTTAAACTTCAGCATATATCAGGAAAAAAAGATGGATTTTTATGTCTGGGCAGTTGATTTGCAAATTCACCCTGGTGATGAATAGTTGCAGGTAATATCTCTGGTTCTCCTCTCTGTACCTTGCAAATGCAGAATAATAACTTATATTTAAACAGTACTCCTGACCCCGAATGCTTAGAAATTCATATAATCAGAGAAAAATGAGACTGTGAAAAAAAAAAGAATCTTATGAGGTCATCTGATTTGCCCTCCTGCTTTACTTATAACATTTCTGACAGATGTTTGTCTCACCTGTTCTTAACCTCCAGTGAGGCAGGCTCCCCTCTCTCCCTACATGATCTATCTCTGCTGCTAGGAAGCTTTCCCTCACTTCTAATCTTATTTCCTCATACTGAAGCCATTATAACGTACATAGCCTTAGAGAGCACCTTTGTTTCCTTTGAGTATCTACAAAGAATGATGTGTGCCACCAAAATGCCACCACTTTTGTGGTGCATTAGTCTAAATTCAGAAAGTTTCTGACGAAAGAGTGGTGGGGTATTGGAATAGGCTGCCCAAGGAGGTGGAGTCACAAACTCTGGAGGTGTTCAGGAAGAGGGTAGATGTGGCACTGAGTTTAGAGTGATCATAGACATTTGTTGATGGATTGATCAGTGGTCTTTCCAGTCTTAATGATTCTATGATTCTGTGGAGCAGAGAGAGAGGCTGTATAGATGTGCAGAGTATTGGCAGATGGAAGGGCTGCTCTAGAGTGAAAAGGATGTTTGTTTTTTTTAACCAGAAAATGATCTTCATGTTGGATAAAAAAGACAGTGATTTAAATACGCATCATGCTGTATCAACATACCAAATTTTTTTTGAAAAAGAGGCAGCTTGAGAGGAGGATAGAGCTGGGAATGGGTCATTTCAGTACTGGTTTTGATCATTGGTAGATTTGTTGTTTTTCTGTATTATGAAATAAGATTACCAGCGGGCACATTTTGAAGCCCAGTGGAAATTACATTACTGAGATGTGCAGAAGTTGAGCCTTAGGGAACAAGCAGATGAACTGCCATGTGGGACATGCAAGGATGAATGAAGAAGAGGAAGATACTGGAGACTGCCCCTAGAGAACTGTGAATGTGCCACGGCCTGCTGGGGAGATGTGAGAAGAACAGGGATCCTTGGTGGAGCCTTGGCTTGCAATAAATTCTCATAGGGTCACAGAATAGCTTAGGTTGGAGGGGACCTTGAAAATCATCTCGTTCCAACCCCCATGGCAGCAACACACTCACACAGAGTGCATTGTTAGCGTACAATCCTAAATGTTAGCTTAAAAGCTGATTGCAACCTTGATCCCAGCCTGATCTGCCTCACAGCATCACCTGCTGCTCTGCAGCCTAACAATCTGCATTCCCTGAAATGAAAAGGTGTCACTTCCACTACTGCAGCTTTTACCGGATACACAGTGCGAATATCTATCTGAGATAATCAGAATGTCTGTCCCCAAGTATCGCCTGCCTTCTGCCTTTTGCCGGTATTTTCTTTTCCTTTTGGCAGGAAATGGAGTTTGATTGTTTAAAGAACTGCATTCAATCTCTTCCTGTTTTTCATGGCAATGTTGTTGGATGGGGGAGAAAAGAAATGTTTTTTGAAGTTGACCAGCCAACAAAAGGCTTTGTGTAAAGACTTGGGCAATATTTTTCCAATGCTTTGTTAATAGAAGGCAGGCAAGGTGAGGCATTTGGAACTGGAGTCACTGTCTGACAAGTAACTCAGCTACAAAAGCTTCTGCTTCTGATAATCCAAGCCACATCTAAGTCAGTAATTCACCTAGAATAGTCACCATTGCCTTGTTCCCCATTTGTCCTCTGTCTCCTCCATACATATATGCTCCTCATGTTGACATTACTCTCCTACTCACTCCTGATTTACTTATTAACCCTTGCCCATCCCAGGTGCTTCATGCCCACCAAGCTTTACACATGAGGTTCATACGGATATGGAAAGAGGTCGTAGAGTGCATACTGCTGATTAATCTCAACACTGTTCTCCGTGTATGGCTGTCAGATGTGTCTGCACTGGCTTTTGGGTGCCCAGGAGATTTGTGTTATCAGAATGAGCACCTCACCCCAGGATGAATGCTGCTTCGCCCTTGAGACTGATCCATACATTTAGGCTCTCTACTGCTCCATACCATCAGATTAAAAAAGGCTTTTTCTAGCTTGGTGTAAAACAAAGACAATTTGACTCTTGGTGAGACAACCATTGATGATGAGGCCATAATTTTCCTATAAAAAAACTTCCAATATTTTTGTCCAAACAAACAATTTCATTATTTTCCTCTTCAACAACACTAAGATGGGGAGAAGCTTTACTTCTGTTTTACAGGAGTTAAGGCACAGTAAAACATGACCTGCAGCTAGGTTGCAGCTCAGGAACTTCTGAATCCTTGTGTTGCACCCAATATTCTCAACTGCTGCAAGAAGATGGAATAAATCTTTATTACAATCATTTAAAAATGACTCGCTGAAAAGAAAAATAAAAGGCTGCTTCAAAGAAAAGTATCACTTTAATCAATCAAAAAACTTGGAATTGTCATTCCTATAATAGGGAAAGGTTGGAGTGAAAGGCAGTGTTAACTCTTGCTTAGTACTAGGGGAGAGGAGCACGTGGATGGAGGTCCATGCACTGTTGATGCCTTGACATTTTGAGAGCATGCTGGTTTCTCCTGGCGGCTCTGTCCAGTACATGAGCCTGCCACTTTCCCTGGGGAATGACTCACAGTCACAGGAACAAGCTATCGGTTTCATGAGGCCTCATCATGTCACTGCTTGCCAGCAGGGCTATCCTAAGTAAATCTGTATGAGGTCACTGCTGCTGGTGCTCATACAATAGGGTTTTTTGTTCTGCATGGATATACCATGCAGAAAAACTTTGCAGATAAACTTTTAGCCCAAATTACATACACTTAAGTTTCTCATCTAAAGAGCTCGTGATCAGCTGAAGACCATTCTTGGTCAACATTTAATGGTGCTTTCCTCTTCTTCCTCTGGAGATGTAAGCAAGAGCAAGAGCACCCCCAAAAAAAGTCAGAGTGCAGCCTGTATAGAAGTAGCGGTCTCAGAAATACAGAATTTCCTCTCTGGCAGTGCCTACTGGATATTCCGAGATGGAGCAAACAAGCTTTTTACTGTGTGCTCTGTATTTGTTTAATTGGCCACATCAGTTTGTGTTGGATGGTAGTGTATTTGTGAAGTGTGTTGCTGGAGGGACTCACTGAACCCAAAAATTTTGGTAATAGTTAACCAGCAATCTCTGCCATTGGTGGGAGCTGGAGGGGATGAAGGGGTTAGTGGGGATGCAACCTGGACAAGGGTTAAGGAGCTGGCTTAGGATTTCTGCAGCTGAGCTGTCATTTGAAAATCTCCCCATGAACCTTGCCTCTCCTCATTCCCCCATCTCTTTCCAGGGCCCAGTTGTTGCCTCCTCTATAAAGCAGTGCTCTGGGAGTGAAAGGCACATCATTGGAGAAAAATGTCATATTGTCATGCTATATGAGGTAGCTCGAGCAAAAGCAGAGCAAGGAGCTTGTCTACAGTGATGTGGCTGTTACTTCTCATGAATATTGACAGTAGTGGAAGTCACCAGAGATGGCTGAGGCCATGCTCTTCAGATTAATAGGGAGCAACTGAATTCAGACCTCTACTCTCTGAGACTGAGCAAGGTCTTGGCCCCTCTGTAGCTGGAATTAGGAAAGTCTCCCCATCTTTTCCACTGTGATGTGATCATTAGATGATTAGCAGTAGTTCTTGTCTAGCAAGCATGGTGTTTAAGGCCTGGATGTAGCTGTTGCCAACATCCTGACTCCTGGACATCTCCAAAGCCTGTGCCCATCAGCAGGTGGATGTGCGTATGCCTAACCTAGATATAAATGGCCCTGTTCATTGCAGGGGGTTGGACTGGATGACCTTCAAAGGCCCATTCCAACTCAAACAATTCTATGATTCTATGATACTGAAATCTGATCAAAACTCATTTGCAGAGGCTTTGTAGGCATTACATGGGATCATCTTCACTTTTTGTTGGTTCTGGTCTTTTTTCCCAATTTTGGCAGCTCCGTGGGAGAGAGGAACAAAAAGTCTTAAGCATTTGCATAAACAGAAGCTTGCACTTAAGAGTTGTAAATCAGGGCCTAACAGCAAGCAGAGGATGATTATTTTTGAGGCAATAAGTATGTCCCTCAGTACCACTCAGATCATCCAGTCTAGATGTCTACCATCATGCCCTCTAAACCATACCCTTGAAAGGATACCTCCAGATCAGAAATAATGCTGGCTGTAATTATTTGCCCTCCTTCCAGAACACTCATTATTTGTGCTGTAATTATTTGAGAAACCTCTGAAAAAAAAACACACACACATACACACAAAAAACAAACAAACAAACAAAAAAACCACCTGACAACATCCTGCATGGAACTACTTCTTCCCACGCATCAGAGGAAACCCTATGCCTTTAAGTGGCCGGGTGCCAGCCCCGTGCACGCTGTGCTGTTCTCTCTAGGATCCTCACGTCTGCCTGACCCTGCTCACACAAAATGTTCATTGAAGACGGAGCAGGGCCCAAGGCTGCTGACTCGCTGTTGTGTCTGAGATATTTCAGGCACTGCTCCCTCCCCCACTATCATCCCAGCTCTGGACTCTGCCTGCACAGCTCAGCATCACTCAGCATCTCTCAGCATCCCTCAGCATCATCTCTTGCCCCTGCTGGACTCCACACAGATGCTATCACAGGAGAGCGAAGTGCTGGCTTCCACGTTGCTGCTTCATGCTCCTTGCCACATGGACGATTATTTTTATTTCTGGGAAGTGATCTTTGCTGCTTTCCCTGCCAGCGACCCAGGCTGTTTTTCTCTGCGGTTGAGCCCTGCGGTCACATGTGGCTCAGCCTTGCATTTTCAGAGTGCTCCAGATGATCTCTTTGCCTTCGCTTCCATGCCGGGTGATCACAGCCCTGACCTCGGATTGCCTCGCCAGGAGATTGCCTTCCAGGCCGAGGGGAATGCTTACACAACGTTAAAAAGAAAAAAAAAAAGGAAAAGAAAAAGAAAGAAGCTGCATGCAAAACCCAGAAAAATCCTGCATGAGCCAGAAGCAAAGTGATTTCGGCTCCCTGCATGACACCGAGGCTATTTAAAGCACCTCCGGACTGGGGGCAGCTGGGGTTTGTACAATACCCGTTCTGTTGAGGAGGGGGTCATGGCTTGCTGGATTCAGCATTGCTTTTGGGACAAATCCTGCACAGACCCTTTCTTCCTTGCGTGATGCAAGTGGAGTTGTCGGGGTGAAAAACAGTGCAGGGTCTGTCTTCGTGCTGAGGGAATCAGTGAAGATGTTTAGCCTCTGGGAACAGCCTGATGCACATGTCTGTCTTGGTTTTCTATTTCAACACATATATAACATAAGGCATTATTTTTGTTCCTGAAATAAGCATATTTCCACTTTTACCTGAATTGTAATGTATTCCCAATATATCAGTCAGCATAAATACAGATGCTGCACTTTTCCACCATGTAGGTACGAGCAAGATGTGAGGATAGGGGATGCAGGTTGGCTATTAGGAAAAGTTTCTTCTCAGAAGGAGTGGTGGGGCACTGGCACAGGCTGTCCAGGGAGGTGATGGAGTCACTGTCCCTGAAGGTGTTCAGGAAAATGGCAAATGTAACACAGAGGGACATGCTTAGTGGGCATGGCGGTGATGGGTTGATGGTTGGACTAAATTATCTTAGTGGCCTTTTCCAACCTTATTTTTTGATTCTGTGTGCCCAGAGTGAGGCTGGAGTTGGAGATTTGGGTGTCATGTACTCATCTATGTATGAACCATCCTCTTCAGAACTGCTCCTCTGCACAGATGTAAATCAAGAAGTGGAGGAGCATCACCTCACTGTGCTTGCTGAAACACAGACCTTTGTTGTATCCCTCTCCTGTAGGGAAAGAATGCTCTCACACTGACCCTTCCTGAGAGTACACTGTGATTTTTCTGAGTGTGTGTGAGATGCTGCATTATAGAATCACAGAATCACAAAGGTTGGAAAAGACCACTAAGATCATCCAGTCCGGCCATCAACCCATCACCACCATGCCCTCCAAACCATACACCTTGGTGGGGAACCCTTGTCTTGAACACTTCTAATGACGGTGACTCCACCATCGCCCTGGGTAGCCTGTTTAATAGTTAAAGTAGTTACAGAAGTGCCTGAAACACAGGAAAGGTGGGACACCCAGGTATATGTGCATCAAAGTGGTAATGCTGTGGGCAAACAGAAGGACTTCTGTTTCCTCCATGCATTACCAGAGCTGGCATTGCTGATAGAACATGTGGGTGACATTAGATCAGTAGGAACAACATCGCATTTTCCCTGTTTCAATGTCATTACCCCATCATTGTCACTGTTCCAAAATATAATAGGATTTGTTCAGCTGATTTATTCTGTAAACAAGTGATATTAGCCAGGCGCCTATTCAGAGAGTGGGAGAGGCAGAGCGAGGGAATATGCAGAAGGGAATAATAAAAACGTGTTGCTCCTAATGAGGGAATGACCCAGCACTTATCAGTGGGTCGGGGCTATTGGTCGGGATCCGGCGCCAAGAAACAAAGGGCTGTAATTGTCATGGCATCCCTGCTTCGGAGGGCCATCCACTGCACAGCCCGGCTTTCAGATGCAAAGAGTTGGAAGCAAAAGGCTTGAGTGAATTATACAGAGGCTGACACAAGCGATCTGCATTCCTCGAGCACTGAGATCTGCACAGATAGAGGCAGCAAGTGGGCGATTTTGGTTTGCAGAACTCGAGTGCTGTATTTTGTTGTTTAAAGTGACAACCGGGCTCCCTTGCTTTCATTTTCCATCAGATGATAAAACCAGACACAACTCAATTCTCCCTGATGCAGATGCGCAGCCCTCGGCTCTTCATTATTTGATGAGCAAACCAAGGTCACTCATAGAATCATAAAATCATTAAGGTTGGAAAAAACCACTAAGATCATCCAGTCCAACTGTCAACCCATCCCCACCATGCCCACTAACCATGTCCCTCAGTGCCACATTTTCTTGAACACCTCCAGGGATGGTGACTCCATCACCTCCCTGAGCAGCCTGTTCTAATGCCTCACCACTGTTTCAGAGAAGAAATTTTTCTTAATATCCAACCTCAACCTCCCCTGGCACAACTCTCATATCCAACAGAGCAATTTCCCTGTGCTGAAGACCAACAACACATGCAAGTTGTTCATCACAACGCTTAGCTTACCTTTGTGGGACCGTGGTGAGGATTAATTAATGCTTTTAAGCAGCTCTGGGATCTCTGGGAGGTGTCGCCTGCATGCAAAGCAGCATTGTTGTTTCATTTGTATAGCGCTGCTGGTGCACGTGGCACTTTGCAGCCCAAATGATAATTTTGACTGTGGAACAAAATAATAATTATAGTAATTAAGGGAATGTCTGGTGGTGCCGACATGAGGGAGGCAGCTGGACTCTATCCGGCAAGGTGCTGGTGTGCATCAGTGATAGGAATAAGGAGTGCCTGGCAGCTGCCAGAAATGCTCCATCTGAGCTCAGATTTAACCATTCTGTTGCCAACAAGTACTGGGGGATGTGAATGAATGGGTCAAGCATGTGAAAGAGAGGACAAGTCAGCAAGTGTTCCTACACCCTTCAAAGTGGAATGTGACAGCGATGATGTTTGCAGTGGAGACTTTACCAGAGTCCTGCAGGGTAGATTTTGTGGCCTGGTGAAGATGAACGTGCAAGATGAATGTGGGGAATGTCTCCTTGTTAGGTATCTCTATTAGATGGAGACACCTGGGAGAAATACAAGTTATGGCAAGGATGGTCAGGGTTACAGAGGCATATAAAGGATAGAGCTCCACTCTCTTCTTACACCTCTATTAATACTGCTGTTGATGGAATTTGTGATGTAACAGCCTTTAGCTGATCATGGAAATCCAATGTCCTTTAGGACAAAATGCACTTCTCTCTCAAAGGTGACTTTTTGCCTATCTAGATAAACTCTTTTCACTCTGTACAGACAAAACCTTTTCATTTTATACAGAGAAAACCTTTTCACTCAAGATTTTCCTGTGACTTTTAGTCCCCAGGGGAAGTCAGTGCAGCTGTGTTTCAGGTGCGTAACACAGCTTTGCAGCTGGAATATGTTCTTACAGAAGAGCTCTAGCAGCTTATTTGATCAATACTTCACTTTTGAAAAATCCCTAAATGCTTATTTACCCAATAGACCATGGTAGTTTCAAAAGCAGAGTCTCCACACTCAATAATCTCTTTTATTGGGGGTGTGAAAAATTTTAAGTGAATTTTTTAAAGCTCATGGGAAGCGGCAAGCTGAGAGCTGCAGAGATCATATTCCTTTCTTTATCCTCATCCACACGATTCTGCATCCTCTCAGCCCACATAGTGAAGTTTAGGGACTGCAGAAAAGCTCAGCTTCCTTTTACAGCCACATTTTCTGCTCTTTAGGTCCCATCCACTCTTCCCGAGCACAGACACAGTTCCCAACTGGGAGTGAAGGAACCTCAGTGACCACACAGCTCAGTGATCTGACTTTCAGCCCAGCTGCATAACTTGTTGTGCTAATATAGAGATTTGGAGTAGTACTGCCAGCATTTTTGTGTGCAAAAGAGAGGTTTGGCTGACATAGCGATGATGTATGGTACTTGGGATATGAAGGCCACTATGAACAGGAGTGGTTGTGCTGTCTGAATTTGACAGACTGCATTGCTTCTGGAGGTGCTGTCCCCCTTCCCTGCCTGTATCAGTTTCTAGGGCTCTTGAAATATCCCTTAACTTAAAATATCCAAACAGAGGGAGTGAGGCACTGGAACAGGTTTGGTGGTGCCCTGTCTCTGGAGACATTCAGTGTCAAGCTGGATAGACTCAGAGGAACTTGATCTAGCTGTAGATGTCCCTGTTCATTTTAGGGGAGTTGGAATAGATGACCTTTAAGGGTCCCTTCCAACTCAAACCATTTTATGATTCTAAATATCCCACTGAAATATATTCCCAGGTACCTGAATCGGTTCTGCACTGCATCTTGTATATCCTGGCATCGTTTTTCTTTGGCAGACACTTGGAGTTGAAGTTGATGAAAGATCTGAAAGTGGAGGTTATATCAGTACACCATCAGGGTGCTGTCTGCCACAGCATGGATTCGTTAACCTGGAGGTGTTTCAAGTTGGTAATTGCCCCTTTACTTGTAATAGTAGGAGTATGTTCTCTGCAAGCGAAGTCAGTATGTCATTTTGATGATGTCATTTGGATGATGACAGTATTGATGACAGTATTTCAGGTTGGATATTAGGGGACATTTCTTCTCCGAACGAGTGGTGAAGCACTGGCATAAGCTGCCCAGGGAAGTGGTGGAATCACCGTCCCTGGAGATGTTCAAGGAAAGGGCAGATGTGGGACATGGTCAGTGGGCATGGTGGGAATGGGATGATAGTTAAACTGAACGGTCTTAAAAGTCTTTTCCAATCTTAACGATTCTAGATTCTGTATTTGGCCTGGGAGGTTGTATATCAAAATTCTATGATTTTTGAGAAGCACAGAGTCAGTACTTTTGGGGACATGAATTGTTTCCATCAGACAGCTCAGTGCTGCCTCCAGGACTAAAATGCTGCTGTGAGCAGCCCCATACCAGCAGTTGGACAATGTGTATAGCAAAAGTGGGAACCAGAGCTGGAGCAAAAGCAATGGGCTGGAAAGCATCTGCTGTTCTTTCTCATGGATTCTGCTGCACCGGGTCTGCAGCAAGAAATAAGAAGAACAAATCTATGCCACTATTGCTTAAATTTTGCAATTTTTTGGATCTAGAATACATGTAGGAGTTCACTGATCAATGTACATTGTGCATATCTTTCGGCACATGAATCATTCCAAAATTCAGAACTCAGAGGATGCTAAATTTACGGCAACAATTACTTCTTACTAATAACCAACCAGCTCTGCTGAGCACAAGGCATGAAGACTAAAGAATATTGGTCTCCATAAGGAAGGCAGACTCCTCTTCAGGAAATTGCAAATTTTACGATGTGGAGGTAGATGGTAGATGGGAATCCTTATGCTCGCAGTACAGAAAGAACGTTAATGCAGGCGTAAGAAGTCTGTACCATGTTAAGATTCTGCAGCACTCTGGAAACTTGACACCAGTCCTTGAACTGATGCTTAAACTGTAGACCTAAAAACCAAATGCTTGTACAAGTTCAAGTCAATTTGGGTAACTGGTCTTGTGATCCTGAATTATGTTTGAGTGAAAACCTATTAGCAGAGTGGGTGCAATTTCCCTGTAATTGGTGAAGTTATTGTAACTGCACTGTCATTTGTATATGGTGACATGTAATTGCATGGTAACCACTGCTCTGGTTGCACAAGTAAAAGCAGCGTGCAATTATAATGTATTTCCAAATGCTGGCTCTTTATCCAGTTTCCATTATATCACCAAGCACCCTGGAGAAATGGTACTGGATATTTTTGTATATCATCAGACTGCAGGCTTACGGCTGAAGAGCGGGTTGGTTGGTGATCTGTTCCATTTCAGTTGGTGGCCCAGAGTTCCCATCTTTTTGCCCACAGAATTTCAGATGATAAAGGTCTATGGCTGTTGATGGTCACTGGGCAAGCCCACAGTTTTCTTCTGACCCACTGCCAGGATCACGTGTGATGGGAAGGCATTAAATTATGTGAATGATGTGGCACAAGGCAAATGTCAGAAGAACTGTCTCCATCCTGCACCTGGATCTCATGGCTAGACACAACCAATGGGCTGATGTTGATATGTGAAATCTGATGATCCTGCCAAAGTTCACAGCACAGAAACTGGGGAGAAAGACATAGAACTACAGAATAGCTAAGGTTGGAAGGGACCTTAAAGATCATCAAATTTCAAGCCCCTGCCATGGACAGGGTTGCCACCCTGTCTCCAGGGATAAGGCATCCAGAATCTCTCTGGGCAGCCCATGCAAAGGCCTCACCACTCTCTGAGTAAAGAATTTCTTCCTAATATATAACCTTTATTTCTCCTCTTTTAGTTTAAAATCAGTTTGCCTTGTTCTATCACTAAGTTGGATGCACCAAACGCATTGGCCTCAGTGGAGTCAGAAGGGACAGCTGGAGGCAGCATGGTTAGAAGCAGGAATGATGCTAGAAATGCAGGAGAGCAGAAGCAATCCAGCTTAAGGAAGGCAGGGTACTAATGCCAGAGTGAGGACAAACCAGCACCTAAACCAGAAGGTTAACCAAGTAGTGAAGCCCATGCTGATGGTATTGTGAAGATATTCAGAGAAGCACAATCCTTGGGAAGCAGACTGCTGCTGCAGAAGTTGGAGTTTAAAGATCTGTGGTTTGCAGGGAGGTGGTTTGCATCATAGTGGGGGAGAGGGGGACGGGAGGGAGGAGCAGTGGAGGGGTGAAACCAGATGATCATTGTGGTCCTTTTCAACCCAGGCATGATTCTATGATTCTATGATTAGCAACTCTGCTGGAGAGCGATTTATGGTTTACCCCCACTTCGGGCATTCTAGACCCTAAGTTTCCATTGCTTGCATCCGTACATATGCCACAAAATTCCTGGTGATGGATTTTCCTAGGGCTTCTATCTCCCTACATTTTTAAACATCCCATGGAGTATGATACACCCTCAGCAGGAAGCTCAGTCTTTGCTGATGAGAAGATCTTGCATTCAGGTGATGAAAAGACCTTGGGACCTTGCAAAGATTCAATTAAATATCGCTGTTGATTTCTTACTGCTGTTGGCTCCCTGGTCCTGCTGGCAGCACAGGCAGCTGTAATGTATGCATTCCCTTCATCATCTGAAGTAGCCAAGCCTGAGATAACAAGAGTGAGAAGCCAAGTATCTGCCACTATACAAAGACAAGGCTGTTAGGTATTAGCTGTAAATCAAAGGCGAGACTTGGCTGTTGGGACAGCCTTCATCCCTGGTGAGGCTGTGGAATGGCTTTGGAGCCTGCTGAGATATCTAAAAAAGGCCCTTGTGCTTTGATTGGGAAGGAAGATTGCATCCGAGTGAAAGTAAAGAGGAATGAGGGATGGCTGATCCTTCATCAAAGCTTTTCCCCAAATGTGCGTTAGGCTGTATTTGATTATAAGAGGCTGCTTCAGAGGCCAAAGGTTAAAGCACAGAACCACAGAATCACAGAATCATTACAGTTGGAAAAGACCACTAAGATCACTAAGTCCAACCCCAACTCTTCCCAACCATGCCCACTAACCGTGCCCCTCAATGATACATCTGCCCTTTTCTTGAACATCTCCAGTTTTTCCTAATATCCAACCTCAACCTCCCCTACTGCAACTCTCATCCCATCTCTAGTTACCAGGGAAAGGATGCCAACCCCCATCAACAGATGTTTAAGTGACAACTGCAGCTCAGTAGGAGCACTGTTTGCACTGCTTCCCTAATAGCTGGCACTTCAGCCCCTTTTGCAGTGCCAAATTGCTCACTTCTGCTAGGAAATCAAATGGAATTGGGGAAGGACATGTTGTAATTAGAGTTGTAACCCTTCTGCTGAGTTTGGGGGGCTCAGTGAATCTCTAGAGGGCTGAGCCAGCACCAGCCTTGTTAAAACCACCCTATTCAGAAGAGCTTGGATCTGTTCATTATCTATTTGATAGGCTTAATCCAGGAGAAAGCAGAAGCCTGCCAGAATCCTCCTGTAAATCAGGCCCATTCTTTGCACATCCTTCTTATCTCACTGGCGAATGTGACACTTGGCCACGGTGTCACTGCTGCAGATGTAACCTCTGGTGTTCGGAACGGACAGCAACCTCTCCACAGCTGAATCCCCACTGTGCATCAGCTTGAAATGAAGAGGCATCTGGTGGGACTTGGATGCCCTGGGAGCTGCCAATCACTCTCTCATAAAGATATTTTGGATATGTAGAGCACCTAATAAACCTCTGTTTAGCAGCTTCCCTGGGGCAGAGGGGTGGTGACTAATATTCTCTCATTAGCAGGTGGAATGTGATATGGGATGATGGTTTGACTCCAGTTGGGGGTTGGAACTAGATGATCTTAAGGGTCTCTTCCAACCCAAACCATTCTATGTCCTCAAAAACTTGTTCCTTACAACTGCCTGAAAGCTCCCAGGGGAGGTGGTGGAGTCACCATCCCTGAAGGTGTTCAAGAAAAGGGCAGATGTGGCACTGAGGGATATGGTTAGTGGGCATGGTGAGGATAAGTTAATAGTTGGACTGGATGATCTTAGAGGTCTTTTCCAGCCTTAATGATTCTATGATTCAATCACAAAATCTTTCCCCTTTTCTGAGCTACCTACAGACTGTGGTGTGAATTTCAGAGTTAGACTTTTACTCTTGAGATGCAAGAATTGCTTCCTGTCTCCTCAGATCTTCCCTTTGACCCTCTCTGATACTCCAGCTGCTGCAACAGCTATGTTGCAGGCAGAGTGAATTCATGTTCTCATCTCCACTTTCACTCTGGAAAGTCATTAACGTGAAATTGCCAAGCGGAGAAGCTCCAGAGAGTTTAACGTGGCTACTTTTTATTGCTGTTAGGAGTGTCTGGAATTGAAAATAAAACCTGGGTTTGCAACTCTTGACTGTTTCATCATAAATCCAAGCTTCCTTATGTGCTTCTCCTTGCTGAAGAAGATGACTGTATTTCTGCCTTTACAAAGATGTTCTGGATCGAGTTGAGAGTCACAGCTGCACAGAAGCTGGCTGATGTTTATTTGCAGGCTTTCACTTGCTGGCTTTGTTTTTCTCTTTTTTGTTTGTTTGTTTGTTTTTTTCCTGCAGATGATCCCCAGAGGAAGCAACCCCAACATGTTACATGATGTCGTGGTTTTGTGATGTTTCTGTTGTCGGTATTCCACATCATAACATCATGTAAAGCATTGGGAGTTAAAGAGTTAATGTTCTGGTTCTGTGGACCGCCATTTCTGGGTGCTTTGTTCTTGAAGGGGCAGGGGAGGGGCTTCATTCCCCGGAGGACTTTGTGAAAGAAAGGTGGAGGTTCTGGCAGCTCACCAGCCCCTCTTTGTTCCCTGCCGAGGAGCACACCGGGCTTTAGAGTAAGGACTTCAGTTTGGACGCACTCTCATTTTGTTTGATTCGTTCGCCTCAATTCCAGTTGTATCGTGTTGTATTGTGTTATCTTGCATTCTGCGATCGTATTTAGTAAATTAACGTGTTCGTCCTCAGATCGTTGCTGTTGCTCGGTTTTTAGACCCATCTCCCATATCCCTGCCCATCCCCCTTCTCCCCTCTCCCCGGGCGCGGCCTACAAGTCTCCTGCTTCATTAGTCACTGGCCTGTAAACGGTTCGCACTTTTTTTTTTAACTCTTTCTTTTTTCACACCGAGGGTGGTGACACGCTGGAACAGGTTGCCCAAGGAGGTTGTGGATGCCCCATCCCTGGAGGCCTTCAAGGCCAGGCTGGATGTGGCTCTGGGCAGCCTGGCCTGGTGGTTGGTGACCCTGCACATAGCAGGGGTTTGAAACTGGGTGATCACTGTGGTCCTTTTTAATCCAGGCCATTCTATGATTCTATGAAGATGTGGTCTCAGGTAAAGAAAATGATCATGGTCCTTTTTTAATGATTGAAGAAAATTAGATACATTTATTGTTCACTAAATTATTGCCTTCCTAGGCCTTGGTCCAGAAAAATGTTTTAAACTTAGCTTCAGATGTGTGAAAGCGCTCTCACTGATGTCAGCGAAGTCTATTTTTTTGGCAGTTGTGTGCTGTGATATTTGGAGTTTCATCTTCATTTTGCTTACTCTGTGGGATCTTCACATTGGGAACCTGTATTAACCTTACTTTCCAAATTGTGCAGTGAGATAGGATAGAAGAGTTGTTCTTGTGATTTCACTGTTGTACTTCTGTAACACTCTGAAGTTGAAGGAAACACCTTTGCAGATAACTAGATGTTATGAGCATTCAGATCCAAGGATCATACCCATGGAGATACTCAGGATCAAGTTGGATGTGGCTCTGAGCACCCTGATTGAGCTGTAGGTGTCTCTCATCATTGCAGGGGAGTTGGACTAGATGATCTGTAAGTGTCCCTTTCAACTCAAATCTTCTTTGATCGCAGTGGAGCATCTGTCCGATAGTCTGTTGAGTTCTAATGCAGTAGATGTCAGGGCTTAGGCAGCAGCAGCAACAGTCAGGCATTTTCTCTGGTCTTTGTGAGTCTGTGGGTTTCCCCAGCAAGCACAATAAAGCACCAGTAAAGGTGTGAAACTTTTGCCTTCTCCAAGGACTTCAATGAGTTATAGTGCCCCTGTGAGCTGGGTGGAGGTGAATAATCTCCATTTCACAAGAAGGAAATAAGGACCCATTGGAAGAAAGGTGCCCAGACCAAACAGTGTTAGAGAAAGACCCAGAATTGCATGAGTGAAGTAGCTCCAGGAACAGAAAGTGTGTGCAGGCACTTACTGTGGTGTATAATCCTTACCATGCTCCCTTCTGCTGACCAGGGTGTACATTAGTGCTGCTTCCAAGATGTATCCTGGATGGTGCTGCAGCTTTTGGGGTTAGGATAGGAGATATAACTTAGGTTTCATAGGTGTGAGCCACAGTAGTGAGTGTAAGGGCCAGAGAACAGGCCATGGTCTATCTGCTAATATGGATTTATCTCAGTGTTTTGTATTCGGGATCCTTTAGTAATGACACACATACTTTATTTTTGGCAGAATTAGAAACATTTAAGACACTTTCTGCAGACTTTCTCTTTGATTGCTAGGTCTTGACTGGTAAAGCAGTAGGAAAAAAGCTTAAAATAATATATCCTGCTGGGCTTCAAGAGAAGCAAATTTCCAGTGCTCCTTCTGTCTGTAACTCATCAAGAGACTTTGGACAATTTTTTTCCACCTTTGTATTCCTCTTGTGCTGCCTTTGTCATTGATTTGTCAGCCTGCATAATGGTGTCCCTGATTGAATGAATGCTTCCAAGATGGCTTAAGAATTGTTGGCTTCACTTTTTCATACTTTCTTTCTTATTGTTTTATAGCTGTTAACAATTGATGACAACTTCTGTGGCCTGGATATGAATGCCCCCTTGGGAGTATCATCTATGGTGCGAGGGCTCCCCATTTACACTGAAGATGGAGACAGAATGACATCTGTGATTGCTTATGTCTACAAGAACCACTCCCTAGCTTTTGTGGGAACCAAGAGTGGAAAGCTCAAGAAGGTAAGACCAAATGTTGTCCTCTCACTCAAATTTTCACATATTTATGGAGATTGGCAGTGTTGAACGGTATGTGAGCGTAGACCTTATTGTGAGGTGCATCACCTACTTTGAAGATAGCACATGTTTCAGTTGGCAAAAAATTGTGTTTCACCCTCAAGGGCTGGGTGCTTGTTCTGAAGGAAAAGTGTTTTCATCAATAGACAGCTGTGTCTGAATGATAATGAGCGTTATGTTTATGGAGCAACCATGGTTGACGCCACATAAATAAATACACTCTTTATTGAATTTGAGCTTATGTTCCTCACTCTGTGTTCTCAAAAAATATAAAAGCCTGTTGCACGGCTGTAGCTCTGTGGTGTAACAGCTGCTGTAGTTCATCATGTACGGCAGTAATACAGAGCCTGAGAGTTGGAAGCTTTGTTGTGCTTTTAGTAGGTGCTCTTCTTAAATCAGCAAGAGGTATTAGAAGTGGCCTTATGCTAATGATGGGCATCACATCCATTTCAACTCCTCCGTGCCAGTTTGGCGACATTTAAATGCTTGAGCTGGGGATGTTGCAAAATATGATTTGTGAGGAGATGGGTGAGAAGCTGTTGTAAGAGGTTGGAGGAGCCCCAAGGCTTGGGTTGGATGTTGAATCCTCTTTGAATTCCTTTTTGCAAATAACGTCAAGCTGAGTAGATGAATGTGCTATTAAAAAGTCTCCCACTATGGCTTGTATATATGATGGGCAGAGCAGAGAGGAGAAAGGGATTCAATTGTTCGTGGATGCATAAGGAGGGTCTTAGATCTCTGGTTTTGTTCCTCTTGCTACTGCTTCATTTAAGAAGAACATCAAGGTTTTAAACTCAGGTGGCATTACACCCATGTGGTAGGAGGTATATGAAATGGGATCCTGCCCACTGACAGATGTCTCCAGACCACTTCAACAGAGGAAAAGCTGCTGGTGCTTTTGTACAGAGTGTGGTTGTTGTAACGGTCTGCTCTAGCATGTGGAAAAGGAGCCAAATTGTTTTTTAAACAGTTGTAGTAAAAATAATCTCCTCCCCTGACTAATTAGGTTTTGCTTCCTTGTCTTCTGTGATATCATAATAAAATGTTTAGTCCTCCAGCCGTTCTCATTGAGGGAGGAAAATGTGTAGCTGAGATCTGAATGGTAAATATCCAAAAGACCTAAACAGTTAAGAATGCCTATTGCTTCTCTGCTTCTGTGAGCTTTTGGTTTTAATTTTGGCTTTGGGAGCAGCAAAATCAGACATAGCTCTGTCTTTGCCTTTGCAGGTCACAATGCAGAATCCAAGCTCTCATCTCTTTTGAAAAGGGGGAAATAAGAGTGAGAAAGCTTTTTATTTTATTTTTTTTATGAGTGTGGTAGAGAGCAGAGACATCCTTATAGGGTAAAGAATGAGAAAAGGGGTGCTGAACTAACTGATGTAACTTGAGAAAGCTGTGTTTTATTCTCTTTTTCCAAACGTGATGAATGTTCTGCCTGCGGTAGTTAGAGCACTGGGTCTGTGTGTCAGAGCAGGGCTGGAGCTGTGAATAAGGGCTTCATGGGATGAATAATTATCTATCAGAAAAGCAACACGCAGAGCTGATCATCAGTGCAAAATGAGGCTTCCCCAAACTCATGTGGTTGTTTTGGACGAACTGATCCTGGAAATATGCATTTCCTGAAAGTTTGGTCCCATCCTTGCTATGACTTTTGCAATCATTTACTTTCCTTCAGGGCTCCCGAGGGTATCTGAGCTCAGGACATCAGCCTGCTTTCCCCCTCCATGGGCCACACAAGGCCAATTTGGCACTGAGGATTTTCACCTGGTCCCTGCCAAAGCTTCATGGCCTTTCAAGACTTGGTTTTCCATCTTGGCTCATCAGACAGGTGCTTTGGAATTGGAAGCAGAGGGAAATACCACACTGGTAATTGCAACTCCTGTGAAATCCATTGTGTTGGGATGAAGTTTGATTTATGTTTAAAAAAAATTGCATTTGGGTAAATTGGAATCAGCTATATAAGATTAGATGAAACTCTGTACCAGTAGACAAAGGACTCTACACCTGGTCTTTTTCCTTATGGGCCCCTACCACACGTGGCATGTACTGCTGTTTTTGTGGTGCAGTGCAGCTGCTTGATCAAGCCACAGTGAAGCATTTCTGGATAGCACGAAAAGATGAGTTGTTATATTATCTTCAAAGCAGCAGGATCTGCTCAGTTGTTGCTGAAAGATTCACTAGAAATAATTAGAAGATGGTTTCGGAGAAACTTCCCTTATTTTCTTGCAGTTTCAGTCATCTTCCCTGTTTTTTATATAAAAAAATATAGACTGTATCAGATTTTGAAGAATGAAATCCATGGAGGCTCTGAAAAGTACCCACAGTCATAAAGCAATATCTGTTGATATACAAATGTCATATGTCAAAGGAATGTATCCAGTGGCACACAAAACTTGAAGTAAAATATCGTGCTTTACAGGAACGTATCATTAAAATGAAAACTAGCAGCACATCAGGAATCTGCCCACGTAACCAAGACAACAAAGAGAGAAAGAAAAGCAAAAAGCAACATAGAGATAGGGTAAGAAAAGAGTGAGTGAGAGAGAATGACAAGGCTGGCCCTAGCTGTTCCACTGCCCCAGGCAAAATAGTTCTTGCAGCCCTTGCTCATGCACATAGCTACGTGTGCAGACCAACAGGAAGGCTCTGAATAATATACTGTAGAAATATGCCCTCCAATTCTGCCAACTTGTCCACGGCACAGCGTGGCTTTGCAGAACAATGATATAAATAGGATAAAAATGCTAGGCTCTGAAAAGGAAAAATCTCCCCCTGTCCGTATCTTGTGGCAGAAACCACAGTCCATGGATTAAAGGTTTGATGGTTGTTGGTGTCAACTTGGGAATAGAGAATGTAGCTCAGGATGAGTGGGCTGTGAGACAGCCGTGCTCAGCTTTTTAATCTAACAGGAGCTTCTATTCTTCTGTATATGCTTTTCCCTTCTACAAATGGAAGGAAATACGTTGTTTGCTTAAAGAAGTGTTGGGGGAAATTAATGCTCTGCAGGTTGCAAGAGATTTGTGTATAAAGCATGAGGATTCTATCACTCAGCTAAAGCAGGTAAATCAGATGAAATGGAAAACTCCTGACCACTTGTAGGCAATGAAGATCCTGTGATGGAACTTAAGAGAAATACTTGTATCTTGGAAGACCTGGCCAAATTATGTTATGAATACATGTCATGGCTGAGAGAATGTGGCAGCGTTCAGTATTCGTTATGTATCTTCCCTAGGTGTGTAATGTGTGGATATTGCTTTTGTGCAGATACTTTCCACTCAGGGAAAGACAAACAAACAAACAAATAAGAAAAACAACTTACTTGCAATTATTCTGTATGCATGTGCAGGTTTAAAGAACAACTTAACATTTAAAAATATCAGCTTGGGAGCAGCTCCAGGAGCTGCACCTCTATTCAAAACAAAACTTTGTCCATTCTGAAATGTCTCCTCTAAAATGAAGTAGTAATAATTTACATTTGTTTGAAACTGCTTTGTGAGAAATATTCTTTTATTCCATCAAAATATTTCATTTGAAGCTTTCCCTATGCTAAATTCCTTGCAGAGAAAGAAATTGAACTTAAGTGTCAATTCTTTCACTCTATGGCCAATATTTCATTTTACATGAAATCTCATCAGTTTGAGGTCTTTGAAGAGGCTTTACATTTAGGGTAAAGGTTTTCATTCAAGATTAGACAGCTCTGAAATGGGTCTAGCACTTCCCATCAGGTATCACTTCAATTTAGTAGAAAACTCTCACCATCGGCCAGTTTTATGAACCACCCTTTGGATTACCCTGAACTCTTGAGACCTTGCTTTCTTTGGATCCAAAGCAAAACACCATAGGGAGACTTTTCAATTTGAGAGCTCAAATTGGCAGTTCTAATTTTGGGCCCATCTCACGGTCGCATTGGGGAAGATTGGCTTTCTCTGATGAATAGGTGGGATGGAAAGTGCTGCATGTTTTAGCTTTTGCTGGCTTCTGGCCGTGTAGCTTTGGCTGACAGCTCTTCCAGTTGTGTGCTGAAGCTTTGTTTACAGCCTGTTTGCCTCGAGAGCTTCAGAAGGAGTCAGCATGTGGCTGGAAGATGAAGCACCTTGGTCCATGCTTCAGGAAAGTAACTTGAACGTGCAGCTTCATTATCATAGTTGATAGCTGTGAATTCCCTCTTGTAGCAAGTCCTTGTCTCATCACAGGTTGGAATAGATCCCTCCCAGAGCAGAGTTCATCCTAGTGGGATGGCTCTTGATAGAACATTAGATCTTTCCACAAAACTGGATGGCTATTAAGTGCTATTAGTGGGCAACACAGTGAAGAAATGGAGCTTTTTATGCAAAACACTGTTGAGCAAGGTAAGATGGTGTAATAAGTGAGCAGAAACCCAACAGGTGGAAGAGCTCTGGCCAGGTTAGTGATATTGCAATGTATCCACATGGTGAAGGGAGGAATTGCTCCTCTTTCTCCTGTGATGCATTACTTCCCATCCAAAAGCTGGAGCTAATGAGAGTGAGCCTTGGGTTTGTTGAGCACAGTTTTGTGGATTCTGATAACTGCAGAAAAAGCCAGATTCTCTCTGTTTCTCCAAGAATAAAGGGGTTCTGAATATGCGCAAGACAAGAAATTCTGTTCTGTTTTGATGTTCCCTGGAGGATATTCTGCTGCTGACAGCGCTCTGCAAATGTCAGCAGGGAAACTGCTTCCTTCTCTTTCCCTCTGCTGCTTTGAAGGAGTCCGATTTTTTTAAAAAATATATATATATATTTTTTTCCTGACTGTTTGGCAAGTGGACTTGACTGCTCTGAAAACATGCTGTAGAGGCTCCAGCTCCTGCTGAGAAGCTGGTTTCTGCAAGAGGGACTTGCTCACCCTGGTCTCTCCTCACAGCTTCCTAAATCAGCAGGAGTCCAAGTGCTTCACTCGCTTGTGATTGAATGATACAGTTTCCCATCTGTATTTGACGTCTGTGAAGGCTGCAGCTTTCTCTGTCCTGCATCGATGTAGAGTCACTTTTTGAGAGGTCATTGCCAGCTTAGATGCCTGAAGAGTATTCGGTTTTCTGGATGTGACAGCAAGAAAGCTGTGTTTTGTTAGCCTTGATGCTCATGTTGGGTGCTCTGAGAGGTGGTGGTGGAAACCTACGTGAACATGGACCAGTAACAGCTGGTCATACTGGGCCATGTAAAAGCCCAGTGATACTGGAGTCTGGCATGACATAAATCGTAGAATCATAGAATGGCATGGATTGGAAGGAACCTTAAAGCCCATCCAGGTCCAACCCTCTGTCACAGACAGGATTGCCACCTACCAGCTCAGGCTGCCCAGGGCCGTATCCAACTTGGCCTTGAGCACCTCAAGGGATGGAGCATCCACAGCTTCTCTAGGCAGCCTGTGCCAGTGCCTCATCGCCCTCTGAGTAAAGTATTTCTGCCTAATATCTAGCCTAAAGGTGCTGGGTGTTCAGTACTCTTTCTCCAGGTGAAATCAAAGTCATAGGACTTATAAATCCTGGCTGCTGTGCTATGTAATCTCTTTCCTATCTCCTCTGAAGCCTTGGTGGAAAGCATTGTTCTGTTCTACCCTTCAACTCCAGGTCCATCTTGTAAAAAGTGGATGGGAAGCAAGTTTCTCAGTGCATATATCCTTCCCTGCAACTGGAAAAATCAGACTGAATGATAGAGCTGGCATCCTGAAGGACCTAGGCAGGCTGGGGAAATGGGTTGACAGGAACTTCCTGAGATTAAAGGACAGCTGGATTAGAAATCTCAAAGTCCCTTCTAGCCTAGATCACCCTGTGATTCATCCTCTGCTGCAAAACTCCTGGCCATAAACCGCATTACAGGATCTGTATCTGGGCTCTGCTGCTGAACATTTGCTTTAAACACTTGCTAATTACTCTATCAGTGCAAATGGTTGCTTGACCTCTCAGATCCCTCATGTCCATTGCCTTGAGACTTCTAGCTACAGCTCCTCAGGGCATTATGCTGCAGTGAGCTTACTGCTCCTTCCAGTGTTTAACTGCAGCAGGAACACTCCCTTTAGTCTGCTAGGGAGGTGGCTGTTTCTAACAAGAGTTAGAGCATGGTTTTTGGCAGAGAGCAATTAATTCTCCCTGTCTTTCCCTCAAGTACCTCTCCCTGCTTTCTGACTATTCAGCAATCTTTATGCTGGTGTGCAGGGTTTGGCTGAGCTGTGCTTTTGCTGGGTGCCTTGCATACATGTGTTTTTGAGGTTTTGGTTTAACAGTGCCTTGTCAGAGATGGGATCGTGTGAATCTCATCCCTCCAGATGCATTCTGGAGCTCTTCAAAGCCCAGAGGTGCTCGCTGGCTGCTGCCATGTGTTCTGTTTCGCTGGTGCTGCTCTGAATGTTTTTATTCCTGACCACAGTGGACTCCAGCAGACCCGTTGCAGCAGGGAATGCAGCAGGCTGTACTGTCAGCTCTTCAAGGCCTTCCTCAAAGAGGCTGCAGCTTGAATTTGACAGATTTCTAGTCCCAGAGCAGCAGAGCTGGATTCCCCCACTGTGGGCTGAGGATGTGCAGAAAGGGGGATGTTTGTGACAAAAGCAGACACAAAGGGACAAATAATAACTGCAGGTCCTGCTGCCAGGTACCTTGTTGAAATCCAGGGTCCCTGTAGCCTCCCCAGGGAATGGCTTGCAGTGACACTGTTGTCACCTGCTTCATCACAGCAGATGATTTCATTGCGGCGTTGCAGGCTCTGTGCAAGATGTGTGGAGTGTTCAGGCTGCCACTCCTGATGTGGCTGTGCTGTTCATGGAAACCATACAAGGGGGGAAAAAAAAAGATACATCTCTCTGCCCTTAGTTTTATGTGCTTCTGTTTGACTTCATCCCTCTGTTCCCTGGAAAGCCCTCTGGAAGGGACATCAGGTGACCAGCTTTGATCCTCACCTGCCACTTGTGCTCTCCAGGGTGACAAAGAGAGGGTGTTAGCTCCCATCCACTCCATCTAATGCCCGGATGGATGCTCAGCCAAAATGGCTCTTGTCATTCCTTCTTCCTCTTTCTGTTCCTTTCCCTTTTCACTGGGATAATGACTTCTCAGGGAGCCCTTGAAGTGCCTCTTGCATCTGCCTTTGAATGCCTCTTGCCTGCTGACCCTTCTTATGGGAAGTCGGCTTAAGTGCGATTCTCCTAATTAGTTTTGCTTTAATTTAATCTTTTGAAATAATTTTATCAAAAAGAGGAAACCTTTTACACACTCCTCATTTCATTGGCTTGTTTTAATGCACGGTGTCTGGGTTTATTTCTCTATTTTTCTTGTCTCTAGATAGGACATCATTTGCATATTTGATTAAGCTCCATATGTTATCAGGGAGCCAGTTGAAAGAACAGCAAGTCCCTGATAAGGCACTGTGCATCCATCTCTTCCTTTCATAGTCCTTCACTCTATCCCCCCTCACCAGCCTGCAGCTAGGTCTGTGCGCAGAATCACCTCTACAGTCTGTCTCATCTTCATCTTCTTTCTTTGGCCACAAGGAATCATAGAATGATTTGGGTTGGAGGGCATCTTAGTCAAGGTTGGGCTGAACCAGGCTCTCAGGAACCTGACTGAGCTGTAGGTGTCCCTGTTAGTGCAGGGGAGTTGGACTTAAATGACTTTTCAAGATCCCCTCCCATTCAAATGGCTCTATGATTGTAGAGTTGCAGCCCCAACACATGAAGATCTCAGGTTCATCCCTGGACAGGTATTGATGTAGACATCAAAACTGGACATCTTTAGGAAGGAAGCAGAAAAGGTGCAGAGCATGGGAACTGAGTGCTGGTGAAGATGCTAAGTGTGACGGAAAGGTCCAGGTTCAGTTCCCTGTGCACTCCAATCTTCCTGCTTGCTCATAACAGAATCCTGTTGTGTCTGTGAAGTATGTATTACGTGAAAGAAGTTTATTTTCATTTTTCACTTTTTATGTTGTCCAGGCCTTTGTTGAGAATTTAAGCTGGACTCTGTTGCACTGGTCTGCTGTACAGTTAACTCATCTACCAACTGCTGTGCAGACAACAGCAGGGTCAGAGTGACTAGGAACAGAATACTCACTGATGGAGATCCACGCTTTTTCCCTGAAATCTCTTGTATTTAAAGCTGCATATAAATATATAATGTGTGCGTACATGTAAAGGATGTTGTTTTGGGGCTTTGTTCTCTGGCTACTGCTCTGTGGAAACAATTTGCTTTATGCAGTTTTCCCCAGCCTACCACAAAGAATCCTTTTCTTTAAAATAAGTTGTGGATGCCCTCAAGGAAACTTAAGGAAATGCTTAGTTTAACAGTGACTCTCCTTTCCACTGGTGATGCTTAAACTGGGGGAGGCTCTGCTCAGCCTGTGACCCATAGCAGGCCATTTGTGAAGGTGGACAGAGAGTAGATTCCTACTTGCTCTGCTTATGCATCGTGTGGTCCCTGTTTTCAAAGAAATTCATAGAATCATAGAATGGTTTGGGTTGGAAGAAACTTTAAAGATCACCCAATTCCAAACTCCTGCCATGGGCAAGGACACTTCCCTCTGGGTCAGTTTGCCAAAAGCCAAGTCATCTTAACATTGAACCAGTCACGGGGATGGAACATGCACAACTTGTCTGGGCAACGAGTTCCAGTGCCAATTATCCTCTTATCCTCCAAAATCCAGGAAATGCTTGGACTGACTTCTAGTAAAGTCAGGTTGGATTTATAACAGCAAATAAAAGTGGTATAACTAGCTATATTAGTGGAGGTGGAGAAGGTACCATGGCTTGCATAAGGTAGCCCTTGGCTATTTGAAAAAAGCTTTTCACTCAGCTGACACCTTGAGAGTAGGAACGAGGTTTGATTTATGAGCCAGTTCTTAATTAAAAGGCAAAAAGGAGTGTGTCTTCCTTTGTTTGAATGAATGACTTTCAGCTTGAGCTGATTTGAAGAGCCTCTCCCCTGCATACATGCAGGCTCTCCAGTGCATGTCAGCCTGTCAGCATCATTGTGGTGTTCCTACACCCCCATTAAGGAGCTTTGTGCTGTCTGTATGTCCACTACTTGTGAACACTTCTGCCTAACTCAGTCTTGCTCTACCTTGATGTGTGGTTACTGATGTAGACCATTAGCTTCCTTCTTTCAAAGGGACACTGTCAAATATAGTTAAGGAAAAGCCTCTACAAAATTGTATCCAGTCTTGTGGTGTTTGTGAAATCAGTGAGGAGGAAAGTGGAGATAAAATCTCCCTGTTCCTTTACAGCTTGGTTTCTTCCCCCTAGTGCTTCCTTCAGTTCAATGACTTTGGCTTGTTACATTGCATCATCTGTCATTTTGTCTTGGTGGCAGCCTGGCTTGAAAACAATGAAACTTTGCTGATTTTAGGACCCATGTGTATGAAGCCTGGAGGGGAGCATGAGAGAGTTGTGCTGGGTTTTGTAGATCCCAACCCATATGACGTCTTGGAAGTGAAGACGTGTGTTACTATGCAGGATTCAGGGATCTGTTCCTGCTTGGTCTGGCACTTGTCATTTTTATTTTTTTTTCTGCTAAAACCCTGTCAGTAGCCTTTCACCTCTCCTAAATGAAACCATACGGAAGAGCTTCAGGTCCCTGGCCTTTCCTGAAATTAAAAAAGCTCACTGCTGGGTGAGGGGTAGAAGTATGGGTTGAGGACTAGACCACGACTATTAATCAAAGCTGTGGCTTTAGCAAAGTCCCCCTGGGATGCTATGTCCAGGGTGAAAAGAAAACATCTTGCTGTAGCTGTGACAGCAGCAGTTAACACTGTAGATTTCACTATATTCTGTAATGTTAACTCTAGGTTAATGCCTTTTTCATGAACCAGCCTCTGTCATCACTTGGCTTGCTGTGTACTGGCCAGTGTTACACCAGCTTTGACCCCTAGGAAGATCATTTGTTTCTTAAATTAAAAGGGATTGAGTTGGATGAGGATTTCAGTGTGAGACTTTGAAAGGAAATAGATGTGCTGGCTGTGTTGGTATTTGCACTTGACTAAACAGCAGAACTGTGTTTTAATGGAGAGATCCCATCTATGGGATACATCTTACAGAATATAACTCCTGATAAAAGCTGTTCTTATGTATCAGCAGCATTGTGTCGAGCATGCACCATCACCTCCAAACTGGGATCCTCCTTGGTGTGGTGAGCATGGAATTAGGTTGGAAATGAGTCGCACACTCACAGGCTCCAATGGGAGATGAGTTGGAACCCTGGAAGTGCCAAGAGAAGCACAGTTGAGAGGAAAGTTGGGAACTACTGATCTGTGGGTTTCAGCTCTGGTTTCAATCCTTCATGCCAAGCATGCTCTGCTGATGATTCACAGGGCTGGGACACTTTTGGTAACAAAACATGAACTCCTAAGGGACCTCAGAGGGTTTCAGAAGCTCTGTGGGTTCTTGCTTTTCGATCTGATGTGCTATGTTGGCATAGGATCCCAGCACTGTTGTGTTTAAGGCATCCTGGAAATGCAAACCACTATTTCTACTCCAGTCATGCTGGTGTCTCACCCTGCTGGGATGCTCTTGGCTGTAGTCTGGAATCATCTTTCCCTTTGACTTCATGTAACTTTTCCTGAACTGATCCTGGCAATGTATTTCAGTGATGTCGAGCAAAAGGTTATCGCTGAAAGTGGTGAAGACCTCATCATATTAATTTTTCAGAATCGTTCCAATGAAATCTAATTAAACACAGCGACTGAGCAGTGTGAATCTCCCTGTGTTTGCCTCATTTGTCATATGGTTGATTAAGGCTGGGTTATCGGGGGGAGTTTATTGCTTGTGATATCTGCTGGGATGGATGTGGTTTCACACACTATGGGCACTTTGATCTTTTTCCCCACTGCTTACAAGTTTCTGTTGGCTTCTCTTGGATTTCATACGCAATCGATTTATCTCCTTGGAGTCTAAGGGAACATATTGATGATAGAGCTAACCTGAGTGATAAGGAGATGTCATGCATGCTAATGCATTTTCCCTGCCCTTTAGACAGCATCTCTGTGCTGGTAAGAGATAGGGCCTTGGCATCACATTAGGCTTGAGCATCTCTCTCTCTCTCTCTTACAATGAGGATAATTCATTTTATTGTTTCCTTACAGAACTGAGGAAAACAGGGGGAGGGGGAAAACTTCTAAACCAACAAACTCGCAGCAGCACCAAATCAGATCTTACTCTATTTCCCTCCTCTTTTTTCCACAAAACAAACAAAACTGCAGAACTCTGAAAGCTTTTATGGACTACAAAACAACTATTTATGGTTATTTGACCTCCCCACCCTCTCCTTTTCTTCTTTTTTTCTGATTAATTAGCTCTTGTTTTACAGATATTTCTGCCGTAAGATGGGAAAGTCAAAATCTTTTGATGCTTTCGAACCCCCTTCTTCTCTTTGTGATGATGTAAATGAATTCCCCAAATCCCACCTATATTGGGAATTTTTAGCTAACTTACTATGCATGGAAAGGAAGAAATTCCAAATTTGTATCTCTGTTTTTCTCTCACATCTATCTTAGCATGCAATATATGGAGAACTGCAAGATCTTATGAGACCGCTGCATTTAAGCTCTAAGTTAAACTTCTTCTGCCAGGTTAGCATTTCTGCCTGCTTGGAAACTGGAGAATTGAACTCACCTGGGAGCCTCCGTAGTGAAATAAATTATCATAATATAGTGGGAAAAGAAAAGATTTTTAGAATGGTGGAGTAGCACAGGGCTACCCTGGTGAATTACATCTGTTCATTTAGAGCTGTAATATTACTTCAGCTTTGAGCTGCGTGACTGAGAAATCTTTATTTTAAGGGGTGGGGGCTGCTTGGGCTGGGGGAAAGCAGGAAAATTTAACATCCAAATGTCAAAAGCCCCAAATGCCTCCTGACACTAATTGTTAGTAATTATAATAACAAGCCGAAACTGAGAGTTAATTGCTAATTCATGATTTTAAGCCAGTCTTGTGTTTTTAGGTGAGTCTGATTTCTGCATCTTTGAATTTTGGGCACTGGCAGTGACATGAAGTGGTAGATGGGGGGAGGGGAGCAAGAGATGAGAAGACCTATCACAATTAGTATTCTGATGCTCCACTTTTAACAGATTGTTGGCATAATGCTTGTTTATGCAGATGCAGGACCATTCACCAATGTGTTATATGCCTTACAGTGCTAACAAAGATTAATATTTAGCTTGAATCTGGGCAATGTTAGGGGGGAATCTGAGCTGTATCCTTCCTGCAAAGCTATGAGCAGTCGCAGTATATGATGAAGCAAGTCAACAAAGCTCGAATAACCACAAAATTATTAGAATATCATCCACCAGTTCTAAAGATACCAGCGTGGATGTTATTGTTATTTTTTTTCCTCTGGATTTTCACCTTGATCATGCTCTGCTTGTCTCCTACTCTGTGATCTAGCCCAGGCTACCACTGCGCTGCTTTCTTCCCTGTTAAGGAAATCTCAGGCGCTTTCCTCTTTAAAGCTCGCATTGACATTGCAATAGAAGTGCTGCCCTTCTCCTCACTGCGGAAAGCAAACCCCACTAGGAAAGATGATATCATTGGCACTAAATATACACCAGCCATCAGGCCCCTGGTCAGTGCCAGAGATGCTCTGGCAGACTCTGATGTGACTTATTTTCTATGTTTTGTCGATTCTGTCTGCAGCAGGTGATTTCATTAACTGCTCTTTAATTGCTTGGGAAGAGCTCAGCCATTATTTGTCTGTTTTCTCCCTCCTGACAGAAACCCACTACAGTTTCCTTTTAGTTTTCTCCTCTAAGATGCACAGATTGGTGTTGTCACCGTTTCCAATCCTACTCGTGTATTATTATTGTTGTTGCTATTACTATTATTTTAAATTGTTATATAAGGGACCCTAACAATTGTAGAAGGAAGGGATGCCATTTAGGAGGACCTCAACAGACTTGAAAATGGGCCCAGGTGAACCTAATGAGGTTCAACCCGGCAAAGTGCAAGGTTTTGCACTTGGGCCAGAGAAATCCCAGGCATCCATACAGACTGGAAGGAGCGGTCCTTGAGAGCAGTCCTGCGGAGAAGGACCTGTTGGTCCTGATGGATGAAAAGCTTAACATGAGTCAGCAGCGTGCTCTTGCAGCTCGGAAAGCGAATGGTATCCTGGGCTCCATCAGAAGAGGGGTGACACCTACAACGAGATCAGGTTGCTCAGCTCCCCCATCCAGCCTGAAGTTGAAGGTCTCCAGGGATGGGGAATCTACCATCTTTGTCATAAAAATACTTTTTCCTTATATCCAGTCTAAATTTCCCCTCGTCTAGTTTGAGACCACTTCTCCATGTCTTATCATGACAGACCCTGGAGTATAATAATAATGATGATTATATTTATCAGTTGAGTAGGATGGGGCTGCAAATTCAAGAATTTGAGCTCAATTCTTACAAAGTTCAATTCCAGGATTTTAGCTCAGTCCCACCACTTGTGACAAGGTTTATGTTGCAGCAGGACATGGAGTCTCTTGGTACTGCTCGATGTGCCACCAGCTGTCTAGGTAACTGTAGACTCATATGTCTGATCTTCCTATTTGTCCTGTAGTTATTAAAATGGAGAGAGAGATGGAAAGAAGTGGTTTGGGAAAGGACTAAGTTCCTCAAACCCACTCTGAAATGGGGATGAGGAGTCCTCAAGACTTGCCCAGTACCTGTTCCGTCAACTACTCAGTGCATGTTCCTGAATTTTCCTCACGTTTCCTGCCTCTTGGAGGGCATTTGACTCCACTTCCTCAGCTTTCTTGACATCTGGTCCCTTTCCTCCAATAGCTGCCTTGTGTATTTCCTTTGACTTTGTCTTCTAGAATATTTTGTGCTTTCTTTCTCCATTGCATTCGTTCCTTTCCCAAAAGCAGCTTCGTTCAAGCCTCCACAGTTTCATTACTCCTGGATGGCTCTTTGGCCTTGTTCATCTTGGATTTCCATCTGTGGTTTGATCTGAGCATTGAACTGAAGTGCAGGAAACATAAATGTTGACAATACTTCCTCTGGATGGAGATACCTACTGTTTTTTCCGTCTGGGAAGCAAAAAACCTCCAGTTTTTGTAGGATATGACTGATCTCATCTTAGAATCATGGAATGGCTTGGATTGGAAGAGACCTCAGAATTCATCTAGTTCCAACCTTCCTGACATGGACTGGTTGCCAGCCACTGAATCAAAGACCAAATCAGCCTGCCCAGAGCCACATGCAACCTGGCTTAGATCAACTCCAGGGATGGGGCATTTCTTTTGGTTCTTTGCAGCGTCCTGTATTTTCTTCATTTTTATGGGAGTGAATTATCCAACCTCTTCTACAAAACTCAGGTGTACTTACCTGGCTTGGCAGTGGGCCATAGCAAGTGAAGGTTGCAGAGAGTGTATGGAAGATGGATTGAGTATGGACACTGTGCTGCCATGTCAGCTCATGTGGTTTGGAGCCGAGAACAAACCTGGCATGTGTGTACCCCTGAAAGATTGAGTCTTTCAT
This sequence comes from Meleagris gallopavo, assembly GCF_905368555.1. NCBI lineage: Eukaryota > Metazoa > Chordata > Aves > Galliformes > Phasianidae > Meleagris > Meleagris gallopavo. The sequence goes on from NC_139404.1 coordinate 2,588,836, forward strand.
GCTTTTTACAAATACTCCTGAAAATACTAAAAGCTTAGAAAAACAAACAAGCAGTGCTCCCCCCTGCCTAAACAACAGCAGCAAAACCCCTCAAGGTTCATTGAAAAGGGAAAGGGAACCTGCAGGATTTATGGCATCTGCAGTGACCGGGGGCTCTGCCAGCAACTGCAGAGTTATGAGTGGATGAGCAGCCCAGTCTCTCATTGGGATCGCACATCTGACAGCCGCAGTGATCCTGGGGCTTGCTCTGGTGTTATCCTGGAGTATTCTGCCATTGCATGTGGGCAGGGCTTTATGTCGTATCATCATATCACTGTGCAAGCAGCACTCAGGGTGACAGGGCACAATTCAGCAGTAAATTCTTGAGTGCTCATCATGCTTCCAGGTGACTTGGAGAATCAAGTTAGTAGCATGGGACAGATTAAAGAAGAAAGGAAGTATGCAAAGATGCAATCAAGATATATTCAGAAGTGCTTAGGTGGATGATTCCCAGTTGCAGGAGGTCTTTATATCCAGGAACTTGCAATCAGAACGTAACTAGTAACTGGAGCAGGGAGATGTCAGAAGGGAAAGCACGGAAAGGAGTGGCTTCCTTACAGGGATCTGAGAACAGGTGGTTGATCAGAAAGGGCAGCTCAAACTGGGGACAATATGGAGGAGAGCACAGAGAGCACAGGAGAGCAGCTGATTGCTGCATAACCTTAGGCAAAACACATCACTCTCTGCATGCCTCCTACACTCTTCCTCGTGTAGCCTGTGAGTTCTTCAGGGAATGGACTGTCACTTGCAATGAGCACGTCCCGCACTTTGGCACTTTGATTTCATCTCAAGGCTTCATGGGCAACTGAACCATCAGTTCCAAGCTGGATGTTTGGAGCCCCACCACAGAATGGGGGTTGGAGCTCAACAGTCTTTCAAGGTCCCTTCTGACCTAAGCCCTTCTATGATTCTGTGTTGTTGGCGTTCAGCTGCTTTCATGTGCAAAATTTCCACTTGTAAAACTTCACCACCAGTGCAAGTGCTGGCTGCTTCCACGTGATCGTTTGAGTTTGAAAGGGACCCTTAAAGGTCTTCTGTTCCAACTCTCCTACACTCAACAGGAGCACCTACAGCTAGAGCAGGTTGTTCTGAGCCCCATCCAGCCTGACCATGAGTGTCTCCAGGGATGAGACATCCACCACCTCTCTGGGCAACCTGTTCTAGTGACTCATCATCCTTAGTGTAAGAAAAACTTCTTCCTTATATCCAAGACTAAACCTTCCCTCTTTGTGCAAGGTTTTTGGCTGAGCTCTTTCAACACACAGCTTTTCATAGACTCGCATGCATCTGTGATTTCCCCGCCGTGTGGAAGACAGGAATGCCGAGCCTTGGCCTCCCTGCCCCCTCCCAACAGGTTGACCATAAATTAGGTTCTGATGTGGGTATTGAATTTCACTCCAGCTGCTGGAGCTGTGGCACATCTGTGGTCCTCCTGTGGTTAATGGCTCCACAAAAATGAAGCAATAAAGGTTATGATGGCTGTGTTTTAACCTCCTGGCCCTCGTTCTATTCGACAGGAGTGTTTCTCGGGAACAGTTAAAAAACCCTCTGCTTGCATTTTAAACATCTCCCAGCGATGTGCAGTTTCTGAGCAGCTTTTTATTAAGTGATTTTGCTTTTGAAATTTACCAAAGCTGAAGCTTTTTTTTCCCCCCTTTTTCTGTCTTTCTGTAACAAAAGATGAATTGACTCTCTTTAAAATAAACAAACCCATCTCTAAATTATGCTGTGATTTAACATTTACATACAACGCTGAAGTCTGAGCAAATAGAGAATGGAAAAATTATCCCCTTAGCTTGAACTCTTTCAGTGGAAGTCTGTAATACACTTCTAAGGGATGGAGGCACGCATCTGGGGGAGTGATTTGTTTGCAAAGAACAATTCACAGCTCTCGTCAGTAATGAGCCCTTCAAGGAAGAGCAGTTCCATCTTCCTAGAAATATACCATCCGTTGTGAGAAGAGAATGGTGGCTTTGAGGCCTGCGCTTTGAGTGAGAAACATTGGAATTCGGGGCCTGGACTTTGAGTCAGAAATGTTGGAATTCAGTTTTCTTAAGTCTTCTTAAAAATCTTGCTGTCTTTAAAAGGATGGTGAAATCTTAGCACTCCAACCAAGATTGTGGTCATCTCTGTTTCATGTTGTGGATGCTACTGAATGAGGCTGCTCAGATTTTCCTGCTGTAGGTTTTGGCTGCCTAGTAGGTCAAATCAATAACATACTTATTCTCCTGACAGGTATGGAAGTGATACTATCCCTGAGTTGCAGAGAGGGCAAAGCCATTCAAGCTATGGACTTGAATGCTTGAAGTGGATTTACCTGGAAAAGAGGTATTTAAGAAAGCGGTTTGGATCACTTCCTAGACAGGTTGCCCAGGCTTATATAGATAGAGGAGTTCAAAGCATTTCTTGTATTGTTCCCTGGAGATAACTGACCATCTATTTCCTATGTGAGTAACTCAAATGCTTAAGGGGAGTGTGATGAAGTGCCCTGCCAGTGCAGACACGTGCAGCAGTATGTGACTTAAGGTGAGGCATTGCAGCAGAAAGCCTGAATGTGACTTGCAGTCAGGGGATGGCAATGAGTTGCACAGGCTACGAAGTTTGTGGCATAGAAGAGGGGATTACTTCGGGGCCCTGGGATGACAATGGGATTATTCCCTTTAACAAATCATCGTGCCACAGTTGGGAAAGAAGGGTTTTTCCTGACCCTGTATTTTTCTTTACCTCTGATCATGTGTAGATCTCCTCTTCTTCAAAATCTGCTGTTAGTGCTTGATGTGCCACATTCTTGCAGCAGCAAGTAAGGCATGCTAGCCACCCACTTGGAGAAGATAAACAAGCTCTCATTTATTTATTTAACTCCCTTGCTATTAATTGCCAGGGATAACCCTTTGCTTGGATGTTATGAAGCATACTGACTTCCTCTCTTACGAGCTTTCCAAGAGACTTGTTGCTTAAGCACACTCAGCAAAAATGTTGAGAAGGGCCCTGGGACAGTTTTTGTGGAACATGGGGGCTGGTGTTAGAGCTAATGAGCTTATGATGTGATTTATATTGCTATCTCTAGTGGCTCTCTCCTTTGCCACCGTGTCCAGCCTGTCTGCAATTAGGAACAAGGTCTGTGACACTGTGCTTAATGCTAATCCTCAGTGAGACGAAAATGGCTGTTTTTCACTGAATGTGGTAGAAACTCATGATTTGCCAAAACAGAAACTTTCTTTTTTTTTACTTCTTTATGGCTTGAATTCTTCAGAAGTCTCCAGAGACTTACTGTTTATTTATTTATTTCTTAGCAGGACTGCCTCCTGTTTTTTTTAGATACTTAGAAATTTGAATAGTTTTAGCATGGGTAGTTCAGCCTATAATCCTCACCATAGGTAATTCATACAGTGATGGCGTAGGATGTCAAAAAAAAAAAAAAGAAAAGGAAGAGTATTGAGATGGTGCTGATAGATGAGGGCACTGAGAACTGAGCCATATCACTCATCTGTCCAAAGTAGCTCTTGCATTGTATCTGTATGAGGTCAGCAGCAATGCAAAGTGCAATTCTAAGATGCAAGGCAACCTCTGCTGATGATTCCCCTTATTTGTGATCAGTCAAATCAGAGAATGCAAGTGTAGAACTGACCTCAGGAATTCTGGTATTCTTTGTTCCAAAGAAAAGCTTGTGTAGCTAAACCATAGAGGTTAACATGTCTAGGGTGGCATCTCAAGAGAGAACTCTGCAGTTTGGTGGTCTCTGATTGACTTGGAACATTTCTCAATGTTGGATTTGAGAGTTTTGTGCTTGTTTTATTTTAATAAATGCCTAAACCAGGAGTTGGACTCTGTGATCCTTATGGATCCCATTCCAACTTGGGATATTCTATTATTCTGTGAACATAGTCTTCTGTGGGATTGTCCAGCCAATGTCAGAAAGCTCACTTGAACTATCCATTCACTTGAGGAGTCCTATCGACTTCCTGCAATCCATTATTGCCACCTTTCTTCCGTACCATAATATCACCCAAGTTTTTTTTTTTTTTTGCACTGGAAACTTTAAATGAATAGAGATATTAATTGGTATCATTACGACAAATGGTCCTAGTCACACTGCAATTCAAGTGAACATTTCATGTTGCCATTTAAATGATGAAATTTTTTTTTTTTAAAGCCACTGACAGCTACTTGTGTTTAATTCATTTTGATTTCGTTAGGAGGGGGAAGTTATCGGGATTGCATCATTAAAAATGCATGCTTGGGTTACTCATGCATGTTTCACATATCCCTGTGTATGATCCATCATAATTCTCCATTAGCCAATGAAGGTAGCAAGTGGAAAGGGGCTGCCGAGCATACACATAATTCAATTACATCCATGACGTCACATTGATTGGATTCTTAATGACATCTCCAAGCTGTGCTCTGAGCAGGGCTTGGTGAAATGAGACTTTCCACCGAGGCTGCTTGTCCTTGGGAGCCCAAGGTTTGTGTCACCACCCCACATTTGCAGAAGATTGGATCCAATAGGAACTAGGCAGCTGCTTTGGAGCTGCTCTGCAGCTGGAGATGAAGGCCAAGTGTGAGCTAGCTCAGATGTTATCGCACAAACCACTGACCTTGACTTCTATAGCAACTTAGCAACTGTGCTGCTTGGACTGTAATAAAGATATAAGATGTTCTCCCTGGTGTTCACTGGTATTATTAAAATACATGTACACCAGTTCCTGTGACAGGGGAACAATGTGTCATGCTGAAACAAGTCATAATTTGGTGCAACTGCTCACAGTGGAACACCAGTTTGCTTAAAGCCTCTTCTAGAAGATGGGTGGCTGTGGAGCAGCGTGCAGCATTTCCTGCAAGGGAGTGAGGTAGGAGATGAAACTGGTGGTATGTTTCTCTGTTCTACTGTAGCAGAGTGTTTCTAGGACTGTATTTGGTCTTCTTTTAGTATGTGTAGTCTTGAAACAGAGGTGCCTCTTGCTTTTTTGGGGTGGGGACTCACACCAAGCAAAGATGGGGAACACTCACAGACAGTGGGACTGTCAGCTCCATCTTTGGGAGCCCACCAGCAAGTCCATCCCTGTTGCTGTGACCAGAGTCAGTATTTGAATGCTTTGTCTCAGGTGTGTTTGCATCAGTAATTCTACCTTCCTCCCTCCTCTCCTTCAATACTGTCTTTCACCCCTTTAGTAAAATGTATCTCCCTCCTTTCCAGAGCCTGCCCTTGATCTATGTGACGTGGAAGTGCCTTTCCTAGGGCACTGGACAGAGGTCAGGTAATACAGCAATGTCCATTATGCCACAAAAAAGATTGAGGGCCTGGAGTATCTCCCGTATGAGGAAAGGCTGAGTAACCTGTGTGTATTCAGCCTGGAGAAAAGAAGGCTGAGAGGGGATCAGATAAACATTTATAAATATCTAAGGGGAGGTAGAAGGCAAACGGATGAGCCCAGGTTCTTCTCAGTGGTGTGTATTGATAGGACAAGGAGTAATGGCCTAAAACTTGAACATCAGAAGTTCTGTGCTAACATGTGGAAAATGTGGTTTTGGACATTTTAGATTAGTCAAGTGGAGCAAGGATTGTTGATGCAGAGCCTTTCTTGATGCTCCTTGAAAAGAAAGAAATAAGAAGGCTCTGCATCCCTCATTGCTTCCTATTTTAATGTATTGATAATAACTTGCTCTCCATGAATGTGTACTTCACTCCTACATTCCTCAGCATTTTTTAAGCTCTAGTGAATAACAGCTCAACAGCAGGTTGTCTTCATTTTGTTGGTAGTAGAACGCAGGCCCAGAGAACTTAAAAGGCCTGATTGAGTGGTTGGCAATCCTACCTGTGGCTGGGGGTTGGAGTCCGATGATCTTTAAGACCCCTTCCTATCTAGGCCATACTCTGATTCTATGATATAATATGATTCTTTCAGATTAGGGAGAAGAAATCATTTCTACTTCTGACTTCTAGACCTCTGTTTTAAGTGCAAAAGCATTCAAACTACCAATCATATTGATTTTCAATTACTGCTCAAATGGAAGTGGTTGCAGCTTTGTGTTAACTCTCAGGAGACTTTACCCTGTCATCTCTAGTGAAGATAAGGGCTAAAATTCTGTATTGCTTGTGCTGACGTGGCATGTGGTTGTGTGGCTGAAATTCACTCCTGAGTAGAAGTGGGGAAGTTGTCTGGCTTTTGCCACAGCTTGTTAAAATAATAAAATCTCTCTTCACGGAGATGAGATGCTGCTGGTGTAGTATGAGACAGGGCAGCACAAAGAAAGCATGGCTATAAATACAGGGCTATTGTGATGGTGATACAGAGTTATTGTTGGCGTGAGCATGGGGTATTTTTAAATAGTTCGAGGAGACTTATTTTAAATGGCAGCTGTGCTGAACCTGCTGGCACATTGTGGATAGAACTGGATTAGCTGGGAGAAAGCAGATGAAAGTTGGATGATGCAAAACTCAAACCCTTCCTTTGATTTTTAGGTTTGTTGGTATTTGCCAACCACTACCATGGGCAGGTGACTGTGTGTGTTCATACATAAACACACGGTACTTTTTGTGGTGCCATACAAACACAAATACCTTTAGAGGATAGTTTTCTTGTTCGATCCCTCAGTTCTTTCCCTTCACAGAATGGCCTGGATTGGAAGGGACCTCAAGGATCACGAATCTCCAGCCTTCCCTTTTGGAGATGTAAAAGAGTTAAAAGTATTGTAGACCCAGGTTAGGATTATGGCATGTTCCTTGCAGAAATGAAATTAATAGATTATAATTGCCAGCAGCCTGGCTGAGTTCTAGAACCAATCCCATGAGATCTGGACTCATTGTGGACTTCATTTGCACTGAACCACATCTTTGTTCATATCTCCGTCCCCTTCTTCCAAACCAGTGTGTTTATTCCATCAGCTTTATGTGACAGTCACTGATGATATCATTTGCAACAGCTTGACCACAGCCAGGCAACCGAAGCGTTGGGTTACCATCACTTGCTCCATTCCAGTTCCTCCCTGCTGAATCAAAAGGTGCAGCAGGGCTGTATATTCAGACCAGGGTTATGGTGATGACCCTGAACCATTGATGTCCTGGGTGCAGTGCCTGTCCCCATCCCTACCTCAGGTCACAGTCTAGTAGGAGTGACCTGTAGCCAGGGCCTGAAGTGCTCTCTGTAGGAAACTTCCTGTAAGGAGTAAAGGTGATATCCTCCTGGGGAATGTTGTTCTCCTTTTCATCTACCTTAAGCCAAGACATATTGTTCATAATATTAACAGTATGCATCATAACTGGCCACATCTTGGATTGCTGCCCTCTTGAGGATCTAGCAGATCTGTTAAGGGTGCTGCAAAGAAGTGCTAAGCATCCCTGAAAGTTAGGAGGAGAGGATTTCAGCTACATGGAAACAGGATTCCCCTTGGTAACGGTAGTGGACTGCTGTGCACAGACAACTTTATCTCACATCTTCCCCCTTATCAGCCACATCTGGCAGTATCACATTTGTTACATCTCTTCCTTGTGATGCTGACATGAGAGGATGTCTCCCAGGGTTATTAACAAGTGAAAAAGTAGGAAATTAGCAAATCTCTGACACATGAATCCCATTGACTTTTTTCTTTCCAGCCTGAATGCCAGTTTTCTTGTGTCCCAGAGCTGTGAGAACAGCACAGGTGACCATAACACTCCCCTTGGTGTTGCCTCTGTGCTGCCTCATGTTTCTCTGACATCAAGTGACAGTCCCTTATTCGGGACTCATCTGGAAGATGCAAACTCTGATCATATGCACTGGCAGTAACCGGAGGCCAGATTAGTATTCTATTCTAGTATGTAAGACTATATATCTACTTCTTTTTCTATTCTTTTTTGGCATATAAAAGCTATATACCCACTCTTCTTTACTATATAAAAATTACATATCTCACTTTTTTCGTATGTAAAAACTGTATGTCTATTCTTTTCTATTCTTGTATGTAGAAACTAGCTGAGTGCTTTTTGCATGGAAGACTGCTAAGAATTTTTTCTTTGTAGTCTGAATGCACATAAGAAGGAATGTGAAGGGGTAATAGAAGTAGAAGCTTTGCAGCTTGACTACACCATCCCTTTCTGTGCTTATTGAGTATCAGTTAGAAACAGCTCCCTGCAGAGGCTTTGCATCCTGGTGGGAGGTCCTTGACTTCCCAGAAGTGCCAAATATAAGCTGGCCTGAGTTCATCCCCTTCTCTCACTGCATCTTGCAGCTCCTGGAGCATTATCACTCTTGCAAGAGCAGTGTAACTACTGAGAACTCTCTCTTCCCTCTGCCACACTGGTGAAATGCCTGTTGTGATGCTCCAAGCTTTTGTTTTTTGCATGAGCTGGGTTGGGGTGAACTTGGTGAGACCTCCAGAACATCATTAATAAGTTAGGAGAAAAGCTTCTTCTGGTGCTCAGAGCATACACAAGTGGAGAAAACAGGCTTGGTGCTCAAACTGTGTGTGTAGTGGTGTTTTGTACCCTCTTTATTTGCAGCATTGGTTGAAATGTTGACTTTTCACATGGGTCCACCTGTCCTGGTGTTTCAGGAATCATGGTTGGCTTAAAATGAGTGGCTTACAGTCCCTCCAGCGACTCCTATGAGTGTTTTGGTGGACTGTTTTGACTACCCAGCGTCTACAGGACTTGTTGCCTCAACCATAATATCCACAAACTGAATTGTTCATGATTCACTTTGGGGTCTCCTGAATGCTTCTGCCATCTTAGCCTCTCATTGCTCAAGGCTCCAGTTTATAGGAGAGAGCTTTAAAAGCCACAATGGATGGTGTAGTCATCTCAATTCACTGCCTGAACAGCCCAGCCTGCATGGCCCCATGGCTATTTCTGTGTCTTACAAGTAGAAGTTTTACTAGGAAATGAAAAATCTCCAAGGTTAAGCTGCAGATACGCTTTGTGCTCTTCCTAGAACCATCATTATGAAATAATTACTGAAAGAAGGAACTACTTTTCTTTATCTGGGAACATCTGTGCTCTCTTTCTCTTTGTGTGCTTCTTGGTTTTCGGTTTCTTGTTGATGGGCAGCCACACCATTCCCCACATTTGGACACTGGTGTGGTTGGTGGGACCTCTGTTATCTTCTCTGCAGCTGTTTGCTCCTCCTGACTTCCCTCATCCTATTTTTCCTGTATGGCTTTCAGAGTCTGTTGTCACTGGGATTTCACTCATGTCACTGTGGAGGGTCATTTGCCAGTCATCCCTCTGCAGTTATTTCTGCACAGATGGCGTTTTCTAATGAAAAATAGTTTAATAGGGATGCATTGTTGGTTGAACTTGAAGATCTTGGAGGTCTTTTCCAACCTTAATGTTTCTATTAAGCCCAAAACTCACCTTCTTCATTTCCAGCACTGCTAGAGTAGCACCTGATTTCTTTCCTTGGTGTCACTTCAAAGCAGGGCAGGGAAGAAGGTACATCAGTGTCCTCTTCAAAACATGACTTACTCCATGAGAATGAGTTTTATGACCTCTCTCTCATCCATGTGTTACATTAGAATTTGCTGAAGGGCCAGAGAGCAGAACTCTGCCATGCTACACAGCACTGTAAAAGTGAAAGAGACATTTTGGTCAAATCCAGGCTACTGACATTGCTGGCACCATTCTGTTGGAATCTGTTTGAAAGCTTTGAAGACATCGTCATCACCTTAATTCACTTTTTCTGGTTGTTCAGACCCAAAGTTTCTTGATGCTGGTGGGACAAATAAGCTGGTGGCTCCAATGGGCTACAGTTGGTAAATGGGAAGGACTGAGGATGCTAAACCACAGACACCAAAACCCCCTAGCTGAGCAAAGGTAGATGCAGAAACATGCCTCCTCCAGCAACCTGTGTCCTCACTGGACCACGTGGATGACATACTGGACCAGGCATATCCAACCTGTGGGCTGCCTGCAGCCTGAGATGGCCAACACTGGGTCCGCCATGCACCATCATGGCAGTGACTTTGAGTGGTCTGGCCTTGGATGCTCACTCAGCAACAGCCACACATTGATGTCTGGGATTAAACCAGGATATGGGGAAGGTACAGTGCTGTGCTAACTGAAGTGGTGGCAAATAATTTTATGGATTTTGATACACTGGCGAAACACAGTCCTGTGAACAGTGAAAAATACACAGAAAGCTGTGCTTTCTGTTGTGATAAAGGAATTTAAGATTTCCAGATTGCCAAAAAAAAACATCAATTTTTTTGTATATCTGTTATTCTATTTTCAGTAGATATAAGTACTGTATCTGCAAATTTTCAAATGGAACTTACGGAGTTGCATTCAGATATTCAGCTCAAAAATTTGATAGTATCTCTATATCAGACTTATAAGACCTCTCTTACCAGAGGAAAATACCCTTCACTTCACAATCACAATCACTTTTTGGCAATATTTACCTTTGTGAACAACTCTATTCAAGGATGAAGTACAGGAAGAGTAAAATTTCTGTAGAAATCTGATGAACACCTTGAGAGCTCACTGAGAATTGCAGTTACTTCCATCAAACCAGGCTGATGCATTAGTTTCACAACAACAGGATCAGGTCATGTATCCCACTCATTTTATGTTTTTGTTGCTCTCTGTTTTAATAAAAATATATATAAGCAACAAAACTTGTTGTAATATGCACTAACTGTATAACATTTTATACGTGGCCCAAAACAACTCCTCTTTGCTCAGTGCGGCCTAGGAAAGCCAAAGGCTTTGACACACGTATTGTAGAAGCTGGGTCAAAATTACTTTACTGCTCTGCAAGGGCCATGTCACATCTCCGTGTGCAAAGCTGGTGCAACCAGGAGCACCAAAGACTGCATTTTGCACAGTTTTAAGGGGATGTTCAAAAGCAGTGCTATGACAGACAGGACTTGCAGTGATAGCCTCAAAGCTGTTGGCTGCAGTTGGCTGATGTGCCTCCAGCCTTGGAGTGATGTGTGACAATCAATGCTCACCTATCAGTGCTAGGGAACAGCACTTGAACCTGCCTCTCCTCTGGCCACTCCATAAACAGCAGCAAAAAAAAGCTATTGGACACATCTTGCCTAGAACTGCCTCTGCCAAAAATATTTAATACAGACATATGCTCACCTCACTCACATTCACAGAGCAGACAAATTTGATGGAAGGGTTCGTTAGCAGAGACAGCGGAAAACATGCTCCTACTCTGATTTTGTTCTGAAGATGAGGATGGTTGTTTTTTTCCCCATTTTTATTCTTTTTTTTTTTTCCTCAGTGCATTTCTGATGGCTGTTTTACATTTTGCTCTGCATTCTGGAGGAGCTGACTCAGCAGTTCAGCATGCAGTCGCTGCTCGGAGGAACTTGCACTGGTGTTGTTTATTATTTTGAGCACAGCCAGTTCTTCTTTGCAATTAATTGGCAGGCAGGAAATGCTTCTTGGCCTTTTTAGATGACTAGGTCTGGTTCTGGGACCTTGCTGTCGAGGAGGGGAAGCTCATAGGAAACTTGCATTTGAGTGATTAGCAAACAAAAAATAATTTCAGTGCAAATGCATCTCTTCATATTTGAGTTGTCAAATACTCTGAGTAATGATCATGTTTTAAATATAGTTTATAACTTTCTTCTTATGCGTATGCTGCCTACTGTAGCTGCGTTGTGGAATATACATACAGTGTGGCTATGTGAATAAATGATGGAGCTCCATAATTACACCTAGGGAGGAAGAGATCTGTCTGTTTATTTTTATATATGTTTGTGTATTTAAAGAAAGGCTATTACGCAGATGGAATCTCTTTTAGCTCTCAATTTAATAATAATTAGAGTTTAATTACGCTGTGACAACTTTATTTTATTTCATCTTATTTTATTTTAGTTATCTCTAATAACTGCTAATTTTCCAAGCTGGAAAGGTCATGGCACAGATGTGGATAAACACATCGTTAACTGGATGTAGTCACTAAACCCACTCTCCAGTAGTAGTGATATTAAGCACAGTAAGAGTGCAAGGACTGGGAAAACAGTCTTATCACTACTGCCTGTGATCATGGGAATTAATGGCAGTGATTAAAGATCGGACTGCAGGGTTTGAATCGAACAAGTTTTGATGGGGGTTAAATTCCAATAAGTGCAGTTTAAGTGCAGGATCTATTTTATAAGACACAAACCACTCGTTATTCACCAGTATCAGCTCAGCCAGCTCTTCAGTTTTGATTTGATTTTTTTGATTCTTTTTTTTTTTATTTTTGATTCTGTCATCTATTCCCATCCTTGTTATTGTTGTAGAATTGTAGAATTATGAAGGGTGGAAAAGACCTCTAAGGTCATTTAGTCCAACTATCCATTCACCAATACAGCCCACTAAACCTTGTCTCTAAGTACCACATCGACCTTCTTTTGAACACCTTCAGGGATGGTGATTCCATCACCTCCCTGGGCAGCCTCTTCCAGTGCCCAACCATTCTTTCTGAGAAGAAATTTTTCCTAGTGTCCAACCTGATGTGTTCAGGTGCGATGTGTTCAACAAAATTTACCTGAGCTTGTTGCCTGGAGCTGGGATGCAGCAGAAGGAAAATCAATCTGTGCTTAACCCAATCCTTGTGCCATAAAAACCCAAAACAGGCCTTAGATGGACTTAATATCATTGAGGTCTTGTTCTAAACTTGTGACTGAGACCCTTGCTTCATTTTGACTCGTTTGAAAAAAAGTTGATTGACCACAGAGAGGTGGAGCTGAGTGATTGCAGAGGAGTGAAAGCAAAGCCCTTACAATCGTCTTGGAGTAGGGGTATTGTAGAATCATAGAATCATTAAGATTGGAAAAGACCACTGAGGTAATCAAGTCCAATGATCAACCCGTCACTGCCATGCCCACTAAACCATGTCTCTCAGTTCCACATCTATTCCTTTTTCTTGAAAAGCTACCCTTTTTTCTTGAAAAATATTCAGGAAAAGTCTTTAACGACACTGCCAGGGATGGAGCCTGTGCATGAGGAGGGGATGAGTGAGTGGAGGAGCTGGTGCCTTTGCCAAGGATTAACTGGAGAGGGAAGGTAATCCCAAGCCAACAGGTAGGCCAGCCTGAACTCGGAGGATGGAGAACCCTTCTCAAGTGTAGGATTAAGCTGCTGAGGTGCCAATACATCACAGCAAAGCTGTTTATTTTGGATGAGTGTCTAGGCTGCATGTAAAGATTGTGTTTGTTTTAGCTAAATGGGGAAAATCCTGGTCCTGTTGAAACTGATGTTGGAGCAAACAGCACCATGGATGTCTGCCCACACCAGGAGAGTTTTTTTGGGAGAGTCTTTTTGGAAGAGTGTTGGTGGGAGGAGGGGTATGGGTATTTTTTTCTCACCTGTTTCCCTTGAGCTTTCTGCACCATTGCTCACATCTCAGTTATCTCCACTACACTTTTTTTTTTTTTTTTTCCCTCCGAACTCCTCCCCACCAACTGTACTGACTGCTGAGGAAATAAAGCAGGGCCTGACACATTTCTTTCTGTCTGCTGCTCTCCTGCATGGCTGGGCTTCTCTCACCTGCCTGCTGGGAAGAGCAGGCGTGGGAGCAGCTTTGCTTTCTGGGCTCATACAACATGATCCTATTCTGAAGTGGCACATGGGTGAAAGACAGAGAAGATCCTTCACCCTTGACCCAGTGTTTCAGGGAATACTGCTTGAATTTTCTGCTTGAACGGTGTTTTCAGCATTCAGTTTCTCGAGAGTAGGTGTTTCTGCAAATAAGAAATAGGACTGAGCTGGTGCAGCTCTGAGCTTGTGCTGCCCTATGCATCTGTGACCAAGCTCTTGGCCATGGTTGCTCTTTTTCTCATAACCCTTTGGACATCAACAGCGTCTTTCAGACTGTCTCACATACGACTGATTTTTATTTCAGCCTCCCACAAACTATACTGTAACCTACAGTCTTGAGAGGCTTTTTGCATGCGCAGGCTGGTCCCGAATGGTGCTACAAGTATCAAGAAAAGAAGTAGGGTAGCATGAGCTTCCTTTAGGGAAGCTCTGGAGTTCCGGCCCTCCCTCCTTTCACATCCCATTGTTTGAAAACCCGTTTGCAAGCAGCCAACGAGCCGTTGTGGCTGGCAGCACTGTGCAAACACCCTGTGCTTGTGCTGCTGTTTTACATTGATAATTCATCCCGAGATCAGCATTTAGAATTAATTCAATTAAAGGAGCCTCATTATTCATTTATGAGGAAGGGAGGCTTAATAAAGAGCTGTAGGTGGGGAACCTCTCTGTGTATGCTGTGCTGGGAAAGGAGTTTATTTCTAGCTAGATACCTCCATAGTGTCCCCTGGCTGGTGGCAGGGACGCGGACACCTCCTGGAACACCCTCCTCATTTGTCTATACAGCTCCAGTAATATCCCCATGTTTTGCCTTTCTGTCTAGATGTTTGATCAAAAAAGTACTGCTTTATGGTTTTCTTACAGGGCTATATTTTTCCTTTCCTGGGTTTTAACTTTCTGTCACTGTCCCAAATTCCCAGCCTTCAGCTCCCAGTCCTTAACAGGTGGAGCAGAGGCCTCTTAGTGGAGTAAGCAGCTCAGTGTTGGCCACACCTTTGGGCAGGGGACTTGCTCTTGCTGGATGAAAATATCCCAAACTGCTCTGTTTATCTGGAATGGACATGCTTGGGATATACATCAGATGAAAGAAGGGATCTGGTAATTATCAGTGGTGGTCAAACGAGGAGCTCTTCTCTCTTCCTTCTTCTGACCACTTTGAGCCTGTAGCTACTCTAGCTGTTCATATCATCAAAGAGAGCCTTTCCATCTGAGGGTTTGGGCTCATACAGCTATGTCTTTAGTTTTCCAAACAATGATTTTTAGCAATATTTGGCTCACATCGCTCAATGGGACTTCAGCTTTCCAAACACGTAGCAAGGATTTCTCCTGGGGTGAGCTGGCTACATAGGGAACTGCTCTATTTTTACGTTTGGGTCAGACTGAATTGTCTGGGCCTTGGGAATCTTGTCTGGCTGTGCTAGCAGGAGCCTTGAACCCCAGTGCCCTCGACGTTAGGGTTAATGTGCTTGGGAAATCAAAGTCCATCAAATGTCAACAATGCATCATATTACCTCGTGGGAAAAGCCACCCGTGAGAAGGATTTCTGGATGATTCTGCTTCACAGACCTTTTGCAACAGGTTGAGATTCTCTGTTAACCTTCAAGAGTGTGAAGCACCTTGCTAAGCCCAGCTCAAGGTGGCAGCTGCTGGCATCCCATGTTTCCTAAAACTGGCTTGACAGGGAGCTGTTCCTGGGCTCTGTCCTTTTCCTTCCTTATATCTGGGTAGAAACATATTTTGACAGGCCAGTGATGCAGAAAATAACTTGCTCTCCAACTGTTGCATCCCTTGACCCCAATTAGAATGTGGTGCATGTAGAAGTGTCAGCCTCTTGCTTTCTCTCCGCTCCACATCCCCCTGACCAAAATTCCCATTATAAAGATGACACCTGAGTACTTCACAGGGGAGAAATCATCACTGACCATACAGAGAATCAGAGTAGGTCTGTGGTCCAGCTCATCTGGTATTTTTCTGGCCAAGAAGAAGGTGCAAGAAAGCTGTCAGAAAGGAGTTATGAGATATTCCAGCCTGTGGGAATATTTCCCCTTGACCTATTTATATAGAGTTGGTTTATGCTTTGAAAAATGAAGCTGTGTGTCCTTTGTAGATCTCCTGCTTGGTATTTCTTTTCAACAGTTAATACTCCTATAAGCTAAAGCTGTGGAAGATGAATGAGGGAGTCAGTCCAGGGGCTGTATGTGAGAAACTGTTCTAGGATTCAGGTCCATCCTAGACTGCATTCCTCCATTCCCCCATGTCCCTGTTGTTCACATACAGGACCATTGGTAGCTTGTCTCCCTAGGAAGAACTGAATGGCAACGTCTTTATGTTACCTTATAGACACAGCAAAACAGCTCATGAAATTTCTCAGGACAAGAGAGAAGAAAATGGGACTAGAAGTGTGCCTGAGATGTATCCAAATCCACCTCCCACTGATCTGAATGTTGAGCTGTCAGTACTGCATGTCGGGTGCATTTCAAATCACATCTCCTTTGCTCTCTGATGCTTGCATCAAGTTATCTGTGTGTGATTCAATGGGATGGGAAGAGGACAGGTCTCCAGACTGTGACTCATTCAGTCTTTTCCTCCTACTGCTGTAATTGAGGTGGAAATCTCAGAAGATGGTAAAAGCTTCAGGCTTGTTAAAGATGCCATGCTTTGAGTATATGTGAATGAATCCAGGGCTCATTTTGAACCTGAGAGACAGGATAGGCTTGCTGTGATCTTACTGATTCTGCTTTTTGCAAAGTATCCGTCTCATGGAAGGGTCTGCATAGTGGTATGTTTCTAAATTCCCAGTATCAAGGGAGATATTGCATAGAGATCAGTGAGAAAATTATAGGCCTCCTCCTAAAAGTAACCATGCATCCAGTAATTAAATAGCACAAGGTGCTGGAGGACTTCAGCACAGCGCTTCTCTCTTCCTTTGTTACTCTGGAACTCTGACACTTGAATTATTTTGTAGGTGTTAAGCTCAGGGCAAGCGCAGGGGAAAAATGCTGGGCATATAGAGTGCATTTGTTCACAAATGTGCCTCCTTGTTATGGAGATGCCCCAGGATCTCCTTGTAAATACTGAGGATGACCACTGCCATGACTTCCCTCCCTATCAGACAGGATTCAGTGGCATGCACTGTGCTCTCTGGACACCAATACTGGATCCCTCTGCACTCCCTCTGACATCTGGTTTTATTAGACAGATGTTGGGTAGAAGGTGGAATGTCCTCTTACTTCACATGCTACAGCTCATAGCATCCATCACTACAGTGAGTTTTCCTGATCCAGTGGAGTTTCTAATAAGATTGGCCATCTCAACTTGATTATCTTTATGGATCCCTTACAACTCAGCATATTCTGTGACTTTTCTCTGCAATATAGGATGGCTAAAAGGTCCTTTACTGAAGGCTGGGTGTTGGCTGTCCCGCTCAAGATCTTCAAGTCGAGAGCAGCTTCAGAAATCATCCATTGCTGTTGGAGAGGAAATCCCACTGGAAGCTCAGTGAAGGAAGTCCAAGTTGTGGTCAGAATATTGTTCCATCACAATATTTTGATTTCAAGTAACCAGAGGTACAACTTGCACAAAACCAAAACAAAATAAAACAAAAAGACAGATTTGTTTGGTCATGTAGCACCAACAAATCTTTCATCCACTAAACACTGAACCACCACTGCTGTCGTGTGCAGCTTCCAAAGCAATCAAATGAAACACAGCCATCTCTTTCTTTTGTTATTTCTGTGTGAGGGCCGTCTGATGTCAAGGTGCTGTGCTGCCTCAGATCTGAGTGGGTCTTTAATATGAATGAAGTGGTTAACGTGCAGATGACAAGCAGCAGTGTGGTTCCAACTGAGCCGTGGTGACTTCACGCAGAAGGGACTTTTGTCTTTGCAGTTGGAACGAGTGGCAGCTAAAGATCTGCTTAATGATTTGTGCCATGAGAGAGTCAAAAATAATAAGGTAGGACAGAGCAGAGCCCTCTGAGCAGATCAATCACTTCCTTCATTTTTTCTTCTGTGCTCTCTGTTGGGATGCTAATAATGATTCCTTGTGGAGGGAGCATGTATCGCCACTTGAAGGAGAATGCTGTTATAAGTAAAAAGGTTCAGGACACCCCCACCACTCTCTACACTGACCCTCCTCTTTTATTTTATTTACAGTCTTCCCTAGAGAGGGTAACCTGAAGCAGAGAGAGGAGAACTGTTCTTGCGAACAGAGCTGTCAACAAAACCCTGCCTTTTGTCATTGGCTGGAGGGCTTAGAGCAGGGTGAAGAGTCGTAGCAATGTTTATTTTAGAGAAGATAAGCTTTAAGCAGAGTGTGTATATATACGTATATATATATATATGACATTAATCAGGGAATTTCTTCCTGTTAAAAAAGAAATTAACTACCCAGTTTTAACCTGAAAAATGTTGGTTGTTTGACAGTTGCTGGAAGAAAATATTTCTGGACGAAAAACTAAAGAACTCAAAACTCAAAAGTTGATTATGAAGGAGGGGAGAAGAGGAGTCAAAGTTTTCTAGCTGCAAAGAGTGATTTATTATCCGGCTATCTTTGCAAATGACAAAATAACTAATTAGATACAATTCATCATCAGAACTTGAAGCTGTCACTGGAATAATTTAGAATATCTTTCTGAACAATTCTTGTTCTCAAATTCTGATCTAAATGTTGCACAGCGGGTGCTGAGACCCAGTCAAACACACTGAAACACTGGAACAGGCTTCTGGAATTCTGCCCCCTATAGAGTTTTTTCTAATGAAAAGGGCATTTTAGAATGATGTTTTATACGGCAGAGATCTTTTCCCTTAAAGCATCAGCTATGATAATTATTTTTATGCAGATCCTGAGGCATAGAAGGATTAAATGATTTTTTCAAGGTCAAGCAGTGAGTCAAATGCAGAACTAGTGAATGAATGCCAGTCTTGATTCAGGGGCTGTTGGGATTACAAAGCTGGCCCTCACTTCCTTCATCACCAGAGGTCCCAGCATCCCCTAACCCAATTGTTTCTGTGTGAAGGGTACAACTCTGGGAAAAGATGGTAGGCTCCCAATATACATAGTTGGAATTAGCATGGCCTGCGTGAAGCTACTGATAAGTGTGCTGTCCTTCATGGGTCAACTCTATGGGGACAATTATGATGCGTAGCTTCTTTTTGGCTGTGATGTCACTCGGTATCCTGGGAGATAGCTGTGAGAAGAGTCAGGTGAAAGCTTTCAGTCAGTACTGGGGCCTGTCCTGTTTAATATCTTTGTTGATGACCTAGATGAGGCAACTGAGTGCACCCTCCGTAAGTCTGCAGGCACCAAGCTGGCAGGAAGCGTAAAATTGCCTGAAGGAAGGAAGGCCATACCGAGCGATCTGAACAGGCTGGATAGCTGGACTGAGGTCAGTGGCATGAAATTCAGCAAGACCAAGTGCTGAGTCTTGCACTTTGGCCACAACAACTCCAGGCAACACTACAGGCTTGGAGCAGAGTGGCTGGAAGACTGTATAGCGAAAATGGACCTGGGGGTATTGATTGACAGTTGGCTGAATGTGAGCCTACAGTGTGTCCAGGTGGCCAAAAATGTCAGTGGCATCCTGGCTTGTATCAGTGCAGCCAGTAGGAGCAGGGGAGTTATTGTCCCTCTGTATTCAGCCCTGGTGAGGCCGCACCTCAAATGCTGTGTTCAGTTTTGGGCCCCTCACTACAGAAAAAGCATTGAGGCCTTGGAGCGTGTCCAGAGAAGGGCAGTGAAGCTGTGAAAGAGTGTGGAGCACTGGGCTTATGGGGAGTGACTGAGGGAACTGGGATTGTGTCTGGCTTTTTTTGGCCTGCCTGTGTCCCAGAGGACTGAGACACTGAAGCGACTGCACCCTTGTTAGGTGAAGTCATGTAAGTCAACTGCATTCCTCTTTGGACTTGTGCTCCTGATATCCCTTCATGAATTACTAGCTATGGAAAAGACTTACAGCTACGAGACTGCAGCTTGTTTAGTCTCCTGGTCATTTCAGGTTTACTTTCAAATATGTTTTGCTCTGTTTTATGTGGCTTGAATGCTGGGCCTCCTGACATTTCCCCTGGGCCTCTCTCCTGCAGTCTGATAGATCTGGCTGTCAGGAAGTTATTCCTCATACACAGGCTACTTCTTATCTGTCTGTCACTTTTTCAACTCATTGGGCTAATAGTTTTCCCATTACAAGAGCTGTCTCTCTGTATCCTTTCGCCCTGGTCTCCCCAAGGGAACCTCTTTTTCCTTGCACTAAAGCATGGTCAGGTTATATGACTTTACAGGTCTTTTTCTCCTCTCTTGCTGCAATTTTTTGGAGTATAAGGAATTTTGGATCTCAAATGTGATGAACTCTGGCAGAGGGTAGAAAAGAATAGATCTGTTAGTATAAGCAATGGAGACAAGGATGTTCATAAATTCCACAGGTTTAGACACTCTCATAGAATTTGGATTTGTAGAGAAGGGGTGTAATAGGGTTTCTTCTGTTCTGGATGCACAGGGTTTCTGGAGACTTAGGGAGAAGCTGGGTTGTTTGCCATCCCTCGAGGTTTTTGAGGAAAGGGTGGACGTGGCACTGAAGGACATGGTTTAGTGGGCACGGTGGGGATGAGCTGATGGTTGGACTCGATGATCTTAGTGGTCTTTTCCAACTTTTATGATTCTGTATAATAGTTTCTCAGATTTGCAGCAGGATTTTCTAAGGATGAGAAGAGACAGAAAATAGTAAAATAATAGAAACGACAGCAACAACAAAAAAGAAAGATTACTTTTGATGCTCATCTGCGGAAATAATAAAAGGTAAAAGGCTCTTTCCCCATCCAAGGGGAAAGCCCAGGGCTGGGACACCCTGACTGAACTGTTCAGGCCACTCTATCTGCTCAGCGTTCATAAAGGCAGCTGTTCTTCCATCCAGGGTCCAGATGTGCACAGATGTGTGCAGTTCTGCCCCACATGCATCGACATTTGGCATCATCATCACTGTCCTGCATTCTCAGCCTCCTCTCCAGAGGACACCTCACCAGCCAAACAGCTGGGCTGGAGAGGAGAACACAGCGTTTGCTGCTGATTAAGCAATAATGAAACTAATAGCCTCTTAACATTCTTACATTAACAACAACGTCAGTGTGTCAGTATGTATTTACAATATAAGTTACACAAATGTCATTTTGGTACACTGAGCACTTCATATTTGCAATTCTCTGTCACAGCAATAAAATCAATCATCCACTCAGAGCAGATATGCACCCAGGAGAGATCAGTGTTTAATGGCGCTAGGCCAGGCTTCTGAAGATCTGTGTAGGAAGCAGATGAGCAGAGAAGGGCTCACATTCCTGAACTGTGATGCTCTTGGGTCTCTGTAAAAGACCTCTTTGGGTCCAGTCAAACGAAGGCTTGGTTGTCCACTCAGCAGCAGAAGGACTTTTGGGAAAACAAGTCATTCATCTCCTCTGCATGACACCACAGAAAGCTCCAAATCAGTGTGCTGCCCAACATTTCACACAATTTGGTTATAAACATCTGAAATAATTTTACATTACATTGAAGAAATTACTTCCTGCATAGCTTCCTAAATCCTGGGCATCCAAAGGCCCTTTTCCCTACCACCTGTCCTCTCTCTGTGCTGGTATCGAGTATGCATTGCCTAGATGTTCTAGTGCTTTGTTTTAAGTATTTGAATTAGTAACTTGATTTGATCTTGGCATCTCTAATTGGTCATTTGCAAGGAGTCATCATCCTTGGAGGTTTTCAAGATAATGGTGGATGTTGCATTCAGTGAAACAGTCTAGAGCTGTTACAGGCATGGATTGATGGTTGGACTGGATGATCTTATTGGTCTTTCCCACCTTAATGATTCTATGAGAATCAATCTCAAACATTATAGACCAGCTTTATAGGCTTGTGAAGGCACCTAATGAATTAAGGAGCTAAAATCTCACTCATTAAAGGCAGCATTAATGCTCTGAAATGTTCTGAGGACCTTGCAATATCGTGCAACTTCCACTGAAGGCAGTGCAAAGAAATCCTGCTAATTTCCACAGGAACTCAAAAGGTTCCTGAATGGGCTTTTAATCCTATTTTCTTATTTGATGAGAAGGTAGTTTGACTTCTGAAAGTTTCATATGGATTCCTCCTGTATCTGGAGACTCGGCTATGCAACACTGTGGGAGATTTATTTACTGTTGATGACCCTCTGTTCTCCTCTGCAAGATGCTAAACCTCACTATGCAGGGCAGGTATCTCAGATTCCATAATTTGCTTAGGTGTGTAAGATCCATTACTAAGGGTTTCTTTGCAGGTAAAGAACGCAACAGTGTTAGAAAGCATTTTGTAGTGTTTTCAGATAGTACGGCAACCATGGAAAAATCACATTTGTCTATTAAAAAGATAAAAACACATACAGGAAAAAGAAAGAAACCTAGCACTTAAAGGATTAAATAGTGCATTGACTGCCTACAGCATCAAGGGCCCTTTGAAGGTCTGGAGGTGGTGGAAGTGCATGTGCCCATGTGACACACAGCAGGCACTGAAGTCAATAGAATTACATGAGGAACAGATTTGAATTTGGCCCTTTGCTCCCTACTTTTGCTGTCTCATTACAATTTCAAGGTAAAGCATTATAAAGCATATATGGAACAAGAAAATATAGGCCCAGTTTAAGCCAATACACATGTCTGAGCTCCTGCAAGCTCTTGAGTCCTGGCAGAAGAACTGATGAGCAGGAGTGGTTTTGGTGAGAAGTCTTGAAAGGGTTCAAATCAACCAGAAGTGTCAGTCAAGTAGCTTTACAATACTGGGAAATCAATGCTGAATTCTCAAAGAGGAGCATGCAGGGAAAATCATACCATTTGTTTGCAATTCTAATACAATGAATCAACAGATCACTTGCAAAATGCTCCTAATGAAAATGCGCATAATAGATGTGCAGAAGCAAGAGGGAGAGAGACAAGGTAGCTGTGCTAGTGAGGAGAGGAGGATCTGAATTCAGGCTTTGCTGCTGAAATTTGAAATGTGAACATTTGTAGCAAGGATGGGTCTGACATCTACAGAGTCCTAGGAGAGGCTGGCAGTGACGGTTTTTGGCAGGGGTTTTAATAAAGAAGCAGTTGTTACGAGTGGGCCAACAGATATGCAGATATGGGAGCTTGGTATAAAGACAGAATGGATTACAGATGATCTGAAAATTGAGGGAGGTTGCCTAATAAATGGCCCCAACATTGTTCGTTTTTCATTTTCCTTTTTTCCTTTTTTCTTTTTCTGGTGATAAATCCACCTTTTTGTACAGTTCCTTTGTTTTGCTTAGGCTCAATTAGGAGGAATCCTTTCCACATAAAGTGGACAGGGATCAATCGTTCATTGAGTTTTCTGGTGCAAGAGCTAGAGAGATTCTCAAGAAGCTGGCAGGTGTCAGGCTCAAAACACACATGTCTGGGGAAATAAATCCATTTCTCCATTCATAAGAACTGCCTGACTGATAAAACTTAATGCTGTGGGGCATATTCTGGGTTCAGAAAAGCAACCAGACAAATGCCTAGCAAAGTAATCATAGGATCAGAGAACGACCAAAGTTGGAAAAGACCACCAAGATAATGTAGTCCAATCATTAACCCATCACCACCGTGCCCACTAACCATGTCCCTCAGTGCCACCAGCCACTGGAGGTCCATTAACTTTAAAATCTGCATATTTGCCTTGGGACATCCTTGAGCCTTAAACTCTTGGAAAGAGCATAGTGGGCACACATTGCTCTATGCTTACTCTATTCCTCTCTTGGCATCTCCTGGTGGTCATTGCTAGAGACAGCTTTTTTTTGCTGGCTGACTCTTTGACTGAACCCAGTAAAGCCATTCTTACTTCCTTCAAACCCAGGGTTATGTTCTCCTTCCTTGGTGAAGGCTGTGTGAGTAGACACCTTGCAACTTCTGCTCGGATGCAATGAGACTGCCCAAGCACTATGACTCCAAGTTGTCTCTTTGAGTTTAGAAATGTATCAGAGCAGACTTCAAACAGTGAGAAAGAGGATGATGTATTCCTGCAATGTTTATCATTCTTGTGTGCTTTTTTGCTCATTTTGTTGTTTGTTTTTTCCTTTTTTTTTTTTTTTCTTCTTTTTATAAGCTTAAGATCTGAACCAAAGCTCAAATTTCAGTTTTTCAGCCTCAGGCTGTTGGCTAGAAAGGAGATTTATTGTCACCTATGGATGAAGAAGGCAAAGAAGCAAGTTTTATTTCCAGTAATACAGAGGAAAACTTAGATTTTCTTACAAGTCTGAACAAAGAAATTAGGGCATTGCAGGAAAAGGGGTGATATGGGATGATCCATGGGGATGTGAATAAAATTTATGAGCTAGGAAACCGAAACTCGTGGCACTTGCACTCAGTGATCCTAATGGATCCCTTCCAACTTGGGATATTGTATGATCCTGTGAAACCCTAGTATTACCTGTGATTTGGGTTCTTTCTGGGAAAAGTGCTGTAGATGAAGAGCAAGCTGGTTCTGAGCACCAAGGTTATTCGTGAGTGATCTGGCTACTACATCTTACGGTGCCATAGAATCATAGAATCATAGAATGGCCTGGGTTGAAAAGGACCACAATAATCATCCAGTTTCAAACTCCCTGCTATGTGCAGGGTCACCAACCACCAGGCCAGGCTGCCCAGAGCCACATTCAGCCTGGCCTTGAATGCCTCCAGGGATGGGGCATCCACAGCCTCCTTAGGCAACCCATTCCAACCTGTCCAGTGTCCCATCCATCTAGATCATGACTGGAGTTGCTCATTAATAACTTCAGGATAATATGCGTGTTTAGGGAAGGATTCAAGGAAGTTACTACCTGTGATTAGTTGTTTAGATCTACAGCGATAGACTGGAAGTAAGCATGAGTTGGGAGTCCTGCTGTGTGGTCTGTTAATTTCACTGGTATATAAAAATGTACCAGAATGCAAGTCTAAAATGCTGAAATGATGTACCACATCACACCTATTAATTTTTAACTCAAAGTTTAAAGGATATCCATTGCTTTCTTCCTGAAAGGACTGGTGGGTAGTCGAAAAACAAATGCCTGGTGGAATTGGCCCAGAGCATTTCTAGTCTTTTCTTCCCTCCAATTTGTGTATTCTATCACTAAATATGCATTTCAGAATGATGGAAAACCTTCATGGATAACTTCTGATTCAGTATCAGTGAAGCTCTCTTCTCCTCGTACAGTAAGTTTCAAAGTAAGTTTCATGGATGCCTGAATTTCTTCCAAGACTTTTCATACCTGGCTCAGAAAAAGAGAAAGAACAGTTTCAGTTGCATTAAGTAGCACTTTTAAAGTCTCCCTCCACCTTTTCCAGGCAAAGGCAAACATGCAAAGGAGAACATAGTGTTTAGAGAGCATGCAGGCATTGGGAATCGCAGCAATTGAACTTACACTCTGCTCCACCTGCTACTGGAAATTTCCATCCAAAGAAGGCAGAAAAATGGGCGCTCTGACCCTTCTTTTCTCCTTGGAAATGTGATTTCCAAATGTCATTTGTTGATGAGCAGGACCAGTGTGTGTCAGGGCAGGTTTCTGCAAATTAATTTAATTTAATTTAATTTTTTTCCCCTAAAATAGTTATTCTTTCTCCCCTTTCTTTTCGTCTTTATTCATATCTTTCCCCTTCTGTCTCATCTTTCCATGGCACTCAGGTTCTTACATTTTCTCTTTTCCCCATTGCTTCCCTAAGCACATGAAGAAAAATGTACATTTCTAGCCTAGATATATTGGATATTAGGTTCTAGGGAACAATGAGGAAAGACCCTATGATGAAGAATACACATAGAAAAACATTCAGGGAGAAAAAATCAGGAAAACAAACTCTTGTATCATCAGGGGAATCCCAATCTCCCCTTTAGCTAGACACTTCAACTGCATAAGCTGTCCTGGGGAATTGCCTTTGCTTCCGCTTGCTGGAACCAAAAAGCTTGTGGAATAAGCTCTGATTTCAGGCAAAAGTATATTGCTTAAAATGCAGCATATTTCATCTATGTTGGAAGCTGTAAAATTCAAGGTTCTTGGTGATCCTCATCATTCATTTCCCCAGTTTCCAACAGTGTGTGTTATAAGGAAAAGTTTTGAAAGAATTTTAAACTTTGGTCCTCAGATTGGAAAGCAGACTCAGAACATCGGTATTCATGGTGAAATTTTAATGTGGTCCGCAGGGAAGGTTTTTTTCAGAGGAAAAAAAGAAGCTTTTTATATGCTTCATAATGGTTTGGGGTGAATATGATGCTGTGGGATTTGTCCAGGCCGTTCTTTTAGTGCGGTGGGGTTGAACTGCTCCCTTACACAAATTGCAGCCCTAGCTCAGCTCTTGACAGTCTCTTCTAAGACCCCATATCTTAATTCTGGTTTGCATTCCTTTCAATCTTAGTTTTTTGACTTTTTTTTTTTTTTTTCTTGGGAGTCTGTTGTGGTCTCTCAACATCCCTAAAGGCAGGGAAATAGCTGCTGTCTCCTGGGAAGATGGAAATGCCCCATCCATGGTGCTGTTCAAAGTCACGCTGGACTAGGCTCGGAGCACCTGATCTAGCTGTAGATGTCCCTTTTCATTGCAGGGGAATTGGACTAGATGTCTTTGGAGGGTCCCTTCCAACTGAAATGATTCCGTGGTTCTGTGAAAGTGGGAAGGCAGGATTTTGCAGTCTCCGTCGGCCATGTTTTGGAGAGCAATGCCAGAATAGGTGGACTGAAGCTGGATTAATTGCTGACTCCTTCAAGATGAAGGAAAAAACCAAAAGACCTTGATTATTTTGTGGTTTTGTATGAAGGATAAGTGCTACGATAGGCTATTTGACAGCAAGGCCTTGGCATTGTTACTGCCTTTTGTCCTCCTCCTCGTTTAAATTTTCATTTTTATGTAAAGCTATTTTCTCTCCTCCCAGTAGATGAAAATCCTAGAGTTATCTCCGAGGTTATCACTACTTGACTATTTAAGATCCATAACACAGTTAACTACTAACAAGTAGCAGGCAGTATGTGAGGGAAGTTCAGACCTAGGGAGAGAGTTATGAAGCCTCCAAGAGCCATGAGTTAGAGCTCTGCCATCTGGAGCCTCACATAGGAGCAAAATAAATAAGACTCCCTTTGATATCTCTCTTTTTTGGTCCTTCAGAAGAATCGAGAACACATCAGTTATAGGAGATGAGGATGGCATGAGTTGTAGTTAGTACTTAAGATATAAGGAGGCAACATAGGAAGGGAAAAGCTGTAGATTCATTCTTTTCTATCGTTACTAGGTGGAAATTCACTATAGATCTCCTTGCTTGTATCTAGACTTGAAGGGGTAAAGGCTGGCCTATCAAAAACCCACTACGAGCCATCAGCTCCTTCCTGTCTAGGTTACATGGGCAGGTGATTAATCTCCTTCAAACAGCCTCTTTTATTCATAGGGATTGAAGCTTCCTTTTGAAACATCAAATCCAGTGATGGAATTATGGGTGGTATGCACAGGAGAAATCATCCTTTCTGTCGCCAATGAATGGCTCAGGAGGGAAGAAAAACAGCTCCCAAGAGCAGTTCAACTTTTGTGGAGGTTTGATAAAACCATCCCTGCCTCTCTTGTTGTTTTTCATTTTCTTTCAATGCTATTTAGCTGCATCTATAAGAGGAAAGGATTTCCACAGGCTGCTGCTAGCTCGAGTTCTGCTGGGGATGACTTTGTGCTCTGTATGCCATTTCCTTCTCTCCTGTAACACACCACGTGGGCTCTTGCCTTCAAGCTGTCACTTTTCTTCTTTAACTTTTTTTTTCTTTTCTTTTTTTTTTTTCAGAAGAGGTTCTCTCTTCTCCAGAGATAAACATGATGACTTTTTCATGAGCATGGAAAAGCCAATAACTCAGAAGCACTTCCAAGGCACAGCACTTATTTGAAAGTCCTTTTCACAAACAAGAGATTGTTAATAACTGTCCATGTGGGAGATATTTGATTGATTCCATGCAGTAGCACTGCATGAAAGGAGTTGTGAGGGTCTTTTTGTTATCTTTTTTTTTTTTAAGGCAGAAGTATGTAAGAGAGAAGGAGGTGGGGGGAAGGTAGAATTACTCACCACATTCTTCCAGAAATATTATCACATTAAATTAGACTTCCACAGGTGTAAGCGTTTTCTGATTCAGTTGATTATTTCTCCTCTTTAAGGGAAATTATTATCCTCTGCCATAGTATAAATTATATGTAAAACTCGTAGGCAGTTTCAGGTTGGTTAGTCCAGAGACAACACTTTAAAGAGAAAGCCAATTTGAGTTTCTTGCTGTCCACTTCCTTTCTTTCCAGAGTTGGTGGCTGTGTATCTCATTGCAGTTTCCTTAGAAGTCAAGCTTATATTGTTTGTTGGCCCATGTAAAGATGATATGCCAGTATGCAAAAAAAACCCAACATACTGAGATCCCACTGTTTGATAGCTGAGGATTTATTCTTTTTGGGTATAGAAAAGAATACCAGTAAATGGCAACCTTCTAGTTGTTCATGTGCTGCAATATGTATTTTCAGAAATCCTTCTCCTTTTTAGTCTTTTCAGCTATTTTTCGTTTGCATGGGACTGGGAAAAACCCTGGATAGAGGGTTAACTCTGGACCTGACTGTGCTCCCACCTTGCACATGAAGACAACTGCTTGCTCCTGGTAGCAGATGAGGCAATGTGAGGATCACAAGAGGCCTCAGATATACGTGTGGGTAGCACAGAAATAATGGGATCGGGAGCTGCTCTTGGGCATCACAAGGCTAGAAAAGCAGATGTGGTGGAATAGAATAGGAGGTAGCAGAGTGGCACTTGTCAACCCCTTGCTAATACAGATTCGAGGTTGAGAAGGGACTAATTTTTTATATGAATAAATTATGCAGTAGTAGTGCTCGGTGGCTGGAACAGAAAATCTTAGGTGTAGACAGGTCTATAAGAAGTGTCCATTTTCACCAAGTGGTTTTCTTGAAGGAGCAAGATTGGTCCTAAAACCATTTCATCACTTCTTCAGGGATCCAGAACTCCTTATTCTCTAGTTACGTCAGGTTAGGAGGATTTTGTGTCTTATTTTTGTTTCATAATGCTGGCAATACATGTGTCTTTGAACACTCCATCAGTTCTACAGTATGAGAAGCGAGATGAGTGCAGAGGTTTGGATACTTTCAACCCTGGACACAAACCTGAATGAAGCCACCAAATCAAATAATTTGGGGTGATGGGGAGGTTCCAGTTTGCAGAGAACTGCATCGTTTAGAACATAATTTATGTTTTTCTTCTTGTATTTTTCATCCTTTTAGCTGTAGTCTCTCACCCTCTGAACATAAATGTCTTACCGGGGATGGAAAGATACCTGATTTCAAAGACAAGTGAATAGCCTTGCCTGGTTAGAGATAACATTTTACCCAGCCTTATTATGTCACTGAATGAATTGGGTAATTCATCTGCATGGCTATAGGACACAAATAATTTTTCCTGTACTCTATCTGACCACCTGAGCCTCCATTTCTCACTGGCCAATAAAAGCCAACCAGGTGCTGCAGTTTCCACCTTGGAGGCTTCAGATAAAGAGCTGAGAGATGTTACGTCTTTCTGAGCTGTGACCCAGGTGACGTCACACTGGAAAAGCTGGGAGGACTTTTGGGTCTTATTTGTCAGCCTGAAACCAAACTATGTTGAAACTTGGGTGAAATCACTTGATCCAGTGTTAACGGTCATCACAAGAAATGATCAGTTTTGTTCTGGATGGAAGAGAAAACCTTTGCTGAAGTCATGGCTTTCTAACACTAGCTACTAAAACTTCAGAATTTGTTGTTGTTGTTTCCTCATGAAGGTCCTAGGCCAACCTTGAAGATGCAATCTAACCCACTTGCTAAACATCTTGTACCTCAGCATCTATCCTTTGCAATGGTGGAATAATTATGCATGAAAGTTAATTCTTGACTGCTAAACAGCATGGTCTAGTGGGTAACGCATTGGGTGCTGGGGTGGGCAGAGTTATTCTCTTCTCTTGCTTGCCTTGTGCATGGTACCACAGAAAGAAAATCACAGCACGTTCATTTTTCTGCATGTTTTTTCCCCTACTACTTAGGTGGAAGTTTTCTTAGTCAGAGACTACATCCAACTGTGTACAGTGCATGGCACAATGGGACCCCGCTCTTGGTTATGACCTCTAAATATTGCCATAATAATAATAATAGTATGTGGCTTTTGGCACATCACCTATTAATCACAGCAGCTGTCAGGCAAAGCATTAAATGGGAATAGCTCCCTGCAAGAAAAAACAAATACAACAACACCCTGTGGCTTGTGGAGCATGAATTTACACTCTGGAGGGTGCCAGAGAAGGAAGGAAGGGCTCAGCCGTGACATTTTGCTCAAATTTGTTAACCTTGGCTTGTGTTCAGATGCACAGTGCTCTCAGCCCAAGCAATGTGAGGAAGGAGTCTCCTGAGAGAGAAAGCTTTGTTAAATATTTACAGTGAGCAGAAGCTGCTGTGAAGGTGCACAAAGGCGTCACGGATAAAATTTGCCAGTGGGGAAGAAGCATTCTTGAGGAGTGGCTGTGATGGTTAATACACTGCTATTTATTTTTTTCTTAATGCCTGCAGTGAATTTTTCTTCCCAAAATATACATGTGTGTTTTCTGAAACCATCCAGACCTTGAGCATCCAGAATCCCTGGGGCAGGGAACTTCATGGCTTGTGCTAAGAAATAGGCTTCTGCAATTTTGGTTGGCCTCTTCTCCCTGGGCAACTAAGTGATAGGACGAGAGGGAATGGCCGTGAGCTGCATTCAGGTTGGTTATTAGGAGAAAGTTCCCTGAAAAAGTGTTCGGGCTCTGGAACACGTTGCTCAGTGAGGTGGTTGAGTCACCATCCCTGGAGGTGTTCAAGAATCATGGAGATGTGGCATTGAGAGACGTGGTTTAGTGGGCAGTATTGGTAGTGGATGGTAGGACTAGATGATCTTAAAAGTCTTTTCCAACCTTAATGATTCTATGATTTTGAACCCAGCACCCATCAGCTCCATTGAGTGATGGCTGGTTCTGCTGTTGGAAGGCAATGAGCCATTGCTCTGCCAAGCACTTCATGGCAAGCTTGTGCAATCTGGGCTGTGGTGATCAGACATGATTGGCTCCTTGTTTATGTGGTATGTTGTGTGTACTCTTTAGAAGCAGGATGAGTGGGTGTGTTCCAAATTCAGTCACTGAAACTTCCTTTGTGTTTATGCTCATAACGTTTCCTGGCATTAAACTGGTCCATTAGAACATCTGCAGAAAGAAAACCCAAACAAAGTGAGGTTGCTGTCAGTTTGTATTTATTTGAATTGCTGGAGAAGTCCTAGTCATGGATCAGGGCTAAACTTGTACAAATAATTGATTTTTGGTTCACTGGCTGAAAGCAAAAACACATTGAAAAGTCTTTCGGTTGACGTAAAATATTCTCTGCCAGATTTCTGTGAAAGAATATGCTTCAGGAATGTGCTTCAATACAAGGCCCAGATATATATCTAAAGCTTAAATGTTCTCTTTTTCTCACTTCGTTATTTTTAATTGCTGTTGTGATAAAAATAAATTTAAAATAATCTCAAAATAAAATATCAACATCTATTTTGAAATTATACAAAGAATCTTCTCAGAATTTTCAAAACCATTGTGATGATTTCATTTGCTATGGGCGATGCTTGCACTGTATTGGTTGCTAATTATTCTATGAACCAACAATTCCTGTCCGGTATTAATTCAGACCATAGTGTGACAGATGCTGTAGCAATTATGAATATTTTTAAGACAAATTTGTGGCACTTTTTGCTTGAGGACCTCTTTTTGCAGAGCAATTTTGGATCTGGGCCAACTGATATTGGGCAGTTTTGATGGCTTGGGCTATTCTGTTTAAATTTGCACTGCAAAATCCTGAGAGAATTGAGCTGGACTTGAACTAGAAACTGCTGAAAGTCATTAAACCAAACCTGCTGTTCTGGAGCTGAACCAGAACTTACTTTAAACATTTACTTTTAGGACTCCTCAAAAATAAGAGCATTGCAAACAACTACAATAAGAAACTGTCTTGCAGTTTGGCACCTTGCAGGCTCCAGGTAGCAAAGAACAAAATGCACTTAACAAGACCAGTGGAAATAATAATTTAAAAAAAAAAACACAGCAAAATCCCTTGTGCCCCATGTTGAGGACTGAGCTATTCATCTCCTCTGCATGTCCCTTCCATGCTGCCCATTGGCACACTGTAGTACCAAGCACACAGCAGCCACACAGCAGCTGCTTCGTGACCTTTCCCACTGTGGTTTGCTGTCTGAAGGCAGCACTGGCAGCTCCTGCTTTTTCTTGTGCAGCTTTGCAAGCCACTAAGGACTGAGTTTGCCAACAGCAGGGTCAGAGAGGATGGAAAGCTGCTTGGGTGAAGATTTTTTAGAAGAAGCAATGTACACACTCAGAGCACTGCACTGCACACTGCACCCTCTCCATGGCGTGTGTAGGCATCATAGCGCTGTGGCTCCAGTCATTGCCAATAGAGCCCCATGGCAAAAATAATCACTGTTTTCCAAATGACGGATGCATGTCCCTCTCCATCCCAATGAGAATACATGGGAAGGAAGTGCAGACCCAGACAGACTTTATTGGCAAATGCTGCCACTGATTAAAACAGGCTTGAGCTACTGTAAGAAGGAGAGGTTGCCATGGAAACAGTCTCTTGATGTGTCCAAGTTTTGAAACTGTTTTTCCCTCCTCTCCCCCTCCCCAAGCTTCTTTTCTTGCTGTTGTTTTGTTGAAGATTTGCTCTCATGGGGCAGTGCATTGCGTAGGGACCCTTGGGATTGGAAGAACTGCTTAGAGCAGAGCGGGCTTCTCCAGTGGGACATCTCACGGATGGTCCAGTGATAGGGCAGAGCCTGTAGGAACAGATCCTGACAGAACAGGGTCTGGATGGTCCCTGGAGGGCCACAATATTGGCAAGGTGCTGATTAGTGAAGGGAGAAGCGGAGGATGTCCCAGGGAAATCCCCCTCCCAGAGACACCTGCTTGGGATGCTCTTAGCATCTAAAGGACCCTTCTCCTCTGTGGGAGCCAGCAGGCTCACATGGGCTTCAGGGGGTGCTCATTGAATCTAATGACCGTCTCCATCACCATCACACCAGCGGCAATGGTGGGAGGCAGTCTTCTGTACAATGGAAAATCAAGCAAGTGCTGTAAGGAGTGCTTATGAAACCTCCTTCTCCTTCCACCTGGGCTCCCTACCTTGAGAGAGAGGGGCTTTCATTTTGCTCAAGTACATGCAGAAAACAAAGCCTGCCTGAGTAATAGAGTTTGTTATCACGCAGCTGTGTTCAAGAGCCATTGAGGACTGGTGCAAAGCTTTGAGAAGCATTTTCCTCACAGATCATTCAGCTCACGTTTCACACATTGGCTTTTTGATTTTTACTGTCCTCCTGGTTTATTTTGTGCTTTCTACTCAATCACAGAACCTTATTCAAAAACAGATTCCTCCTTGTCTGTGTGTTTCATCCACTTTTGCTTTTATACCCTCCCTGGGAAGTCCTCTGGCTCTTTCCAGAACTACCACAAGTGCTTCCATTTCTGCCTGTAAAAACTCTTCCTGCAAAAGATTGACTATGTTACCATGGCTGGAGCATGGGCCAAGGGATCCCTAAACATTGATTGTCCATTCAGCCCCATTTGAAAAATCTTCTGATTAGCATTTCCAGAGCTGTTTGATTATCCGAGCTTATTGATGTAATGGTTCAGTTCCACATCCTCAAGAAACCTGGTCCCACCTACTTTAGATACCTCAGTCAACTACCTGGTCATCCTTTGGCTTCCCAGGCTTTTGCTGGCAATACAGAACCATTCTTGCATCCAGAGGTGTGTTGTGTCCATTTCAGATCTGAAACGTTCTCTATAGGTGCTGCCCTCATTTCTTGCCCAATGCAGCAGCATTGGGTGATGGGTTACCTAAGTTATCTTAAATTTATATGGTAGGAATTCAGGTTTGACTTCTACCTATGCAACCTATTGACTCCCTGCTTTAGCAGGGGAGATTGTACTTGATGATCTCTTGAAATCCCTTTCAACCCCTGCAATTCTGTGATTCTGTGAATACTCACTGTGATGATGAATCTCAGAGTAAATTTGGAAATGTCTCTTCCTCTTATCTGTGCAATTCCCCAAGCTTGCATTGCACTGTCTGATTTATATTAAATGATAGCATTAATATTTTTGTACAAGGATCTCTGAATGCTTCATCTGCCCATCAAGACCTAATAAGTGGGGAGTGTAGGGGGCATCACAGAATCATAGAAGAACTGTAGAATCATTAAGGTTGGAAAAGACCTCTAAGATCATCTAATCCAACAGTCCACCCACCACCAATATTGCCCACTAAACCTTGTATTTAAGTGCCACATCTCTATGTTTCTTGAAAACCTCTACATGTGGTGAATTCACCACCTCCCTGGGCAGTCTGTTCCAATATCTCATCACTTTTTCAGAGAAGAAATTTTTCCTAATATCCAACCTGAACTTCCTCTGGCACAACTTGATGTTATTCCCTCCTGTCCTATCTTGTCCTCTTATATTTTGATCTCCTTGTTTTTCCTGAGCCAAGCAATTGAATGGAGAATTCTCAGGAATGCATTACCACTCTTAGACAATATTTTTCCTAATATCCAACCTAAATAGAGTCATAGACATCAGCCAACATGGATAGGTAATCTCCAAGATGCCATAGCTCAAGTCCTTTTGCTCCTATTCCAAGACCGAACATCTGTACACCCCCACAGTGTTATTTCACATGCCAGATTTTTAAATTTTAAGCTCTCCTGCATAGCTTGGACAGTTTCTCACTTTCATTGCATCTTAAAAGGGAACACAGAAGCCCTACAGTCCTTCTGTGGGAGCGACTCAATCAAAGATGTCATGAAAGGGGTTTAATTTCAAACGATCTGAATTGCACCTCGATCAGGAAGGACGTGGTAATGGTGAATTTGCTGAGCTCAGGAGGTTGAAGAATGAAGGGGAATTCACAATTAACATCTGTGACACAGTGAGTCAGGATGAGAGCATCTGTAGTCAGAGCAAATATCAAAGGCATTTCCCAGATCTCATGCTTTCGGGAGATTTTTAATTACTCTGATGTTTGTTAAGAGTTGCTTAGAGCCACATGAGTGGATTCTTAAATTTGAAGATGTTTCTCTGCTCCCAGAAATAACGGCTGAGTGGCAAATCAGTCCCAGCTTGTATGGCAAGAGGACAAAGTGAGCTTGGAGCCTCTGTGAAGCCAGATCAAATATCAGTTCACATAGCAGTCCCTGCCTCCAGCCACGCAAGGATGATGATAGCAGAATTGCTTTGAAATCCTCCCCCCCAAAAAAGCATTCAAGACTGTGCTCTTCTGGGTAAACGTCTCCTTTGCTGGCATTGTATTCTCTGGTAGCTCTAATGCAAGAGGTGGCAGATGGTGAACGTGTGGTGTGGAGAGGGACAAGGAAATCAGATAGGTGGAATTAGGCAGGTGTTGAGCAATGCAAGCAGCAGATATTCAGTGCTGGGTTTCCTCAGCTGGAGTCACCTGGAGAAACTTGGGCTGTGGTGTAACGGTGCTGTTACGCAGTTGAAGTGGAAAGAGGAGCACTGAAATAATAGCTGGTCCTATTGGTAAAGGAACAAGGAGAGGTTGTAACCAGAACAGCAGCTCCTTACAGCCAGGAGATTTGGATTGTGGGACCAGACTGACCAGATTTTATAGAGGAATGTACATACTATGGGTGCAGATTTATTCCAGTGTGCAGAGATGCCTTTGGCATCTTTGCTTGCTTGCAGTTTTGTGATATCTTTCTGCTGGCACACCAGAGCCTTGCTCAGCTGGGAACTATTGCATAAGCCTCACTGGGGACCTCAGGAGCAGATTAATTCCTTGAGCACCTTCTTTCTTCCTGCGGGTGAAGTCTGCTGCTCAGATGTGATCCATGGAGACAGCTGTGCAGGGCTGAGGCTGAAACCACCACCAGGCATAGAAGGCAGAAAGATATCACTCTCCTCAAGTTCAGGAGAGTAATTCTGGGGGGGAACCCTTCCTTGGAGCAGTTTGCAGGGGCAGCCTTAGACAGGACTTCTGTCCTGGCATCTTCTGATGATGATAGTGAGACTGAAAAGTTAAGGCAAAGATAGGATATGGTTAAGCTCCCCTCCCTCCTTCAGCCTGTGAAAATTCTTTGGTTTTGGTGGCCTGTAATTATGTAATTCTTCCCCGTTATCTTTTCTAATTGTTCTCTGTGCTGTTTCCTAAACTGATTGGAAACAATGGCAGACGGGGATGAAGTGGGAGGCAGGCGTGAACATGGCAGGCAGCCAGCGTAGTACAAGGCTTTCCAGAAAGAGAGAAAAGAGAAGGAAAAATTAAAAACAAAACAAAACAAAACAAAAATCCACAGTGGAGATTTGGATGCCAGGACCTGAACCAGGAGGACACCTGAATCACTGCCAGGCTGGGAGGTGCTGGCAGGGGATGCCTCATTCAGACTCATACATATGTGATCTGTGTTACATTCAAGGAATATATGAAGCCTTCCCCAACCTCTCCCAGAACACCTCTCTTCCCCCAGAGTTTTTCTGTCTCCCTCTTTTCAAATACTTGAATGACGAAGGTTGAGCCCTCATGGGGGGCTTTGCCCATTGCCAAGAGACACTGCAGTCCTCCCCCCTTGGTGCTGGGATGTTTCCGTGCTTGCGGGGGGAGAAATAAGATAAAGGGGAGAATGATTCTATGGTAAGTATGGTTGGTAGCATTTAGGGGTGACCATGGCACGGATAGGAGGATATATTGCAGTGAGATTTCTCCCTGTTTGGCATCTAGTTTTAGAGAATGGTGCTGCACCCCAAGAGCCAGCTGTAGTTATGTGAACTCTCATTTGCTCTGCAGATATCTGCTGCTCTTCACCCACAGCTCTCTCCCCATGTGGCTGAGGGTTTTTTTTTGGTTCTATTTATTCATTTATTTAAATATTGCAATGATGTGCATTGCAGAGGTGGTTGAGGATCCAGAAGGGACTTGGTCTAATAATCCTCTGCTTCTCTTTCTCTTACAGTCTCATTTTGCTGGTATAGGAACATAGGAATGTTGCTATTATTTTTTGTTAGAGAGGACAAAAATAAGCCATGATCTTCCAGGCTTAAAAGCTGAGAATCGATTTCTTGTGGCAGAGAGAGAGAACAGATGTCTGTGGAGTGATGTGGCATCCCACAGAGCAGGGTCTCCCAAGCCTCAGCATCATGGCCCCATGATGAGCAGTGCTAGTTTGTAGAATTGTAGAATCATTCGAGTTGGAAAGAGACCCTTAAAGGTCATCAAGTCCAACTCCCCTACAATGAATAGGGCTGCCTACAGCTAGATCAGGATGCTCAGAACCCGGTCCAGCCTGACCTTGATTGTCTCCAAGTGCAGAGCATCCATCCCATTTCTAGTTTATGAGATGGGAGGCCTCACTCTTTGAAACAGCCCCCACTCATCCATATGAGACCAGCATCAGGCACTGGAGGAAGGTGTTGGGCCACCCTGGAGGCTGTCCTCATCCCAGTCTCTAGTGTTACGCTTTCTACCTAGGTCCCCACATGCTCACAGCTCTGCTTGCTCAGCAGGTTACCAATGGAGCAGAGGGAGGAATTTATCAGCACTGTCCTCTCCTCTAAACCCTGTTCTGCTGTTTTTCCATCACTACTGAGTTTTCTATATGCCTGCAGGCTGTCTCTGCCAACACCATTCCAACTGGCTGGCCTCTCTGGCTTCTGTGCATGGATGGAGAGAAGAAATATTGCCTGAGGCTCACCCTTGGTATCAGGTTGGAGGCTGCTTTGCTGCTGTGGGCTGAGCAAGGTCAGGGAGGTTGGGTTATTTGGCTCTTTCTCACATTGCTTATCCTGACGCTTTGGTAGCAGGTTAGCAGAGAGCAGACAGAGCCTATGGTGAGAAGAGGGTGTGAGCTTAGGGTTAAGAAAGCAGGGAGTTAAGTCCTGCCAGAGGCATCAATCAAAAGATAGGAGAGTTGAGCAGAGCAGGAAGGAAAATGAGGAATGGTTGGCTGGATTGAAGGGTAGTGAAGAGAGAAAGGTGGGGGAGAGAAGAAGGGGTGCATCTGGGTACATGTTGCCCTCCTAAGCCTGTTTCATATATGGGCTCCCCAGCGTAGCACTGCCCCAACTTGTTGGTTTACAGCCCATGTAGCACCAGAGCTGGGGAATAACTAAGAGCTGGAATTCCTCGCTTAGGAATTTGGGATTTTTGTGCCGTGGAAGTTTACAGTCACCTCTTGAAAGGAGCAGATGGGAAGCAGACAGTAGGAAGAGCTAGAAAGTAGTAGAAATTTAGAGATGAAGAAAGGATGGCAACCTGCCTTCACCCTGCTTCCATGGCTGCAGACCTCACCCCTCTTACAGCTCCTTGTGTTTTGCAGTCCTGCACATCTCATTACATGTTTTCTGCTGTGACATTCACTGATTTAGAACTGTCGAATCACTAAGCTTGGAAAAAGCCCTCCAAGATCATCTAGTCCAACCATTAACCTCACCATGCCCACTAACCAGCTCCCTCTGTGCCACATCTGTCCTTTTCTTGAACACCTCCAGGAATGGTGACTTCACCACCTCCCTTGGCAACCTGTTCCAGAGCCTCACCACTCTTTTTGAGAGTAATTTTTTCCTAATATCCAACCTCAACCTCCCCTGGCACAGCTTGAGGCCATTACTTCTTGTTTTTACTGTCTCAGAGAGGGAGATGGGTTCTTCTTTTACTCTGTGCTGGGAACACACTAAGAGTCAGGAATACATTTGAGAAATGCAGTGTCATGTACAAGCTGTGAGATGGTCCCCTCTGGGAACTGTTCCTTACCTTAGGGAATGGTTCAGTGGGTGATTTTCAGGTTGGATGTAATCTCTCTGGCACAGTTCTTTCTTGTTTTATCACCTGTAAGGATAAGGCATTCAAGAAACACGTAGATGTGGCGCTTGGAGACAAGTTTAGTGGGCATGGGAGGGATGGGTTAATAGCTGAACTAGATGATCTTGGTGGTCTTTTCCAACCTTAATGATTCTATGATAATCTCTGCAGCTGTAGTGGTAAACAGAAGAATCCAAGTTCCTATCCAATGCCTCCCTGTGTGCTGCTCATGCAATACTGTGAATTGCTGCTGTGCATCTGGAGAGTGAAATTGAGTTTTGTTAAGTTGCTACGTCCTGAATGTATTCTGGCTTTGCTCAATGCTTAAAGATATATGACTAGACACTTGACAGATACTGCCATGTAGGACAACCTACTGGCTATTCCTCTAGCAGTGGCTGTTGTTTTAAAATGCATAAATACATCAGCTTCCTCCTTTGCCTTTGTAGATTTTTTTGCCCCAAAGGCTCCTGTGATAATACAGCATTGGGAAGAAGCACTTTCTTTTATCAGCTTTGTATTTCCTCTTTTTTTTTTTTTTTAATTTACTTTTTCTTGTGAAATTGTCCTTTTTCTTGTGTTATGAGGCAGAAAGAACAAAAGATCCCTTTGTCATTTTCTAATATACCTTTATCATCCCTTCACGTTCATCTCCTCTCTGAAATGTTCAGTCTCAGAGCCCTTGCTAATCCCTCTTCATGAGCAAATGTTTGCAGTGACCTTGATCATTCTTGTCACAGCTCTCTGGACTATCTTTAGACAGACCTTGGCCTTTTGGGGGTGGGTGGCAATTCTGCTCATGGTGGTATGTCTGTGGTCCTTCAGACACACAGGGCAGACCCTGTTTTCAATGGAAAACCCAGTGCTGGATGAATTGTGTTGCCCTGTGCACTCCCCATTAAATGAGAACCTTCTAGCATCACGTGGCACTGGGATGTGGTTGATGTCACAATGAGGACATGGGAAGAGTTTCCACCTGCCACAAAAGCAGGTGGATGCAGATGCTGAATGGGGAAGGATTCTTATTCCTTCCCAGCTGCAAACCTCATGCAGAAACAAATTCTTCTTCCATTTATTTCCAGGAATTACAATGTTCTTTTTTCTCTTTTTTTTTTTTTTCCCCTTTGGTGAGGTACATATTTGCTTTATTTTCATTACATGTTTGTATTACGTTCCTCGCCCTGCCGCAGCACACAAGCCAAGGACTTGCTGCTGGGAAATGCAATCAGAACAACTCTTATTATTTCAGTGTGTTTCACACAGTTGTTTTTCTTCTGTTATTAGTCTTTTTTTTTTTTTTTTTTTTTTTTAGCTTTCTCCTCCTTTCTTTCTCAGACTAGAACAAATACAGTGCGACTGGCAGGAAATTGGCAGGCTTCAACGATCCAGAGGCAGTGATTTTTCTTCTAAGTAGCTTAATGGAGTCTATATTTTTTTATTGTTTTCTCAGCCTGCAGGTTGATAGAGTATTTAAAAAAGAGAGAGAGAGAGAGAGAGAGAATTCAACAAACTCTCTCCCTCCCTCCTCTTACAGACCTATTTTAGAAAGTCTGCAGGTTTACGAGAACTCTTCTGGGTCATCCACATTTCGGAAGTATGCTGAATTGGTCACAGACGTTAATGAAAGAGGTTGAATTCCACTCCAGGCTCATATTTGAATGAAAAGATGAAAATAGAAACCTGCTCACCTGCATCAGCAGCCGTGGTTAGGCACCCTTGCACTGCTCTGCTGGGCTTCTTCCCTCCCTCCTTCCCTCCTTCCTGCTTTTTTTTTTGGCTGGGATCTTCTAATTCTTTCAAAGTTCAAGCTCCCCTTTGCCCCCTCAGGCCCCTGCCCCCTGCAGACCTCATTTCTTTCTGCAGAAGGCAATGGCACTGAAGCTGATTTCTCCTCCTGGTTTGCTCTGAGGACCATCGTATGTTGAATGCAAACAAGCAGATGGGCACTTTGCAGCCTGGGGCTGCAGCACTCTGAGCACCGTCCCCAAATACGTCCTCAGAGATGATGACAGGGCTGTTGGACAGATTGCTGTGGTACATCCTGAGCCTCATCCTGCAGCTCTCCAGGCTCTGCCTTCTTGTGCCTTCTCTTGCAAGTCTTGTGTGCAGTTGCCCCTAGAAAGAAAGGCAGGCTATGGGCATCCCTTTCTCATCTTTGCTTTACTTTTCCTTGGAGACACCCTCACTATTTTTTTTCTCAACTTCTTGTCCACGAAGGAGGACCATTCTTGCTCCCCTCAGGTGATGAAATGATTTCTAGCCTGCAGCCATGTTTCTTCATAGAATTAGGGAGTCATTAAGGTTGGAAAGACCGATAAGATCATCCAGTCAGCCATCAGTGCATGCCTGTAACTGCTGTAGATTATGTCCCCAAGTGCCTCATCTACCCTTTCCTTGAACATCTCCAAGAACAGTGACTCCACCACCTCCCTGGGCTGCCTGTTCCAATATCTCACTATTCTCTTTCTGGGAATTAAGTTTTCCTAATAGCTCATCAGAACTTCCTATGGCACAACTTGATGCCATTGCTTCTTGTCCTATTGTGTCGTCTTGTATCTTGATCTCCATGTGTTTCCTGAGTCAAGCAATTGAATGGAGAATCCTCAGGAATGTGTGGATGTTGCTAAAAGAAGGTGTTAATCACATAATCATAGAATGTCCTGAGTTGGAAGGAACCTATAAGGATCATTGAGTCCAACTCCTGGCTCCTCACGGGGCTGCCCAAAAATGTTAATGAGCTGTTAGTTTTTTTTTGGATTATGTTCAGCAAATGGAAGCTATGGAGGAATCATAGAATGATTTGGGTTGGAAGGGACCTCAGAGATCATCTAGTTCCAACCCCCTGCTATGGGCAGGGTTGCCCACTGCTAGTTCAAGCACTAGAGCCGATTGCCCAGGGCCCCATCCAGCCTGGTCTGGAACACCTCCAAGAACATGGGAGGAAGCAGCTTTGATTGTTAGAAAGATCAGCGTGTCACCTTCTGCTCATAGAAAGATCCAGAGTAATTTTCTTCAGAGCTAGGAAAAAACAGCTTCTCTCTCCTAATCAGGCTCCTAAGTAGGACCTTGCTTTTGTTCTGCTTACCTGAATCCTCCTGTCTGGGGATTTGCAATTCATTTTACATAGTATAAATCCTGAGGATTTTTTCCGGAGCAATGTTTTTATTTGTTTGCTTCTTTTAATGCTTTTCTCTTTGGGGAGTCAAAGTAAATAAGCTTTTTTCTTTTTTCTTTTTTTCCCTTGATGAGTAAGCTTTGCTGGCTCATTTTGTCCTTGTGGAAGATTCTAACAACCTGCCAAACACCGTGTGCTTTGCTTCTTTGATTCCAGTCTGATCACTAATGGTACTGCAATGCTCATAGGTTGCTCCCAACTCCATCTTGCAAATCCATATGGGGATTCCTTTTCCAGTGGCGGTCTACTTTTTCTGTACCTTTCTCTACCCTGTCATTGAAACTGCTGGCAAATAGGTTGTGCCAGAGGAGTTTAAGCTGGATAATTCTTTGTGGAGAGGGCTGCCCAGGGAATTGGTAGAGTTTTTATCCCTGGAGATATTTAAGAGATTGTGTGAACGTGGCAGTACAGGATATAGTTCATGATGGGACCCTGTAGGTCAGGTTGGTGGTTGTGAAGGTGTTTTCCAACCTGAACGATTCTGTGTTTCACCAGAGTTTGTCCTCTAGCTCTGCTCCTCATTCATATAGGACAAAGTTAATTTTTGCATCTGTTGATAAGAAGCTTTGGGCCAACCATCCACTAGCTGAGTGTTGCCATTCTCTGTGTCTGAAGCACATCAGCAGGAATGTGGGGAAGATTCCTAAACCTTGGGATGTCCAGGCCAGAGCTAGAAGGGATTTCAGCTGGCATTATATGAACCTGGGTGTGCATATTTAATTGGCTTCTTGTGATCTACAATCCAGGGCAATGAAAGAGGCTCTTCTGTGAATACTGACCTGATCTTCTTGATGCTCAGGTACTTTTATCTCACAGAAGTGCCCTGAGCAGGGAGAGATGGACTTTTGTAAACAGTATAGTCCTTGCAGGGGAAAATCTTTCTGTGATGAGAATATATTGAATTACTTATCTGATTTAAAATGAGGGCTCAGGGCCATCTTCCAAGAGGCTCTGGGCCAGTATTGCTAAGGAGCCTGAATTTTCTTTGTTTTAAATAGTCTTCACAGGTCAGTAGTACTGCAAGCACAACATGAGAAGGATTGGGCTGTACTTGTTCTCTCAGACATTAAGTGCTAGCAAAAAAAATGGAAGATTATTCAAGTCTGGTTTCAAGCTGTCTCTGGCTAAGTACTACCTGCCAGAACAGGGATGCAGGATATTCAAATTCTCAATCTTCCTGGTACAGAGTTGACTTATGAATCAAAACCATTCAGTTAAGTATTTCCTCTATTGGAGAAATGCAGTTCAGATGGACTGAACTGGCAGTCACTTCTCCAGCAGACACTGCTTCTACTAGTGCAGGTCCTGCCAAGGAGGTCACCAGTCCATCACAACGCCTGTTCTTGTAGGACAGTCTTCCATGTACTTTGTGAGACCCACATTAAACTCTGTCACAAAGACCAGTAACCTTTGAAAATGTCATGATTTTGCCATTTAGAAAGCATCTGTTTATGGTGTAGCTCACTGGGAAACCCATTCACCTCTGACTGCTTTGGAAGCATTTGCAAGGCAAAAGTGATGCAGTGAGAATTCCAGTGTAAGGTTAATTCCTAGGGTTTATTTTGCAAGTTTGAAAGTGGCAACTTGTTGGCCTTGAAAATTTTTCACCAACACCAGAATAATCCAGAGGGAGAGATTTCTTTCTTCTTACTCAGACTGTGAGATAATTAGCAGATTTTAATGACTGCTTGAGAAAGCTACCTAATTAGCTATTAGAAACACCTTTCACTCCCCTCTCCCTTTCCTGGTCCCTAAATGAAAGATATAAAGTAGCCAGTCATCTCTGTTACTGAATGCATTTCAGAGATATTTTTCTTATTTTTCAAGCTAATTGCATTTCCTTCTTTTCCCCAGTTTGACCAACAGGTGCTTTCCCAGCCATGTCAGTTTCCTGCCTCTTCTGCTTTATGAAAAATGATATTTTCTGCTTCCTTAAAAGTGTTAAAAACAGCCACACTCTATTGCATGACTTGCTTACAAGTCACCCATAGCTCTCTGCTGTTGATTGCAGGAAGCAACTTGGTTCTACTCTTCGAAAGGGTAAATAATAGCAAAGGGGAAATGGTTTTAAGTTGAAGGAGGGAAGATTTAGGTTGGATATCAGGGGGAAGTTCTTTCCTATGAGAGTGGTGAGGTGCTGGAACAGCTGCCTAGAGAGGTTGTGGATGCCCTATCCATCCCTGGAGGGCCAGGTTGGATGGGGCCCTGGGCAGCCTGGTCTGGTATTAAATGTGGAGGTTGGTGGCCCTGCATGCGGTGGGGGGGTTTGGAGCTTGATGATCCTCGAGGTGCCTTCCAACCCAGGCCATTCTATTCTGATTCTGTGATTTTATGGTTGAAGTTCCAAGGTGGTCTATGAGCCTGATCCTTGCTACAAGTGCATCTTGTGCTTGCACTTTAGACACAAGAGCATTTACTGTCGTAGCTACTGGTCTTTGGAGCTTTGTCCATATTTGGTTTAGTGACAAATTGCCAACCAGATTGCTCCACTTACCGCTGAGGTCTGCCTTTGGAATACCTTCTTTTTGTTGATGCTTGGTATTAAGGTGAAGGGGGTACACAGCCAGCATGCTCTGTTTTTCTTGCACATACCTTATTCTCAGTGACTT
The DNA here is from genome assembly GCF_905368555.1 of Meleagris gallopavo. NCBI lineage: Eukaryota > Metazoa > Chordata > Aves > Galliformes > Phasianidae > Meleagris > Meleagris gallopavo. The sequence goes on from NC_139404.1 coordinate 2,633,083, forward strand.
CATACAAGATAGAAAATAGACCTCAGCCCCTGTTTCTCCTGCATCTCTGCTCAGGGAACCACTGACAAGACTTTCTGCTCACCAAACAGAGGTGGGTACCTTTTCTGAACAAAATAGCTCCTCTCCCTCTGGACATGGGCTCTGGTCTTTTACCATGTTCGTTAGGGCTCCTCCTGTCCTCACAGAGCTGCTGATTGCTCTTCTATCTTTTCAACTCCTCTTCCCTTCTCCTCCAGTGGCAATGTAAAATGGTTTCAAAGCTTTGAATAGAAAGAGATAAAATAAGAGCGGGAGAGGACTGAGGCAGCTTTTGGTTTGCAAGGTGACATCCTCTCCTGTCAGTTGTCATTCCCTTAAACAGCACTGATGCTCTGGAACCCATCAAACTTAGGTGGACACTTGTGCTCAGGGGGTGTGAGTGCATCACACGAGCTGCCCTGCCACTGTAGGGAAAAAGATTCTCTGCTGCTTCCCAGGGAGATGCTGACCTGCTTCACCTTTTATGTAACTGGTCCAGTTCTATGATGGACTTCACTGTGACACACATCAAAGCATGTGCTTAATGTGTGATGCTTGCTAAATCAGATCCTTTGTACATGGCAGCCTGGCAGCTCGTTTAGCCCTGACACCAGCTCTAGGAAGACACTGCCTCACTCCTTAGGTGTTTGTGAGCGTGAGCTGGAGTCTAAGTTGAAGTATATTGGGGTAGCTCCACTGATGTTTTACGCAGTAGATCAGGTGTTGCTTCTCCTGGGAAGTTCTGTGCATCTCACATGATACTCATGATACTCTGTGAGGCTGAGACCATCTACCTGGTTGATTTCCTTTTCCAAGCCATCATCTGCAGCTCTCTGTTCTCACAGCCTGTTGTTATGGAAATAATACAATTACAGTCATTGTGAGTAAAGAGGAAATGCAGTCTGCCAGAGGGGAGAAAAGGAGACCAATTTTCAGAGGTTTACTGAAGTATTTGATGAGAAAGAAGTGAGGAGGGAGGGAAAAGGAACCACAAAGAAGAACTGTGCTGTTTTCCAGCTGTGACACTATTTTTCTCAAATGATTCAGATCCGTTTATGTTCTGCTGTGGACAACGGGCAAATCTTGGTCAGTGTATTCACTGATTGGTTAATTAATACTCCCTAATCAAGCCAGTGGAGGTGGACAGCTTTTCAAAACAAATAAGTCCCCAACGTATAGCAGTGGTCTCCTGATGCCGTGTTACTTCGGCTTCTGACATGTTTTTTCTCTTCATTAATGCTCCCTGAATCTTCAGGGAACAGCCGATATCTCCTGCCATCATCCTTCCCTTCCACACCACTGCTTCCTGATCTGTTCTCATGCAGATCTATTCCCTAAGCTGGCTCATGTCACACGGTTTCCAGCTATTCTCTCTTGCAAACCCAAAATTTGTTCTCTTTTAGACTAGGAAACCACATTTAGTCATGTGATGGGGCTATGCATGAGTTACTGTAATGGAGGAGGATCAATGCAAGGAACCTTATGGAGGCCAAATCCATTTTATCTTTGAGAGCAGTGTGACCTATTGCTCACACTGGGACCTTTCATGCTGGTTTCATCTGTGCAGCAGGTCAAAGAGCAGGCCAGCCTGATGGATCCAGATGGAATCCAGCTCCCAGAGGAAAGGGATTCTGTAGTCAGTATTTCCAGTGCAGGACACACAGATGCCTGAGGAACAGCAATCCATGTTGGTAGAGACAGATATCAAGAGCAGAAAGAGGCAAGTGGGTTGTCACAGGTCACCGTGTTAAATGTAAGTCTTGCATCCTTGCTTTTAGCTGCGTTTCTTGTCTTTCGTGTTTAGGAACAAGTGTAAAGAACATGTGAGACGTGAGACTTGGATCCACTGACCTTGTCAATGCCACCACGTCAGGCATTTAGTGTGATAGCACCTCCATACAGACAGTGTAAAAAGAGACATGTGAAACAATGAGGGATGAGACAGACAGTAGGAGATGAAGTTTCTGTATGAGTGCCGCTTACCAAGTCTGTAGGATTTTGAATCTTACAAATCTTTATTTTCTATACCTTGTTTCAAACTGCCTTTAAACAGAGAAGAAAAAACATTCATTTTTGCTCTGTGGCCAGGGGCAGGGAGTGTAGCTAGCTCTGGAATCATCTGACTTGGAGATATCACTGAAGATGATTTCTCTGAAGATGAAAGAGTTCTTTTCTTTAAGCTCTTTGTTGTCAAGCAAAGACTTGAATGCCTGTGGTTGCTCAGGCCTCGAGTAGTGACCCATTGCTTAGGCCAGCTTGCAGATGACTGTGTGCTGTTTGATCCGACAGCGTTCACTCCTCTGTCTTCTTCCCACCAAGTAGATGTTTCTGGGAGAAAGACACAGAGAAACCGAGTGCTCTGAAAGAGATATTTTTGTTCTCAGCAGACACGTTTTGCTCATCAAAGCCAGCCAAGTGGAAGCGGAGACGATCACCAGAAGAGTAATTAGGCAAAACTGCAGAGATTTTGTATAGAACCATAGAATGGCTTGGGTTGGAAAGGACCTCAAAGATCAATTAGTTCCAGCCTCCCTAACATGGGCAGGGTTGCCAACCACTAGATCAGGCACTAGACCATCCAACCTGGCCTTGAACACCTCCAGGGACGTACCGTCCACACCTTCTCTCAACAACCAGTTCCAGTACCTCAGAACTCATTGAGTAAAGAATTTCTTCCTAACATCTCACATAAATATCTACTCATTTAGCTTAAAGCCATTTCTCCTTATCCTATCCCGATTAGACTGTGTCAAAAGTTGTGCATAAAAGGTTGTGTCTGGCTGACAGTGGACGGAAAGATGGCAACTCTGGTTTGTTCCACAGAAGAAACCAGTGCTGGGCAAAGCCTAAAATGGCTTTACTGACATCTGTTTTCATGTGGCAACACTAGGCAAAGATCTATTGGAAGGATAGATTTCTGTTGGGCCAGTGTGAGGACCGTGGACTTCAATGTTAGTTTGTTGACTGAAGAGAAGACAAGATTTATGGGTAACAAATAATTAGAGGCTAAATCAACTTTTCTATTGTGTTGCTTTGCCCAATTCTGGATAACAGGATAGAGATTGACTGCGATGGCTATTCATCGTTATCTTTTCTGAATCTATTTCAGAGCAGTAAGCAGAGTAAAGAGGCCTTAACATGAGGCTGAGGTTTCATGTCTGATATCATAGCTAACCAAAATGAGGTGTGTTGGCTATCTGTCTAGATTATCTTCTTAAAAAGGTGAGGTAGCAAAAGGTTCAATTTTCCAGACAGAGTACATTGCCCTGTGGGCAGGGTACATCATGTCTACTTGCTATGATTTCTGCTTTACTCCAATCCATTTGCTTGAAATATTGCAGAACTGCCTGATGGTTTGATCTGTAAGCACTGAGAGCAGGGATGGATAAGCCAGGGTCCAAGCTAAAATGTATGTAGGAGCTTTCTGCTTGTTCCGCTTTCTACTTGTTCCGCTTTCTACTTGTTCTGCTTTCTGCTTGTTCTGCTTTCTGCTTCCCCTCTTTCTATCTAGAATATAATCTGTCTTATGAGGAAAATTTGTCATGCATCTGTTGTGTCCCATCCCAGAGAAAACCACATTCCACTGGTGACATGGAAATCTTTCAAGATAAGAGCCCTGTAAGAAATGCTTTTTCTGTATAACATTTCATAATTACTTTTATTATTATTTTTAATCAGGTCCTACACCAGTAATTTCATCTTACTTTGATTATCCAGAGGATTTAAACCTCTTAACTCCTACTTTGTCTTGCATGAATAATATTCCCATCTCTCTTAACTCATATTTCCCCAGCAAATTCTCCTGGCAGACAACAGCTTCTGCGTTGTATCCTATTTCTAGAGCCACTGGCAGAAAGGCCAAACAAAAGGAGGGGAGATGAAGACTGGATATGAGGAAAAAGTTCTTTATAATAGGGGTGGTGAAGCACAGGAACGGGCTGCTGAGAGAAGAGGTTGGTGCCTTGTGCCTGGAGACATTCAAGGTCAGGCTGAGCCACACTGAGCACCTGATCGAGCTGTAGATGTCTCTGTTCACTGCAGGGGGATTGGACTAGATGACCTTTAAAGGTCCCTTCCTACTCAAATGATGATATGACAAGACGGTATGCAGTGTTGCAGACCAAATGATTGACTTGTTCTGCAGAGAAGCTTCCTATGGCTTTTTTTTGTTGAGAAGAACACTGGTATCTGGCTGATGCATTGCATTATTCAGTAAGACACCTTTAAACCTTACAGATTTCTAAGAGGAGGATTCTAAGCAATGTCTATTGCTTCTTTAACGGTCTCCTGTCGAGTTTGGTAGAGTCTTAGAAGTGGCACAGAGTCCAGAAGATTATCAACAAGTTGCTGGTTTCCTTATTCATAGAAACATAGAATGGCCTGGGTTGAAAAGGACGTAATGATCACTTAGTTTAAACTCCCCTGCCATGGGCAGGATCACCAATCACTCGACCAGGCTGCCCAGAGCAACATCCAGCTTGGATTATTAACAATTAAAACATTATTAGAAAGTAGCTTCTAGCCTCTGATGGACCCTGCCAGGCTTTGCCAAGGACAGGAATGCCATGGCTTACCTAGAAAAGCTGCTTCATCTGGCATTTGTCTGATCTGTGCCAATAACTGGGATGCTCTGAGTCCAGAAGTTGGACAGGGAGATGAGGGGCTAAGTTATTTGACTGGGTCTGCTAACATTCATGGCTGTGTTGACATGTTTCAGCAGTAACTCTTTTGCTACCAGTATTTGGACTCAATTTATTGGAAAATAAACGTACCTCACTGACACTGCTGAAGAAATCTCTGAGGTGTCCAAAATACTGAATGCAGTAATGATTATCATCTATTTTATAATTTGTGTCCACTTCGCTTGGAGATGCCCTATTTGTGAATATGTAAAATAATCCAGAGACAAATTGGAGGATACAGTAGCAATATACATGTGATCTCATAAAATGGCTGATGTGGACTTAGCAGCACTGATTAGTTATCCAAAAACCTGAAAGGATGTGAGGGTGTGGGGTTTACAAAAAGAAGTAAAATATCTTTCATTGAATCAACCGATGGAAATCAAAGGAAATGGGAGCACGTTTTTGTACAGAAATCTCTTCTTGAGATCTGAAAAGAAACAGCAAAATCCCAGTTAAATACTAGTTAAGACACAATTATTGTTCTTCATTTAATCTAATTAAGCCTTCAATTTAGTGAGAAAAGCAATTAGCATCTGAAAAGCTGAGAAGGGTGGTAAAAACAGTGGAGGAGGCAGGTCCATAGCCATAGTGGGAGAGAGAGAAATACTGCTTTTAATTCCAGTGCAGAAGAGAGATGCCATCTGCAGAGCTGTGGATAGCCATAAAGCCTTAGCTCTGTTGAGTCTGTGGGCTTTAATTTCAATGGGACTAAGGACTTCTACAATATATATTTTTTAGGATTCTGTATGTCATAAATTTATGGTAAAGCTCAGGAATAAAAATAAGAGAAGGATTATTTTCTTCGAAAATGTTCAGTTTGGGATCTGTTTTAATTCAATATATGCTAGTTGTGTTTTTGCTTGCTGTGTAGTTTCTTTGAGGATGTTTTTGGTGCTTGGATGAAATGCACTGAGTGTTGGAATGATAATGCATAGGATTCAGAAGTTTGTTTGGATATCTTGCAAAGCAGTCACAGAAGATTTTGAGTTTCATCCCAGAGAAACAAGGCAGAATGGAAATTGCTGAGGTCTGGTTTCATTTGTCATTTCTTGGTCTGCAGTAAGTTTGATGGAAGAAGTGATCACTTTGGCTAAACTCCTGGGCAGTGTGGAAACTAGGGGCAGAAATTATGGGAGCATTGCTTTCAAAGCACGATTTTCTTTCAGCAGAGCTTGTAATTATTTAGCATTCTCTGCATAAATTCCAGTAACAAGAAGCTTAGGAGAACTAGGAGACTTGTTTAAGTACAGTAGCACGGAGAGGAGATTTAGATTGGATATAAGGAAAAAGTTTTTTCTACAGTAAGGGTGGTGAGACAATGGAACAGGTTGCCCAGAGAGGCAGTGGATGCCCCATTCCTGTGGACACTCAAGGTCAGGCTGGATGGGATTTTGAGCAACCTGATCTATCTGTAAGTGTCCCTGTTCACTGCAGGGGAGTTGGACCAGATGACATTTAATCGTTCCTTTCAACTCAGATGATTCTGTTTCCATGATGCTATGGTTGTACCTACCTGCTGGGGTGCTTATTCAAAGAAAATTCAATTGCAGTCTCAAAATCTTGAGTAATGTGGACTTAGCAGTAGTAATTTGTTATCCAAAAACATGGAAGGACGTAAGAGTGTGGGGTTTAAAAGAAGTAAAATATGTTTTATTGAATCACCTAAGGTCTCCAGTTCAAATCTGTATTAGTTCTAGCTGCTGAGACTTGTTGGGGTTACTGTGAGGATGAGTAAATCCATGGGATGGCACTGAGAGATACGTTGAGCAAGAGCAGCAAAGAGCTGCAAACTGCAGAGGTATGAGCAAAGCTCAGCAATAGAGAATCTCAGCCAGGCAGAGCTGGAATGGGATTATACTGAGTGCTTTCCACATAGAAATGTATTTCAAAAAGTGTCACAGAAGTAATTGAAAAACATCAATAACCATTGATAAAAACACATAACTGGACATGCCTGGCAGAACTTCTGTCTGCAGGAAGCGATGGATGAAGATCCATAAAGAATTGAAATGAATTGTTAATCTCTTGTAACTTAAATGAGATTCACAAGAAAGATGCTGATTTTTACATGAAAAGATGACCTTGTCCTGAAGCCAGATAAATCTCTCAAGTCTTTCTGCCCATTGGAATTGCTTCATTGGAGTTATGTAAGGGATTTATTCAGTACTAAGTCAAGCAGTTTTTCTCCTAACTTAGCCAAAGTTAGGGATCCCAGAGCATTGATTTTTTAATTTATTTTTATTTTCATTATTATTTTTTTTTTCTGTAATCTTTAAGCTTGGACTGGGTTAGTATTTGGAAAAAAAAAAAAAAAAAAACCAGCCCTCCAAAGTGCAAGAAGTTGGAGTTGTGCAGGAAATGGCTGGATAGCATTTGTTCCTCAGAGCAAGGTGCTCTGGATTTCACTACTGTTTTGACACGGCATTGAGCAATAGTGGTAAAAATATTAATTCTGACCTCTTTATGGTTGTCTTAAATCAACACATCTGCACTGCCCAAGCCAGCAGACTGAGGTTATGAACCTCAGCATCCCAGCCAAATCCAACTTTGGCTTACGGAACAACATGACTGGTATTAACTGTTCTGTAGGCGTTTTCAAAGTTCTTGGATTTATAGATGCCATTCATTTTCCTTTTATCACACACAAAGTTTTCCTTATTGCTATCTATGTATGAATTTCATTTCCTTCCTCATCTGTCTCTTCCACTATAAAAGTTACCTCTGAAACACAACCTGATAAAACAGTCACTCATAGTGTTCTCAAGCGCATCAGCTGCAGTGTATGGAGGGTCGTTAAGTGGAGCACATAGAGATGAAACAAAGAATTTTAAGACCAGTTCTGGGCTACTCTTTATAACAATTTGAATTTGTCTTCATGTGTTCCACAACTGAGATTTGGAATATCTTTAGATTTAAGCTAGCATTTTCACTAAGTGGCCATTTACTTCAATATCCATCTCCATGAAGAGGGGAGATAAGGCAAAGCTGTGGGAGGGGAAAGGACAGTTGGAAGGAATGGAGGCAAAACCAAAATGTGCATGTCTGAATATGGTCTGTGTGTTCAGTGTTTCTCAATAATGCCAAATCTTCCTTGATAATCTTACTCCTTAGAGACCAACATGGTCTCTAGTCAGTGTGATAGGGAAGCCTTCTCTGCTAGTCCCACAGTTGGGAATGGACCTTGCCGTGGATGAACAGTAGTTGGCTAGTGGACTGTTGGCAGTTTTAGAGCATTTAGACATTTGCAGTGGCTGTACTCCAGTGCAAAAATCTTTGTGTGCAAAGCACACAGATGTTCTCAGAGTCAATGGACTGTTTTGGGATGAGTTTGGAAGAAAGATTTTTTGGATTTCCATTTCCTGAGGGTCCCTCAAGTCCAGTGGCTGTGATCTGGCATCAAAATTCTAATCAAAACATTAATGTCCGTGGCTCAGTTTGGGTTTTAACAGTCTAATGAGAGTCTGCTTCTGAGGCGGTGGTAGTGGGCAGGTAGAAGGTTTGGAAGGAAGAAGAGGTTAAGGAATGTGAAACTTCAGAGAAAAAAATATAGCGTTACATCAGGAAACTAGATGTGATCAGGTTATTGGTGAGGGAGTGGTTGTTACACAGTAGCATATGCAACAAGAAATTGCCATATGAAAGTGGTTTGTGAAGGGAGCAGAACTATGGAAACGAGACAGGACAAAGCAAGCAAGAGGAGAGTGACTTACATATGAGATTATGTACCATGAGTCACTTGTATCCCAGGAGTTGGGTTTGATAATCCGTGTGGGTCCCTTCCAACTCAGAATACCCTCAGAATGTCCTATGATTCTGTTTCTGTAAGTGTGGGACTGCAGACAGCTGCACTTGTAGGTCAAGAGCTCTGCTAGGATTGGTATCCCTTGTCTACCACCATGCAAGAGAGTGTTTTAGCTGTCTTTGATAATGAACTGATTTCTGCCTGTCCAAAGTCCTGTTCTGATTACTGAGTAGCATTTTAAATTAATGTTCCTGCCCTCAAGTTTCTGCCCATCAGTTTTTGGATCGGTTTAGTCAACCTCTGTCCCATCATATCCAAACTAATTTGGTGCCTGGATGTTGTCTGGTAGTGACTACTGATCCCTTCCAGGGCTCTGATTTTTCCTGCTAGTCCATTTACATAATCCATCCTAGGAATGTGTAAGCTGGGAGAGAAGAGAATCCATAACATGTGATGGTAATCTCAGGTCACATCTGTGCTCCCCGACTCCTTGTGAGCAGTTAAGCACAATGGCTGCATGGCTAGTTAAAGCCAATTAAGCTCAACTAAAACTGAAGGACAACCTCCCTTTGGCTTTCTCTATGCCTTGGGTCAAGTCCTCAGGAGCAGATTTCTTGTCTGCCCATCGTATTTTCACTTGGATCTCATGGAGTTTGGCCAGTGGGTTTCCTGAGACAGCTGGGAGTTGTCTGCATATGGTGTTTACCAACACAGTTAATGTTCATGCTTAGCCCACACTACAATCTCCCCAGATGTCTCCATTCTCTCACCAGTATTTGCTAAGAGGCTCCAAGGAAAGACTTCCCTCTCTAAAATGCCCTTAATCTCAAAAAGAATTAGTTTGGATGATTGCATATAGAAGATTCCTCTGTTGTAATTCTGGTGGTTTCAGAAGGAATCCCATCTCTGCTGACTTGTGTCCTCTTCCACCTTGCAATCCCACACTTTGCCAGAGGTGAAACACTAGCCTCATTTATGTCAATGGCAAAAACCTCCGGGGTATCAAAGGACACTGTGTGCAGCTATCATTAGTGGCCTTTGCCATGTAGCCAAGTTGCTCTTCCATGGTTTCTCTTGGTATTTCTCATTTCTCATGCAAAACCAGCTGGCAGAGTAGCATCTCTTTATAGAGAATTACCTTTGCACGTGTTATTATAAATAAACTACTTCCCAGGGGTGTTAGCAGTGAGGTTTTAAATCCTGTTGTTCTGAGGAGTTTGAAGAGCCTTCATCTGATTTTAACATGTCTCAGAGCTCCTTTCTAAGACTGAATTGCAGGATATTTGGAGTCTGCTTTCATCCAGAGTGGTGGCAAGCAGGCAATCGTGGTCACTATAGTTTCCTCAGGACAACTTTTGTGGGTGGCATTTCCAAATCTAAAGGGAAATTCCCTGCTTTGTTTGCAAAGGATAGCTGGACCTGGGCCTGAAGAGGAAAACCAGGTTTCTGATCATCTCAGTTGAAATAAATCTGAAATGTGGATGTGTAATCAACTGCAGAATCCCCATTTAGCTCAGTTTGGGTTGTGGGTGATGTTTCTCCAGTGTCCTCGGGGAATGAGGTATGCTTGTGGAAAGGGAATTGGATTCCTGTGGTTTTCAAAAGCAATGCCTTTGGGATGAGAAGTCAGCACAGAGGTGAATTTGGCCTGGGTACTGCTAAAGCCAACCTGTCCATCCTTGATCACTGTAGTGTGAGCTGGGCTTAGCAAGATATAATGAGAAAAGACTTCACTGTGACCTGAAGCCTAAGATAAAACTGGTTTGTTTGGGGTCTGCCCAAGCTTTTATATCTCTGCTTCAGCTCTCTGATGGCAGATTCCTGCTGCTGCCATACGGAGGAGTCTTGCAGAATTAAACAGCAGACTGTTTTCCTCAGACCTTTCTGGCCTGAGGAGCTTCATACCAACAGTAGAGAAATTGGGGGATGTTAACATAACTAAGCATAGCAGCTGTATGCAGAGGGGCTCATTTTCAGCTGTCATCTCAGTGACACCTGGACATACGCTCATAACCTCTTGGTTTTGTCTCTGCTCAAGTCCGTAGGATGTTTCTGCATTTGCTGCTCTTGTTGCTGTTTCAAAATCTGCTTTTTATCTCCTGAAGTTCCAGTTTGTCAAGTTGACTTTTTTTCCCCCCTGTTTTTCTGCTTCGAGAAGCAATTCCAGAGAGCTAGATGGATAAAGGGACTAAATCTGGTGGCTTGGGACTTGATAAATATTTTCCCTCTGGAAGATTTAGTGTTTGCAGAAGGTCTGTGATTGATTTCGCTGGTCACTTAATTGAAGCAAAATGAAAAGCGAATTTCCAATAACCGAAACCATTATTCATCCAAGATCACAAATCTGTGCCCAGGGAGACTTCAGCAAATCTCCCTCCCTATGTGCAGTACAAGGGATGAGAGGAACCCTCTTTTGCATTCATATGCACCGGAGGCGCACTGGGGCTGCGTCACAGCACTGCTAAGGATTTTCATTCAGCTTTGTCATAAATGGTGGTGTACTGCAAACGCTCAGATACCACTGTGACAGAAGATCAAATAAACATCTCAGTAGATGGATGACTGTAGGGAAAAGCAGACTTGGAGTCTACTCACTTTTCCCTTTGTTCATTTTGGGGGAAATCTTGATTTGAGTCTGGTAAGGGTGTGACAGTTCAGTTCAACTTTGCTGGGGTTTAACTGTTGGCTTTCCAGCTCTGTGAAAAGACGTGCAATGAAGAAGAAGCACACTGTTTAATGGCAGCTCCTCCTGGGACCAAATGCGTCAACCTTAAAACAGTGATGTGACAACGTGCATCACAATACTCTACGTAGATGGAGCTGTGATGGGTGCGCAGACAGGAGTTGGATTGCTTTTTATTTCCATTTATGTTGATGCTGGAGCCATGCAGGCAGCGGGCAGCCCAGCCTGCATCTCTGCCAGGCTCCGATTGCCAACTGTACCTGGCTGGGGTCCAGCACTGCTCCGCCTCAATTATACTATCAGAAAGGAGATGATGATGTGAAAGGTTGATGAGGGCTTGGCAGAAATGTGGCAGGAGGTTCCTGCAGCCAGGTAAAATGTCACTGAAGGGTTTGTGTAGGGGTGTGTTCTCTTAGGGGGGAATTTTGGACAGCTAGGGATGAGCTGCCTGTCTTCTTTCTTGTTGTGCCGCAGTGCTTTCGTGTTGAAGCCCATCATTCTGCTGCATTGCAGGGTGGTTGTTAGGAAAATGAGAGAAGAGCAGGGATGCAATTTTAATATGCAACTCCTAAAAAGTATGTTGCCTCCACATATGCAAACCAATTCCAAAATACAGCTTTGATTAATGCTGGGAATGGTGTAGTGACCATCTCAGAGGAGCAGAGTACCTTCAGCACTGAAGTCATTGAAGTCACAAATAAAAAGATGCAATACTAAATTTGATTCAGAGACCGTTGAGGCAAAAGGGAAACCTTTATATTGAATCAGGGTCCTGCAATAAATAGAAGACATGATTACAGTGTATTAGTAGTGGTCTCCTTTATGGCAGCAAATAGTCTGTAAAAGGAACTCAAAACAGAAGCTGAGTCATTTGCTCTCAGAAATAAGATTTAGTCTTCAACATGGGACCAGAATTCTGAGTCTGGCCTTTGTCATACTTATTTGGCAACAATTCCCCGTTCTCCCTTTCCTCTTTCCATGTAGTGTTTCAGGTCAGACTGCCAGGAAATCCTGCCCCAGGCAAACAGACATCCTGGCACAGATCTGCACCTCCATCCCAAGAAGTCTGAGGTGCCTGAGAAGCTGGGGATGGGCTCACAGCATCCAGGAGTCAGCTGTAACCAGGGGCTGCGCAGCAGCAACAAGGAGCAATTCTAGCTAATCCAATTAACTTCACTCTTCAGTCATCACGCTCATTAACTCCCTTCTATTATTAATGTTAAAAACTCACAGCAGCAGGATTATTTATTTATTTATTTACTCATTATTGAGAGGAGGGCGTTTCTTCTTTAAAATAAGAAAGTTTTGCAGTGAAAGTATTTTTGCTCTGAGCTAATTGAATCATAGAATCATGAAATCGTTTCTGTGGGAAGGCACCTTCAAAGGTCATTTAGTTCAACTCCCCTGCAATGAATAAGGACATCTACAGCTTCATCAGGTTGATCAAAGCCCTGTCCAGGCTGACCTTGAAGACCAGGGTTGGAGCACCCACTACCTCTCCAAGCAACCTCTTCCAATTTTGCATTATCCTTATTGTAAAAAAGTTTTTCCTTATGTCCAGTGTAAATCTCCCCTCTTTTAGTTTGAAACCACTTCCCCTTGTCCTATCACAACAGATCCTGCTAGAGAGTCTGACTTCTTCTTTCCCATGGTCACCCTTTAGATACTGAAAGGCTGCTCTCAGGTCTCCCTAGAACCTCCTCTTCTCCAACTTGCACAGCCCTAGCTTTCTCAGTCTATTTTTGTAAGGATGGTATTCCATCCCTTGGATCATTTTGGTGGCTCTCCTCTGGATCACTCCAGCAGGTCCATGTCTCTCCTGTGCTGAGGACTCCACATCTGGACACAGTATTCCAGGTGAGGCCTCACCAGTGCAGAGCAGAGGGGCAGGATCACCTGCATTGGCTTGGATAGGGTACATCATTGCTGATGTGTATTGTACCTTACTGTATCAGTGTCTTCAGTGCCATATGCACTTGGTGGAAAGACACTTGGTTGGAGAGAAGCTCAAGTCCACAGCCCATATACAGCTCCAGAAGCAAATTTCACAGAGCCTGACCACTCACCTGGCTCTGCTTTGCTTTCTCCAGAAGACCCAGAGTCTGCTGAGGAAAGAAAGAGGAGAGTGAGTGATGGGAAACTTAGTTATATTTTCCAGTGGCTTTCCCTTGGTGCTGCTACCATTGACCTTGGCTGAACCTGCTGCACTCATAAAGATGAGAGCCATTTCTCATTGCAAGCCTGGGCCTCAGGGCCTGTCATTTTTTTTTTTTTCTTTTTTTTTTTTCCAAGAGCAATGCTTAAACACATCCCAGGCTCCATGTAGTGGAGGTCTGGGAAGCAGGTCCAATGAAACCCGACTAGGTACCTGGGAACCCTAAGATGAAGGAAGAAACTTCTGTGTGGTGAGCTGCTGCCCTCAGCAAGGCCCAACATTGTCACACCGTCCTTGCCTCTAAAATTTGCTCCATTATGTGACTAACCCTGTGGATTTTTCTCCCTTGCCCCATCTAGCTCTAGGTTGTAGCTAACGAAATAAAAAGAATCTGTGTTTTTAACCAGGGCTACCCTAGGGTGAAGCTGTGTAATAACCTAAGGAATAGGTTTTTATGTGTCACCTATGTGCTGTATCATATGATGCTGCTGCTCTTCAAGATGTTGAAATGGACTATCAGGGCCTATTGAAGCACCCTGAGCTGCAAAACCAACAAAAAAGTATAAAAGTATTTTTGCCTTAGGAGTAGTGAAGCACTGAAACGTTGCCCAGAGATGTGGTGGATGCCTAATCCTTGGAGACATTCAAGATCAGGCTGGATGATTGCATGAACAACCTTATCTAGCTGTAAGTGTCCCTGTTCATCGCGGAGCAGTTGGACCAGATGACCTTTAAAGGTCCCTTCCAACTCCAACTATTCTGTGATTCCGTGATTCTGTCCAAACAACCTCATGCTGCTCCTGATGTAGCTTTTTCCATGATGATACAGAGAGTCTATGAAACCTGAAAGAATGAGAGCAGACTGGTAGGAAGCAGAAGGGCATAAAATAATATCAGAGCCTCAGATGAGAGGTGAAGGCCTTAAGTTGAGCCAGAGGAGGTTCAGGTTGATATCAGGAAATACTTCTCTGCAGGAGTGGTAATGCATTGGAACGGGCTGCCCAGAAAAGTGGTGGAGTCAGGTGTCTTGAGCACGGAGTCTTGAACACTGCAGGTGTTCAAGAAAAGGGTAGATATGGCATGGTGGGGATGGGTTGATGGTTGGACTAGATGATCTTAGTCATCTTACCCACCACTAATGATTCTGATTCACTTTCTCACCATAAGTCTGATCCCACCCTTTCAGGGAGGGAGCAATCTCCAAACTCCTCTTGGTTCCATGGGTCCCATTGCAGCACAGTGAGGCTTGTAGGGAATTGAAAGTCAAGGCTGGGCTATTTCTTCATTGCAAGGTTATTTTGTCCAACCTGACTGTTTCTGCTGAAGGTAATGAAGTTTCCCCTCTTTTTTCCCTTTGGAAATTGTTTCACAGTGCAGTAAATGCTATTCTCAGCATATTTTCTGGAGCTACCACTCACATTTCTTCCTGCATGATAATCAGTCAATATCCTTCATTAGAGTCATTCGGTCCTCTTGTTTTTCACCTTTGCTGCTTATTTCAGCTGTGCTTAGTAGCACATTGAACTCCACACACTCCTTTTCCAGCTTGTAGAAAGCTGGATGAGATTTTCAGTAGCCTGGGTCATCCTGGGAGAAAAGAGGTATGTTAGAGGGCAAGCAATTTATTTGCTCAATATTCTGAGATTGGCAGCCTTTTGGTTCCCCAGTTGCACGTGCCTATGTATAATAAGTCTTCAGGGAAGCAGGGGTGGATAGATGGGGAAGAATCTTTAAAACAAGCATGCATTCTGCATGGTGGTGGATGGAGTCATTTGATTTGCTGTATGTACAGACTGCAGCAGAGTGCACGGAAAATTGCTCCCGCAGACCAAGAGGTCTGAGCTATTTGGCAGAGAGTTACTGTGGAGGGCAGAAAGATGCCCTGTTCCCAGTGTTACAGGTGGCAGGAAGCCGCCAAGGACATTGCATCTCATAATATTGGGCTGATTCGTATCGGCATCGATGTTTGCTGCAC
Source organism: Meleagris gallopavo (assembly GCF_905368555.1). Lineage (NCBI taxonomy): Eukaryota > Metazoa > Chordata > Aves > Galliformes > Phasianidae > Meleagris > Meleagris gallopavo. The sequence goes on from NC_139404.1 coordinate 2,648,341, forward strand.
AGTTTGATGTCACCTCTCGGTTTCTTGAGACTCAGGCTGGGACTTGGACACCTGGAGCATCCTTCATCTTCAGTTAAAAGGCTGTTGTTGGCATATTCCCTATGATTGACATTACAGCATGTGATGCTGCAGACAGCTTTTCCCAGAAAGCCAGAGGAGGCTCGTTTTTAGCTCAGCAGTTGCCACTGACTGTGAAGTGCACAACGAGAGCTCTAGCTTAATACCCAACAGGATGCAGCCACACACCTCTCCGGTGGCGCAAACAATATAATGTAAAATAAAATTAATCCATCTGCTAAACCTCAACATGTCGTTAGATAATTATCAGTATGATATAATCTCCTCTGAGGAAGATCTTATTCTATTAAAAAGGAATTGGCCTACATTTTAGCTGCGAGAATGACAACGTGCTCTTTATATGAGATTTCTTGTCTTGGATTTAAAGCATCCAGTGATACCTGATAAGCAGCCTTTTTGGGCTACAGAACTCTAGTTTATTCATTTTCAATAATGATTGTTTTGCAAATTTTCACTTAGATTTCAAAGGCAGTTTAGTCTTGCACAGTGAAGAGTCCTTTAGAGTTCAGACCTTTTTACTCCACACGGCTATCAGAGCTCACTGACTGACCACAGAGATAAGGGTCTGGACTGTCTGCAATACCTATAGAAGAATTCATTTGGAAATCCCACCTGGTGTGAGTAGTTAAGGGATCCATACCACATTGTCAGCACACACTGATCTGGAGGTTGCAGATGGTTTGGTAGGAACAGCAACGTGGCCTAAAGAATAGATGTTCTTCTGGGGCAGCCTGGGTTTTCCATCTCCTCTTGGTCTGTCCCTGTCTTGCTTGGTGGTGGTAGAATAAAGCAGAAATAGAAAAATAGAAATAGAATAGAGAAGAATGGAGTAGAACAGTTCAGTTGATAGAGACCTACAAAGATAAACTCCAACTGCAGCTAATGGTGGAAGGATCCGTCTCTCACTTTCCCTCTTTGGAAATGAAGGTGATTTTATCATCCTTTTCTCCTAAGCATCCCAAGGATGAGTTGGTTTATGAGATCAAGTGTGAGATAGTCAGCCTAATGTATTTGTTGCTGAGTCACCATCCCAGTACACTGCTGGCAACCAGTACAATCCTGTGCTGTTTGCCATGTGGATTGACTTCAATTCAGATGCATTAAGAACATTAATTTTCTTTTTTTTTAACCAAACCCTTCTGTGCTGTTATGTGAGATCTAGTGGATAAATGAAGATATTCTCATCATTCCTTTAGCCCTAGCTTGACCTTTGAGTGCTGTCCATGCCCTTTGGGCTCTCATGCTGCAAGAACCAGTTCTGTATCTCTGTGTTACAGTACCTGGGGTTTGGGTCATAAGAGGTAGAGAAGACATTTCTGGAGTTATCACATGGAACATTTGCACCAAAACAAAAATTGGTCCTACCTGATTTGGTGTCCACTTTCGTGCCATCAGTATAAGCTTGTTTCATCCAGATAGCTGAAGTTACAGGTTGAGCCAACCCTGTCACCAGAAGCTGCATTATAGAGGCGAGGCACTGAGAGTTGTCCCAGGACCCCCACAGTCTGTCTTTTCCTTGGATGACAAGGCTTGACAGTCTCATCTGATAACCTGAAAGGCAGCTGAAATCTCTCCTCTGCCCATTTCTCTGCACAGTGTTGGTCAGCTTGTCAGATGTCATGTGTTTTGCTTGAGCTGTGCTCTCCTAAAGCATCAGCCAAAGACATGATGTCTAACTGGAAGGAACCTTGGTCCATTGTGGCTCTGAGCATCTCCCACCTCTTTGCTTGCACTGATTGCAGTTAATTGACCAGTGGTTGCTCTGTGCATTAGGAGATTATCTTCATGTTGAAAGTCTGCTAAGAAGGAAGGGGCTCCAAGGTTTCCGTGTGAGTTTAATGAAAGCAGATGGCTGAGTACAAGAGAGAGAAGCAAATCAGCACTGCACTTAAGGGCAAAGCTTAGTGTGAGTGCAGCCATGTTATGGGACACCAGAGACATTGCATGATGTTGGGTTGGCAGGAAAATGTGTGCTGAGTGAAAGGCACAAGGAAGCAGGATTTATAAAGCTAAGCTGCAAACCCAGGTATTTGCTTAATGTATGTGTGGCCAGCTGTTCATATTTAGGAAGGCTGGGGCTGAGAAATTCCCTTTGCGCATGCAGCAGGAGATGAGAGCTGTAAAGCCCTTGAATTACTGTGAGAGTTCTTGAGTCCTCCATCAGACATTCAGGAGAACATATTTTAAATATATATATATAAATGAAAGCCCTGAGTGTGAAGACCCCAACTCTATCCCAGCTTATGAAATCTTACGACATAGTAGAGCAGTGCATGGAAAACAGTGGCAGTGGATCTTTCTCCAGAGATGGGATAGGATGAGATGGAACTTTTTCCCTTACTGCAGGAAGAGTGGAGGAGGCTGATTCACACCGGGCTGCCTACAGTTCTCTTAACTTGCTAGGAATGTGGCAGTTTCCCTTCTTATTGGAGCTACTTTTGCAGACAACTTGCAGGGACACTCAGAGGAGCACACCTCTCAAGCCATACCTCAGTTTCCCTATGTTCTGTGTGGCAGTGATACTCATTTATGGGCATGGTGGGGATGGGCTGGTGGTCAGACTCGGTGATCCTAGATGTCTTTTCCAACCTTAATGATTCTGTGATTCTGCTCCACTTTTGGAGCATGCAGGCTAAGCAATACAGACTATTTGTTTCTGGTCTCTGCAAACATCATTAATAGAGCCCTTACTTTGGAATTAGAGCTCACCTGAGCCAACAGGTATGGAGGAGAGCTCTGTGTGGACTTCTCTTTTTGTTCCTACAATGTGCATCTCTCTTTCCAGTGCTGCCATGTCCAGGCATCATGGTGCAGAACTGCAAGATTTTTTGGGTTGCTGAAGCAACATATTTTGCATGGAAGTGATGATGGTGAAGGGATGTGTGATGAACAGGAAGCTCTGGAGAAAGGCTGTGTTCATCTCCCTGCTCAGCTTTTTACCCTGCTCTGTTTGGTCTCCTCAAAACACATAGAGGGACTCAAAAAACCACTGCAGAACCCCTGAAACCAGTGGAGATCATCAGTGTGCAGGATTCTGTTCCTGCAGGATTTGATTTCCATGACAAATGCATTGCCAAGGGTTAACCCTACACTTAGAGCTCAGCCCTGAAAGGAAGCTTCCTTGCTCTCCTTCCTAAATAGTGATCAATTATAGTTGTCTGAAATGTCTCCCAGAGCATGTGACATGGGCTGGTGACACAGGCATGGGTGAAACATGTTCTTCTTTATTTAAGACAGGCAGAGCAGGAGAATCAAATTGATTTGTGCAGGTCGCCAGTGCGGCGGATCAGGCTCCAGCAAGCTCTGCACTGCAGCTAATCCCCTTCTGCTGTTCAGCTCACCTTTCTGCTCCTTCCCCTGCTTTTCTGTTTGGCAACTGATCCTCCCCCCAGCAACTTTTTCATTTCTGCAAATTTCACATCTTCTTTCAAGTTTGCCTGATAATTTATTCTGTACTGGCAAATCTGAACTGTAAGTCTCCAGCTATGCTAGTGAGTTATGCTAGGAGGACAGATGATGCTCAGCTCCTTGTGTTACACAGCCATGCATTGCACATCGTGATTAATTGTAAGTAGCTGCTTCTTGTGTGGATGAGAATAGGCACCTCTTTGCCAGTCCCTGCAGCATGCTGGATCAGGGATACCTTTTTGCTCTCTACAACTGCCTGAAAGGAGGTTGTAGTGAGGTGGTCAGCCTCTTCTCCCAGGTAACAATGTTAGGACAAGAGGCATTAAGATGCATAAGGGAAGTTCAGTTTGGATATTAGGCAAAACTTTTTCTCACATAGTGGTTGAGGCACTGGCACAGGCTGCCCAGGGAGGTGGTGAACTCACTGTCCCTAGAGGTGTTTAGGAAAAGGGTAGATAAGGCATTGAAGGACATGGTTTAGTGGGGATGGGTTGAAGGTTGGACTAGATGGTCTTAGTGGTCTTTTTCAATCTTAATGTTTTATGATTGCATGATTACTTTGGCATGGAAGGACCTGTGCAAATCATAGAATTAATGAGGTTGGGAAGAGTCTTTGGTGGTCCTCCAGCTCCAGCCTTGTGGAGTTTCTAATTTAAGAGTTTATTTTCTATCTAAGGAAAGCAACAACAGCCAGCAGAAGGAAGCACATCATCTGATCCTCCTCTTCTCCAAATACAAGCATCACCCAAGGAGAGAGAGTTGTGTGCCCACCATGCATTTGTTGGGTTTCCAGTGGAATGCATTTGCCAGAGTGGAGAGCATCTGCTCTGTGGCATTTTCAAAAACTCCCCTTAGACTTTGGCACACACTGCTGCTGTATTTTCAGGCAGATCCATAATTTTCCAGTGGATTCTTTTTCAAAACAAGACAACATGTTTCCATGTCAAAGCATTTAGTGAGGGCTTACCGATTTTGATGCAGGGTTTTTGTGCTAAAGTAGAGAGAGGTACAGACTGCTTTGTTTTCAATCAGGATCATGTAGTTTGACATTTTTGAATGATTTTTTTTTTTTTTGCCTTGCAAGGAGTAGTTTTTCTGCCATGCTCATTTAAAAGGAAATCAAAGTGGAGCCTCCCTGCTGACACTAAACAAGCCTCCAGTCTCACTTGCAGAATCTCTCCAAATGTGACATTTTATCTAGATGAGCAAACACAAAGCAGAAGACCAAAGTTGTGGGATTTGCTGTGAATCAGAAGTTGGGTTCTCATATTAATCTGATTTCCAGCTGCAGAGCACAGCATCCCCTCTCTTCCTCCTTACTTTGAAGAACTGCTTTACACTTTGAGCCATTTCACTTTGGGTCCATTCATGGTGGTGATGGTAGATGGTTGGACTAGATGATCTTAGCCTCTTCCAACCTTAATGATTCTATGAGTTGATGATTCTCCCTGTGCTTCATGGGTTCACCTCGCTGTGTCTCTGTGTCCCAGCAGGATGATCCTCTATCCAATTGTATTTTTCATAAAAAAAAAAAAATGACATAAACTAATTTAAGATGTGTTCAAGATCCCTCAGCTTTTCTTCTTTCTTTCTCTGAGCTCTTCAGCATCGTGGTTCTTCCAAAGCTATGCAGCACTGTGCATCAGGATAATCACAGAATCACCGAATCACCAAGGTTGGAAAAGACCTTCCAGATCATCCAATCCAACCATCCATCTATCACCAATAGTACTCACTAAAATCAAAGCAGTGTGGATGATACTGTCCTCCTGCTTGGCTTTCACATGGATCAAGACAATGGCAATGTTGAGTTGCCTCCTGTGCTCAAAGGAAGCCTTATGATCACTCTGCAAGGCACAGTACAGACAGGATTTGGGCAGGGTTTCTGACCTAAACTTTCCTATGACTCAGATAAGTGGGAAATGGGATTTCCAATCTGGTCCGTCCTTGACAGAAGGATCCTGAGTTCTCAGCAGCAGCAAATCCTGTCCTGCTGGAGCCAATTTTCCTTGAAATCACAACCCTTGTCAGTAATATTTCTTTTCTTGGATTTTCCAGCTTCTCTTCTGCTTTTAGACAGCAACAGAACTAAAGGCCAGGTTTGAAGGCACACTACAGGGAGGGATTTAGGTGTCTAAAACTCACTAATACATGAATGAGTATTTTGGGATCTGATCCAAAGCTTTTACTGATGCTGATGGAAGTCTTTCTATCCTTTAGTGAGTTTCTGCTTGTGTGTTTCGTCACGGCTCTGCTAATTATCCTACATTATTAACTGCTCGATAACACTGTTGTACATCATTATGTGTGCGTATTTGTTAGTCCAACGATGCAGGCAGATGACTGCCCTCTGTGTTTCTTACTGGCCCTGCTCTCCTGAGCAAAGTGCAGGCAATGAAGGGACACTGCAATTTGCTTAATGGAAGTGGCAGCTTTGGCCCCAGGCCCTCTGTTCACCTCTGCAATTAAATCATAACGAAGTCTAGTCTTGACTGGGTGAAAAGTCAAGGCAGGTGCCTCAGCCGGAGTTGTATTAGAGAGGTGCTTAAGTACACTGACCTCCAGATTTGAGGTTGCTGATGATTTGCTGAGGGCTCCCACCCACACTGATGGCCACCAGTCTGGCTTGGTTTTCCAAGGTACATCAGGGTCAGAAAGTGAAGCAGGCACAAGATCTGGTCCATGCTGTTCCCACAGCTTAATTCCCAGCTCCCATATGTTGTTTGGGTTAGAATCATAGAATGGCTTGGTTGGAAAGGACCTAAGTAGCTTCGGCTGGAGTTTGTCCTCAGTTGGCAGTTTCAATGCAGCCCCCATTCAGGTGGGAATATGAATATGAACTGCTATTGGGGCTAGGGAATAAGTTTTAATATGGTTCATGTATTTACCTATAGGCACAGCCATCCAGTTCTCACGAAAACATGGTGATAGCAGAGTCTAGGCCTGCACTTCTCTCTGCCAGTGACTGATATTTTAAAATCTGATGAGATCAGATTAAAAAAACCCACCCAAACAGCAGAATTTGGCTATTCTTGTGCAGTTTCTTCATCACCATGATCTCCTTCTCTCTGACGAATAAGTGTCTTTTCCTGGCAGCATTGCCAAAGACTTTACTCAGACTTGACCCAGGCGTTTTTGTATGAATATCCAAAATAAAGCTTGCTCTACTTAGCCTTCTGTTTAGTCATCTGCAGTTACTTAAAAGAGAAATAAAAGAAACCTTAGAAGCTTCGGGAGGTCTGGGAGGTCATTGAATTGTCCAGAAAATAGCAGGTGTTTTCTATTTTTCCCTTTTAACAAAGACTTAAGAGGATACTTTGGTTTCATTTTGTTTGCTTGCTTGTTTTACTGTCAGAAATCAGATATATAGGGGAAATCAAGCCTTTTGCCATTGGTACACTCAAAGCCCCTGTTCCCCATCCTAATAATGTTTGATGGGAAATTTTCAATTAGCCTCGATCATTATCAACATTTTGCAAATTAGGGAAGCACAGGCACAGAAGTCTAATCATTTGTTTATGGGCCTTCTACATGTTAGAAAGCAGATTACGGCTTTCCCTTGGGCAGCTCTTGATGGGCCTGGCCAGTTGCACTGGGGACTGTGGGTTTATTGGAGCTGCTGAGCTCCGTGTAGACTAACTCTTTGTGTGAACTGGCTGTTTTCTTAAGCCTGGTTTTAATTTTGTGCGTCTCTGAAAGTGGGAACCTATAAATTAATCCAGAAATCCAGTTACTTTCACACGGGGACTTTATGGATATTGAAGGTTTAGAGGTCTGCTTGGTTTGGTCTTGGATATGAGTGAGGTGGGAATTGTAGGGTATTTGTCTTCAGCTTTCTGATCAGTTCTTCCTCCTATGGACTTGAACCTCAGCCTGATTTGGTCTGCTAAATAAAACTTTGAAAATGGAAGGAAATGTCCAGGTAACCCCATCAGCTCACTTGATTGGATTGGGCAGAGCATGGCCATGTTGCTGAACATGATCCTCTCAGTTCCTATTCTGCCTCGAAACCAGCATCTTTTTTTCCCTCTTGTTGCACTTCCATTCATAAAAGTGTGTTGTTCTTTGAGTTTTGAGCAGAAAGACATCATCCTCACTGCTGCTAATGTGTTCTTGGCGGTGGATGTGCTTACAAGAGGATGTTGCTACTTCTGTGGATAAAATGGTGCTTCTTTGGGACATCAGAGCTGCTGCTGTTCCCTCACTTCATTTTTTGAGGGATCCTTTTGCCTCCCATGCCCTGTGTGGCTGATAAGAAAGACATCCCAGCACCTTTTCCTTGCATTTCACTTCTTGTCCTGGCTGTGGTGTGTGGTGGTATCATAGGACTCATCCCATTTGCACCTTCATGACCAGCTGATAGTAGCCAATGTTCCTGCACACTTCTGTTTGCTTCACATCATAGCTATATAGAAAGATATGCTGATTGCTTTCACATGCTGATTGCTGCATATCTCAGAGGAGTCTTTCTCCAGCCAAAGATTTAAGCTCTTCACTCCATCAGACCCCTCTCATTTTTCCACCTTACTGTCATTTCCCTGTCCTCTGCTTTCCTGGCCCTTCTCAGTGTCACATCTGACCCAGTGACTTTTCAAGGCAGAGGAAAAATTCCAAACTCTGTATCTCTTTTATGGCTCATGAAGACCTCTGGAGCAGCTTTGATTTAAACCAGAACATTTGGCAAACGATCAGTCAATAAAATATCCTAATCACTGGTAGAGATTTAAATTAAACACGTAATTAGATCTTTTTTTGTTTCTTCACTCCCATTTTTGTTTCTTCCCCTCATCTCCTCCCCCCCTCCCCCTTTTTTTTCTTTGTTGTTGAAGGTATTTTTTTTTCATTCCATCAGATGGGAAGGGGAAAATAAAGTACGAATGATTGGGTTACACTTACAGAGCTAGGTTCAGCACTGTTTAGTGCCTGCTCATGCTTTATTAATTGTGATAGCACTGCTGTCCTTCATAGGTGTTGAGCTGGCTCAGGGTCCCTGAGGAACTTCATCTGTTTGTGTTTGCAAGGAGAGACACGGCAGGGTTGTTTGGACAGATCCTGAGATGCACTAATTAGAAGTTAAAGAGCCACTTTCCAGCATGAGACAAGAATGCATTACACGAGGAGCACTTTCTAATGCTCTGACTTTTTAAAACCACATGCCACATTAAAGCCTGTGGTGTTTCTTTGATCCATGCCACCAAAATAATTCCAGGGACAAACACAAATGGGGGATAATAACTAATTTAACTGGAATTATTGGAGAGAATTATCGCAGAAGATTAGGATTTCCAGAACAGACTGTAACTGCTGGGAGATTGGGGTCTGATGCCTGTTTATCTATTCTATTCATCTCTCTCTGCATCTGTCCTATTACTCGATCAGCTGCCCATTAGCCATCATTTAGTTACTGCTCCTGTCTTTTCTGCCTTCAGTGTCTCACCCTTCCTATTTGCTTGTTAGCTAGAGCAGATGTAAGAAAATTGCATTCTGAACAGAAGGTAAATGTGAGCACTAATGGACCAGATTTTGATTGTATGTGTGCTGGTGTAACTTTGCAGAAGCAAGAGAAACTCTTCTAGGTTTAGAGTGGGCAGCACAGTTGGGACCTCATCACTGTTAATGCTGTTAACTACTTGTTTAAACATTCTTTGCAGTATATCAGTAGATGGGTGATATCGAAGGGCAGAGTTTTATGACTCAGGAACCTACCTGGGAGCCTACTTGAGACTTTCACTCCTTCTGCAGCCTATAGAGAGTGCCCACAGGCAGCATCCAGGGCAGGTGTATGTCATGGTTCATGTCCATCTTCCATGGGATGACACATCCGTGTATCATCCATTTGTAGTATCAACTTACTGTTCCCCTCTGTCCATTGTGAGAGTTGGACTGTCTGCTCTTCTTATCTGCTCTGGGCTGTTCATTGAGATTCCGTTTACCTATTCACTGTTGGTTTTGCATATTAAAATCTCTGCCCATCTTTGCTTAGCTAATAGGGATATTTATTCGATCTCATTTTGTAATAGGACATTAATTAGACTTTTATAATAAGATCCCTTTGGAATCACACATCACATCTTGCATTCACAAGAGGCCTTAATACTTACATTTTATTCCTTTGAAAACCAGAAGAATTAAACATGTTTTCACCCTCGTCCTGAAGCTTGATCATCAAGCTTGCAAAACACAAAGTACACCTAATGAGTTGGGCAGCGTCTCTTCCCATCTCTCGTAAAAAGAACTCCCTCAAGTCAATCTAGGGAGAACGTACATACTATGGGAGGGGAATAATGAAATGAAATTAAGGAGATATATTGACGTGTCTGTGTAAACTAAAGAAAACACAGTCCTCAGGGACCTCTGGGAATCTTGCGCTTGAGTATTCTTTAAGCTTCCATGGATTTTTGTCCACGTGTTGAAAATATTGCTAATCCCTGAGGTAATTTAGTGCCCAGGATCAATGAACATAACACTCAGATGCCTAATAATAGAAAATGGGATTGACGTGTTGCTCTGGTGAAATCACCCCAGCAGTTAGTTTTGCTGCCACAACAAGCACGTCAATAAGATTCCCTGCTGACTCATGGAAAGGTTTGGGGATGCAGCTTGGCTTCTGGGAAGACAGCAAAGATGGGTTTGCCTCAGCAATTCAGTCCCAGAAGTTGGAAAAAGGTGGATATTAATTATAGCAAAGAGTATGTGCACTTCAGAATAGGTTTGGTCACTGAATCAAGGATTGCACACAGCAGTGCTTTGACATCCCACTTCTGAAGTGCTGCTAGATATTGCTCGAATGCCCTGCAGTCCAGCATCTCCTTTCCCCTCCCCGATATTCTTCACTGCTTTGGGATACATTAAAAAAACTTTCAGAGCATTTCTGAGTTGAAAGATAGAAAGACAGATCTCACTGGATCTCAGTTCCCTCTTGACCTGGCCCTTATTTTTAAGTATGGGCAAAACAGTCCAGGATTTGTTGTTTGTATTATTATCATTATTACTTAAGGAATGACAAACTCTGAGAAAGAGCAAAGGGCGTTTTTCATTGCCTGGTCCTTATTTGGTAGCAACAAGACCGTATGTGAAAGGAAGAGAGATTAATTTTGTGGGATAAATCATTTGAGAGACTCTTTGGTCTGCCGTAACTTGTCCCAAATGATGGAAGGTGTGTGGTGTCCCAATGTCCAATCCAATCTCAGCACATCATGGCCATCTCAATCCTGTGTAGAGCTGACCAAATTCCCTACAGATTCCTTTACAGATGATATCTTACATAGATATATGCTGTGGCACCACATATGTTCCCTGCTCTCCTTCCAGGTCCCAAATGGGTGGTCTGAGCTGGGATTTGCCTCCTGGATGTGTCTGGCACATTGAGGCATGGAGCAGGAGAAGAAGCAGGATTGCACCAGGTTGGTGTGACCCTGGGACCTATGCAAAAGGGATTCCCCTTCTCCATACATGAGCATGCAATGGGAATTATGCTTAGAGATAAAAACATTTAGCAATTGTCTTGATGACATTGATCCTGTTTATGTCTGTGAGCCCTCCATTAATGAGACCCATGTTCTTTCCAGTTGACTTTATCCAGTTGAACTCCCTCCAGCAGGGCAGCACCTTCTCCAGAGACACTGTGGGATCTGCTTCAGGCAATCTCACTGCCAACATGCGTGTTTGAAATCAGGTTGCTCCCATCCTGTTGTCTACAAGGAAGCTTCTCCGAGTGCTAAACGTTTGCAGTAATTTTCCTTGCTCTGTATTGCGCTATGCTTTTACTCCCAGAGAAAAACTGATCACCCCAATTCAGAATCAAGGGAAACATAGATGCATAGAGTCACAGAATAGCCCAGGTTGGAAGGAACCTAAAAAGTTACTTGGTCCAACCTGGAAGCTTTAGTATAAAAGGATTCTGAGGTTGTGTGAGTCAATAACTTGAAGCCAGAGATAGCAGAATTGCTGGAGTTTTTCAGGGAGACTTTGTGTTGCTACGTTTCCCTTGCATTAACTCTTCAGTATTTGTCTTGTGGTTGGCCTTGTTCTGAAGTTGATCCTCTTTTTTCTTCCTTAAGCTTTGAGCTTATTGATGCGCTCAGATGTTAGTTGCTAGGTTGCAGCAAGTCCCTTGTACAGACACAAAACGTGCTGATGGTACTGGGCTGCATCTGAAAAATTTGGGTCTGGATCCAAATTTCAGAGGCTCATGGATTTCAAGGCTGTCTGAGTCTTCGTTTCTTCCCCTTTATGGGAGGTGAATCTCTAATCTCCTCTCTTCCTAGACACGGGGATTGTGGGGTTGTGGATCAGATCTCTCTCTGTGTCTCTAAATAACAATAAGGGGATTATCCTCCTTGTAGGGGTGGGGAGAGGAATGGGCTCTGCAGGAGACTCTTTGGGACCCATATGTTGGGTAGATGGTTAATTTTTGCGGTCAGGAGAAGACCAGCAATCTGCCTTTTGCCAAGGCTGCTGGGATGCTGTCTTACTGGGTGCCCCATATCCTGTCCTGCCCTTGCTTCATTAAGGATCGGAAAAGAAATTGCTGATAGTTCTTACTGCACCAAGGAGGGGGGAAAGGCAGCGGGTGTCTGTGCAAGTCTATTACATCTGGGCTTCTTTCCAACATGAATAAAAATGTTCTGTATGTCCGGAGTTATCAATGTATGTTTTTAATTCCTGTCAATTAATCTACTCTGAATGAGATGCTGCTGTTCCCAGAATAATAGCCCTGAATGGAAGGTCTTATTTCTCAGTTGCTTTGGGGACTGGACTCTGATACGGCTGATATCACACTGCTGATTTACTCTGAGCTGAATCGAGCTCTCTTTGACCAAAGCAATGACAGTACCAGGGAAACAACTCACTTCAGAGGGCAGGCAGTGCTTCTGCAGGGCTGGGGAGGCATTGTAGCACCGTCCTGCTTCAGATACTGCATCTCCTTGTTGTACTACTGGCTCTAATGCTGTTCTGTCTCTTGGCACCTCTCACCCTTCTCTCTGAACTGTTTATTTTTCTTTCCTGCAGATGAAAGGCAGAAAAGCAAACTGCGCGAACGCTGCATTGTTCATGGCTTATTGAACAATTAGTTTCAGCGCAGGGTCTGATCTTCCAGCGTTTCTTTGCTTTCCTTTGTATGCTATGTGAGTCTTGGAAACTTGTTGGCTGCAGAACTCGCGTGGCATTGATAGACGGGCTCAGGACTTGGCTCAGAGGGATGATGTGCCCAGACCATGGTCCTTGTTTGAGCCAGAATGGGTGTGAACCGCTTTGACTTCTCAGAAGAGATGGATAACTGTGGTGTGTAAACAGAACTAAAGAAAAAAAGGCTAAAAAAGCCCACTGTGTGTTGCAACCTCCTGCTTAGGGCTGGACTTGCCCTTCTGGCATTCCTCTTCCTGAGCTCCCTCTATCAGCCGCCTGAGTGCTTGCTCATTTGGGCTCATGTTTCTCATCCCCAGGGCCTGTGATCCTCTACTGGGGGCATTTTTCTAAGGGCTGTAGCAATTCCTGAACGCTCCCTCAGAGGCCTGCACACAGATATGTTACTACTGCTCACACCCATTTATCCGCAGGCTCCCTGCTCCTGTGCAGAGAATTTTGCACACATTTTTTCTACCCTATTTGTCTCCTCCTGTCTTTGACTTCTGCTATCTTGATACAGTTCACTACTCCGTGCAGAGGGTTCAGTGCATGTGACCGTCCTATTAGCTGCTCTAACTAAAGCCTTGGGCAAATAGTCATTGAGGATTTATTTTTATTAAAAAAAAGAAAGTCGGATTAAGTATTCTGATGAACAAGAATAACATTAGCAGCTGTGCCTGCTCAACCGACACGATCCCATTCCTCATATCATAAGCTGATTGCCTGCGCGGGTCAGTAAATTGTTCCAGCAGCCCCTTTGCGATAATGCTTTGCACATTGTTCACAGTACTGTTATAATATGTGGTGTCTGGGGATGGAGGCAATACCTGGAGAGTCTTCATGGTTTCAGAAGTCTCTTCTTCAGATACTCTAAGTGTCAAGTTGAATACATCTAGGGATTGCATTTGCAAGAGAGCATCTTAGCATCGTGGAATCATTAATGTTGGGAAGACCTCTAAGATCATCCAGTCCAACTGTTGGCCTATGCCCATTGACCATGCCCTCAGTGCCACATCTACCCTTTCTTGAACACCTACACGACAGTGACTCCACCACCTCCATGGGCAGTGTGTTCCAAAACAGCCTCAGGTTGTGCAAGTCGATAGTTTGAAGTCAGAGATGGGAGAATTGCTGGAGTTTTTCAGGGAGACTTTGTGTTGCTACATTTCCCTTGCATTAACTCTTCAGTATTTGTCTTGTGGTTGGCCTTGTTCTGAAGTTGATCCTCTTTTTTCTTCCTTAAGCTTTGAGCTTAAGGACAGGCGGGGTGGCAGCAACGCTGCTGTCACACATGGGGACAAGGGGATCATGTGTTCTCCGGCACCATATGATGCAGAGCTAAGAAATTTGCTTGGATTTCTTGGTGATTGCTGGAAGCAGTGCCAGCCAGGGGAGCAAATCCCTTCCTCTGTATCCAAAATACCCAGAATTAGGGCAGGTCCTTGCCCTGCTTCTTGCCCCTGGTGGGCAGTCCCTGGGCCCATGCTTTTGCTTCTGACTGCCAGCCAGCATTTGTATTCAAACGTTTGTATTAATGATATCAACAGTCACCTTAAATCCTGCTAATGCTAAACCCTGAGCTGGCATTGAGCTGGTGACAAGCTTCTGCTTCACAAGGCCTTGCCAAAAGCTGTGGGATGCCCTTTGAAGACCACAGAAGCGAAGAAAGTGCCATAAAATTATGCAGCCATATTAGTGGTATTATTGTTTGTTCTCGGCTAACATCTGAGACTCTTCTTCATCCCTACCCTTCCCTCCTATCTCCTATGTTCAAAAATGGTGGAGGATTTAAGAAAATTGTTATTAGAGGCAATATTGCTGACAAATTACAACATGGGCATTCAGGCTTGCAAAGGGGAGCAGTTCCATGGGATACCAAGCCTTGGGATCTCATTGCTACAGGCAAAGGAGAAAGCCTAATTTTCCCAACCAGAGAGAAAGCCCATCCAGATCTGTACCTTGCAAGCCCTGTTCTGCACAGTGGGAAGGAGAAGACAGGGTTTGCTGGCTTGCTGCTGTCCTTCCTTGAGATCCCTTCCATCCCAAGCAATCTCTTAGAGTGGATAAAAACATGATTGCAACTTCTGATCCATTTGTTTGGTCTTTTCTCTCCTTACTGCCCACAGGATGTCTTTCTTGTTTAAAGACCTCCGTTCCAGTTCTGCAGATTGGAAAAATTATTTTTTCTCTCTAAAATGGAAGCATTTGTATGTGGATTGGAGTGTATGTGCATTCCCATGTTGATGATTGCAGTATAAACAAATGTATGAAAATATTGCTCTCCCCATTCTGAAGTGAGAACTTCCTTTAAGCTGAATGAAGAAGAGCAGTTGCTCTGTCCCACCAAAGTAGCAAAGTAGTGTAGTAGTGTGATTCTGGTCCGATTTTTGGGTGATCCTGAGTGTAGCCAGGAGTTGTTCTTGATGATCCTCAGAGGTCCCTTCCAATTCAGGATATACTGTGATTTTCTGTAGCGCTTCAAGGAGTTGTTAGACGAATAAGTCTTGGTTCTCTTTATCACCTTTGCTCATCCCCTATGCAAGCAGTAGACCTTAATGGGCAAAACGAGTAAGGAGCCGCTCTTGCGAGCATGAGTCAAGCATTTTATGCCCAATGTGACCAGGAGCAAATGCTTTTGGGAGCCTGCGGCCTGGGCAGCCTGGTCTGGTGGTTGGTAACCTTGCACACAGCAGGGGGGGGTTGAAAATAGATGATCATTGTGATCCTTTTCAACCCAGGCCATTCTATAATTCTGTGTTTCTATGATTCAGAGATTGGACTTGGTGCCTAGACGTCCAGTATGCAGCAAGATGAGGGACTCATGCAAGAAGCTGTGTTGAGACTGTCATGTTAAGTTGCTAAGGATGCATCCCTGGAGGCATTCAAGGCCAGGCTGGATGGGGATGTAGGCAGCCTGATCTAGTGGTTGTCAACCCTGTCCACGACAGGAGGTTGAAACTAGGTGATTTTTAAGCCTCTTCCCACCTAAACCATTCTGTGATTCTCTGATTTCTTAACCATGTATATGTGTGACCCCTTTCTGAGAGCCTAACTCTTCCAAATCTGTGCCATCCATGCCCAAACTGCATGCATGCTATATTTGAGTGTGGGAGAAAATAGGAAAGAAAAGAATGAGCAGAAAAAGGAGCAAATGTCCTGCTTCTGACATGGAAGATTAAATAATTAGCAAATGTGGCAAGAGAGACGATGAAAAACAAGTGCAATGATTCATGTTTTATGTCTCCTACCGTACAGAACACTTTAAAGTGTCAGACAGCACGACAGTCACTCTTTAAAGCTAATTAAAGTTTTATAATAAATAGAAGAGCTTTTTTCTTTTTTTCTTTAATTTCTCTCTCCATGTGGTGGTGATGCAGCTTTCTGTAGATAGCCTGATAGTGTGTTTGCTAGAAATCCACAAACAAATGGATAACAATTGGGTACAGAGGTCTGCTTTACAAAGATCACTCATGCCAGTTATTTATCTGCTTAAAATCCATCACTGGTGGGGGAAGTAGTCATAGTTCTCTAGTATCTTTTTCATCCAAGGAGGTTAAAGCCAGTAACCTGGACTAGTCAGCTCCATAAGTAAAGGCTGCTTGGAAGTCAGTGGGATCCAACTAGATGGGAGTCCAATTATGTGAACTGGCTTCATTTTGGAGGAGAGCAAAGGCTGCAGGACAAGAGAGAGAAGAAATGTGAGTTGAGATCTTTTTTCTTTGTGCAGCATCTCACAGGGAGGCACGGTTGGTGGTTGACGTCTTGGACAAGCAATACTGGAAGCTGCTGTCAATTGGAAGCAGCCCTGGGGGAGGCTGTGCTGAGGGGGTGGTGGGGATGATGGCTGTTGGAGCTTTTTTTTCCTTCATCTCTAAGATACCCCATAGGTAGCTTGGGCATGAGAAATGGAGCTGTTTGCACGGGACTCGTTTCATCAAACTCCTGTTTGGCCCCTTCACAGCTCACTGCTGTTTTGTCTTGAATTAATGGAAAAGGAAAGAACTTCTTCCCACTCCAGTCCTAAGACCAAGCTCACAGCTCTGGATCAAAGAGATCTTACTTTACCCAAGCCAAAGGAAGAAGCGAGAACGTGAGCACTCTTTCAGCCATCATGGCCTCTTCCTCCTCTTTTTTGATTTACTCTCCTATTTACAGGGCTGGTATTTATGCATCTTTATCTCCCACATGCAAAAATACACCTCCAACCAATTGAAATTTTAATCCAATTAACATTAAAAGGAAAGGAAAGGACACTGAAATTGGAGGTCCCCTTTTCTGCAACCATTGGTTCTCTTTGGCTGAAACATCCCTATGAATGCTATCAGACCACAACCTGTGATTCCCCGAGCAGCATCGCTTTCATGTTTTGGAGTGGGCACCTCAGATGCAGAGAAACAGACAGACTTCTTTGTCAGATATCTCCTCGGCTTTATTCAGGGGTGATAAAATTATTCTGCAGCTTTCCAGCTGCCTTCCTGCCAGAGGGGAGTTGAAGGAGTGGTGTTCCTGCTATTAGGCAAAGATCTCTTTAATTGGATGGGGTGAATATTCACTCTCTAATAGCGATGGGGCTCTAATCCTTCCTCATAGGGCTGCAGTCTATCCCATCCTCCCCCCGCTGCCCCGAATGTTTTTTAATGACCCATGGTCATGTTCATTAATAGCACAAATGCTGACACTGGTAGGAAATACAGCAATCAAAGGGAGACCCTGAGAGGTCCGGGAGCAACAACAGTTTCCATCTCCCCTTTGTTGTGGGAAGTGCTGTGCAAAAAGCAGACCAGCAGTAAGGTTTTGGCCTCCCGCAGTGAGTGAGGGGAGGGTTAACTCTGCAAATTGCAGAAGCTCAATTAGTTCAATTAGGAGCTTGAAAACTAAAGCAGCTCTTCCTGAAGCCTGTCTAGGACTGTAGGCTGTGCCTGCAGGCTCAGAAGCATCCCACACCGCCCAGATCCCTGGGGCTGGCAGCTTTTGAGGCCAGCCTACGTTAAAAAAGGGAGGTTGGATTCCCGCTGCCTTTACTCCAACCTGGGCTGGAGGCACTCCATAGAAATCAGTGCAGTTACTTCAGCATATTCCTGGAAGGATTATTTGGTCCGATGACTCCCAGCTGAGAGAGATTTCATAAACAGATCTGAAGGAAAATGGTAAAATCCTTTTTTCTTTTTAGTGTCCCCGTAGTGCATGAGCAATAAACACCAGTCACATCCATCCATCCCCAGCTGTAATTTTTGTGTGTGTGTGTGACAGCACCTGCCTTTTGATAATCTCAGAAGGAGACGGGAATATTAGCATAACAAATCTGTGGCTGTCTAGAGAACCATGTTGCTGGCATGTCACAGAACACGTGCATTGAGTACTGCTGAGTTCCCTTTGCTCTAAAACCACCCTCAGGTGTTGGCAATGCCCTTCTCTACCTCCTCCTGTGGCATATTGCGTTTTGCAGATTTTAGGCTGGTTCTGTCAGTCTTGGAAAAGGCTTTGGAGTGACCGTGTGTCACGGTGTAGTAGTATGTTGGTCGCTCCAAAAGTAATGCCTCCAATTTATTTCCATGGAAACTACAATAGATGCAAAGAGCACAGTAACACTGTTTGATAGGGAAGATTGTTAGCTGTAGCACCTCTGCACCTGTAACATTCTCGCTTTACGTGTGCTTCAAACAACATGAACAACTGGAAAAAAAAACCCACCTCAATCTCTGCCCCCAGCCTCCAAACCACTTATCACATCATTACATCCCCCTTGTGCAGACAGGTCACTGGATGTGCAACAACGCAGGGGCAGAGATTATATACTTATTTATTACCAAGTTAGTTTTCATCTGGGTCAGGTTCACTGTATAACACTGTGAGCCCAGTGTTGGCACAAGAGAGATGTGACACAGAGACAGGGACAAATATCCCAGGATGAAATGTGCACAGAGGAGGGCCCTGGGCAATCATATTCCACAGAAGGGAAAAGCTGCTTTTCCTTCAAGGTAGCAGCCCAGCAGTGCCACTGACAGCTGCAGATGGGCAGAAGTGACTCATCTCTCTGGGTTGAGAAAAAAATGATTGCCTAAGCTAGAATTTCAGAAGAAAATTGGGGTTAATAACCTCCAAATCCTGGCAGTGCTGGGGATATTAGCTTCAGTTTTTCCTGTGTCCCTTCTAATTTATATTGGGATGGTACCCATCAAGATGCCCTAGTTGCAGTCAGTCACTCTCTGATGCTGCCCAGGGTTGGGCTCAGAGCTGTCGTCTTCCAACAAGCCAAGCAATGTCCCACTGGGAAAAAATACATTTTGCTCCCAAGCGTTCTTTTTCTCTCTAAGCTTCAACCAAAGTCTGATTAGCTTCCTGGTCTCCACCAGGACAGTACACCACAGACAGTATTTACATAGCTTTTATTACCTGAGCTGCTCTGGGAGAGGAAGCTCTGTACTACTGGCAAACCACAGATCTCTCCAGAACATCTCAAGCAGCTGTCTGTCGTTCCTTTTGCTTACATGCCAGCTTCCTTTGCAGGAAGAGAGGCAGATTTCTCTTGCAAGCCACACGCCTTTCTCTCTCATCACTATCAGTCCTTTTCAGATTCTCCTGGCTTGGCATCACTATGGTGCACTTTGACGCAACCCTTTTTTTGTTGGAGGCAGGCTTAGAAGCCATCTGGAGGTAGCTTGCCCCACCATGGCAGTGTGATGGATGTTTTCATAGGTGATGTGACATTGACACCTGCTTATCTTTCCATGCCTGCTTGCCCCAACCTAGACACATTCATTAGACTGGCATCTGTTTGCAGTCGCTTCTCAGCTCTTGGTTCCCATAGTGTGTGTTGACTTGTGTGGACTGGCAGAGGCAGAGAAGCTGGGGACACAGGAGTTTAGGTTTGTGAGGTCTAAGTGTCTGCTGGATTTATTTACAATTACACCGGTCTTCTCTCCCAATGAAGGAGCTACTCATGTTAATGCATTTGTTCTCCTAGAAGGTGCCAACCTATAGGGTGGGAATTCCTTTTGCTTTGTAAAAAAAAAAGTGCTCAAGCATGCCACTTTTCTAAGCTGAAGAAAGCAGGCTGTACTGGTAGACTTCTCTATATTCAGGCTATATTTGTCCTTGTATACATTATATGCACATTATATTCTTGAAAACCAGTGCACAGGCATGCACACACACCTCTCTGGTGGACCTCAGAATAACATGCAGGACTTTCTCTGTGCAGAGCAGAAATATCATGTAATCATAAAACCACTTGAATAGGAAGAGATCTTTTGAGGTCATCTAGTCCAACTTTTCTGTAATCAACAGGGTCACCTACAGCTCGATCAGATTGCTCAGAGTCTTGTCAAGCTTGATCTAACATCTCCAGGGATGGGGCATGTACCACTTCTCTGGGCAACATTTTCCAGTACCTCACCACCCTTACTGTAAGAATCTTTTTAAAAATTTCTTCTCTTTTAATTTGAAATCATTTCCTTTATCATGTCACAACAGACCCTGCTGAAGAGTCTGTCCCCTTCTTTCTTATCCAATAGCCTGTTGAGCTGCAGCCTCTAAAGATCACCTCTTCCTTAGGGCAAAATTGTCATAAAACACCTGCATTTAACTTTTATATACAGGGACATATGTAGGCATGTTCTTCCATATATAGAGCTGGAGACAGTCCTGCATTTAGTTGTGGCTCCTGGATTCTGGCAGGCTTCATCACGATCAAAGGCCCCTACTGTGTCTACTTTGCAGGTGCCATACACTAACTGTCTGCAAGCACAGACTTCCTATCCAGGGCTGTTGTATGGCCAAGAAAGCCAGATGTCCGCAGCGTATGCGCATGGTGGTTGCCCATGGCAGGCTCAGTAAGTCAGATCTGTGTGTGCACAGCCTGTGTGCATAACTCATAGCCACACTGAGCATGTGGGGTGCTGACGAGTTATGCAAATCATCCTAGGCATGTATAAGCACTTTGGGGTCAGAATGGGAATCTGGAAGTAGTCCTGTAGACAAGCAGTGGGAAACACATGGAAGATCAAAAACTCACTGGTGCTGTTCGCATGGGACCCTGCTACTCATCCTACCCCAGATGTGAGTTAATTAGCATTGGAAAACCTCTAAGGTTCAGAGAAGTCTACTAAGAATGGCACTGAGGGACTGGTTTAGTGGGTATGGTGGTGACGGGTTGGTGGTTGGGACTAGATGATCTTAGTGATCTCTTCCAATCTTAATGATTCTATGATTCTAAGTTGGTCTCCTTGGTAAAGGTGTCCCTCACAGTCTCTCTGACAGTAACATGAAAGAAGAAGAATGGACCATGTGCTCCACAGGCATCTAGCAGAAAGCCTGACCTTTGGGAGTATTTATTGTAACTTTTTTACAATACATCAAGACTAATAAAAAAAATATGAACCACATGAACAGGAGCAGCTTTATGGGCCAGCAGAGGCTATTTCTTCTTTGCTTGATCTCCTGCAAGTCAGACTTCCTCTTTTGCCTTTGATCACACTTTAAAACTCTCACCTTTCTTGCCAGGCCATGTTTAATCATGACCCATCAGTGACAGCATTTGTAAAGCTTGTCCCCAGTCCTGTCAGTGATTTGGTGCAGAGCGTCGTGGATACTGGCAGCAGTATTCAGATGTGCTGGATGAAAGGAGTGCTGCATGATGCACACTGTGCAAGAGTTAAATTGTACTGAAGGGAGGGCACTGACAGACCATCAAGGTCATGTCCTGTCTGGCCTGAAATGTCTCCTTTGAGTTGACGGCGTTGTCACTCCATCATTGAGACTGATGAAGCCCTATGCTCCAGCCCCAGTCATTTCCACACACTGAACTCAACTTCTCTGTCTCCATGCACTATTCTTTCCCCTCTACTTTCTCCTAGCCCTTATTTTTAATCTGCTTATTTTTTCTTTTATTTTCTGGTTTCTTCTCCCCACATATTGTGTCCCATATTCTCCGATTCCCACCATCCTCCTTTCCTTTGCTCCCCTTTGCACCCTCACCCCGTGAATATGTACCTCTGTGACCATCCATCTTCTGATTTTGATCCTTCTTTGTCTTCATTCTTTCCTCCTCTCCCTCCTACATCCTTCCTTCAATTTGTCCAGGGCTCTGTTGCTGTTGCCGACACTATCTTAGCTCCGGAACAGCACATGACACTCCTGGCAGTCATTCTGAGCTTGGCTGCTGTCCCCAAGTTGTCTAAGGTTCTTCAGAAAGTGATGAGAAGCTGCTGTGTGCCTTCAAAGTCACAGCTAATTGCATTAGCTCCAGATCACGTAATTCCCAGAGATGACAGCTGCCAAATTTAGGAGTACAAGTGAAGACTTACAGAAGATGATTGGGATGATGTGCTGGATTCAGCATAAAGGAAATCCTGGGCGCCATCAAAGGAAATCCTGGGTGCCATCTAAGCATTGGTTGTTCATTATTCCATCTTATTTTGTCTCTAGGAGGTTTGTGTTTATTATCAGTTCATTGTCAAGCCCAGCATTGCCCACTATCCCTATTACAAATGTAGGATATGTAGCAGTCTCAGTTTAAACTCCAAAGTTTGCCAGTTCTGTGCACATTTAATACTTCTACATGGCCCCAACATTGGTCTTCTCCGTAGTTTGACTGGATGAATCATAGAATCGTTAAGGTTGGAAAAGACCACTAAAACCATCTACTCCAGCAGTCAGCCCATCGCCCACTAAACCATGTCCCTCAGTGCCATATCTATCTACCCTTTTCTTGAACACCTCCAGGGATGGTGACTCCACCGCTTTTTTGGATACCCTAGTCCAATACATGACCACCCTTTTGGTAAAGAAATTTTTCCTAATATCCAACCTGGACTTTCAGAACATATAAAAAACATCATAGAATCATAGAGTGGTCTGGGTTGAAAAGGACCACGATGATCACCTAGTTTCAACCCCCCTGCTATGTGCAGGGTCGCCAATCACCAGACCAGGCTGCCCAGAGCCACAACCAGCCTGGCTTTGAATGCCTTCATGGATGGGGCATCCACAACCTCCTGTCCCAGTGTGTCACTACCCTCTGTATGAAAAACTTCCTGATGAAATTCTTCCATCAAAACCTTGAGATGGTTTAGACGAATTCTGTGCCCCACTCCCTGATTGCTTGCTATTGCCAGGAGCATTTGTTCAATAGTCAGTCTCACAAAATCAGCTGTTTCACTTTTCTCTTCTGATGGAGGATATTAACAATATATGAACTTGAGAACATAGCCTTCTCTGGGGAGGTCACACAGTAAGGTTCACGAAAGGTGGTATCCTTTTCCTTCAGGAACATTGATTATTGTTCTGTCTTCTTCTAACATGAGAGCAAAGTAGGCATCCACAATGCAACAGGAGATCTAAACTCAGTTCTTGCAGTGCTGAAATAAAGGCTGTGATCACCCACTCCTTGTAGCTAGAGGGCAAAAATGTCACAGTTGGAGCGACTGGGAATAAGACAGGATTTTATGTTATGAGCTCTCATACAGTTCTGTTTCTGTTTATCTCATACCAGATATGAATTCACACCCAAGTATCACAAAATCCTGTGGTTTAATTTGGGCACAGAAGAGACATGAATATTAAGAGACAAAAATTAAATATAGTTCTTGGCAATCTGATTGCATGGCTTTTATTCTTTTACGAGCTCATGTTCTTCCATTTGGAGGAGACCAGAAGCAATCTCATAGCTAGCTTAGCTCTGGTCCCATGGGAGGGCCCAGGAGAACTGGTAAGTCTTGTCTACTTTCAGGTCATTACATAGAGTCATAGAATTGTTTGAGTTGGAAGCGTGCTTTAAACATCATCTAGTCCAACATCCCTGCAGTAAACAGGGACATCTACAGCTTGATCAGATTGCTGAGGTCACTGGATCCTACAGTGAACGATAGCTGGTGTGAATGCACTTGAAGTGATTTGCTGTTCGAGTCTTCACACCTCATTCATATTAAATTGCCCTGTTTGGAGATTACTAAAAAAAAAAATTGCTGGTAGGACACATTATTCCTACATAGAATGATTTTAGATAGCATAGTTTGTGTTACCTGGTGTAGGGAACCTGCTTTGGCAGGGGGGTTGGTCTCGATGATCTCTAGAGGTTCCCAACCCCTACAATTCTGTGATTCTGTGTTCATTTTTACTGGCCTCTGACAGATCAGTTAATCTGGTCAGAGGAAGAAAGTGTAAGACAGAGGCCATGCCTTCAGTCAAAAGAGCTTTCATTTCATTAATTATTGCTGTGCATACAGCAGTTGCATCTGCTGGATGGTTGTGTCTGCAACCCAGAGGTATTATGATTGAGATATCTAAAGCCACCTAACAGATTTAAGATCTAAAAAGAAAACAAGCAAAAACAAACAAACAAAAAAACCTTAAACAAGCAAACCCCTCCTGTGAGTTTGAAGGAAAATATTGTTAAATCCCATAATCGGCTCCAAGACGGACCTGTAGGCAACATGTTCAAGGTCACATAGGGAGCCTGTCACAGAAGGATGCTAACCTAGATCTGCTGGGCTCTGACCATGCAGCATCCTCTGTTTACCTGGCTTAGGGAACAGGTAATCCCTCCGAGTGGTTCTCTCTCCAGCAAGGGATGGACAGCACCCATCTGCATGGCCATCCCCTGCATGGAAATAATCCATGGCGGTTCAGCTGAGAATAGAAAAAACAATAATTTGAAAGACCCCAGAGGACTAAATCTAAGGAAAACTCACACCAGAAATTTTCCTAGGTGGGGAAGCTCTGGGCTGGGCTGTTTGTTGCAGTGAATGCCACTATCATGCCTCCCCCATCTTCAAGCCAGACGGCTCAAGTCTGCATTAATCTCCCTTCCATGCATAAGCCTTCCCAAATCCCTTGGTTTGCAATCCCCGGGTGATGAGCGATCACCCTTGTTAGAGAAGGAAGCACCGAAGCAGATTTTACAAGGCATAGATGTGAACACTTAATGGTATTTCCCTGTTTTTATTACGGAAAGCTCACACCCAGGCCTGTTTGATCAATAATTGCAGGCACAATTGCTGCTGCAAGGTATAAGTTATTTGATTTTGTTTATGCAGAGAGGACCAGGGATATAAATAGCCCTGTGGATGCTGTTGTGGAAACCGAGCACTGGCTGTGGGCTGTGTTTACGTTCAGAGCACGGGATGGGGCTGCTTGGGGGGAAGCATTGCAAAGGTGACTCCCAGTTCTCCTGATGACTAATGGCTGCAAACTGATACAGCAGATTCTTTGCAGCGTGGAGCAGACTGAGGGATGTTGTCAGTGCTCATAGGTGATCTGAGGGCATTTCGTGCCAGAGGGATTTCAATAAGTGCCAACTATGCTGTCACATGGAGATGGAGCTGTTTAGCATCTGTATCATGTGCTGGGAGGTGAAGCTTGCGTGCTAGATGCTGCCACGGTCTTTTGGTATGTGGGGAAGGTCAGTTAGCATAGTTTATTCTGCATGAATTCACCGGAGATATGAGAGAGTCTGTTTACTCCATCCCTTTTCCTCAGGGGTATTCATGAATGTTTGAGAAGTGCTGAGAGATCCTTTGGTATGGACTGAATTCTCCCAAGCTGGCACTGCCAACTGAATCGTAAACTGGAAGGACAGAAAATTTAGCTTATATAAGGCACAGATTTTCATGTTTTAGAGAAGGGAGCTATGATGTGGTTTTTGAGCCACAACAGGAAGATCTCAGAGGGTTCATTAGGCGTTCAAAACTCAGCTCTTCTCTGGCAGCACACAAACCCTTGAGACATTTGCTAGTGAACTGAATGTGCCCAGTTTGCCTCAGAGATTTTTTAGGTTTCCCGCTGAGCCAGATTTCATGTCTGAAAAGTCTTTCTCGTGTGCTCAGATGGCTCAACTTCTGGCTGAGACTGAGCTGTGAAGAAACTGTGAAAGGAAAAGCAAGGTAATGGATTGGTTTAGGAACAGTTTCACAAAGCAGAGGGAGCATTGAGAGGAAGGAAGGCTCAGTTTGCTTTTCAGGTCATCTCTGTTTTTATTTGTCGTCATCTGAGTTTGGGCAACCCTGGTAAAGACATCACTGTCCGAGTCAGGATGTGACTTGTTGACATCTTGTGTCTTCCAGTGCCATCTGGACCAAGTTTAGCTGAATGTCTCCAGGGGTTGAAAGCAGGCTAGAGATTGATTGGGCAGAGCTTCAGAGAAGTCTCGTCTTGGTCTTTGAGCACAAGCTGTGCTTAGAAAGGAAATCCCACAGCTTGCAAAACCCCAATACCTTTTGGAAGTGCCACAGTTGTGTGCTGGCAGAGTGAGCTGGAGCGCTTTGAATCTGCCCAGCCAACCTCTCTGGGTATGTAGAGCATCTCATGTTGGCAGTGGAAGAGGGACATTTAAAAAGGGATAGACCAAACAAATCTGCATCATGCTGAGTGGGAGGTGTAGAGCCCATGCCCAAGAGCAGATTGGGATTATGTCTTCTGTTGTATGCCAAACCAAAGCTTAGGTTTGGATTCTTTGGAGATTTGGAGAAAGCATAGGCAAGATGTAGAACCTTGCTTTATGTCCTTCCTTTCTTCCATCCATATTGCTTCCTTCCATCTATATAAGCTAAAATTTAATCATTTGGTATACAGCTTGGATCAGACTTAATTTTTAGCTGGCCTCTTTAAAATCTAGGGTTGACTTGAACATCAAATCAAGGCTCTACCTAAAGATCTAATATAGACACAGGTTTATATTTTCCATCTCTTTAATTGCTCAACATTAGAAAGACCTTAAGTTTGGAGGGACCACAGGTGCTGATTCCTGAATTTCACTATTGTCAGTTCTTTTTTTGAATCTTAGCTGCTTTTTCAACCTGTTATCCCCTTCCTGCCTCATGCCAGATAAAGCCGTAGAGGTTTCACTGGACACAGTGCTGTTTCATATCCAAAAATGAAATCTATTTTGTTTCACTTTTGTTACAGAACTAAGACTCAGGAGAAGCTAGGAGAAACCAAGCTCACATCTACACTTGAATCCAGGCTGGAGAGAACACAGTCATTTTCCTGGTCCTATATACTGCCTTGCTGATCTGGACCTGACTCTTCCCTCCCTTCTACCATTTTCCAAATAGACTTTTTCTCTCTCAATGTTAGCATCACTGACTGTTGGTGTCCTTATCGTCTTGGGAGGGTGGTTAGGACAATGAATCTTCTCTCATTTCTTGTGTTCATCTCTTACACAGACTGACTGGCTGTTCCAGTAGGACTTACTGTGTCTGCAGTCCTGTCTTTGGCTTGTAAGCAGTGTTGGCTGTTGTCCAAAGACTCACACCAAGTCCAGCATCACTGGAACAAACTGCCAGAAACAATCCTCAGATACCTCTGCTCTTAGATTAATTCAGTGCTCTCAATGGATTAGTTTCAGGGCTAAAGGGAGATACAGAAAACAGAAATGTTTCCTAATATCCAACCTGAACTTTCCCAGGTACAACTTCACGCCATTACCTCTCATCCTATCGCTGTTACCTGGAAGAAGAGGTCAACCTCCAACCTCATCACAACCTCCTTTCAGGGAGTTGTAGAGTGATAAGATCTCCTTAGAACCTTCTCTTCTCCAGATTGAACAATCCCAGTTCCTTCAGCCTCTCCCTGTTCCAGACCCTTCATACCTTCATTGCCCTTTTCTGGACACACTTCAGTGCCTCAGTGTCTTTCTTGAAATGAGGGGCCCCAAACATTATTATCTCCAGCTAGAAGTCACATCATAAAACCACATTCCAGCTCACTCAGTTTTATTATTTGTGTGCCTGGACTCCCTCAAACAAGTGGTTTAGAGTTTAATTTGTTGTATCCAGTCACAGTCTGAGTTTTCACTCTGAGATCGCATAGGCATGGAGAGAACCTGGAGGACACCTGGTGGTTTGAAGAGCTCCCAGGGTGAAGGGAGCAGGTGGACTGATGAGTTCATCCCGTTCTTCACCAAACACTCCATGGTCTGAACTTCTTGCATTGGGAGAAACATTTGGTTGGGGCACCAACCTCTCTGCTAGCTATAGAAGTGTGGCACCACCCCTGGTGTGTGGCCAGTGGCCCTGCCAGCCTTGCTCCTTGTTGCTCGGAGCACGAGGTGCTGTGGCAGGCGGCTCTCCTTCCAGGCACACATGTACACGGCTGTTTTTAGAAGCAAGCAGATGATGTGCTAATTAGAAACAGGGCACGAGCAATCCGGGTTGGTTTCGAGTGTCGTTCCTTTCATTGGGACTCAGACAGTAAGGGAGATCCTTGGCGGAGGAACAGAGCATCTTCCTTTGTTTGGAGGAACAAAAGTCCTGCAAAAAGAGCTGGGAAAGAGCACTGAGTCTGGAGGCAGATAAAAGCTGCTTCCCTTTTATCAGCTCTGCAAAGGAAGAAGGAGAAAGCTGAACCTAAAGCTTCAGGGTTGTTGGTGTAATGCTGTGAGTACCAGGACTACAGCGTTGAACATGGTCTTCTACCCTTGGACCAGACAGATGCTCTTGTTTCATAGGACCCAACATGGCTCACATCAGTATTCAGCATTAATGGATAGTGCCGGAATGTACATGAACATGAGGCTTGCCAAAGCTGTTATTCCATTTTCAGGAGGAGAAAGGCTTCCTATGTCTGTTTTAGATCTCAGTTTTGGCTGATTAGTTGGACTGTCTCCTTCTGGAGGGATGATGCTACTCAAAGGCAAGCACATAATAAGTCTATGGAGGCAGGGGGTCCAAACTTACCCCAAATCTTAAGTCTCAGTCATGCCAGTGGCTCCAGACTCATCTCCCCTTTGCTTTACGTGGTCTGTGGATGAATGCAACTTTCATTTCAAACCCATTACCCTGAGGTCTCTCCCAAGGACTAAACTTTTTCATGTAGAAGCAGCCCATCTGGGGAGTGCCTGCAAATCGTGGTATGAGAATAAAAGTTTTTACTTCAGTTCCTTCAATTTTCAGCTGTCTGTCAGTGAAGAGAAGAGAAAAACTCTTTGTGGGCTTTGTCTACAGTCCTTTGAAGTCAGTGGGAAACTCATGTTACTCTGGGAGGTTCCAGGCAGTTTGTGATTTTCTTGCAGCAGCATTGGGGGGGTGAGTTGTGTTTCCATCTCAGAAAACATCTCCTCCCGCTTCAAAGTCCAGCATCCACCCACAGCTCCCTTCTTCCCCTACCATGCCTTTTGCTCTCTTTCTTCTTGTCCACGTGAGTCCTATTAAAGTCTCCAGTTTCCCCCCGTGGTACCCATAGGGGCTTTCCAAACACGCAATTTTCAGCCTTGTGATTAATAAAGTGTATTGGCAGAGCTCACAGCAGAAAAGGTGAGAAAGTACTTCAGGCCTTGCACCTAAGCCCTCTTTGTGAAGGGTTGGATGAGGGGAGGGTGGTAGTTCCCATAGGCAACTCTGGTGAAAAAGCAAGGGAAATAGAAAGTCTCCAAGTGCTGAATGGGGGTTGTGCTCCTTCATAGTGTGAGTTCACACAAACACCCTTGATTTATCACAGTCTGGATTAAAAAAGCAATTAAATTCTCATAATGGACACAGGTAGACGAATGATGAGTGGGCAAAGCACCATCTCCCCTTCCTCTTTGTATCCCACCCTATCAAGCTGGTACCTTTCACGAGCCCTTGCTTCACTTCGTTCTGAACAATGGGGTGGGATGAACTCCATCTGGTCCCTTTCAGATATGTCGCCTGCTCTGTCCCCATAGTCTCCCCTGGCCCCTGTGACACTGAGCTGCACAGCCCTTCGTGCCTCCTTGCTCTAAATAAGACCCTCTTTGTGCTCTTTGGAGTAATTACATTTCCCTGACTGTTGTGGCTGTGAGGTTTCTTGACTGAGAGGATAATAAGTATGTCTGCTCTTACAAAAAAAAAAAAAGGAAAACAGCCAAAAGAGATAAAAAAATAAATCTGAAATGGAGAAAAGTGAACTAAAGTTTCCCATGCAGAGTGGCAAGCAGCTCTGCAGCCTTCCCTCTGCCAGCGTAATCAGAAAAGCAGTTCTTTTTAATATGAGAGAGCGTATCAGCACTTAAAAAAGGAAAATAAATTATGAGAAGTGAAGCTGGAGGCAGGAATCATCTTCTGGCAAAGGGGAATGCAGCCTGCAGCTCCATTTAGTTAATATGTTTTCACAAAGCGGCCATGCTGGAGCGTTTTATATGAGCTCCTAAGCCGGCTGACACCGTGTGCAGGGAGTTTCAGGAGGTGGTACCACAGAGAGTAAGTCACTGGGAGAGCAGGTGTTATTTCTAAAACAAAGATTATGGTTTATGGAGTTTCAATTACAGAGTTCTTTCCAGCAATGTTATTGCTACTGCTTTTGGCTTCTGCATTCGGGCTACGTTTGGGTTTCATTTCGGAGGAGAAATTGATGATGCAGTTATTATCCCTTTGATGAGATCCCGCTCTCGTATAAAAGATGCATAAAGTTCTGTTCCATGAATATATTCAGTGATCAAACAACAGGAGAAGACTTGCTTGTGGTTCCTTTCTCTAGTTAGCACTTGGCCTAAAATCTTTCCCTCCTCTATTCTAGCAGCCTATCAGGATACCAGCCTGCTTTCTTTATGTTTGTTTCTGACACTCCATCAAATCACCAGCCCTGAAGCAGTACTGTGCCACAAGGCTCATATTCCTGATTGATTCTGCACATAGGATAAGGTTGAGCATCGCCCTCTGTTGCTTCTTTTCCTGCACACTCCCGCCTGTGTCCTGAGCTAAGAGCTTGTCAAATTTAATGAGGTTTCACTCACTCTTCAGTACAGTATTATTTAGAGACTTCCAGGAAGAGTATTCATAACTAATGTTGACCAGAGCAGATGTTATTTAAAGAGTGTCATTGCATGCTCAGCCTCTAAAATATGTGTTTTTTTTTACGGACAATCTTGCTCCAGCTCATGCCTGCCAGATTTCTGGGGGGGAGAGGACAGTAGAGTCTGGCTTCCATGTTGCTAGCCTACACCCTGAAAACAGGCCTGGTTCTGGAGTTTTCAGCCTGCATGCAAGCAATGGTGTCTTAATGGGGTTAGGCAATGCACAGCCCAAAGGGAACAGAAATTGAAGGGTGGGCAATGTCTGAGCACTGCTGCTCATTGAAATTTTTGAGGAATGAGAATTCAGGCAAATCCCCATCTAATTTGGTTGCTTCTGAGTTGCTAGAATTGGAGCTTAAAGCATAATGTAAATACTCAGGCAGAGAGCTCTGACCTGGCTGCACTGGCACAGCAGGAGCTCCATTGCCAGCAGTCAAATCCCCAGAGCTCCCAGGAGTTTTTTGCCAGTTGTAGTCTGCTCTTGTTTAACAGAGACCTGAAAGTGCTTGAGAAACCATAAGCAAAGCCCAGTTCCTTCTGGTCAATTGTAGTAGAAACATGGTTTCTGTTCAGAGGCACCAAACCTTTTTGGAACTGATAATGGAGTTTCCCTGTGTATTCAAATGAATCCACATTGAAGTAAAGATGCTACCTGCCTCTGCCAGGCTTGGTGAGTTGGTTTGCTGCATTTTGCACTGGGGCACAAGACTATCCTGAATGCATCTGGCCTCTGCTGCTGTAGTTACTTCATTGGAGCATGTATGACCAGATTAAATAATTGGATACTGAGCTAAATGCATGATACTGGCTTCTAACTCCTACCTGCCAGTTGATTTCTGAGTCTTAAACAGGTCAAATGAAAACTTATTTTTTGGTATGTTCTTAGCCTGTGAGTGAAGTTGGAACACTACATCCAACCAAGCCACCTGTAGGAATTGACATTGGTGGAGTCAAGTTTGCAATAGCAGTATAAGGCTACTCACAAATGTGAACACAGAATCAAACTCTGGGTCTTTCCTCTAGGTTTTGATAAAGACCAGTCAAGTGATTTCTGCCCCAAATAATTTCTTCTATTATTATTATTGTTTTTAGCACCAAAATAAAAAGGAATTGAAAGAAGAATACTGGGAAAGGAAAGATACCATATTTCATCTTGCCATAACTGATGCCCATTCTAACCATGTGGTATTCAGCAAATCCTTTTGCCTCCCTCTGCCCTGGAAGAGATCCTATGAAGTCTAGATTGTCTGAAAATGTGTTGTGCCATGACGTCTTAACGGATGTCGTCATCTCACACTTCTGCAGCCTATGGAGAAGAACAGGAATTTCTGGAGAGAAAACCAAGTGGATGTTATCCAGAAATTGCCTATTTCTCTGTAGCCTGTTTTGAAGGAGCTGGAAGGAGTTGGCTCAGTTGAGTTCGCCTTTTGTGTTGTTAAACGTACCTAAGAGGTCTGATGGTGTCAGTAAGGGTTTTGAGCAAGCAAATCTACTTGGAAGCCAGCCTGTTTACAAGCAAAGAACCAGGTAGAGCTGAGAGCAAACCGGCCTCACACTTTCCTACTGGTGGCTGAAGGTCAGGGAACCATTTCCACTGACCCATCTGTTGCGTAGTTCCATTTCACTTTCTGGCTCCATGGTCTCAGGGTAAGCTGTTACCCAAATGTCAGAGCCCTTGAGACATGGACACGTTTTGCTCATAAAAACAAGGCAGACCCTGACCTTGTCAAGGCTTTAGTGACAGGGTTATTGGTTGTGACATTTTTTGTCTGATTGCCTGAGTTCTGCATTCAGCCCTTCTGCCAGCTTAGTAAGACTTATATTCCCCGTGCCCCAATGACCTGGCCTCAGCACCTTTGCTGCAAAAAGCTTCCCAAGTATTGATCAGGAACATGATGAGGACACTTTCCTTCCTGCCCATCCACGCGTACAACACGTACATGCACACACATTGACATGCAAGATTTCCATTTCTGGTCTTAACCTAGGCGTTTACAATTCCTCTCGCGCTCCTTGTGCTTTCTTCATAAAGAAGGCAAATAAAAGTGTGAATAATCAATTTCCTAACTGGAATTAAAAACGGCTCCCGTTAAAATAAGGGAAAGCATGAACCAGCATGTAAAGTAGGGTAGAGAGGTTATCTGAGCTCCGATTAGTATCCTGCTCATGTAGAAGAACAATTAACGTGTGCATGAGAATGATTAAGCAGAAGGTAAATTACATAAAATGCTCCCGTTCAACAAAGCAGGTCTGCTCATGGACAGGCTGGTGAGAAAGCTTTTATGGCATAGTTAAAACTGGATGACTACTACCAGAAAGGATGTGGTTTCTCAATTTTCTGAGATCTGTGGACCAAAAAAGACCAAAATAGACTAAAAAGATCGTAAAGATCCAGTTCTGTGTTGGACTTGTATCAGAGATTGAGCTGCTCACTCTGAATAAAGAACTGGGGATGGTGTTAGTGTGTTCTTTAAAAGCAGGCTGTAAGTCTTCTTCCTTCACATGAGCTCATGTGGATTGTGACGAGGAGTTGGGAATGGAGTTTTGTGGCTTATGTGACTCACTGTTTTCCTGGGGCAAATCTTTCCCTTTGATTCATCTGTATGGTGTAGCAATGAGGATAATGCCTCCTTGTTGGCTTGGTATGCTCTTTGAAATCTTATGGCACCTACGACCGACCAGCTTGACATGGGATACTGAGGAGTGGAAGAGACTGGATGTCCCCAGAACAGATGTAGTGGGGAGCAAGCCCTGAGCTGTGAGCTGCAAAGTGGCCTATTTGGGGCAGTATAAGGCCAAAAGAAAATCAGAAAACAGTTCAACTGGAAGTGTTTGGCTGTTTCTCCACGTGGAAGATTTCCAAGGGCTCTCTAATGAGACAGTGTAATGGATTTTGAAGGTGATCTCAAATATAAGAGAGGGACTTTGTTCATTAAAGCCTACACGGATAGTATAGCAAATCACAGCAGACACTTTCCAGGAGTTTTGACAACAGACATCAACCATCAGCAAGGATAAAATAAGGACAAGTCAAAGGCTAGTATTGATTCCAGGAGCCTTTGGCTTAAATCCTTGTTGGCCCACTCAGTGTGAGGAGCTCAGACGAGTTTCAAATTCTGTGTGCTGTAAGGCTGTAAGGCTTAGAGATATACGAACAAAGAAAAGTGAATAGAAACAAAGGGGTAGTGGAAAAATGGGGTGTGTATGGGGAGCCCCTCCTTTGGTATTTGTCATGAAAGAGGGTTACAAAAGAAGTGTAATGAACAGATTTTTTTTTTTTTTAAAGGAAACATTAAGAGGAAATAATAAGTGAACGCTTAGGTAAAAACCTACTGAGTTTGGGTATATTTTCTAGAAAATTAATGATTTTGTAAAGCCTCTCTCCATTTTTTTTTTTTCTTATTTGGAATTGAAATGTTCTTCAGCCCTGGAAAACTCTCACAGTAGTACAGCTCAAAAACTATCAAAATAATACCCTGCAACCCCTGAAATCCCCCAGCCTGGCCTTACCATCCAGAACAAAGTGTAGAAAATGACTCAGTGCCAGCACTGCAAATAGGGTAAATTCAAATGCAAAACTTGCAATTTCACACTCTGATTGTTTGCAAGTTTCTCATCGTTTATGGCTCATTATGGTGCATTTTGGAGAGCCCTTAGTCCAGGTGCTGTCCTCTTCCATAGTGCTTAACATGAGCTGTGTTTTCTGTAATCTCTGGGAGTGAGGTGTGCCTTTTTCCTCTTCCTAGAAATCAATAAATCTCCTTTTCTTTGTTGCTTTTGAGGTTCGCATTCAAATGTTGTCAATATTCTGTCGTGGGGGATTGTTATATGATCAGTCTTGCATGGCAGGCTTTTATAATAATTTTATATGGGGTCAAATGGCAACCAGGGAGGCTATGGGCCAGCAAACTCATGTAGTGACCTCTGTAATGAAACGTTATCATTTCCCTTCCGAGAATCCCAGGGGAAGAGAAGGAAAAATGGAATCATAGAATCGTAGAATCAGTAATGTTGGAAAAGACTAAGATCATCCAGTCCAACCACCAAGGCATCACGAGCATGCCCACTAACCATGTCACTCAGTGCCATAAGAAATAATAATCAAGAAAACGAAAAAGAAACAAATAACATGAACAGAAAGAGCTCTTTCAAAATTCATGAAAAGAGGAAAGTGAAGTTTTGTTGACATTCATGTTTGACGAAGAGCAAGCACGCAGCCAGGATGAGTTACTCCGTAAGCATACGCTGCTCTAGGCTGTATTCCACACATCCTGCTCAAATCAAGCGACATAATTAGCTCTTAGAAAGTTCAAAGCATGGGGTGCCATAGCAGGGTGTGTGAGGTGAGATGGCAGTGGGAATACTGGGTTCTAGGGGTAGTGCTCTGCTTCGTGGGTGGGGGAGAAGGGGGAAATGTAAGATCAGAATCAGAGCGGAAAGGAGTTCATTTTATCCTTCGCTATTCCCTTATGAAGGCTGAAAGGGCAGGGGATGTTAAATAGAGTCCAATGAATTAGATTAAGGGAGATAAGCTCTCATGCTGCTGCTAGATGGGGAGATCAGTTGACGAGTTTTTACTAATTTTCCCTCTTGGGGTTCAGCGTTATCTGAGATTGATCAAAATCCTTGGAGCATTCTATCTGGAAGGCAACTGCCTCCTGGCCTCATGTCTCACCACTGCAATTCTGAGCTTTGATGAGTTGCATCTTGCTTAACGCCCCTTCGGTTACAAAGCCTGTTTTCACTTGACACAGCTTGAAAGGTGCTCATTCAAAAAGGCTTTCTTCCTTTCCAAAAGTATTTTGAAACCAGAGCAAAGTCTGAATGAGTTGTTTCAGCAGGTTGATCAGTGTTGTTGTGGGCTTGGGAAACCCCATTGTGTCTATTGATCTAGGAAATGGAAAAAGGGATTTTGAGGTTGTTCAGGTTGTCTTTGTCTGATAATATTTTTTTTTCTTTTTTTTTCTTCCTTTTTTTTTCTTTTTTTTTTCCTTCTTTTTTTTTTTTTTTTTAAATTGAGGGAATAGGAAAGAGCTTATCTTTAATCATTTCATTTAGTTGTTGACACATGAAAGTTCTTCCAGAGTAAAGCGGAGTGTGAATTGAAAGTGAGAGAGTTTTTCCAGAAGACAAGTCCTTAGGGAGGCAACGTTTCCACTGTTTTAATATAAGAGGATGAGCCCATGGTTAACGCTTTGGGCTGCAATTTAGGAGATCAAGGTGCAATTCCCAGCTCGGTGTAAAATATCCATGGCTTCTGATATATTCCCAAAGGTCCTATCAGTTGCTGACTGGGACCATTTACACAAGCTCAACATTGGTGTGAACTAGCTGAAAGCAGAAGGTTTTTGTTCTGCAATAATTACTGTAGCTCTGCAAGGAGAAGGATGATGAGTACCTTTGGACTTTCACCCTTGATACCACTGTTCCCTGTCTGCGTCATGGGAAAGTTTCCTCTCTGCGCCTTTGCTCACTTAGTTTTCAAAACTCTAGGACATATGTCTTGTAAGCCTTTACAAGGCTGCCTTGTGAAGGTTCTGCTTTGGGAAATAAGTGTTCAAGGATGTTGTTTTCTGCAGTGATGGGGTTTCCTTTCCTGGAGCTGCATGGACGTGCACACTGATGGAGGCTGTGGTGGTCTTGCATGCTAACCTCCCCAGCACACAAGTCTGAGCTCTGTGTGGTCTCCTTTGCCATCTGTCCCAGTCTGTAAGAAGAGAAGGGTCTGCTGTGAAATTGATTGGGATGACTGGTCAATATAGATCCAGGAAGTCCTGCCAGTTAATCCTGGTCATGTCTGACTGTGAGATCCTATATTTGGAAGCCTACAGCCATGAACAGAAATTTCTAAATCGATGCTCAGCAGGGCACCACAGATCCATTATGCCTTGTTTAACCATCCCCGTGTTCTGGTTTCTGCAGCAACAACCTGAATGTGCCTTCTGGAAATGCATAGAGAAATAGCACGGGGCAAGAAATACTGTAAATACAATAAGAAGTTGGCTGGACTAAGCTCAACAAGCAGAACAAATAATTTGCTTTGGTGCTATCAGCTGAAGGAAAAACTCTTAATGAGCTGTTGTTAGGAACATATAATTTAATGGTGTATCTTTTAAATTGAAAAATAAGCGAGCAAACAAACAAACAAAGCCAACCAACCAACCAACCAGAACAAGAAATCCCAATGTTCTTGAGCGGAGTTACTGCAAAGAATGTTTCTCTTTATTGAATGAAATCCATTCTATTTCAGGAATATTTCTTTCTTAAGTATCCGGTGAGTGATGCCGTGTGACAGAGGATAACCCTTGGAACTATAAGTGAAGTCCATTTATGGAATTGTATGTGACAACAAAAATGAATTCATCAGGACCAGTGATCCTAATGAACGTGATATCCCTATCCTAATGAAAACCTTAAGGAGTTCTGCAGGGAATAGAGCTAGGATGGTTTTCAATAACCGACAGCTTTGCAACAGAAAAACAAAAAAATACGAAACAAACAAGCAAAAAACAAAGCCATACAAATTAAGCATTTGCAAAATCTTTTTTTTTTTTTTTTAAATCAGTTTGAATTTCTTTGTTACTTCCAACAAAGAAAAGTGAGTGTTGATTATATTCTTCCCCTCAACCCCCACCCCTTCATGACTGCATGCATGTCGCTTTGATTTGGGCTGGCTGGCTGGATCATTAATTGAATATAGTAAGGTCTCTTCAGATCTTGGAAAAGGAGAAAAAAAAGAAAAAAAAAGAAAAAAAAAAAGAGGAAGCTTTCTAGTGCTGTTTATATTCCCCATCCAGGGTTCAACAATCCAGCCCGTCTGTTCCAGAGGGCCTGGACCACCTGAGTCTAAGTTTAGATCATATCCTGCTACATTAAACTCCACACATAATACGTTGGCCACATGGGAAAATTTAAGGAAAATGAGATTTTATTAAAACCAGGAGACCGCCTGACTGCAGAGGGATATAATAACAGTGTTATGAGGTTCTTATCTCACATGAAAGTTTCACATTTCCCCGGTTTCCTTTCCTTTATGCTACTGTGGCCTCCCCCTCCCCCCAGTTCCATATGGATGTCATGGATGTCTAGTTATTTCATGCAACTGCTAAAAAGGCAGAGCAATTAATAACAAACCATCCAAAATCTTTTTTTTTTTTTTTTTTTTTTTAAATTTAAACAAAAGGCTTTGTAGGCTTTTTACATGAACACAGTGACATCAAAAATTCCCATTACTGACTGAAGCGTCTGATGGGTCATGCGATCCACTTTCCAAGAAGGAAGAAAATGCAACACAGGAGAACAAAGTGGGTTTGTACAGCAAGAGGAATGACTCGTCTTGTGTGCTGTATCTGAATTTCTTCTGCTTTTGCATTTTCATATCTTTGAATATGCTTCTTGGCAAGACTTTTGCAGGTATTCATGGTGTTCTATTTGTGATACAACAAGAGGTGATAGCCTTAAGTAGCAACTGGGGAGGTTCAGGTTGGATATTAGGAAAATATAGGAAAAATAAGGAAAGCTTTTTGTCAGAAAGAATTGTGAGGCATTGGAACAGAGTGCCCAAGGAGGTGGTGGAGTCACTGTCCTCGAAGGTGTTCAGGAAAAGGGTAGATGAGGCATTGAGGGACATGGTTAGTGGGTATGGTGGGGATGGGTTGATGATCAGACTAGATGATCTTAGTGGCCTTTTCCAACCTTAATGATTCTGTGATTGTATAAGTCAGCGTGTGCTTTTGGATTTTAGGGTCAAGCAGACATGCTGTGCCCTTTGGCTGGTTTGCTCTAAAAGCACAGCAGGTACTTTTTTGAAAGGCTGAGCAAGGTGCATCCTATGCATCTGTTGGAGCAAAAAGTGAACGCTTCTTTGCATGATGAGAACTTTAGATTTCCATTCTCTCATAACTTCATACATGTTATGAACTTTCATGTTTACAGCTAAGCATTCATTTTTCTTAGAATCGCTAAGGTTGGAAAAGACCACTAAGATCATCTAGTCCAACTACGTTGCCCTCACCAAGCTGGCAGTGTGTATCTAGAAATAACATTTATTACAGGAATATATCAGGATGTAGCAGCCTTGGCTCTTTTCAAAAAGATGATCTCACAAGATTCTAGTTTTCTTTGTCTGTGGAAGACAATGATGGACCACACCAGAAAGAGTGACACATCCAGTTCAGCGCTGACCCAGTCAAAAGTTGCAGGTGGAAATGAGAAGCCTCCATAATTCATCTTTACAACTGTGTGATATAAACTATCACGGTGAACTTCCTCCCTGAAGCCTTTTTTTTTTTTTTTTTAACATATTTTTTCATCCTCCTTAATTCACGTAATTACAGAAATCACTAAAATTCACGGAAAGCTGTGCGGTTGAACACCCCAGTCTTTGGAGAGCCTCCTCACCCCTCCCCAGAGAACATCCCTCCAGCACTTCTCATAGGCTCTGATCCATGCGTCGCTCTGCCCTGAGACTGCTGTTATAATTATGCTCCTGAGAGCTGTGTGTTAGCAAGGAGTGATACGAAGGCTCTCTGGAGACAGAGGCAGGGAAACCCCTTGCATTCGCAGATAATATTCCAGACAGGTGAAATCTGCAAAAGGATTTACTAATAAATATTACTCTCTTTATTGAGGAAGCTTTTTCATATCTTTTGGGCTACATCTATGCCTTCTCTTAGACCATGCCCAGGGTTTTGCCGTAGACAGAATAGATATTAGATCTTTCATTCTAAAGAAATTATATGAAAACTAAGTGCCTTTGATGAGCTTTATGTTCAAAGCAATGCACTCAGGGCAGGGAACGTGCGTTGGCTCTACACTTTGCACAGTTATTACTTTTTATCAGTCCAAGTCACTTATCGCTTAAACGGTTTCTTTTATCCTTCCCTAGGTTACTCCATTACTGCATTTTGCACGGCCTGTTGAGATAATGTCTTAGGGACAGAAATGCAACTGTTATGGCTTCCCTGGTCTCACCTTGAAGTTGGGGAGACTTTTTCTGGGTAGTCCATCTGGGGAGTCATGGGTTGCCTTCTCAGGGGAATGTCTGTTTACAGAGTAAGCAAGGTATTTAATTATGTTTCTTGCACCCTGGTGGTTTGCTGGGAATTGTAATCAAAGAGGAAGCTTAGTGGAAAGCTTAATACAGCCTGTGCAACTGATTTTAGCCTGAGGGGAAGATGAGAGTTGAAAGGAGCAGCAGTGGTCAAAAAAACAAACATACAACTGAAACTAATGAGGCAGTTGCCTCTTCCTATGATAGAACTCCTATAGAGACCTCAGTGCTCACTTGCACGATCCAAAAGACCTTATTTGCTTGTTTGGTCACTTCCTTTTCCTTTCTAATGCACTTCCTGGCTCAGCAGAGGAGAAAAAATGGGAAGAATATATTGCCATAAGGAGAAGAAGAGAAGAGCAGCAAAATATCAGCGGATTTTTGCTCATGGTGTGTAGTGTAGGAGGCAAAATGTGGAGCTGGGAGTTTCTGGCCTTGATAGTTCTGTTATTTGGGCAACTCAGACTAACACTCTGTGCCTTCTGCCCAGGGAAAGCGAGAAACCATGATCTGTATTTTATGTACACAACAGCAGTGACAAGGGTGAGGCAGAAAAGAGGTAAAACCATTTGCTTTTAGAGAATCCGTGCTATTCCTGGTCCTGAATCAGTTTTCTTGGCCATTATCCCTTGGTTCTTCTGTCCCTAAAAGAACTCCAAAATGTGCATAAAGATGAACACTTGCTGTTAGAGACAGATGCTGTTTTTATTGTTTTGTTTTCTTGTTTGCATCCTTTTGCTTGTGGAGCTTGGCTGGGTTTTCTTCAAAATATGACCCTCTGAACATAGTTTGGAAGAAATGGGGATGGTCTGAAATGTCTAGGGGTAAAAACAGCATACCATACCTGCACATGGAAATGTGGTTTAGTGGGCATGGTGGTAATGGTTTGATGATTGGACAAGGTGATCTGAATTACAGAATCACAGAATCATAGAATCACAGAATCACAGAATGGCCTGGGTTTGAAAGGACCTCAAGGATCATGAAGCTCCAACCCTGCCACCATAGGTAGTACAACCAACCTCCATGTTTAATACTAGATCAGTCTGCCCAGGGCCCCATCCTTGAACATCTCTAGGGATGTGCGGGGCATCCACAGTCTCTCTGGGCAGCTGTTCCAGCACCTCACCACTCTCATAGGAAAGAACTTCCCCCTGACATCCAACCTAAATCTTCCCTCCTTCAACTTAAAACCATTTCCCCTTGTCCTGCTATAGTCTACCCTTTCAAAGAGTTGAATGGTTTTCCAACCTTAATGGTTCTGTGAGAGCAGCAAGTGCTGCAAGGAGGAAGGGAGTCATACAATTTCTGTGCTTACTGCAGGTGAGACGGGAAATCAAAGGCTCAAATTGCAGCAAATATGTAGTTGAAGCAGTGGGAAAAGTATAGCACCTACCTAGGGTAGCAGCACTATATGGGTGGTGGCCACAGAAAGGTGGTGGTTTCTCTCTGCTCATGATTTGGACTGGTGAGACCCGAGGAATGGCAGTTTGGCTGTGTTTGGCCACCAGCATACTGAACAGCTGCGAATGTCAGAGGCCTTTTTGCAAAGCAGGGCTCCCCGATGTGTTTTCTCTTTGTTCCACGTGCTCATTTCAGAGCATAAATATGTAACAACCCAAATGCTAATGAATTCCTCCCACTGACGTCCCTCCCTACACATACGCATGTACAAACAATTCACAACCCACACACAGACGTATTGCCCAGGCATTACCCAAACCCAGCACCATCAAGGAGGGAAAAATCACTGCTTAATTAATCCAAAACTTAAGCCCTCCAATCCTTCCAATTCTCAGCTTGAAAAGTAGATGGGCTCTTATCACATGTAATATTTGCCATGTGCAAACTGCAGGCTTGCTATCCACGGTGTTGAATGGGCTTTGGTACAGCAGTCCATTTTGTAGCTCACTATTAGAACCAGAAACCCAAAGACACTCTGCCCCCTCCTTGCCTGTTATATGGAAGTTATAGGTGTTATTTCAGATCTTGGATCATGTAAAGGCAAACATACCTTGTGG
Organism: Meleagris gallopavo; assembly: GCF_905368555.1. NCBI lineage: Eukaryota > Metazoa > Chordata > Aves > Galliformes > Phasianidae > Meleagris > Meleagris gallopavo. The sequence goes on from NC_139404.1 coordinate 2,689,778, forward strand.
GTTTTTTGCTGGATATTGATGGATCGTGAGGATCTCATGGCATAGGTAAGATATATTCCTGTGCAGGTGATATGAGTATGTGAATATTCTTCTTCACTGGGCCTCCTTTTTTCCACTGTGTATGGAAAATATGCGTATTTGGTAAACAGACTTTTGTTTTGCTGCTACAGTGTTCAGTTTTGCACTTAGAGGATGGGACGTAATGACGTCAGCGTGGGCCAGGGAAGGTTCAGATTGGATATTTCCTCTCAGAAAAAGTGGCAATGCTTTGGAACAAGCTGTAGATGTGGCACTGAGGGAATAGGTTGGTGGTTGGATTGGATGATCTTAGTGGTCTTTTCAGTCTTAATGATTCTGTGATTTACGAGTGCTTGTCTTCCTGAAGTAGATAACATAAAGGTGGGCATATTCACACAGCCCACTGGATAAGCAGATTCTTGAGTGCATAAGGTCCTCCCACTGAATTACCATTCAATTTGTCATTCAAAGTTTAGACAAGAATATGAGCAGACCTGCGGGTCACGTGTGTGGCTAGAAGATGCAAGTTAGCAAGCACAAATCTTAGAAGCAGAAGCTGCAGAAGTAGGAGAGAGGACAGGTTATAGCAGCCGTGGGAGGATAGGGGTGAGGTAAAGGATGACTCTCAACAACTTCGTGCTTCACCAGTTACTCTTGTCCCAGTACAGCCTTCCTACCAGAGCAGGGAACCATATTCAAATAGCAGATGGCTTGCAGTGGGTTAATTCTTTGTCCAGAGCTGCAAGTCTTTTTTTTTTTGAGAAGCCATTCTCACATGAAGATCTAATGTGACATCCATTACTATGCTATGGGAAGCAAAGTGAGAGATATTGAAATAATTATTGTTGCTGTTTTTATTACTATTATTATTCTTTTGTGCAAGCTGAACTGGGGCTAAACACTTTCAGATTCCCCACCTTTGCTCTCTAGAAATTTAATGAAGATGTGTCTGTTGTGATTCCTGCTTTGGGGACAGATGTATGTGGAGAAGAGTGCTGTGACTCATCCAATACAAGTGGCATCTGAGCTGTGAATGCAGGCAGTTTCATGAACCCTTACTACTTCCATACATATCAGGCAGTCTGTGATCGAAGCTTTATATTCAGCATAAATTGCTCTGGTTTTCCAGAGCAGATGCTGGTCTTTTACCAGTAAATGTAGCTTCAGGTTTGCTTAGAGGCAGTGTCCCTGCTCCCCCTGTAAGTAGGTTTGCATTGGGTTCCACAACAGCCTGGCTGTCGGGGGAAGGGAGGAAAATCTGCCCAGTAATTTCACGTTATTGGAAATACTGCTTTTGCAATCTAGCATTTGGTTTTCATTTGGTAGTTGTGCTCAGTTCATTTCTGCTTGCACTTTACTTCTGATCCAATTGAGTTATCGATGCAGGCAAGGAGAAGGAAGCAAACAAGATTGGTGTCAATTTTTCTTTTTTTTTTTCCCACCTCCCTCTTGCTTCTTTACTTTCAAAGATCAAAAGATGAAATAAAACTTTATATATAATGGAACACAGGCAAGTTGAAAAAATGGCAGCACACAAAATTGTTTTCAGTCCTTTTTTTGAGGTTCCTCTTGGTATCTTTGATTTAGGCACCACAGCTTTAATCAGAGTGCTTGAGACATCACAAAAATTATTCTTCTAACCAAGTTCTCCTCTCTGTCTCTTTTTCTCTCTCTTGCTGTCTTTCTGTCTCTCTCTGCCTCTTTTTTTTTTTTCTTTTTTTTATTTATGTGAGTTTAAAGAAGATTAAAGAATACAGGGCTAGCTCAATTTTGTTTTCCTAGCTAATAACTGAAAGCAGGATCAGCTATTTTGCAGCTGATGGATCTGCCTCTAAACTAGATTGTCTGTCCTGCTGAATTCATCCATCATGAATGATGAAAAAAACATAATAAAAAATAAATGAATGAAAATGTTTTGTTCTGCAGGCTTGTCACTTTCCACAGCAGTGGTGAGAGCTCATTTCCACCATGACAATCCCACTCCCAGCATGGCCACTTTTTGGAGTTACTTTCTTTCTTGCATCCATGGCAAACAGGCTTAATGAAGCAGTGTGTTTGCAAGATATTTCCTACGACCTCACCATGCAATAGTTGGTTTTGCTTGCGTCTCTGAGAACTGGAGTAAACTTGTGTAACAGGCTCTGAGCCTTTCTTAGCAATTAAACCTTGTTCTGAAAAGGCCAAAACACGTCATTGTTGAGCAGCCGATATGCATAAACTGAACTACATCTTATAGGGCTTGATGATTGGAAAAGATCTTAAACTCATCAAGTCCAACCATCTGACTCACTGAGTTCCACCACTAAGCCACGTCCCTTTGTGCCACATCCACACGTCTCTTAAATACATTCAGGAATGGGTGCTCTCTCATTACCTTGGGCAGTCTCTTCCAATGCTTGACCACTCTCTCTACGAAGGAATTCTTCCTAATATCCAGTCTAAACCTCTCCTGGTGCAACTTGCACCCTATCACTTGTTACCTCCCTGCTGCAGTCTCTTTTCATATAGTTGTAGAGAGACATGAGGTTTCCCCTCATCCTCCTCTTCTCTGGACTAAATAACCCCAGTTTCCTCCATCACTCCTCATAACTCTTGTTTTCCAGTCCCTTCCCCAGCTTTGTTACTCTTCTCTGCACACACTTGAGCAACTCAATATCCTTCTTATAGTGAGGGACTCAAAACCAAGCATAATCTTTCAGGTGCCCCCTTGTACCAGTGCCAGGTACAAGGGGAAAATCACCTCCCTGCTCCTACTGGCTGCATTATTTCTGATACAAGCCAGGATGCCATCAGCCTTCTTGGCCACCTGAGCACACTGCTGGCTCGCTTTCAGTTGGCTGTCAATGGAGCAGTGTGCTGGCTGGAGCTGGAGATGCTCATGGAAAGCAGCATGTGCTGAATAATCCTTGTCCTAAATATCCTCCGATCTTCCAGCAGATAGCGGTGTAGGGACTTCCTGAGGTGAAGGTTATATCCTGAATAGTGTTGAATTGCTCTTAATGGACCCATCCTCCTTCAAGCTCTTCCATTTAATTATTTTTTTTTATACTTCATATTTTTTGGCCCGCCTGACATCCTGCCCCAACCAGTTATCTAATTTAATTATATACTGCATGAAAAAGTACTTCCCTTCTTTCACCTTAAATCCTCTGCCTGCTAATGCTGCTTTGCTTGCTCCTGCATTCTGGGTAGGGAACAGCTGTTTGCATTTCTCCTTTTCTGATCTGCCTTTTTACAGACACCTCATCAGTTCCCCCTTCTCCAGGCTAAAAGGTACTGGTCCACTTAGCATCTCCTGGTGGGAAGCTGTTTCATCCCTCTGCTTATCATATATTGCCTTTCTGCATAGATATCATGTGCATACCTGTTTGTGTCAGAGCTTCATCATGTCGAGTGTAGCACATCAGTTATGTACTGTAACAACCTGGTGCTATCTCATGCTTATTTTCTCCTGTAAGGGACAAGTGCAATTCATCTTGGTAGGAGTAGAAGGAAAGGGAGAAAATTGCCAAGAAGGATTTGGAAGAATCGTATGAATATTCAGTCGGCAGGGTTTGTTAGAGAGGAGAATGTGCTTTCTTGCAGGGTGGTCGGAGCCTGGTGGCAGAATCTAACTTGTCAGATCTCTGTGGCACTAGCTGTGCGGGATGATGCCAAGCAAGCGTGGAGGTGGATTGATTTCCTCTCTGCTTTTCTCCTTCATTTGTTAAGTAACTTTTTGTCTCTGCCTCATGTCATCGTAAAAGCCATTCTGGACAGAACAATGGAAAAAATTTTGGAAAATCAATGAGGAATTATATAAAGGAGCGTTATTTTGGAAACCCTCATAATTTGGTAGAAGGGATGAAGCATGAAGGGAAACCAGGACATGATATCTTTAACTGCAGGCCCCCAAAGAGAATATATTTGTTAAACATTGTAATTACCCTTCAGTGCTGAACTCTATAGCAATTGAATCCACGGTGATGCACATTATCATTTCTGAAATGATGCTTTCATTTAGATAAGGCATGCAATTATACATCTTGATTAGGTCACTGTTCCCAGGAGCTTTGGGTTATTTATGATGAGTTGCCCCTTCTTGTAAATTATGTGTTGAGACTGTAGATAGAGACATATTCACTCCCTCTCCTCCCTCACCCCTATCAACTCCTTCACAGTCCTTCCTGCTCCTCTTCTTCTTCCTTCACTCTACACCTTTGCACAGGCAAGATCAAAAACCCACTAATCAGAGGGAGAAAAATGTCAGATACATTGTGTAGGCATTGCCATAGGAAGTCAGACCTGGGAGGTCTGCTCATTGCCTGGCTTCTTTGCAGGACCTGCTGGCTTTCATAGAGGTGGCATTAACACTGGGATTCCCATCCTCTTATTTTAGACTTCTGAAAGCTGTCATCTTTTGCACAGCAGTAACCTCTGCTTTCTGTGTGATCACTGGAAGTAGAAAAGCACTTCCTGAAGATGATGTACAATATCTCATCTTAAGCAGTGACCCGAAGGCATGGTTTCCAACTAGGCCTGGAAGCTGCTGGTTCACTAGTACTCTAATCACTATAACGGCAGCAGATCTCATGTTGGATTCCCCTTCCCCTCTCACCCCTCCTGGGGGACAGCGTCACTGAATTACTGTTGAAAAAGCCTGTTTCCATAAGACAAGTGGCAGTGAAAACTGCTGTAGTTACTTAACTGGGCACCACGTGAGGCACTGATGGAGGTAAGGGGAGCAGATGTGAAAGCTCCTGGGGGAAGAGAATGATCAGAAAGGACCAAAGAGACAGGAGGAAGATGACACTGGACTACTTCTGTAGACAGGAGTGGCTCCATGCTGGAAACTCAGGTTTTCTTTGACTTTTATAGACAGACCTACTAAATACATGTTTAGGAAAGAACTGGGGAAACCTAGTCGGGATGCAGCAAACCTGCTTCTATTACATCATTTTGTAGAATAAAGATCTTGTCCCTGTTAATATAGAATCATAGAATCATTAAGATTGAAAAAGATCTTTAAGATCATCTAGTCCAACTGTCAACTCAGCATTATTGTGCATACTGAGCCAGTGTCCTCCAGTGCCATGTCTCCACATTTCTCGAACACGTCCAAGGATGGTGACTCTACCATCTCCCTGGTCAGCCTGTTCCAATGCATCACTACTCTTTCTGAGAAGAAATTTCTCCTGATATCCAACTTGAGCCTTCCATGTCTCAGCTTGAGCCCATTCCCTCATTTCCTATTGCTGTAACACGGGAGAAGAGGCTGACCCCCAGCTCGCCACAACCTACTTTCAGGCAGTTGTAGGGAGCAATAAAGTTTCCTCTGAGCCTTCTTTTTTCCAGACTGAACAATCCCAGTTCCCTCAGCCACTCCCTGTAAGACTTGTGTTCCAGATCTTTCACAGCTTCATTGCCCTTCTCTGGAGGTGCTTCAGGGTATTAATGCCTTCCTAGTGAGGGGCCCAAAACTGAACACTCAAAGTTCTCATGGTTTTCTGCATTAACTACCAGTTTGTGTTCTCTCCCTCTTTCATGATTTCTCACCTTCCCAATCTTCACAGTCTTAAATTGCAGTTCTTAATTACTTTCATTAACACTGATGATATAAGTGTTAATATAACTCATAGAACCACAGAATATCCCAAGTTGGAAGGAACCCATAAGGATCATCGAGTCCAAATCCTGTCCAAATCACTGACAGTACCCAAATGATGGAAGTCCAGAGTGTATTGGTCCACTAACCATAGAAACGAGGAATGCAACATATTTACCAAGCCCAGAAAATACTGAGGAGCAACTGTGCAGTTCTGAGAGGTAGGATGCTGCCAAGGATAATCTCACATGGTGAGGGCAGAGATGAGACTGTGATAGTGATAGGAATTTGAACAGCGCTCAGTTGTCTTAACTGTTTCCATCTGCCACCTTCATTAGATGCCTTAGGGTCAAAGTGGAAGTCGTATAAAAGATCGGTCCCAGATGACCTAGTGGGTCTTTCCTAACTCTGCCTCTTTTGCATATGCAGTACCTCAAAGGATGCAGCAAATGATAATCAGATTAATGTAACCTTGGCTTTCCTCTCTTGAAGATATCTAAGCCTTTCTCTTTGTGACTCATAGCAACTCATAATCACCTGTTTCGGGCATCAGAAAGGTGCTTTCCACTTGGTGCAGCTGGAAAATCCACTATAGCACCTCGGAGTGGAAGCAAAACTGGGGAGAGGAAAGATGATGATATGTCAAACGGGACAGCATTTCCCATCCACAAATATTTATTTGCAGTAATTATCCCTTTTTGAGATTAAAAGAGCTACCCGTATGTAAAAAGTAAACTGTCTTATCTCTCTTGTTAAATAATATGTTTTGAAAGTTTGACCGAGCATGAAAGTTCATCTTTCAACATTGCTACTTGTAATCCAATAAGCAATATTTACTGTGTTATAATTGGTATCATTAAGCTTAGGTGACATTATTAATATTACTAATTAAACTGCTATAAACCTAGTTTACAGTTACATAAACACATCATCTCCTGAATTGCCTGCCTACATGTTTTGGCATCGGGGGCTGGATAAAAGCAAATTCATATGCAAATGATATGAACACACTTTAATCAGAGGATCAGAGAAATCAGACAGAGAGAAGGCTCATTAGGTCTGGTGCCTTCACCATCGGCGGGGGCAAGATTGTCTCCCCATAGAGACTCCCAGGAGCTTTGGCCAGTCTAACTCTAAACGCCTCAAGCAATGGGACTTCTCCTATATCCCTGAAGGGACCTGTCCTCAGACTGAGAGAAATGTTTGTTAATATTTAGCCAATGATTTTTTTTGGTGCGTGCAAAAAAATTGCTAAGGTAGAAGTCAACTGCTACAAAATACTCTTGAGAAAGGTCTTAAGATTATATCCGAGGGGACAGGAGACAAACACATTTTTCAGGCATCTCCCAGAGCTGTGGGTTAGAGCAATAGGACTGGAAAACCATATCCCCCTTCTTGGTTTAGCTTTCTGATGGGACTGGAGCAGGCCTGGAAGAGCTGGCAATGATGAGCAGCAGAGCACTGTAGTATGTTTAGCACAGCTAAGCATCCAAAAGTTGAAATCTTTGACCTAGTTTCTTTACAGCTGGAAAATCCATCTTCTGTCTAGAATTTCCCTGACTTCGGCTACTTCAGAAATATCATGAGAACAGCATTTTCCCTGATCCGTTGGTATTTGGGTCCCATCTGGAGCCAGAAAGTGCAGAGTCACGTGGAACATTTTAAACAGGAAAGCCCCAAGGAGCCAGCTCCTTCTTGCTTCCAGTCTTGTGCTTATTCTTCTCATTCTGATCACCTATTTCTCACTGGGTCCAAAAGGTGTGGGACTGTCCTTCCATGATGCGTTTCAGAAAAGTCTCATTTGAGAGCACAGACATTGCAGAAATAGCTTTAAAGCATTTGGGGCCCATTCAGTGTGGTTTATCTGCGAAGCTCCCCTTGTCACAAAAATCTCCTCAACTTCCCAAACTGACTTTTCTCAGTCTCAGCTGAAGCAAAAAGAGATTCTGACAACCACCAAGAAATAAACCCCCAAAGCAAGTGCATGATTTCCACGATATCTATGTTACAAAGACTGCTTTGTTGGTTGCAGGCAACGTAAATGAATATGGGAGATCTGCTTAGGTAGATCTCTGGGTCTCAATTCCTGCTGAATTGCAGCCAGCAAAGCTGGCATCACTCCTGATATTCAGCAGCACTATGAGGTTCCCAGATTTAGTTGTGCTCCCTCGGGGACTGCACAATGAAGTCATATGAGCTTTTCAAATAGATATGGTTAAAGTTTTGCTTGAATATTGAGATCTCAGTATAATCAAAGCTATTTGTCCAGCTCAAGCTTTTTTCCTGCCAAGTCATCCCTGCGTGGCTGGCATCCCCAGCACTTCAGATGGAGTTGCATGAGTATCAGAGAGCCAGGATTTCATGGATACACCACTGTGGTCACTTGAAAGGGATGTGGCAGCACAGCAGGAGGTTTGAGACTGCTTGGAAGTCATAAACTCTTGCTGGGGTACGTTGCCACCATGAAACCATCAACCCCATTTGGCCTGTCTGAGCTTCAAAGATACAGCTTGAAGTAATCTCAAAACTATCACAAAAAGGAATAAAGGTTTTTTCTCTTTTCATTGGATGAAAAATATCGTCGTATTGGGCAGCTAAATGCTTGTGCTAATGGGATGCAGCTGCAAAGCTGTGACATATCAGATCTCACCACACACACACTAATAAGTGCACACTCCTCCCAATGTGCACCCGCACGTGGAAAGTGCCATACCACAATTTCTGCTAAAATTTTCAGAATCCTTTGAAGTTTTCTGCTAAAAGTAGCAGCAAAGTCTTTGCTTTTTCAACTTTCTGCTAATGATGGCCATGTGTATGTGAGATCTACAGGACCTGGTACGTTCAGAAGGAAATGTTTTCACAGGGTCCCCCATGACATAGGAAGCCTTGGGCTGGGAGAGAAAAGAGTTGAGAGAGAAAATAAGTTCCGTGATCATGGGAATAGAATGGACTTCCAAGTAGCTTCCCAGAAAAGGCATGAAACTAAGGTGACTTCATGATTTCTTGGGTTTATAATGCTTCCACTTACAATATTTAGATGGTTAGAGCCTCATCCTTGACACAGACAGATGTGAAAGTGTTGATATATTAAGAGGCTGCATTTGTATGAGAAATGTGTGTCACAATATAGTGAATCATAGAATCATAGAGGTTGGAAAATGACCACTAAGATCATTTAGTCCAGCCATTGGGATCATGTGAGCTGGAAACATCAAGTACCAGATACAAAGGTAACTTCAGCATGGTAGAAAGTTTGTCTATGTTTCTGGAGCTTCAGAAGAGCATGGGTGAGTCTTGACAGATCTTTATTGCTGGAAGCCAACCGTGGCACATTGCATGCCAAATAAGGGACATTTCCTAAGGTACAGGATGAATGATCACTGAATCTCTACCTTCATTAAGCCTGACATGCAATGTGCCCCATTCAATATTTAAGTAGGTTTTGTCTCCTCCCTCTTTGTCTCTTGTGAATGGGAAATATTAGAGAAACACACACAAAAAAAAGCGCTATGAAAAATTACCAGCTCATGTAGTAGCTCTTCTCCTTCACTGGGCAATGACTTGAGGACTGGTAAACACAAAAAAGGACTTCATATGGAGCGGCTTGGGCTGAAGCGATCCTCAAAGATCATCTAGTTCCAACTCCCTACCACGTGCAGGGTTACTGATACCCCAGTGCTGTATGACATGAGCACAAGACCTGTTTATGAACGTCTCAGGACTGATCTCTGCTTCTCTGGGAGGGGAGGAATTGTACATGGTTGTGACATGGAGAGAGCTGAGAGCCCATGACCTCTGAGCCCCCGAAAGCCTTCCGTGTCTAATCAGGGTATGTGTGAAAAGGAAAGGGTCGTAGAAGTGCCTTCTGACTCCCATCTCCAGCACAGGAGGAGCAGTGGGGTTATATTTTCTTTATTGCCTGTGGCTCTGATGCTCTCTGCTCTTTGAAGGTTAAGTCAAGGTCTTGGCTTTGAGGTTTTGTTGTTGTAACCTTTTGAGGGCAAATACGGTGTACAGAGTGTAGTAGGCAGCTCATGTCCAAGAAAATGCCATTTGTGCTTGAATTGCAAGAGAACCAGAACTCTGGCCACAGCAGTGGGGCTTTGGCTAATAAGCATTGGTAAGTGTGTAGTACGTTTTGGCAGCCAGCTTGCTTATCAGATTGATATAGGAGACTATAAGCAATTGCATCTGGATTTGAATGGGTTACCCAGCCTGCTTGGCTGCTTGGGATTCATGCCAAGGGAAAGCAGAGGAGTTGTGAGGAGAATACCCAATTTCCCCCTGTGAGGACTGATTTTAGTTTAATGCAGCCTCCTCGCCCTTAAATCCAATTAAAGGCCTATATTATGTCAGTGGAAATTTATGCCAATCCTAATATAGTCTAATAAGCCTTAAAATAGCACTTTGCTAGTGAAAAGCCCTGTGGTTTAATTTGATTCTGAGCCTAATAACAGGCTTAATATGAGGGAATTGGCCCCTTTTTATTTTCAGACGGGGCTCCACATGCTTACTCTCCTTTTTAGGAAAGAAAAGGTTTTCTCCAAAGTGTGGACAGGAGGCAGCACACCTCAGCAGGTTGCCTCGTTTCCAGCCGCTTCATTGCTTGGCCATGGAAAGTTTTTCTAAAGGCATCTCAGATTGGCATCTGTAATGCAAAGCAGTGAACAGCAGCCTGCAAAGCATCTGGTTTTTCTTTCAGGTTTTCTGTGCTTGACCTCCCTTATTAAACGTGGACAACAGCATCACCTTGAATATCACTCGATCCCAGTGCTGAATATGACCTTCCTTGAAAGTCTGTAGTTTCTGGTGCCTCCACTTTAACACTTTCTGAACAGTGTTGTTGGCACATAAAAACCAAATGCTCAGACAGTAGTCAGCCTGGAGATGCTATGGAGAGGCTTGTTTGGCAGGGATCTGCTCATCTCCGTGACATGAGTTGTGCAGGCAGCACGTGGCCACATGATAAGGATGTGCTACTACCTGTGTCCATGAGCAAGGCTTGTAGAGGGCAGCAGCCAGGAATATTAGGAAAAATTTCTTCTGAGGAAGAGTGGTAATGCACTGGAGCAGGCTGCCCAGGGAGATGGTGTAGTCACCATCCGTGGAGGTGTTCAGCAAAAGGGCTGATGTGGCACTGAGTGACATGCTTAGTGGGCATGGTGGTGGTGGGCCAGTGGCTGGACTAGATGATCCTAGTGGTCTTCTTCAACCGTAATAATTCTGTGATTTGGAACCAGAAGAGGAGGAGCATCACCTCAAAGTCCATACAAGAACATGGGCTCAGTCTGTGGTCAAAGCAACACTTTTTTTTCCCCAAGTTGCTGAATGTTTGGGTGTGCTTCTTGCTGCTGAATTATTTGCTCAGCCCATCTGATTTGCAAGAGGATGTCAGCTTCAGTTTCGTACACAGCTCTCCTTCCCTCACTGTCCTGAACTGCTGTTCAGCTTTATTGCACACTGTTAAACAGCTGCTGCTCTGCATTCTGGAGATGACTGATTTTTGGTGGTGGGCGGAGTGATTTTGATACAGCACTTACTAAAACACATTGAGATAAAAGCATCGGCAGAAACATAAAAGGTCCTTTGTACTTGCAAGTTGTTACCGTTATTTTTTCATTAAGGACAATGGTAAACAGAGGTCCTCAAAGCTGTCTTCAGAAAGAAAATAGACTGTTTCGACCCTTGAATCAGAGAGGGCACATTTTTTGGAGCACCTAATGGGTTTAGGTGCCTAAGCCCCTTTGAGTCCCACAGTCTGGCACCCCAGCTGGCACGACTCCGCTCTCTTGCTTGAGCTGAAGTCAATAAACTCTCTCCATCAGCTCCAATTCATTCTTGGGTTACTCTTTTGCCATCAAACAAACTGAAATTTGGCCCAGAGCCCTGAAGAGAAGTGCAACAGCTCCATGGTCCCACACGGCTGTTTGTGTCTCTGGGACTTCTCATTCGCGATGCTCTTTTGTAAAGGGGAGGAAGGCGACTTCATGCTGCTGCTCCTTTATCCCCTTCGCTCCCCATCCCAGCCTGGTCCCCCATCCACCTAGGGGTAGGCTGATCGGTTCAGGGAGCTTTGTTAACGCTGTAATCCACACGTGTGCTCAGCCTCACAAAGCTGCCACTTTCTCGCCCTGGCTGCGCTGGCAGACCCGTAATGTCCCGTGTCCAATCGATTGCTGTGCTCGCTCCGGCTGCCGGCTTTGAGCAGTTTCTCCAGCAATGGCCAGATTGCTCTGGCAAAGCTCATCCATCCTTCGGGGACGGGGGCAGAAGGAGGAGGGGTGGGGGACGGATGCCTGAAAGTGGGCATTTGGGATGAGGGGGGTGGAGGCAGCAGGGGTAGGAAGAGCTGGGCTAAAGCCACCCCAAAGCCAAGTGCTTTATTGATGGTAATTTCAAGCCAGGTCTTGAGAAGCACGTGATTTAACTGCACTGCCATTCATCCCTGTTGAATATTCCTCTATCCCCCTAATGAATTCATTCTGACACCCCAAACTTGTGCATCCTCAGCAGATAAATGCAAGGAAAAATATCAGTCTGCCAAACACAGCACTTCCTCTCTCTGCCCCACTAGTCGGCAGTTCCATTTCTCTCTTTGCCCATTCTCAGTGCTCTCAACAAACACATCTTACAGTTTTTCTTGGGTCTAAATATGTCTTTAGATCCAGAGACAAGAGGATAGGAAAAGTAGAAATTCTCAGATCCAAGGGTCTGGGTCTGCATATATATATGGTTGTGCTCTGCGTAGCCAGGAGTTAGACTCAGTAGTCACAGAATCAGAATCACAGAATGGACAGGGTTGGAAGGGATCTCAAGGATCAGGAATCTCCAACCCCCCTGCCACATGCAGGGCCACCAACCTCCATATTTAGTACCAGACCAGGCTGCCCAGGGCCTCATCCAACCTGGCCTTGAACACCTCCAGGGGCGGGGCATCCACAACTTCTCTGGGCAGCCTGTTCCAGCACCTCATTGCTCCCATATTAAAGAACTTCCCCCTGACATCCAACCTAAATCTTTCCTTCTTCAACTTAAAACCATTTCCCCTTGTCCTGCTGTTATCTACCCTTTCAAAGAGTTGACTCCCCTCCTGTTTATCGGCTCCCTTTCGGTACTGAAAGGCTGCAGAGACAAAGGATCTTATGGGTCTCTTCAAACTCAGGATATTTTGTGATTCTATGTGTCATATTTAATTATTATCCTGGAAATACCTAAATGCTAGTTAAAAAAAATGTGGCTTTTGTGTGTAGTGAAGCTGATCAGAGTTCTTTTCAAGGTTTTCATGGCTCTGTCTTTACTCTGAACATTTAAGCCCATGATGACTCAATCATCTTATTTCATAGAGGACAAGAACACTAGTCTGTAGAAACTACTTTACAAACTTCCTGAGAGCTTTCTGAAGTTTCTGAAATAGCTCTCACTTATCAGGGAAAAATAGAGTTATAAAGCAAGAGAGGGGGGTATTGGATTTATTTCCAAAGCAGCGCATCAGGAGCTTCACTTGTTAGGAAAGTGCATGTTCATCCTCATGTTGTTCAAGCTTTGTTTAGCACCACCATTTTGTTAATGTGTGTGCACTCACCTTGCACTTCTCTGTTCCAAATTTAGAATTGTTAAGATTGGAAAAGATTACTAAGGCCACTTAGTCCAACCACCATCCCATCCCCACCATGCCCTCTAAACCACATCCCTCAGTGCCATATCTACCCTTTTCTTGAACACCTCCAGAGATGGTGACTCCTCCACATTGCCTGGTGTAGCTGAGTGCTTAGCTGATAGAAGTAAAAAAAAAAAATCCCATAAGAATCAGTGCACTAATGTATACTACCATAAGGTTATGGTATTCCTATTGACGCAGGCTGGTCTCACAGGTGCGTATCTCATTCTCCAGGGAATAGTAAGGCTTTCCAGAAATGGATGTTGCTGCTGAATCCACCCTGTCTCGTTGTTTCAGCAGCATCTGCAATCTGAAACAGTCTCCCTGTGCTCAGCAAGTTCTTGCCTTGCAGATGATGCAGGAGGCAACCCATCCTCATCTGGGGACAGAACCACTCTGGGTTCGTATCAGTGGTATGTGTCTGTGCTATTTATTACATAGCTGCAAAAAGAAACAGCCAAAACAGAGGGAAGGGGAAGCACAGTATTAGAGGAAAGGAGTTCTCAGCTGTACAGTGGCACAGGGTTGGGCAGAGAGCTTTCCCTGATGATGAGAAGTCCAGTCCTGCACTACTGAATTGCTCCGTATGGAGAAAAGGTGCAGAGGGACAAACTGCCTCAGGGTCATCTTCTATCTGCTCTGCTGCTCACCATCGTTCTCCCTGCAGTGTCCTTTGGGGACAATGATTTCAACTTCACCTCAAAATACTTCTGTTTCTTCAGTGTTTGTAGCATGCCATTGCCCTCTTTTAAAGCCAGTCTTTCCCTAGGAAGGTTTTGAAATGGAAGATTTTTTCCCTCTGTTGCTTGCTTTCCTATTGGGTCAATATTATCCTGCTTTGACTGGGGAAAACTGGTTAGGAAGCCTGGCCAGGTAAAGATCTGTCCTGACAAACATGTGAAAAGTTGCTAACTGACCTCTGGAAACTGCCCTTCAAACCAAACACCACTTCCTCATACCTTGGGCATTTATAGCTGATGTTGGCTGGCAAGGTGGAGACGAGGTTGAGGCTGGGACTTGGTATGGATCTGATCCCGTTCAACAGTCTGGAAATCAAGACTACACACCTTTTGGCATTTTGCTATTTTGAGGCTTTGAATATTCGATAATAACGTGAGTACTCATGAGTAATCTGAATTATTCATGAATTTAGGGTGAGCTTTAAAGCCAACCTGTACTCACTCCAGCCTAGTCAATGTGATTCTGGCCATCACAAGCAGAAGTCTGTGGGCTCGGTACTGACCAACAGAGCAGAGTCTCAGGATGGCTCACAGCTTGTCATGGCCTGGGCTGGGTGTCCCAGTGATCTCAAATGTCCCATGGCTGGAGGACCCAAGTACTCAGCCTGAGCTCAGCACTGAACACGCCACGTATTGCCAAGGGCTGCCACCACGCACTGGTGCTCTCAAACAGCATCCCTTTGTGTGCCCATGTTTTTTAAGGGGCATTAAAGATAACACTGCTGGAAAGTACTATTGCAACTAGACTAATAATAGCTTTTTGTTGTATTTTGGATAGATTGTTAAGATTTTAATTTGGTTAGTAGCAAGTTTTTAACTTTATATGTATGGTCACTTCTTTAGATTCCAACCAGATTTTCAGTGTAAGGCTGTACCTGATGAAAAACAACCAAACAAATGTTCTTCCCCACAGACTTCATGTTTAACTGGTTCATGGCATTTATGAAACGAAGGAAATTAGGTGCTTAGTGGATAGCATTTGCTGGTAGGATGGTCTCAAAGGTAGAAGATTAAATCTTTAAAAGAAGAGACAATTTTTTAATGATGGGAGAAAAGTAGTCTTTGATAGTATATTTCTTCTTCATGACTTAGAGACAGTTTTTGTTCTGTAGGAGGGAAGGCATATGAAGTGATGGTTGTCTCAGTAAACTCTCTGTGGAAAGACAAAGCAGCACTGAAAGTCAGTGGCTATCTGAAGTTATCTACTTTGAAAACCCTCAGGTTCTAAAATAATGAATTGGGCCTCAAGAATATTTTAAAATAGTATCTCTCTGAACTTTTTCTGTTGTATGGTGGTTTCTCTGTGTTTGAGCCCAATTTTCATCCTCTTTCCCATATCTTGTGTTCTGAACTCTCCAAGCCAATATATAATGGCAGTTTCAGTATTGGCCATTCTCATTTTGAAGTAAGTGAGGGCACACGTTAAGGCTTTCTCTCGCTGGTGGTGATGGTCAAACCATCTTTCTGATTCTGCGATTCTATCCTTGACGATTCAGAACTTCCTTTTACACAAATAGGTAAATGCTGGGATTCCAAATCATTCACACAGATAGAGAAGCTAGAGATTGCCAGAGAAACTCTACACTGTTGTGAAAATCTCCCTGAGATCAGGAGAGTGGACTGATAATAGTGCATGGCACACAGTGCCTTGGACAAAACCAAACTTACTTGATGGCTCCAGGTCAGTCTGTACACTAGTGATGGTTTAGTTGCCATAGAGACAACCAAGTCTCACTTTATCCTCTAGCACCTGTGCTATTCGCTGTTGACCTCTCCGGATTAAAGATTGAGGGTTTTGGATCATTCTCTTTATTTTTATCAGTGGTATAGCACATCGTCTAATCCTAGTTGTACCTCTCAGGGAGGAAAAAAAAAGACAAAAAAAGCCAACTCCTTTCCCCACGCTTGTTGTGTCAGCCAATTATCCGAAGTGGTGACAAGGAGAAAAAATGAATTAGCCATAGCTTTGTAATGTCAGCGTTATTTATCTTGTATAAGCTTTGCCCGGCTCAACTGTGGATCAGCAAAGGAGAGCTTTTATTCTTCCGTCCTCTCTTTGAAGCTTATTTATTCATTTATTTATTTATTTTGTCGTTCCTTTTCTTGATACAAGGCCTTTGCTCCGTCATACCATCATTACAAAATGTTTTCGTTCTGACCTGAAACAGGAGGCTTTTCCTGATCAGGTAATGGACCAGCGAGGAGTCATCATGAAGGAGGAGTGGGGGGGGGAGGCGGGGTCTCACGGCTCTCATTTTCCTCCTTCTCCTCTCTCTACCCCTGTGATAATGAAACCCACTCCATTGGGTCTATTTTCTCTGATCTCTTAACTCATACAAAAAGCAGGTGCTGAGACTGGAAGTGGCCCCTGTTACATTTCCCCCACCCCCCCATCTTTTGCCATGCGTATCTTGCTGAGACTATACCCTCTTTCACCTGCTGTTACAAGACCTTTCAGAAGAAAAATGGCATTTCCTGGCAGGAGGCAGGAAAGCAAGGGACACTAAATTGGGATCCAGTCTGAAAGGAGTGCCCTGGCAACAAGCCCACAAACACTTCAGATCTGAAGCACTGAGTCACAGAGCAAAGAGGCAAAAATGCATCCTTGAAAAACAATAGCATTGCTGCACCTGCTTGAAACTGCCAGAGCCAGCAGTACACTGTAACACTTCAAAACTGCCAGGGAACCAGGTACTGGAATAAGATACTCCTCAGCAGGAGTGAAACCAGTTAAATCTTTCGCTAAGGAGTGCTGAGTGATAGGAGAAGTGAGCTTGTAGGATAACATCCATCAATCCCAATGTCAGAAGACAGGAGAAGAAATAAATTATCTTGCAGTGTGCTTGCTCATATATGAACGTTGCTGGCATTTTCCTTGCTGGCTTTTGAGGCAGTTGTCACGGAATGAATGTCTCCTTGCAGCGAATGGAGACTACAAAGGTACAAGGACCTCTAATAAATAAGCCAGACTCTTGGTTCTGGAGTTGATAGTTGGGTTCAGTGGTTCAGCCTGGCTAGTTTTCCCTGTCTCATGTGTTATTTTACCTTTTTGGAGGTATCTCTAGCCCAGCCCAGCAAAGGCAGCAAGACAGGAGCTTTCTGTCAATGCGGGGAGCTATACAAGCGTGGCATGCAGACTGTCAACAGGCAGTAAATCTGTTTCAAGCTCTTTTGTTATTCCAAGCAATTGCTGAATAACTTCTCGGAATTACTTCCAGTTGATATCTCTTATATGAAAAGTTCACAGAAAGCTTATTATGTTCAAAATTCGGAAGATACGGATTCTCACATGCTAAACATCCATTAGCAACTGGATAAAGGCAATTCATAGGATCAAATTCCTATAGGGTTGCTTTTTGTAGACGTGCAGGTGAAATTTGTTCTGTGAGAACTATCTCTGAAGCATCCTTCAAATAAATGAAAATAAATTCTTGATAATAGGATCTGGCTGTTGATACCAGACATGAGATGGGCACGATTGAAGACAAAGCCAAAACACTATCAGCATTTGAGGGGAAGGAAAAAATCATGGTTTGTAGGGTGATTTTTAGCTCTGCACTTCTAGGGTTAATACTGGAAAGTCCTGATGTTTAATAGTGAAAAGAATAAAGTTTCATCTGTCTTGACATGCACTCAGACTGCTGAGTCTGGATTTCAGAGTATTTTTGTTTTAAATGTGATGCTACTTGTAACATTTGCATTTTCAAAGACTGCTAGCACATGTAATTAGTGATATTGGGAAACTGGGGAGACTGCATCAACAGTCTTTCTTTCTAAGCCTGTTTACAACGTGACCCTTTAGAAAGCAGGCTGCTCACAACCATTTTCTTGCCTTAGAGACTGCATGGCTGGATGTGAAGGTGAAATTACTCAAATTTACCCAGCTGCTAGATATGTTTTAAAAACAAAGGGTTAATCCATGCACCAATGACTCTGTAGTTACAAACTCCAGAAGGTAATTCAGATATTCCTGTCTTTTCTGGTGATGGGGAAGCTAAGATGTTTGAATTCCCAACTCAGCACCCTTTTAAGTGTCTGTAACTCAGTGGAGTAAAAGGAAGCCAATGACCATCCTCCTCCTCCATCACCCATCACGAAAGTTTGACTTGATTTTTCTTTCTTAGGATAATTCTTTCTTAAAGGGATGGTCAAATCTCAGAAAGATAAAAAGAAGTGGATTATACAAAGTACAAGAAATTTAGAAAAGTGGAGTAGAAAAGTAAAAATTCATAGCTTTTTAATTTTTTTTTTATTTCCTACCGTAAACGCCCTGTCTTTGAGGCCAAGGCCTGTGCTGGTTTTGCTATTAACTATCATGGATCCAAACCAGAGCCCAAAAATCTCTTATTCTTCAGTTTCAAGGAATTTTCAATCATGAGCTACTTGTCTGCCCACTGCAGCAATAATGTCCCACACCAAAATCTAGCACCCAAACTATCATCAGTCTGCTGATGCCTGCAATTTGGACTTTCAAGACTTAGTCCCAGCCATTCTTTTGTTTTGAGTAAACAGCCCTTGAAGTATCTTCAGGCATATTCACATTTGAAAGTGTGATTGTTGCTGTGAAAATCTCATTGATGGTGGCAAAGACCAAGTGCTCAGGAGGGGCTGAGACAAGATTTCCCCTTCTCTTTTGGGAGGATGTTGCAGTATCCTAAATCAATTGGCAGGGTTCTGCGTGTTGATGTGAGTGTGTATTAATTCATCTCAGACGACAGGCTTAACTGAACTTGAGTTAACCCTTCGTCCATCTCTCACAGATAACATCTGGGTGAGATGAACCTGCGCTATTGCTGGCCATAACCTCATGTGCTGCTGATTTGGCTGTGTTGGCAGAGGAATGGGAGTGGGAGGAGGCAGGGAGAGAACCAGCAGGGGAAGAAAGGAGTGATGATTTGGGCCAGTAACTTTTGGCATGAGCCCAGCTCCTTGTTGATGGGGAATTGCTCAGGACCTCTACATCCAAAATCATAAAATCATAGAATCATAGAATGGCATGGGTTGAAAAGGACCTCAAAGATCATCTAGTTTTAACCCCCCTGCCACAGGCAGGGTCATCAAACACTAGACCAGACTCCCCAGAGGCACATCCATCTCCAGATCACCTGATGGCTGTGCTTTTGTCCGTCTCACTTCTTACATTTTCCCATTTTGCCCTTTCATCCTCCTTGGTGTTGGCAGGAGTGGAGTGTGCAGTCTGCCAGGAGGGCAATGTTTTCAGAGGGGATCTCTGAATGAAGGATGCTCCTTGGAGTTTTGAACCTCGACTCCCCGCTGTTTCAAGCCCTACAATACCATACCTTGCAGGCAAAAGATCAGAAAACATTGCTGCCCTTGTCAGTGAGCTGCCACCAGGGTCCTGGGTGCAGCTGGGCATATGGGCAAGCCACTGTTTATTTACTCACTGCCGAGGGTTCATTATCTCCAGACTCCATTCAGATGGTAGTTTCCAGATTCCCGTGGGAAACCAGTTCAGCACAGATGACACAATGCCCTGGGCAGGAGGTGGATGGCAGCATCCTTGGCTGTGCATAGCTGAAAGGGAGCGCAAAGGGACATGGACCGGGTAAATGAAGGAGCTGAAAGCCTCACTGGTGGTGTTGTTGACATCAGTGGTAAGGCTGTTTTCACAGCTAATGTGACACTGAGGGCTGAGGTTCTTTGTACAAAGTAAATATCTGTATTTATCATTGCCAGCTTATGGTTAGGTTCTTTTGAGAGAGGTTCAGGTTCTTTTAAGAGAGGAGGGCTGTTCCATCCTCATTTTTAAATGACTCCTACCTGGAGAGTGCAGAGCTGCCAGAGCCCCACGAGGAGGACAGTACGTGTGTATGCCTCTGTGTTCCCTAAAAACACCCTTCTAAGCCTTGCCTTTGTGCATCCTTGGAGAAGGACCAAGCAATTGGGACTGTGATTTGGGACTTGCTCTAATTTGGGAGAAAGAGAGCTTCAGATCTTCCCTTCACTGGGCACAAAGGAGTGTGTTTAGCATGTGTGAATTAATTGGTGTATGTTTAAATACACCTGTTCTTCTCGACCGAGACATGTAATTGAGGGAACAGTGGAAGTGGTGTGAATAAGTAGGTTTAATAAGTTACTTATTTATGAAATTACCAATAATAAGTGAGTTTGTGGTGGATGCCTCATCCCTGGAGACATTCAAGGTCAGTCTGGATAGGGCTCTGAGCAACCTGTAGGTGTCCTTGTTCATTGCAGGGGAGTTGGAGTGGGTGGCCTTTAAAGACCTTTCCAACTCAAACGATTCTATGATTCTAAGCTTTGCTTATATCCTTGCATTCATTGCTCATTTAGGCATCCTGCAAACAGCTGGGAGAACTTTGGATGCTGGATACACTTTCATTTGCTGTTGTGTTTCACCCTAGAAGAACATGCGTTGTTTCACTGGATTATGTGATGTTCTGTAATCTGTATTTTATAGCAATCTGGGTATTCTTGTTTACATGCTCAGTTCTCATCTAATTTGACACTGCTATAAAGTGATCGTGGACCTATTGGAGTAGGATGTAACAAAACCATCAGAAAAGTTTTCTTAATGTTTTCAGACTAAGAGAAAAGATTGGCATAGCTCTAAGACCTGTCCTGCTTCTCCTCCCTAAGTCTGAACCAAGGTGATTTTCAATAAATGATTTTTTCTTTCCTGAGTCATACAGCTGGTTTTAAATCTAGTGTATAAAAATGATTAAAATTTGAAAAAAAACAATACCATACCTGTACTTACGTCAGTAATCGATAGGAGCATATGTCCAAGCTTCAAACAAAGAAAGCATAAGTTAAGGACAGTTCTCCCATTCTAGTAACAGGAACAGTCTTGCTTTTCTGCATATTATTAACTTAAACTAGAGCTGAGTTTGGAAGAGTGCTTTACGTTGGAAGACAACCTCCCTAGTTGGTTCAACTATAAAGTTGAGAAGAAGAGTATGTTCTCCACAGCATATTGTATCCTTTTTTTGGCATGCATAGTGTTGGTGAGACTGCCAGTTATATTCTAAGGGTTTGTCTTATGAAATGGTATGGATGGTTGTTTTGTCATTTGAGTTGTTCATGGATAATAAGGGTGACAAAGATGCCCTGAAATTTAGTCACCATAAATGACTGCTGAGTCCAAGAAGTCTTTGGACAATGCTCTCAGACGTAGAGTTTGGATTTTGGCTGGTGCTGCATGGATCCAGGATTTGGACTCTATGATACCTGTGGATCCCTTCCAACTTGGGATATTCTGTACTGTGCAAGAGTAACCTGTTGCTGTATCCACTGAACTTTCCCATCTGCTTGGGTATATATAGTGCTCTGACAGGAGGAAAGCAGTCTGATTACGTTCTTTAAAATTACAATGCACCCATCTGAAGTATGATGCGTAATGTACAAATATAATGTACAAGTTTGAAGCCTGGCATCCTGGTGCTTACTGGTTGACTTCAAGCTTTGTATGTATGTTGGCTGTAAATCAACTGGAGGAGCTTGGAATGAAAGTTTCGTTAAAATAATCTCTGCTATATTAAGTTTTGTGTGTAAACAGGTGCAAAATGATTAGCTGCCTAGAAATAAACTCAAAGAAACAGCAATCTTGAGTGTGCTGCGTATTAGGGCAGCATAGTGCAAAGGAAGTGTAAGTCTAGAGCCTCAAGGAGTTAAACGAATACATAGGAGCTAAAAAACCTCACGATGCTTCATGGGAAAAGGGGAAAATATTCTATTTAGAGACGGTACTGCTCACACATCAGATGTTTTCTCCAGTTCTCTCTCTCTGTAATTTAAGGATAAAAAAAATATCATCGGGGGCAATTTGCATGAAAGGGATCTTTGTATCTGAAGTGCCCATCTGCTGTGCAGCTTACCTCCCCCCTGACGACATAGCCATCTGCTTTTGACATCACAACCATCTTTGCGACGCGGGGTTCCAGGCGAAGGAGCCAGTGACACTTTATTAACACCTTGCCTCCATGCTGTCCTGTTATTTGGAAGGATTGCCAGGTGCTTTGCCATTGGCATGCATGCTTCAAGCTGGCATGAGGTGCCGTGGGACAGCAGTGCATCCACCTCTGGGTGGCTTGAGGGAGGTTGTGGTGACGCTATGTGTCACAAAGCAGACTTTTGGGGCCATAAGCAGTTTTGAAGAAGGACTGCAATTTTCAATTTGCGTTTGTATAGCACCTCATGTGATGGAGGAGCCCCACTGCAGTCAAGAAATCAAATAATAATAATTACAAGGTTGCTGATAACACTTAGAAGGCAGCGATTTGATTACCTTCTCTTGCATCAGCCTAAGACACTTCTAATTGCATGGTTGCACTGTAGTGTCATTCATTCTCAGGCCTAACCACGATTTCCCCTTCACAGCTCATCCCATCCCAAGCAGACAGCAATCAACCATAGTATCATAGAATGGCTCAGGTTGGAAGGGACCTCAAAGATCATCTAGTTCCAACCCCTTGCCATGGACAGGGTTGTCAACCAGTAGATCAGGCACTAGATCAGGACCCCATCCAACTGGCCTTGAAGACCTCCAAGGACAGGGCATCCACAACCTCTCAGGGCAGCACCTCATCACCCTCTCATTGAAAAAATCCCCCCTGACGTCTAATCTAGATCTCCCTAGTGCCCAAAGAAGAAACTCAGGGAGGAGACAATCCGGCTTTCTCTTTGCATCTGATTTACCTGGTCAAGACTTAAATACTACATGGATAAGCACAATGGATCAGAAAAGATATAAATAAATAAATAAATACATGTTTCCAACAGCCCAGATGGTAATGGCTCAGTGAAAAAACGTCCCACCTTCCAAAATGCCAGTTCTCCTCTCACTGTGTGTCAGCCTGTGGGGAACAGCACGAGCTGTCACAATTGCTGTACACATGAATTGTGCTGTCATGGACCAAAGGAGATGCCTTCGGCTTAGGGTTACAATGCACCTGGATTTCTGGGCATGTATTTTCCTTTGTCTAGCTAGAAGCATGGTCTGGGTGTGTTTGAGGTTTGGGGTTTCCCATGTGTGGTTTCCTTTGTTTTATTATTATTATTTTTTTTTCATGTACATTCACCATGGGTTTCTTCTCTCTGAAAGCAAGCAGAACCACTGTGGAATATTGTTGGTCTGGCTGCTGTCCACCAAGAAACTCTGGAATTAACCATCTAAACTATTCCTCTTGGAACCAAACTTTTCTTCAAACTTCACTGAAATAAAACAACCAGGTGTAATATTACTGGATAATATTGATATAGCAGTGACATTATTTTTGGTGACAATACTAAAAAGGGAAAAAAGATCTTTTGGCTCATGTCAAGCAAATTGTTTGGTTTTACCTAATCAGTTTCCCTTCAGAAATCTTTCATTTCTGCAAGAAAAGTCGAGGAAAGGAGTGGTGTGGATTAACCCCAGCCGAAATTAAGAGCAACAAGAGATGTTTTGCTTGGCTTGCAACCAGAGCCTGGGAACAAACCTGGCATTCACATGAATCCATGTGCACAGACATACCCCTCACTGCACTTGATGGAGGGAGAGAAGTTAAATCCTGGAGTTAAGTGCTTCTGAGCAAGTTCCCAGCCTTCCCACTGTCTCCTTTGCATGGGAAATGCCAGTGCAGGCCTCAAATTCCTCTCAAATTAAGACCTATTCTTCCCCTGCTGCAGCCAGGGGAATTGAAAGAAGCAGCAGGGCAAATTGTTTCCCCGAGTTCTCCGTGCCAGTCAGCAGGTTCATTAATCTCATCGCAGAGCTGCTGCTGCACCAGGTGCACAGATGATTATAATATTGCCTACCATCCCTGCCAGGAGAGAATGCAGAGGGAAGCTCTCATTGGATGATAATGCTCCTATAATCCACTTACTGGAGGTAGTTTCTTGGTTTAGTTTGAATGCAGTTTCTGCCTCTGATCGTCTCTCTACCGGTGCAGGCAGAGCGACTCTGAGCGACTGGAAACTCTTAATCCTTTGCAAGCATCTGTCAAATTGTTTTCCCATCTGGGACCTCTCTTCTCACAAGCCGGGAAGCCTGCATTGAATTCAGTGGGAGATGAAAGCATGCAGTACCTTGTGGGATAGAGCACATATTTATGAACTGGATAGGAAGCATGAGGTTCCTTTGATAGGCGCAGCACTCACTCCCCTTTCCAGCTTGGAGAAAGTGGGAAGCAAACCTCTTTCTTCCCAAATCACAGCTCTTGGAGAGCATCCTGATAGGAAAACAAATCCATAAACAGTGAAAAATGTGGTAACACATTCCCTTTGCCTTCTCCAGGCAGGCAACACAGAGAAGCCAAGTGGCCGGCGTGCCGATGCTGGTGGGAGCTGGCGGGGTGCCTGGGGTTGGTGCTGCACGGATGGGAAGCAGCTGTCAGAGAGCCATAGGGGGGTCTGTTTGCCAAGTGGGGCACGGATGGGTCACGTGGGGAAGCAGCTACTCTCATATTCCACCCCCCAAGGATGATGTTGGGCTTTTCTTTCTATCTGAAGAGTTGTTGTGGTGGTGTTTTTTTTTTTTTTTTCCTCTCCGCCCCGTGAAATAGGTGAATGATGGAGTTATTCAGGGCTATTGAATGCAGCACACAAAAGCTTCTCCAGGATACAGACAAGAAGCACAGCTTGACTTGGTGTGGGGCACTACCCAATGAGGTGGGGATTGAGGTTGGGGGGCATTTCCAGCTTTATGCTGGGGTTTTTCTCTGCCTGTCCTTGTCCCTTTGCGAGCAAGGGTAGCTCTAGCATCCTTTCCTTAGTTAATCATATCAAACTGACTCTGTTTTGCAGCTCTTTTGAACAAATGGTTGCTGAAGGCTTTCACTTAGCCTCAGTCTCTTGATCTATTGCAGGGCTCATGATGTTTAAAACAGAAACTGTTTCCATTATCCCTTTCTTCTCCTTGGGAAGTCCAAAGAAGTGAAGCTTCCCAGATTGTGGATGACACAAAACATCATACACTTGTTTTCCCTTTTTCTAGAAATTTAACACATTTTGCTTTCGCTGAGGTTCAAAAGTTCGTTCAGCAACAGTTGGTTCTCTGAGCTTTTTGCAAAGGCCTCTGGGTAAACTGAAAAAGGAAAAAACAATGCTGTTAAATAGCTGCAGGACATCAGAGTAACAAAACATATTAAATGCACATCGTGCCCTTAATATTATTAGAGTTGCAAGCATGCTGACATGAAACTCCAGCATATGCATACGTTTTATTTCCTTACCATGTGTCAGTATGTTCTGCAAGTAGTTAGGAGGCTGACCTTTATATCGTCCACTTCCTGGATTTCTTTTAATTTGACCCAGCATCTGGGATCAAAGCATCAGTCCATTCAGATAGGTAGAGATGCAAAAAATCCTACTCGCCCTTCAACATACTTTATTGTGCAATTGGAAGAGCGCTTTGGATAATGGCTCGGTGAAGGGCTGCATTAGCAGATGTTGCCCACATCATGTTGACAGCCCTGTGTTTATGATCAGTGCCACTTTCAGATCTGAAAGCCAAGTGTTGCGCACCGCTTGCTTAAATGCTTACAGATGCTTTAAGCAATGGCCTGACATATGGGAACCAAATCCGGGTGGAATGCACCCAAACAGCAAAGTCACTGAGCAGAGACCACAGCTGAAGACAGATGTGGTGTAATAGATCGTGTTGGTAGTCCATAACTGTAGAGAGAGGAAGAGTCCCCTCCTGACACAAGGGGTGGACAATGTGATGAGACCACCTCTTGCAACTATGGGAGCCTTAACTCACTCCAAAACCTGGGCCCACATGATGGATGCTTTAGTCATGAAAGGTCATAGAATCATTTAATGGCTTGGGTTGGAAGGGACATTAAAGATCATCCAGTTCCAACCCTCTGCCATGGACAGGGTTGCTACCTACAGATCATGTTAGATGAGACCCTTATCCAACTTGGCCCCATGAAAGGGGCATCCACAACTTCTCTGGGCAGTCTGTTCCAGTGCCTCAGCACCCTCTGAGTAAAGAATTTCCTCCTAACATCTGACTTAAATCTATCTTCATTTAGTTAAAAAACGTTCCTGTAAGTCCTATTGCTATGTAAAGAGTTGGTCTCCATATTTTTATAAGCTCCCTTTAAGTACTGAAAGATGGCGAGCTGAAGTTTTTCTTCAGGTTCTCTAACGATGTTTCAGGGAAAGCATGTGTATGTAACATCTGGCTCTGAGATGAGTCAGGAGCGGGCAGCAGTGCATCACACAGCAGGGGACTGCTCTGAGCTGGATGCTCTCTGAGGAAAACTGCCTTCTGGTGTGGTGTTGGGACAACATCCAATGTGCTGAGGCCCAGGATCTACTTGGGGCTCCTAAGGCCAAGTACAGTGCTACTAAACCAAAATAACTGTGATGTATCTAATGAACAGCCCTGAGTTCATTAACATTTCCAAGAGCAGCTTTCACTCAGCAGCATGGCCATGCCTATATCCATGGAGTGTTGCACTCAGAAGTTCCTGGGTGCAGTCTTCTGTCATCTTCCATTCCAGTACTGGTGGTTGCCCTTTGGGTCCTTTTTGCATCTTCCAAGGATATCTCTAGAGAATCCATACCAGGCTGCTGACACCAAGTGCTTGCTGGACACGAAGTTCAACCAGACCTGTCAGCAGCCCACAGGAACATTTTGCACACCATGAAGGGATGTGGCAGACTGTCAGAGTTTCATCTGTGCTCTACTGACTCCTCAGCCAGCATCCAGAGAAGGCCTACAGCATCTTCTGGGCTTTCAGCCATACAAGAAAGCTGGAAGGTTGGAATGGGTTTCCTGGCACTGCCTCTGGCTGTTGTGTCTCCTCCATCCCCTTTGCTGGAGCCAGGATGCTGTGTGCTGCTGCAGATAGTCTGCAGCTTATCTCCATAGTAGGACACTAAGTACAGTCTCTCCCAGTGCATTTGCTGGTGTGGTTTCAGCCTGAGCCAATTTGCAGAGCCTCAAGGGCATGTTTAAAACACGTGTCTTTAGGAATCAAGAGTTGCCTTGGTTTGGTAAAAATAGGGTAGGGTAGTGTTCAGTAGGATAGGATAGGATAGGATAGGATAGGATAGGATAGGATGGAGTAGAGTAGAGTAGAGTAGAGTAGAGTAGAGTAGAGTAGAGTAGAGTAGAGAAGCCTGAGTTGGAAGGGACCCACAGGGATCACTGAGTCCAACTCATGGCTCCACACAAGACTAACCCAAAATTCAGACCACATTCATGAGGGCATTTAGCAAGTGTCAGTGAGCACAAAACCAAGCAGTGCCATGTAGTTTGGCAACAGAAGTGTCTGTGACTGATTTCTTATACTAGTTGAAAGCTAGCAGAGAACCCAGGACTTGTAGGTGCCAGTTTGACTTATTACTTGATGATGTACCACCACTCTTGTGTTCCTATGCCTCTATGGAGCAGATGTCACCAAGTGCCTGCCCTCAAACAAGAAACCAGCAACGTCCCTCAAAGAGATTTATGAGGCAGGAGGGCTGACAACACAGTGTTGGGTCTATCAAGGCATAAGTGAGGGCCCAGCCCTTATTGCTTTTACTGCAGAGAGTCTCTTTAATTGTGATAAATGCTATGCAGCATCAAACTACAAAGGCTTCTCTAGTCTGGGGCAACATGTACATCTGGCTTGAGCCACATGGCGAGGAGGAGCTGGAGCTGGAATGACAGATGCATGCACAGATGCCCATCGTGGGACAGATGTGCCCCTTGGCAAGGAGCAGGGCATCAGCCCCCAACTGTTGCCTTTCTCCCCCTGCTCTCTCTCAGAAAATGATAACTTGCTCCTTGTTATCAGTTGGAGACCATCAGGTGTGCTCTTATCTTCTAGATGTGCTTTATCTGAAAGGTATTCAGCTCATGTGCACCTGGTGTGCACCAGCTGGGGTTAAATGGGGTATGCTAGTATGGATACATCTTCAGGCCTTAGAATGGCACAGAAACAAAAGGATTAGAATGGTGCAAAATAAATACTATGGATTTCCTCTTAAATGGAGATTTCACTCCCTGTGTTCTCTCCCAGCATTTTTTCCTGCATGCATACCCGTACCCATACACAGTGTTCCCTCCTGGGATGGACTGTGACCTACAAATACCACTGTGGAGGTGTTAAACTGTATCTGCACTAGGTGCTAAAAGGTGTTTCATCATGTTAACTGCACAGAAAGAAAGAAAATATCCAAACAAAAAGCACTTATATTTCCTTTCTTATCAAAGTCTGTGCACTCCATGCACCTGGGCCATCTCCCTTGCTGCAGTTGGTGTTTTCAGGTCCTGTCGTGCTGGGAAACTGGAGTGGTTTATTGACATTCACTATAAATTTGTATGGAGTGTACAGTTGTAACATTTAGATTTTCCCATACAGCTGCATATTTTTCATGGGTTTAATTTTCATTTCAGTCAGTGTTTTCTCATTTGGGAACTTACCAATGGTTTATAGTTGGTCAACTGGTCTGGTGTCTCATGGTTAAACCTATATATGTATCATCACCTTTGTTCACCCCATCTGATTGCCTCCTCACTAGCAGTGAAAACACTTTTTTACTGTAATTTATTTATTTTTTTACTGTTTGGGTGACTGAGCACTGTATCAGGATGCCTGGAGTATTTGTGAAGTATTCATGCTTTGAGATATTGAGATATTCAAGCTTGTCTGCAGTATGTCCTGAGCAAATAACTCTAATTGACCCTGATGTGAACAGGGAGCTGGACAAGGTGATCTGCAGAGGTGTCTTTGACCTCAACTAATTTAGGATTCTGTGATATCTGTGATTCTGGACTCTCTGATCTAGCTGTAGGTGCCCCTTCTTATTGCAAGGGAGTTGGAATAGATGGCCTTTAAAGGTCCCTTCCAACTCCAGCAATCCTATGATTGAGATCTCTACATGCCCACTGAACCATGTCATTCAGTGCCACATCTCTGTGTTTCTTGAACACCTCAAGGGACAGTGACTCCACCACCTCCCTGACAGCCTCTGCCAATGACTGACTACTCTTTCTGAGAAGTAACTTCTCCTAATATCCAACCTGAACTTCCCTAGTTGCAACTTAAAGCTATTGCCTCTTGTCCTATTGACATGTATTGTGCCTATGTGTTATGGTGGACAGAAGTGCCCGGAGAGAGATAAAAATTGAGACTTTTTTTAATGCCAGTATAACCATTGCTCAAGTTGAATGTAATTCTTTATGCCAGTGTTTGCAGGGAGTTTATGAAAGCCCATCTACACGTGCATGGAGTACGTGGTATGTCTACCTCTGCACTTAGAGGTTTGGGGAGGCAGGAGGCTAAATGCAGCTGTGTGCAAATGTGTAGTATATGCCACTGCCATTCTTAATGTGTGAGAGTGCAGGAACACAAAGTGTAATTCTGCGTCCTTGAGTTTGCAGAGGGCTGCTGTCTGTTTTGTGCCTTCACAGGTAGGAGTGTGTATGTGTACACACAACCTGTGGCTGTGCAGCGTTGAGTCTCTTGGTCTAGGATGAGAAATGTAATTTTTTCTTTATTTTGGCATTGCACTGAATATTCTGGTGAGGAACAGCAGAAACCTGACAGGAACGCTAATGCTTTGTGTCCTGCAGTCACATTGCTGCAGATTTTCTGCTGCATATCCAGCATTGTAGTGCTGTTACTGCTGTAAGCTATTGCAGTATAAAAGTGTAGGATGAGAAACAGATTTTGGTGCATGCTCTCAAGTTACATGCAAAGAAACAAGGGTTGAACTGGTAGGAATGCATGGAGAGTGGAAGATGGTTTCACCAGGACATATTGTCCTAACTTGCTTCATTATTGAAGACTAAGATCCTTAAACAGTCTTTGGAAAAAGAACTGATAGGGAGGGGATGCTCTCCTGTAGATCTCATTTAGGGTCTTGCAATGCATAATAATCTGCAATAGCTGAAGGGATAGCTTTTAGGAGAGGGTGTGTACAGGGCTGTTCCTCCGGTTGGGAAGGAGCTTTTCCTTGATGTCAGTGGTCTCTTCCTGCCCTGACTCTGCCCTTGCTCCCGCCAGGACAGCAGCTTGTGATTGCCACCGTTGGCTCTGCATCTGGAAGCTCATAGGGAGCATGGTGTTCTGTCTTGGTTTAATCCCAGTTACCACTCTCCAGTTCCACCCTCATTTCCCTAAAACTATGATGGTGTTGGAGACCCATGAGATGTGGCACTAACCTCATTTTTAAGGGAATATCAGCCACAGGATATCACAGCTCAATCTTCCCTTCACCATTCACAGAATCACAGAATGGCCAGGATTGGAAGGGACCTCAAGGATCAGGAATCTCCAAACCCCATGCCACATGCAGGGCCACCAACCTCCACATTTAATACTAGACCAGGTTGCCCAGGGCCCCATCCAACCTGGCATTGAACATCTCCAAGCATGGGGCATCTACAACCTCTCTGGGCAGCCTGTTCCAGCACCTCACCACTCTCATAGTAAAGAACTTGAAAGATCTCCTTTCTAGGAGAGGAATTCCTCCTATATCTCTACGGTTTCCCAGGATGCTGCATCCCAGGGAGATGCTTTGGGCTGTGCAGTGGTCTGAAGCTTGAGATGCATTCAGGCAGAGGAAAAGTGGAGACACCTTTGCAGACTGACATCTTTGTGAGCCAAAGCCTGGATGTAGCCCAGACCCTCTATCCACCCACATCACTGAAAGATGTGCTGCATCCTTAAAAGAAGATCTTTCATTTTACCTCAAGAGTGATGGCTAATCCACCCTCTGGCCAACCTCCAGGTTTGCTCTGGAAGGACATTTGTCATCCTTTGGTCTCTTTGCATCTGTACAGAAAAGTGGAGATACGACTTATTTACTGCAATACAATCCCTCCTCCCCTTTCACAAAGCAAGAGGCCCCAAACCTCCAGTCAAGTAGCCAATAAATATATCAGTCTTTCACTACAGCTGCAGTTGAAGGCTGTGACTAGCAGGCCAATGCCTGCCTCTGCTTCTTTGAAGGAGGAAGATGCACAGAGATTAAGGAAGGAATACCATCCAGATGGACTTGGACAGGCTCAAAAAGTGGGCTCATGAGAATATAATGAGGTTCAACAAGGCAAAGTGCAAGATTTTGCACTTGGGTCGAGGCAGTCAGAGATATGAGAGCAGCCCCGTGGAAAAGGACTTGGGGGTCCTGAGGGACAAAAAGCTGGACATGAGCCAGAAGTGTGCTCTAGCAGCCTAGAAGACCAACGGTATCCTGAGCTGCAGCAAGAGAGAGGTGGCAACAAGACAGGGAGGTGATTGTCCACCTCTGCTTTGCCCTTGTGAGGCCCCATCTGAAGTACTGCATCCCACAGTGGAGCTGTTGGAGTGGGTCCAGAGGAGGGCAACGAAGATACTCAGAAGGGCTGGAGCACCTCTGCTATGAAGAAAGGTTGAGGGAACTGGGTTTGTATAGCTTGGAGAAGAGAAGGCTTGAGGGAGGCATCATTGTGGCCTTTCATTACTTCATGGAGCGTATAAACAGAAGAGGGACTTACTTTTTACATGGTTTAATAGTGATAAGACAAGGAGGAATGGCTTTAAACTAAAAGACAGGAAATTTAGGTTAGATGTTAGGAAGAAAATCTTTACTCAGAGGGCGGTGAGGCACTGGAGCAGGCTGCCCAGAGAAGTTTCATATGCCCCATCCCTGGAGATGCTCAGTGCCAGATTGGATGGGATCCTAGGCAATCTGATCTGGTGGCTGGCAACCAGCCATGGCAGGAGGGTTGGAACTCAATGGTTTTTAAGGTCTCCTCTGTCCCAAGCCATTCTGTGATTCTACAGTTCTCTTCTTAAGAAGAGGATTATCTTCTTTTTCCTCCCATAGAGTTCCCCAGACTCCCCCAACAACTGTGGGAGGAGGAGGAAGCAATTACTTTCCAGCCAGCATGTGCCAGTAGTTAGCAGAAGTGTCTGACACCGAAGAACAGGCACTGTTGTGTGTGAATGAAACAAAGCAGTAAAACTGCTGCTGTCACACACGGCAGATGACAGTGACTGCAGAAGTCCCTCGAACTTGAGGATTTCCATCCCCAGCGTGCAAAACTGTGGAAGCTGAATGGCTGCACAGTGTGGTTGCAGTCTCACCTCATTGTGGATTCCAGGGGAGTGAAGGAGCGGGAGGGGGAGCAGGTGCACACTTGGGAGGAGGTGGGACAAGTTATTATCAGCCTGAGCGTTAATTGCCAAATTAACATCACACTGTGCAGCACGAGTAAATAAGAGTCACCAGTTTGGGTTTCTTGCAGAATGCGCCTGTACCGAAGGGCTTTGTGTCTGCTCTGAAGAGGGGCTTTAAACTAAAAGAAGGGAAATTTAGATTAGATGTTAAAAAAAATTCTCTACTCAGTGAGTGGTAAGGCACTGGCACAGCTGCCCAGAGAAATAGTGCATGCCCCATCCCTGGAGGTGCTCAAAGCCAGATTGAATGGGGCCCTGGGCAGCCTCGTCTGGTGGAGGGCAACCAGCCCATGGCAGGGGGGTTGGAGCTCAATGATCCTTAAGGTCCCTTCCCACCTAAGCCATTCCATGATTCTATGATTCTATGAACACGTAAAGATGTTGTTTCTGCAAAAGTGCTTCTCAGATTGTTCTGGCTGCACATCGGCTGGAGGTGACTCTCCATCCTTTGGGCTATTTCTCTGTGGGTTTTTTTGCTGCTTAAAGTTACTAGAAGCTGTTAAAAATCTATACTTTCCACAGCAAGAGACAGCTGCATTTCAGGAGTGAAGTGATTCCTAGAACCAAACCGCCCTTTTCTCCAGGCAGCTTCATCTGTGAAGTACTGCAGGTCCTTTGGGATGATTATAAGGTATTTGTAGTTGAGGAGACGGGTGACTTAGCCCTCACCATATGAATGATACCGCAGCAATGGCAGCCTTAAACACAGACAGCTAGAGGTCACATTTGATTACATAAAGACTGGATTTCAGCTGAAGCAGCTGGGAGAGGTGTTCCTCCCTCCTTGAGAAATGACAAGTGCAAAAACATCCTTTCTGACTTGGGTTTCTGAGGCAGCCAAAAGCAGAGTGCCTCTGTGTCTGAAATGGGTGTGGGATGCCAGCGGCTCTATTATCCTTGGCAGGGGGAAGCGACTTGTTAGCAGAGCCCAGCTGGCAGGGTTCAGAAGCCGTGGCAAGCAGTGTCCCCTGCATTCGTCTTCCCTTTCCCTTCCAGGGAGCGCATTAGGATGTATCTCATTCTGCACTGTTTGCTCCGTCACACTATTAATTTGTGATCGTATAAACTCCTGCTGCTGTTAGGCTGTTAGGAGATGCAGAACAAAGCTGCTCATTAACGTGGAGGAGCGCTGAGTGCTGGTGGGGCAACTCCTCTGGATGCAAGATAGAAGCAAAATATCTTTATTGATGGTCTGGATGAGGGAATTGAGTGCACCCTCAGTACGTTTGCAGGTGACACCAGGTTGAAAGGAAGTGCTAATCCTCCTGAGGATAGGAAAGCCCTCAAAAGGATCTGGATAGTCATGGTTAATGGGTGAGGCCAATGGGATGAAGTTCAACAAGACTAAGTACTGAGTTCTGCACTTTGGCCACAGTAACCACAGGAAAAGCTACAGGCTTGGGCAGATTGGTTGTAAAGCTGTACAAGAAAAAAAGAATCTGGGGTTGCTGGGCAGTGGTTGGGTGAACAAGAACCAGCAGTGTGCTGGTGGCCAGTGGCATCCTGGCTTGTATCAGAAACAATGCAGCCAGCAGGAGGTGATCATCCCCCTGTACTCAGCTCTGGTCAGGCCACACCTTGAGTTCAATTTTGGGCCCCTCATTACAAGAAAGACATTGAGACCCTGGAGTATGTTCAGAGAAGGACAACAAAGCTGTGAAGGGTCTGAGAACAAGACTTATGGGGAGTAGCTGGGTTGTTTGTCTTGAGAAGGCTCAGGGGAGATCTTATCATTCTCTGCAATGACACAAAAGAAGGCTGCGGTGAGGCTGGAATCAGCCTCTTCTTCCAAGCAATAGGATGAGAGGAAATGGGATTAGGTTGTGTCAAGAGAGGTTCAGGATGGATATTAGGAAAACCTTATCTGAAAAAGTGGTCAGGCACTGGAACAGGCTGACCAGCGAAGTAGTGGTGTCACCATTCCTAGAGATGTTCTAGAAACATGTAGATATGGCACTGAGGATCTTGGTTTACTGGGCAATATTCATGATAAGTGGATGGTAAGACCTTCTCCAATACCACAGCTGCAGGATGGTGGGGAAGAGATGTCAGATCTGGTTGCAAAGGATGTCCAACAGGAGGGAACACATAATCACCAGCTCTTTTATGCCTACTGTCCTGAAGCCAAGTGGAATAGAAACTGGTTCTACCCAGAGGGGAGAAACTGAGTTTTATGTGAGGTACCTTATGCAGTTGTAACTGTATGATTGAGAATGACGCTCTCCAAGGTGGGAAAGTTTGTTGTAGAAAGTTATGCATGATGGTGTACAGAGCAGTCTTCCCTTCCCTTCCCTTCCCTTCCCTTCCCTTCCCTTCCCTTCCTTCCCTTCCCTTCCCTTCCCTTCCCTTCCCTTCCCTTCCCTTCCCTTCCCTTCCCTTCCCTTCCCTTCCCTTCCCTTCCCTTCCCTTCCCTTCCCTTCCCTTCCCTTCCCTTCCCTTCCCTTCCCTTCCCTTCCCTTCCCTTCCCTTCCCTTCCCTTCCCTTCCCTTCCCTTCCCTTCCCTTCCCTTCCCTTCCCTTCCCTTCCCTTCCCTTCCCTTCCCTCCTCCCTTCATCACCACTGATTCAATGTCATCACTAAATATGCTTGTCCATCACACCGATATGAGTTCTTGCCATGAGCACAACCAACATCTTTGAGGTTTGAGAGAAACAAACAAAAGCCTCTGGCAGTGAGACCAGATGTGTTATGGTGGCCATGTGCTGCCTGTAAATGAAACATTGCAGTCACCTGTAACAATACTTGATACTGAAGCAGGAGGTTTTAATCATAGTGACATCAGTGGATTGGGACTTACCATCTGTACAACTATTTATGCCTTAAAATCAACTCCAGCAGTGCTATTTGACCTGCCAGAGACAAGATGTGCAGTTGTTACTGTTGGTGCAGTGCATCTGTTATTTCTAACCTATCATTCAGTTTAGTGTTAGATCACAGAGTTGTTTCATTACTCATGGAAAAACATATATGTTTTGTTTCTCTGAACAACTGGATGGTGCTGAGATGAGCTCCAGCACGAGTCATTCTGTGATTCTATGACTCTGTTACTTAAGTACCTTCTAGGAAAAGAAGAAGCGAGTGGCAAATCCTGGCTGCTGTTCCCTTTTCTCCTTTCTCATGATATTCAGACTGCTGTCTTGCTAGGAAGAGAACAGGGTGTGTTCAAGGCTATTGTGCTGGGATAATGTTGGGCCAGATTGGCACTGGAGTGTTGGGACAGATCCTTGTGTGGAATCAGTGCCATCCTTTTTCTGTTGGAAGAACATAAGCTCTCACATCTGTGTACTTGCATGAACACTGACCAAGAGGATGCAAAGTCCTCGCAGTATGCCCAAATGAACTGCTTGTCCCTTATGTATCATAGCCCTAAAGCTCTCCTGCAACTATAGTGGCAGGAGTTCTGCTTTTGAAGTTAAATCACTGTGTCCTTGAAACACTGGCTTCAAAGCCTTTTGGGATGTGAAGTCAAATTGCAGTCACAGATCTTTGGGGTTGCTCATACATCGTCTCTTTCTTCCCTTGCCTTTCTCCCTATCCATTTATTGCCTTGATTATACACAGGATATTTTCTATCAACATCACTAGATAGAGCATGGTCTCTCCTTACTCCAGTATAGTGTAGTCTCTCAGATTTATAAAAGTATATATACTACTTGTTATAATAGACCTGGTAACAGACTGACAATTTGTATGTTGAGTGGCATTGGCCAGAGTTGGGAAGCAACAAAGGAAAGAACAAAACTGTTTTTTGGGCTGGTGGGAAACTCAGAAGGGAAGAGATTTGTCTCTCCATCATGTTCCATGAGCTAAGTCAGAGGAATGAGTCAGTGGTGGCTGGGAGTTGCAAGCTCAAAACAACTGATGTAATGAATAGTATCATGTTGTGCTTGAGGTACTGCATCCTAAGCCTGAATTATCAGCGTGGTATAGCCAGAACTGTGTTCCACTGACAGTGCTGGTAAGTGTGTGCCTTCCTTCTCTGCTGATGGGACTGGAATAAGCTATAAGCCATGCCTTTGTAGGAGTTGAACACTCAGACCTCTTAATTCTCTGAGCTTGGACTGTAATTCCATCTAACAAATAGCCAGTCCGAATGCTCTTTTGATTACTTATAGATGTAAACACAGTGCAACTCAGTAGCTTGTGCCTTGTCACTGGCTGAGGCTCTTTGGAATTCAAAAGCATCCCACACTGGCTGAGTTAATGGGATGGTAGATACAGGTTTTTAAGCCGTATATCAACCAGCTGATCTATATGGGAGACCACGATGTACTAACAGCTACCTGCACAAAGGGAGACCCATTTCATCCCTAGCTCCTTATGACACACTCTTGAGTCTTTGGATGGGATGTTTTCCTGGAGCAGGGCTCATTTTCTGCAGTCAGGTGGGGAACAATTGCTGTTATCCATCCCCTGCAAGTGGGAAGCAGAGAGGGGAATGGTGCCTCCCTGCTCTGAGGATTTCCAGCAGCTCAGTGTTCTGTGCTGATGTCAGGGAGGCAGCTTTGCCAAGGAAATCACAAAGGCAGCCACAAGTGGGACGTGGGACTTAAAATAGCACTTCATGCAAGGCAGAGGGAGTGGGGGAGTGCAGAGGGGAAAGCTCTGCCTGCCACATTGCAAACTTTCCTCTTGCCTGTCAATACTCTGCCTCTTTCCCAACTGAAAATCTCAGAGGGGAAGAGGAATCCTGTTCCCCTTCGATTCTGCAGATCTTCTTGTTTTACCAGAGATTTTCAGTAAGCTGGGAGAGGGTAAGATACTCAAAGCAGTTTCTTAGGTGAGAAATAGGAGCTAGACCAGAACTGTGCAGCAGCCAGGTCCCCATTCCCACGTTCCTGCTCCTTCCCAAGCATCCCATGGCATCATCCATAATGGCACATGCACTATTTCTGTAGTGCCTGGCTGGCCTAACTAGGGCAATTTTCTAACCTAGTAAGTCTCACCAGAGCTCTCCCATCCTGTTATCTCTACACAGGTGCTTCAAATCCAGTTCATGTTCCCCTTCCCACAGAAATGACCATTGGTGATGAAAAGCTCATTGGTTTCTGGTTTTCCTTTTTAGCCAATGGATTTGAACTCGATTTTCAAGGTCTTTTCCAACCTGAGGGATTCTATAATTCTATGATCCACTTGTTCTCAAGGGAGATGTGTAGAGCTGTTGGGACAGAACACCTTCAAGAGCTAACTCCACCACACGCTAGGAGAGCTCAGAGGAGACACTTTGTTAAATTAATTTTGAGATGCCTGAAGTTAAACAACAGCACATCTTCCTTGTGTCTGCATTGAGGAGACATCCCTTGGAGGGTGGCCAGACTGGGGCCCCTCCTAAGGCACACAGCTGCAGTAGCAGGAGCTGTTTATGTCTCATACGTGTACCACTGTCTGTGTGCTTTTTTTTGGGGAACAGCCAGCTTGCAGCTCTCTGGCTCTGATTGTCTCCTGGCTGGCAACACCAGGAGTGATATTCCACCTCCGTAAACATTTATGCTCTTAATTTGATTTTGCTAAGATGCAACCCGTGTCTTGTAGGTGTCCTGATCCCAGCACAGAGCCATGCTGAAGCACCTCACTTTTTCCTGCCTCGAGATGTGGCATCTACACTATTCATGACTGCATCACAGCACCTTGTCCTCCACCCCATGGCCATCCTAATCCCCAGTACACTCTCAGTCCTTGTGCCATCTGCTTCATGTCTCTCCCAACAATGCCAAACTTGTCCCAGCTCTGCTAACCTGCTTTCCAGTCTTGCTTCTGGATGCTCCTTTTTGACAAAGTAGCTGAACATGTGACCAAGCATTACTCACTGCAAGAGGACATGTGTGCATGCTTAACTCAGACATGCTGTTCCAGTCCTTTGCTTATTTTGGGCCCTAATTTGGAGATTCCACGTGTGTCTTATTACCCCACAACCCTAAGCTGATGGTATGCTGTGGCCAACTATCTG
Organism: Meleagris gallopavo; assembly: GCF_905368555.1. NCBI lineage: Eukaryota > Metazoa > Chordata > Aves > Galliformes > Phasianidae > Meleagris > Meleagris gallopavo. The sequence goes on from NC_139404.1 coordinate 2,727,852, forward strand.
CTTTGGATTAAATTTACCAGGGGTTAAATAAGATCACTGCATTTCTCCATCCCATGATCTAACCTGGGACTTGGATGTACATTGCAGCATAACTCTGAGGCTCTCTTGTACTACCTAGTCAGCCTCCCTGATCTCTAGTCTCTTTAGTGACCATCTTGCCTGAATTATAATCCTCGTCAAGATCCTCATAAAGTAGTGCAACCAAGTGAAAGAGTTGGGGAAGAACTTTATAATCAGAATATGCTGAGCTAGAAGGGACCCATAAGGATCATCGAGTCCAACCCCTGTTTCCACGCAAGACAACACAAAATGTGTTTCTGTAAGTGTGCATGCTCATATCTCAGCTAAGAAAGGGGGGCAGGTATCACTGCTAATGCCTCTTGGCTCTTGTTCCACCTCTGGGTACCTACAGTCTCATGTCAGTTTATCACAAATTAAGCATCCCTGCCGCTGTGCTCTCCTTCATCCTTCACTTGCCTTTCAGAGGAATGCACAGGCCTTGTGCTTCCAGGTTGCAATTTAAGTATCTTCATAAAGGTATTCACCCCTGTGAAATACAGCATTGTTTTTCTTCTGGGCAGAGCAGTCGTGGTGTAACTCACTGCATCTGTGCATGGTGTGTTTCCTCCAGCCCCGTGTTGGAGAGATGGATGAGGGTGACCTCTTGACATCTGGCTGTGTAATATAGAAGAGCACAGCTTGTTGCAAGCTTGTGTGGGTGGTTTGATGGGGGATGCTAGTTTCAACTTCAGGATCTGTTTTGCTCCTGTAGTCTGTCATGGCTTGGTCCGGGCAAGGTCCCATTAGAAGCTTTCTCATCCTTTGCAATTTGCCACATGTCCTCAACTCCTACTGGCAAGATTAGCCTGTGTCCACATTCATGCTGTTAATGTTCAAGGTTAATAACATCATCTTCTGTACTTCTCAGTCAAGATTGCCAGTGATCAATGAAGATTGGTCCTAATTTCCTAACATGCACTCACTGCTATTTGTTTTATCTATGCAAGGAGCATCTGGAACAGCCACCCTATTGCTAGCTCTCAGAAGTAAACCATTTCCCATTGCTACACTAACTATAAAATCCTATAATTCCATGCAGATAGGAACTCAGAAATGGCCATAGTAGTTGAATTTGAGTACCTCGTCTGTGCTCATATCCAGTCTCTAGGTGTTACCATTAACAAATATGGATAAAGTGTATGAACAGAGCAAGCACAGAAATACCCTCATTCACATAACTTATCCAGCTGTGGAAATCTGTGTTTTGGTCTTCCTCAGCTAGTGAAACCACTTGAAACTCTATCATGTTCTGAATGCATTTATTCATCCTTACCGAAATCATTTACTTTGCATCTGATGCCTTTGTTTTCTACCGTTCTAAGAGGGTACATGTCAGCTGAGACTCGTGATGGGCTAAATGCATTAATTTTGTATGTACTTAGGTATGTAGCTCATTCATCTGTATGCATTCTCCTTTTTACACCGAGGGAGAGCAATTACACAGTGATGAGCATGATGGTATCCTTATACACTGACTAAAGGAAATATCCATAAGGAAGATGACTAATAAGAGGACCATGCAAGTGAGGCAGGGGTGGTTGACTGCACGACTGGCTTGTTGAGGGTGGACTGGGGCAGGTGCAAGCTTGGCCATTCAGCATGGCTTGTAACACAGGAAAAGTAACTCACTTGTAGTTTGTTTTGGACAAACTTAGCATAGTTGAATGATTTTTTACATGCCTGCCATTTACAGAGTCCCATCTACAGAGTCAGGCCAGCTCGATCCTACCTCCAAGCACTGAGGGTCAAAACTCATGTTCTCTTTGCTACTCTTTATTTTTTTTTTCCACCCACATGATTGGTCATGCAATCATAGAGTCATTAAGGTTGGAAAAGACCAATAAGATTATCTAGTCCAACCATCAACCCACCACCACCATGCCCACTGAATCATGTCCCTTAGTACCACATCTCCATGTTCCTTGAACACCTCCAGGGACAATGACTACATCACCATTCTAGTCAGCACGTTCCACTACCTGATCACTCTTTCAGAGAAATTTTTTCCTAATATCCAACCTGAACCTCTCCTGGCACAACGTGAGCCCATTCCCTCTCATCCTATGGCTGTTACCTGGAGAAGAGGCTGATCCGCTCCTTGCTACAACCTCCTTTCAGTGAGTTATAGAGATCTTCCCTGAGACTCCTCCAGACTGAACAATTCCAATCTCAACAAAATGCTGGTATTCCTTCAGGTGGGTAAAGATGTCACCTCATTTCTTCCAGCGAAGGGAAAAAAAACTTGTTCAGGAAGACGCTCTAAGGTTTGGGTTATACTTGCCTTTCTTCTTGTTCTTTGTCCCACCTTTGCATTGTCATTGAGGTGTTTGGTGACCACATGGCATGAGGAATTCCCAAGACTTGAAGTCTTGATGCTCAGACTTAGGTCCCTCCAGAACACGAGCTCAGGGTTAACTAGTTTCGTTTTTGGCTTTCTGACCATCCGAAGGGGATAGGCTGTGAAGCTCTGCTTGCTACTGACATGTGTGATCTGTGTCTGAAGTATTCATCATTTCTTCCACACCTCCCTCAGCTCACCTGGGAGAGAGATTTATTCTGGGTGGTTTGTCATCTGTAACTCTCCTTGGTTGACTCCATTTTGCATTTTAACAAGAAACAAGCACTTCATAATAACTGCAAAGATTAAACTCTGACAGACACTCAAACCATTGACCTGAAGGAAGTGTAACAATAAATTAAACATATTAATGAAGCTGTACTACAAGCTCTGAATTTGTTAGGTAAATTGTACAGTTATTAATAATGAACCCAACTTATTGTAATCCATTATCAGAGAGGTATGAGGATGGATCCCAGCAGTCCTCCCTCCTTCATCTGTGGTCTGCAAACTTCAGGCTGGGGTCAGTGTGGAGAGCAAAACAGCAGAGCTGTATTCATAGAATCATAGAATCATTAAGGTTGGAAAGACTAACAAGGTCATCTAGTCCAACCATTCCAGTAGTCTACAGAAAACATATTTTCTCTGTTCAGATTTAATTTACTTACCTCCTTCTTGAGTTCCGTTAGGGTTGGCATATCCTTGTGTCAGGGTGGGTATACTGTATGCCAAGGCTCTTGGTGTGGTTAACCAGGTCGATCATCCTTAAGTCAAGCACCTGAAGGGCACTTTCATGCAGGTGGAATCATCATATTTCAGTGTGTCTTAGGAGGACTTGCGTTGCTGCCACGTGTTGTTTGAGGATCAGAAGGTGTTAAACAGTTTGTAGGATGTTTCATGCAATCCTTCGATAAGAAACACATAATGATGAGGCAGACATCCCAAAAAGTGTGGTTTTGAAAATGGTGTTGCCACTTCCACTTGATTGTGTTATCTTGGTCCTTGGTGGAAAAGGGGGCAATTGCAGGCTGCAATTTGTAATGGCCTCTAGGAATTGTTTTCCACACCCCCATATCCTCTACACAATTCACATCCCTTGGCACAAACAAAGACCCTTTCATAGAATCATAGAATGATTTGTGTTGGAAGGGACCTTTAAGATCATTGAGTTCCAACTCCCTTGCTATAGGTAGGGTATCTCCCTCTAGATCGAATTGCTCAGAGCCCCATCCAGCCTGTCCTTGAATGCTTCCAGAGAAGGGGCATTTGTTGATGTGGTGCTTTTTAATCATATCGAGTTGTGATATGATTATCATAACCCGTTATCGGCAGATAGGCAAGACTGAAGCAGAAACTTGTGACACCAAACCCGCGCGTGTGATGTCACAACACTGTCCACAGTCCTCCTAAACCTTGCCAAGTTTGCCCCCAGCACGCACAGAAAAGCAAAGAGACCATCTGCCATGACCTATGAGGAAAAGATCAGTTAAAGCATGTTTTATTTTGCTGTAGCACTGAGAAAAATAGGATGTGTGCCTGGAGCAATGGGATGTAGCACAGTGTACCCGGGAGTGCAGCACGTGGGTAAATGCGCTCATGAGTGCTGTGTCTCCCTTGCAGTGCAGGTGGCTGCTAATTTGAACACCATCCACTATTTAAATGAAGACTGCAGGGGTGCGGAACGGGGATTTTGTCATTTCTGGGAGGAAACCTTGGGTCCCTGCCAGCTCAGCAGGGTTGGGAGTCACTCCTCTCATCCAAAGCAGCAGCTGCAGAGCCAGCCCCAGCCAAAGCCTCCCCTGTGCATGGAGGGGCCTGCAGAAACAGTGATAATAGGGCAGGGAGAAACCTGGAAGTTTGCCCAGCACATCTCTGTGGTCATCTTCACCTTTACCTCCTACCGAATTGCCCCACTCATGGTCTCAGCAGTACCAGGGGGGCAGGCAGGCTCACAAACTCACATGTGTTGAGGGTTGGATTAGATGATCTCAGTGGGCTTTTCCAGCCTTAATGGTTCTATGATTCTGTGATTCTGTACCTGTTGTTCTTTACAGCACAAGCTGTCCAGCAAGCAGCCCAGCACTGTCTACTTACGCACATCATGTACACTTACCTCTTTGCCTCTTGTCCTGTAGTGTTGCTGAGTCCATGCTCCCTATGCCTGCCTCTTTGTTCTTCATTATTCCAACTTGAGAGCATTTGTCCTGCCTTAATTTACTTTCCTTTTCCTTTTCCTTTTCCTTTTCCTTTTCCTTTTCCTTTTCCTTTTCCTTTTCCTTTTCCTTTTCCTTTTCCTTTTCCTTTTCCTTTTTCCTTTTTCCTTTTTCCTTTCCCTTTTTCCTTTTTCTTTTCCCCTTTCCCTTCCCCTTTCCCTTTCCCTTCCCCTTCCCCTTCCCCTTCCCTTTCCCCTTCTCCTTCCCCTTCCCCTTCCCCTTCCCCTTCCCCTCCTTCTCCTTCTCCTTCTCCTTCTCCTTCTCCTTCTCCTTCTCCTTCTCCTTCTCCTTCTCCTTCTCCTTCTCCTTCTCCTTCTCCTTCTCCTTCTCCTTCTCCTTCTCCTTCTCTTTCTTCCTCTCCTTCTCCTTCTCCTTCTCCTTCTCCTCTCCTTCCCCTTCTCTTTCTCTTTCTTTTTCTTCCTTTCTTTTTCTTTTTCCTGAACTATTCCTTCAGTTTATCCTGATCATTTTGTTTTTGAAGTTCTAATCATTCAGGGAAATACCCTGGTTCTAACACTTTGAAAATTAGGCATTGAATTCCCAGAGATAAGAGACAGGCAACAACTATTGGAGATGCACCTAGTTGAGCTCTTGCTTGCACCTCTGTATGACAAGTTCTTACTCTCTCATCATTGACATCCTGTGGCATTCTGGACTCTGTCCTGAGCAATCAGAATCTCCTGTGAGCACAAACTGCAATACAATGGGCAAGTGGGGCACGATGAGTTTGATGCAAGCAGGTGGATCTGGGTCAGGGAGTACTCCCCTATGTGTGGTCCTGCAAAGCAATACAGAGTTTCCTCCTGCGGAGTGACAAACATCCTTTGAAGTGTCAGTCATATCACTCAGCATTGATTTTTCTTCTAAGGTTTCTTCACTGCTCCCGTCCCATCCACCAGGCTTTCCATTGACAAGGAGTTTTGCATAGGAAATGCAAAGTGCTGCACTGGATCTGAGCTCTTACAAATGAGAGTCCCTGCTCTCTGTATAAGCATGCTGTTAAGCATCATTATGTACAATGAATTTCACATTGCAGAGGCTTTGTAGCACCTTACTGGAGGAATTTCTTAACGAGGGATGGAGTTCAGCACATAGTTTTGCCACCAGTGCCATGGGATGGGTTGAGTGAAGCTTTTTCATTGCACAGCTGGGAAGTACTTGGTGGCTGTAGCTTTGTAATTACTTCTGTCTGTCTAGCCTTTATGTTCCTGCACACACACACATGCAGTTATGCACCAGGCTGAAGAGGAAATACTGAATGAAGGCAACAGCTGGATCCAGTGTGTGACAAGTCACGAGGAACAGTTTTTCTTTAAACATCTTTTTATGTACATCTTGGTGCTGCTCTTCCTAGCCCAAGCATCGCAAGAATTAATTAATCTCAGAAATGCTTCGCCTAATTTGGAAAAATGGAATTTTGCTAAATACTGGTTCTGCCTGTACAAATTTGCCCCCTGCTTGGAGATCATGTGTCATGGAATAATTGCCTGGGGTAGGGCTGATGGGACTAAGAACTGAACCAGGAATGTGCTTGTTGCTTGTTGCAAATCCCTGCATGCCACTGTCCCTTGCACTGCTCTATCCCTTGCACTGCTTCCTCTCCCTCCCAGATGTAGTTCCTAATTTGAGCCAGATTACCCTCAAGGAGCTTTGTATCAATAAGAAACTTCAGTTTTCCATCTTCAGCCATGTGTCCTCCTTAGAGCTGTTTGCCCACCACAGAGATTTGATCTTTGTGGTTGTCAGGACAGGCACGAACTGGGGAAAGGAGGGGTGAGGTTTTGTGAATGAGAGCTTTCTCCATCAACCTGTGGTCCCAGGGAAGAGCTGTGGTGGAGCGAGGTTTGGAAAGACCTCAGCTCGTAGTCTGTTTCCTTTTCCTTTTAATGTGTTTGCTCTCTAATGTGTGTTGACACAGTAAATACACATGTTTGTACAAACATCCCAGCAGAGGGTTGCTTTGAAAGCCCCTTGTAGAGGATAGGAAATGTGTGTGGCAGATGTCGGGAGGCGACCCGCTGCCTGGTACTCATCACTTTTGCCAATGGTGCTTGAAATCATCTTCATCAGGAGGAACTTGATGGGACAGCTCAAGACAGAGGATGCCTTACTTGGGGCTTTTTTTTTTGTTGTTGAGAGAGAGGGAATCCCAGCACTGGTCAGGTTCAGGAGGGTGTTCTTTACTCATTGCTAAGTGTTGCATTGGAAAAACCAAACTGTTATTGAGTATGTGGTGATGGTATGACCATCAGCTCATCTGGCTGTATTGAATATATGGTGACAACATGATCATCAGTTCATCTGTTTCGCTGTCCACAAGCCTCTCCTCCCCTTCAATGTACTGAATGGGGTTGAAAGCCTCTAAGTCTGCTGTGTAGGGTGATTCTGCAGAGAAATGTGGCTCATTCTGCATGTCCTGATCCTCATCCATTTCTCTTCTTCACTCCCAACCACCTCAGGAGGGGAATCCTCCCTTGCCAAGGAGAGTATATGTATGGAGGTACCCACACAACGGATGTGATTTGTGTCCATCAGCTCCCGTGGGTGCAGGCAGTTGGACAGAGGAGATGGCAGAAGTCCAAATGTGAGGACTGAGTGAGGAGCAACAAGTTAGGGATGAGCAATAGGAATGACAGAAACTACTCAGAGGAGCAGTGACAAAGGAAAACCAGTGTGGGGAGAGAGAATTCAAAAGGGAACCAGATAGAGTTCCTTTGAAATGGCACTTGGCAGTTTTTAGAGAGTACAGAGTATTATGAAACAGCCTTCTATGGTTAAATGCGTATCTTCCACATCAGTTTGTCTGTAATTACTCTTCCTAGTTGACTAACCCAATTTTTACTCTTGATATACCATTAATTGTCCTCCTTGCTCAATTTCAACAGTGTGATATAACCAGGAAACAATGTGTTCATGGGATCCTCCAAGCGAGAACAAGACATGTATGTATGCAAAAGGGACAGTGGTTGCAAAGCCATTGTAGTTTTTCCTTCGTTTCCTATTGTCAGCTCTGCACAAATGACAAGTTGTGTTAGTCCTGACCTGCAAGATGCCCAGCGGCCTGTTTTCTGCTAAACTAAAACAATCAACAGCTCTAGGTCTACAGTTCTTGCTCTGTGTGAGTTGGTTTATAAGTATGTGACAGCATAGCTCTCAAGAGGTAAACTGATCAAGGTATATGTCTTCAACCCAACACCTTTAGGAGGACATGTTGAACGTTACTCTCAAAATTAAACATTTCTGTAATAAACCATCTACATATTTTTTTTCCACATGGACAGCAAGGAAAGGGTGAATGACCCATCTGTGAAAGATGCCAGACAGTCAGTCACTCGGGCTGAAATTTGTCTCACCTAATGTCAGCCATCAGCACTGAATCGAAATGAGTTGCCGTTTATAGATAATGGAGAGAGACTGGCATCTCCTGAAAGCAATTCACTCCATCTGCCTGAGACACCTATTTAGGATGGCACGATTAGCCCTGTGGTGAAACCTGTCTCTTTCCATTGACTAGAGGGGAAACTTGCCTGACTCAGTAGGTGAGATGTCTGATTTTCAGGAAGACCATGTTAAACAAGATGAATTCCACATTGAATGCATGCCTGGAAGGCATGCAGGTAGCCGGTGACAGGAAGACATCTCTGGAGCCAGACAGAACAGGGCTGCTCAATCCCTATCCATTTGTTGTCAGGTTGGTTTAGTTTGCCTCTCTCCAGCCTTTGCTTCCCAAAATATCCTGCTTTGGTCTGGGGCTGGAAGTGGCATCTCATTTTGTTGTGATTTGAAGAATAGATGAGAACAGGCTGTTGTAAGAAGGATAAGATCTGAATGGCTTCTTCCATGTCACTGCAAGGAAGGAAGATTATGCCACTCCTATTGTACAGACAGGGCACTTGGGATACAAAAAGCATGAGCAGTAGCAAAGGGAATTTGACAACAGGCACAGCACAGGACTCAATGTCCAGATGCTCCTCTGAGGTTATTTATGTGGTGTTTGGGGTCTGAACAGGCTGTCCATGATTCCACAGTAGCCGGCTCGATAATATTTCCTAGAAGTTGGCTTCTGACCTTCAGAAACAGGAATTTGGAAATTTAGACACTGTCACCTCTGGGAGCTTCTCCTCCCAGACCCACGCTGCCCCTAAAAGTTCTACTGTGCCAGGACATGTCACCTGGATCGTTTTGGATCATTTCTCTTTGTTGCCTCATCCTTGGAGACACTTGAGGTCATGCTGGAAGGGGCTCTGATCAGTCTGATCGAGCTGTAGGTATTCCTCTTTATGGCAGGAGAGTTGGACTAGATGACCTTTAAGGATCTCTTCCAACTCACATGATTCTATGATTCCTTTTTGGGGAAGAGCTGACACTAATATGCCCAAATCCTGTTACAGTGTTATGGGTGTTTGGGGCAAAGCCTAGAAAGCAGGTTGCAGGTTTGGGGCAAAGATATCAGGGTGACACACCCCAGAGCTGTGTCCCATCAGGGCTGGCATTGCTCTGGGACATCTGAGAGAGCCAGGATTCCTATAGGGGACCCATTCCATATAGCTGCTGACACCCTGTGGCTGTCGGGAAGAAATGCAGTGACTTTTTCAGAAAGGTTGGGCAAATTTGGGTTTGAAAAAATGTGCTTCCAGGAAAAAGAAAAAAAGCGACTGTTCTCAGGAAGAATAAATAATAATAATAATAATGATAACAACAAAAAGGAAACAGATTCCCCAGACGGTTCCCAGCTGTGCTTTTTAGTGCTACTGCAGGGATAAAGGTGGCAGCTGGCTGGTCAGCAGCCTGCTTGTGGCTGTCCCTGTTCTGCTCCCAAGGCCATGGGTTGAGGGCGAGCAGCTTCGAAGGGCTCCCAGTTCAGGAGATGGATGGGGGAGAAGTGATTGAAAACAGAAATGGCCAAATCCCCCCCAAAATAACTTCTGTAACTCTTCCTCCACCTCGGTGTGCCTCCTTTTGTAGTTTGTTTGCCACCACTGCCAAGATGTTTCCTCTCAGAATATTTTCCCCTCTGTGTTTTCTTTCCCGACTGCCAAGAGTTCTGTGTACAAACACGAGTTTCTCCCATTTATAAACAACCATCTACTCCTCCAAGAGAGCCGAACGAAAACAGAGCAAAAATAAAAAAAGAGATGCACGCTCGTCTCTGCTCTGCTCTGAAACACAAAGGGGTGAGAAGGAGTTGTTGGCCCAAGACAAAATTGGCAGGGGAATAAGTTTTAGCTTTGAAGATGAGAGAAGAAACAGTTGATTGTCACAAAGAGAGAGAGCATGTCCCTTTAAACCACAAAGCCTTCAAAGATAGCCCCGAGTCCCAAAAATAAAGGCTGCACACTGCCTTCCTCTGTCACTCCTGGACAGAAATAGTAGTCTAGTGGGAACCATTAGAGCCGTGATGAGAAGAGTCAGTCTGCTCCGATGAATGCGGAGAGCCCAAAGGCTGCTCCTGGGGCAGCTGCTCGGGCTTTGGTCTCCATCACCCAGACCGACATTGCTCACAGAGGCAAATCTTGCACTGGGGAACATGGCTTTTGCCTTCCAGCATGGAAATGAGGCACCTGCACTGATGTAAGATTGCTCCCCGTGGCCCATTTTGTCTCCTGTCCTTTGTCTCTTCCCATTTTAAATGTCCCAAGGAACTGGGGGGCTCAGGCTGAGTTCAGGGCTATCAATGATACCAGTACCTCAGGAGTCCCTCATGTGGGATTTTATGGCACATCCATCTCTTTGTGACAGAGTTATGCCTCCTGCATCCCCTATGGATGTGTCCCCCCCTCTTTGGGACAGCTCGTGACCTGCTTTCATCGGTATAAACTTCCCTGAGAGTGCTAAAAACACAGAGATGGACCCAGACAAAAACAAAAACAAACAAACAAAAAAACAACAAAAAAGGGCAGGATGAGCTTATCGATTATGGAGGGATGCTGGCTTTGGTGGGGTGTCCTTTCAGAAGGCCCCAGAGCTGATGTGGGGACGGTGGGTGGCAGTGGGACAGCTACTGCAGCTGCGCCATCTGCTGCACACACAGAGAACCTTCGGCCAGAAAGGAGTATTTGGGGCTGCAAGGGACGAAAAATAATAGACAGCCCATCCCCAACATCTTTTCTGCCCTCTTTTTTTTTTGTGCAGGTATATACCGCAGGCAAAGAAAAGCTTTGATTTGGCGTGAGAAGGATTGGTTAAGCGACTATTTAAAAGCAGTTTAAAAAAAAAAGTTGTTTAAAAGGGCTCTGCAAAATATCTCCAAAAGTATGTGAAGGTCTACAAACCTGACATTCTCGTATTTTGTTTCAATTTCATAAAACGGATCCAATTTCACGACAACAAAACCTTGGAAACAGGGAAGGTTTTTCCTCAGAAGGAGACCAGGTTTTGGGACAGGGTGAGCAAGTGGTGATGGTGGTAAAGAGGCTGTTTCTATGTAAATTCTCAATGTTTGAGATGTTTCAAGCCATTGTTTGGATGGAGATCAGTGTATTTGCCTTGAAATGTGCTGGGTTTGGCATATTATATATCCCCAAGTTGGAATTTCACTAAATAACCCCCTGTACCCTTAAGAGTATGAAAAAAACAGCACTGACACAACCTGGCAGTAGTGTCTAAGTAGTTTAAAGGAAAATAGTTGCACCCTCTTGGGAGGTTTTGAGGTCCTGACACAGCTGCCCAGAGAAGCTGTGGATGCCCCATCTCTGGAGGTGCTCAAGGCCAGGTTGGATGGTGCCCTGGGCAGCTTGATCTGATGAGTGGCAACCATGTCTTTGGAACTTGATGGTCCTTAAGGTCTCTTCCAACCTGACCAATTCTGTGTTGATTTTCACAGTCCCCAGTCTACATTGGTTCCTCTGTAGTTCCTCCTTCCACTTGCATGGGATAACCTCGTTGAGTTACACCAGTACAAAGCTGGAGATGATCACTGGTTGCTCTTAGGAGTGACTGCTGAAACTGGGCCATTGCTTCAGTGAAAGAGGATTATGCTCGTAGACCTTTCAGTTACCAGACTGTGCTGAGAGAGGAGAGAGTGAAAGGGTTGATAAAAGGGAAGGAAGGAGTCAGCATCTGGAAGCTTTTTCCAGTAGTACGGAGTAAAAGGACAAAGCCAGGAGAGCCATGTGAACAGAGGGGAAGAGCAGCACAGATGAAAGCGGGAGTAATTACGCATCTCAATACCCTCCCTCCCAGGCAGCACTTGGCAGGTATATCTGATCCCCGGGTCTTTTGTGTCATGACTGGCACTTGCTGTATTGATGCTGAACTCCTGACCTTGCCTTGTCTTGTGCTGCGACCTTATGTCAAAACTGCTTTGGGTAGAGTTTCACTGCCAGGGTTACCTTGAGGTCCCAGAGGAAAGTGATCCCTCATCTCCCATTATAGTGACACACTCTTGCCGACTCTCCCAAACCCATGGGAGGTAGATGAGGGCTATGGAGATATGAGAGGATCATGGCCAAGGTATTCTTCTCTCACATTCCCATCACCAAGTGTGCAGCTGAGCTTTCTGAATGCTCCTGCCTCGCTTGATGCATTTAGGATAGTGGGGGAAGATCCTGCTTGGGCTCCCTGTAGTCCTGAGACCCAGCAGTGTGACCAGTCTTTCTGGGAAGCACTCCTATGCTTTTTCCCAAATTCTGCTATTGAAGCACCAACTTTAACAGTGATGTAGTAGTTTCTCCTGTAAACTATTGGTTGCTGTTCTTTATAAGACTCAGACATTTTGGTCTCATGATAAGCCTTCTGAGTCCTTTGATGGGGCAGCCCAACTTCACCAACACTTCTGTGTAGCATCTGATTCCTGTCTTAGCAGCCAGCCCCCAACCTGAATAGCTCAGCAAGCCTTCCTCCTCTCCCAGGAGTCCCCTGCCTCCATCCAAGTGGAATAATATGTCAGTATTGCCTGCTAAATCCCTCTGATTCTCTTAATACTCTCTTGATTGTGCCTTGTGTCTTGCCCTCCATGCTGTACAGCTCCTTTAGGGCAGATCCCAGCAGAATTCCTAATCCTTTTAAGTGCACAGGGAGAGCTTTATTTCCTCCACAGGGTGGGCAGCTTTATCCCCATGGACCTGTGCCGATGCTCTACAGAACACAGAGTGTGGTTGGCTGGAAGAAAATCACTCCCTGTATTCCTCAAAAGCTAAGTTACCACCTTGTGTCTCCTTGTCCATAGAGACCTTGCACTGATAGTAATGTAAGCTGCCATTTAACTGTGTTAAAAGCATACCTACTTGGTCATCATTTTAAAATTTGTCTGTATTAGTTTTAGATAATTCGGTCAAAGACTTTGCATACACATTTGTCTAATCTGACTGATGTACAAGGAATGTCTGTGATTAAGGGTCTGGAGACACACGCTGTTCTCATGCTATCGGAGATAGCAATTACTTCACTTACACAATACTTTCCCCTTGAAGATTTCCAATACCAATCAATTTTTGTCTCTCTTTTGCCGTCTCTGGAGGTGTCAGTGGTAATGTGCTGAGAACTGTGGTTGTGTGATCATATGATCACCTGCTTTCCACTGTGTGACCCTCTGAGCTAAGAACTGTACAGTGGTGCATGTCACTTAGGCAGCATCTTTTATGGTCTACTCTTCAAGAACCTCCACTTAACTTTTCCTGTACCACAGAAACTATCCCCCCAAAATGACCAAATCATTTATCAGCACAGACTGACATGAGAGCATTTCTGTGAGGGTAAAGCAGTAGGACTCAGTACAGGAGGCTGGATGTTTTGGAGATCCTTTGCCTTGATGAAGTCAAGGTGCTGTGTAGAGTGTTTAGGGCCATTTGGAAGATACTGCAAGCAATAATTGGTGGTGCTTCTTTCTGGAAACATTAAGGATGTGGAGAAGGAAGACCTGAGCATTTGCTGCATCTCTGAGCAACAAGGGATTTGTTTGGTGTGGTCTTTTCTGTAGGATTTTGGAGGGTTGGCTGTCTTTCCATTCAGTAGTGACTAGGAACATCTTGGAGTTTGTTGCTGGACACTGAAGTTTAGTTCAGTAAAGTGATATGTGGTTTTTGTAGGAGAAGAGCAAAAATTAGTGGTCTTTGGAAGACAAAAATTATAAGAAATGGTTTTTGGTCACTAATGAAGGACTGGATGATGAGAGATGAGAGAAAGCCTTGGGAAGAAGGAGGGCTCAGTGAGACACAGCTGAGCTGAGATGGCTGCTCAGGGAGTTTTTGTCTTGCTGGAGGTTAGCTGAGAGGAGAGTGGGGACTAACTAGGGATTGGATTTGGGACTAATGCTACTCATTCATTTCTGGATGGTGGGAAATATGTTATGTGCATAAGGAGAGACATGTCCCATGATCAGACATCAGACAAGAGAAAAGGGACTGTTGGTGGGCTGGTAGATGAGAGCAGCCTTCAGTGGAGCAGTGGCCTATAGGAAATGAAGGGAATAGGCCTAGCCCACTGCTGCAGGGTTGGGTCACTTTCCTGGAAGCTTGTGTGAAAGGGGAGAAAGGCTAAGCATGGACCTTTGTCCTCAGATGGGCTTTCCCTTTTATCTAAGGCAATATTGGAAGATAAGCTTTCACTCTTTCTATTTTATTTTTTTTTTCTTTCTGTGGATAAACATAGATTATGAAGGTTAGAAAAGCTTCGAGGGATGTTTTTTATCTGTTATTAAGTTCTTAATAGGTCACCTTGGCATTGAGAAACCCAGGAGCTTGAAACAACCAGCAATTGAATTACAATAACCTTTGCAGAGCACAACCCCATCAATGGGTCTGGGGCCCAGAGATACGTGGGACCTCATTATCTTGACCTTAGCCCCGGGATGTTAACCAACAAAAAGGACTGGGCAGAAAGGCTGATTTCCTTCTGAGGATTCTCCTTCAGGTTCCCTTTTTCCCACATATTTAAGAGATAACACCTCTCCACGTTGCTGACAGGAATTGTTCCCAAGCCATCATTCCATCCATCCACATAAGCCTTCTATGTTACAGAAGAATGAGCAAAGAGCTCCAAACCCCGGGTTTCTCAGTTTTTATTTATGTGTCATAGCCCATCTTTCCATTTCTCTGCAGCCATTCAGAACTAGAGTCTGAAATGAATATCATTGCAAGACCAGAGAACCTTACTTGACCAAAGATATAATCTCTGAGATATGATTTTGGATTTGAATTGTTTAGAGGAAGTGGTGAAAATGCCCAAATCCTCAGCAAAGCAGATACTCTGGTCTGCTTCTATTATGCTGTAAAGGGAAATTGCAAATGCTTCTGCACATCTTACAAGTTATGGTTGATGCATGGAGCCACAGAGGGCACTGTCCTACCCACCATGTGTTAAAGTGTTCAGATCAGATCCTTGTGTTGTCTGCTACGGAGAGTCGGTGCCTTTGGGGGGGATTTCTGTGCTGTTCAGGTGTGTTCCCACCCCAGAATCTGCTGCTGTGTGATAGTGCACTTCGCACACTTGTGTTCATCTTCACCTCATCTCATAACCACTCAGTCGTGACTGAGTCCCGATGGCACGTTGTTGGGTGCATCCTGAGTCCAGGCGGATGAGCATCACCATGTGCACATGTCACTGGGTACCTTTGTGTTGCAACCTGTTTGAGCATTTCCAATGTATGGTGTGCTACTGGGTTGATGCATGCTCTGCTGTGCCTCTGTAAGCTGCTGCGTGCCCTCCTGCCCACGTGTCCATGGGAGTGCCTGGGTCTTTGCATGCCTCCCATTGCCCAAGGGCAGCTGGCTTCCTCTCAAATGACATAGTATCATGAAGATCCGTGGGTGTCTCAAAGCTCACCCCGTCTGACTGCAGTCAAAGGGCCCATTGTGGTGCTGCTCTGTACCCCCCCGCAGCAATCCCAGCCCCCCGGTCACTGCATTCCCAGCATGGTGAGATGAGCTCATCTCTGTGAGGAATCTGGGCTCTCAGCCCCAAGAACAGACACTTATAAAGGACTTGTATTCCAGGTCCTTCCCACGTCGCCATCCATCTGTCCTCAGATCATCCCATAGGATTATCTACCACAGCTTCTGAGCAATCCCGTGTAAGGATTTGTGCTCCAGGCCAATACTGTGTGAATATCTTTGTTTCTGGCCAGTCCTATTCACAGACAAGCTTTGTTTTTATATGTTTCTGACCCAAAACCATACAGGGCTTTGAGTCTGATAGTGCTACTTGTGTGAGCTTTGATCTATAGTTTCACTTCTGCTTAAGATCCGACCAGAGTCATCAGGTAATTTGGCTTGTATGCCGTGCAAGTTGCCACCCAAAGAATGTTCTTGTATGCTGAAGTTTCATTTTTACACTCCTTTCTTTTTTTGCTTTTTTTTCCTCCCTGAATATCAATCAAAATCCACTCTAACTGAAAGCATCTATTCAATTTTTTTGCACGAAGAATCAGGACTGCACAGTTGGCAGCCCTGCCCATGACAGAGGGCTTGGAATTAGATGATCTTTGAAGTCCTTTCCAACCCAAGCCATTCTATGATCCCATGATTCTATCACTGGTGGCAGTATCAGGGTAAATGTTTAAAAGCTAGCCATCTCCTCCCCAAAGTGTTGCTGATAATGAAATACCACCAGTGTTGGACAAACTGAAGTAGCTGAGGTTTTGTACTCTTCATGTCATGACTGTTGGCTTTATGTATATCTGAACTCCTGGCATGCTGAAAAATTGGAATAACTCTTTGACATGCAAGGAGATACTTACAGCTACGAAGTGCAGCATATTCTCTTTCAGATTGTTCAATGGGATGCTGTTATTTGGAGGAGATGACTTCATAGCTGTAAAGTAGCCATAAATGTGCTGCAGAGAGACAAATGCATAATCCAAAAGCGCCATCATAGAGTCCATGAACAGTGTGACAACAGGATGGCCCTTGAGATGATCCATTGGGATCATAAATACCAGCATTCAGGAGCAGGGCCCTCACTATGAGCACAGAGCTTGGCTTCTAGCAATGTCAAATAGAGAATCTGGGGTGCCGTATAGAATGTGGTAAGAAAAATGTCTGGTTAAATAACCGATGGATGAAGAGAGCTTTGTTCCTAGAGTGACTAAAATCTTGCAGTGCTTATAACCCAGACTCAAAGGATATTATAGGATCCTTGGAGATACCTGTGAGAAACAAGCAGAATAGTCCCATATTCCTCCCTTGCTTTTGCTCTCATCAATGATGGCAAGTCTTTCCCCAGCATAGTGTCCTTTCCTCAAAGTAGCTACTCAGATGGACAGCACTTGCAAGAGCCTCAGTAAAGGCTTGTCTATAAAATATGTGACTACAGTGTTTAAATGTCCTCTTGGTTTGGTCAAATGCATGCCTGATGTAGGCATCTGATCTCAGAGATGCCAATGGTCATCATGACATTTTCTAGGACATCTCTGCAGGCCAGTGCCTTTTGTCCCCTGCTTCGTTTTCCCTGGAGAGAGGGCAAAGTGTGATTTTTTTCAGTCTCAAATGGCTTTTATTTTAGGTTGCAGGGTTGGGGTAAGTGAAGAGTAAGTGTTCCTGAAATATCTATCAGCAAGAGCACATGCACTCCAGATACATGGGACTGAGGTGGCTGCTATCAGTGGAGCGAGGGCCAGAAGTTGTGATGCCTTCTGCAAAGGAAGGGGAAGGAATTATAGATGCAGGGCTCTGGCTCTTGCATGTAGCATCACAGCCAAGTCCTCAGCATGGAGACTGGAGAGTAGAGGCCTCAGCCCCATGCCATAGGTGAGAGCCAGCAGCCTGCTAATAGGTTGCCTGGCCAGGCTTGTTGCTGAACACCAATCTCTTGGCAGACCATTACCTTGAAAAATGAGCTCTGCCGAGCTTGCCTTGTGTTGTTACAGACTAATGATTTGCATTGATTAGCACGTGGCTCACGACTGTCTAATTTATCAATCAGGGAGCGCCAGGGGATTGTGTGTAAACCATGCTTTCAAAAATGATGTCATCTGTCAGTGGGCTCATGGATGTGAAAGCTGCACACACCTGACATACTCTCCCTGATGAGGGGTAGAAAGGACCCAACCACCTCTTTGTCTTTCCCCTGTGTCCAGGTCTAAAGCTTGAACAATTGCTATTTGAATTTGAGGTGAGCCCTGCAGTCCAGCCATATCCTGGCTGGCCACACTTATGGCTGTAATTATTATTTTTATAGTATTGGTAGCAGTGATCATAAACCTACTGTGTTAGTTGCTGTCCAAACCAAGAACAAAAGTCTGGCCTTTTATTTACGTCTAATTTAGATCATAAATCCATTACGGCTGGGAATTTCTCTTGCTATAAATGTTAGTGGGGAAATAGAATGGAATGGCACGCTAGTCCCTTGCTGTGGACTATAAAAAAAGGGGACTTCTGTCTGCTGTGAGTTGGTCTCCTGGCTTGTAGGATCCTCTGGCACAAAGCAGAAGGGTCATTCCAGTGTATCTTGCATCACTGCGTGCTTGATCCATTGTAACTCAGTGCCTCTTAAACACTAGACTCTAGTGAGTCTTCCCTGGAAGCAGAACTCTGAGGTTGGTCTCTCCAGAGTGCCTAGCATTGCCTCTGGTGACATGCTGCCATCCAGACATGTTTGGATCTGGATAGCATTGAGCACATGAGTGCTGTGACCAAACACTTGGCTTGTTAGGATCTTGCTCTCCATATGACTGAAGGTGCTCTCAGATCCGTACTTGGATGGAATGACTTGGTCAACAGAAGCAGCACCTGGAAGCTGTAAAAGAGAAGAGAGAGGACTGCTGGCTGTTAGGCACAAGAAAGAGATAGCTCACCCTT
Source organism: Meleagris gallopavo (assembly GCF_905368555.1). Classification (NCBI taxonomy): domain Eukaryota; kingdom Metazoa; phylum Chordata; class Aves; order Galliformes; family Phasianidae; genus Meleagris; species Meleagris gallopavo. The sequence goes on from NC_139404.1 coordinate 2,746,196, forward strand.
TGCTTTTTCAATTAGTGTTTCTAAAAGCCTCTTGTATTGGTAGATAGACAGGATTATTGAAATGTCATATTTTATTAGAAATTGATCTCCTGCTAATAGGCTTTAGGCAAATTAGAATGGATTATTCTATTGGAAAACATGTGGCAAAACAGGGAAATAGGGGGAAACAGAGTGCACCAGCTCCTTCCTTGTCTTTGCTGAGATCAGTGCAGCTACATCATGTAACCCAAATCAATGGAAAAGCAGTAGGTTATCATCATGATGGCCTGACATTAGATCATACTCTGCTGAGTCTTTGCCCCCTTGCCATGTCAGAAACAGCAGCCAGCAGACTCTGTGTCCACTGGGGAATGTTAGGTTCATAAAATGGGGAGGAACTGACATTGGAAAAGCAATGAAGTATTAGAGGCCCCTGTGCAGTCGTAAGGCTGTGGCTGGGCACTGTTCAGAGCAGCCTGGATTGATGTGCTGGGCTGCAGGGCTGCTTGGATCTCTTGGAAATGAGATTTGCTCAGCCTTAATCCAATAGTAAGAAATAATGATGGTGATTTCAGAGAGAAGCCCTTGGAGAAAGAGATGCAGGGAGGACAAAGAAGAGATGCCTCAGACTACAGGGAGGACAGAGATTGTCCTCTGCTCAGCTCTGGTTTTCCCTATATAAAGTATTTCTTTCTTTCAGAGTCAGTGCCACTGTTTGCTCCCTTGCACCCAGGTGGAGGCATTGAGGCCTGATTCTATGTCCTGTGGGGCTTTGCCTTTGAAATCCATTCTTACAATCTTCCTTAATCACCTCCTCTGGGATCTGGGGCAATTTCATGGCTAAAACAAACTGTCGCTGTTACTTGAGCAGGAACTGCCAGAGTGCTGTCTGGAAGCACTGGGGCTGGCGATGATGAATTCCCTCTAACTTCATCAGCCTGGGGTCTGCTGATTCTGCACAAAGCAGAGTGATGGGGAGGGAAGCGTTGGCTGAATGAGCCATGGTTCACCAAGCTCCTCATCCCCTTAGTTATTCATTTAATTATTTGTAATTACTATCAGCCAACCAGACTCTGCTCCTGCTGTCTTCCTATCCAGCTGTTGTCTGCCCTGTCCCAGCTCCCAAACACAATCTCAGGAGACTTAGCTGGATTTTAAGGAGTATATGGGGGTCTCATTTTCACTCTGCTGATGCTCTGAGCAGGAATTTATGGTTTTAGAAGAGTAGAAAACAGCTCAGTACAATTGACACGGCAGAAGTGATGCAGACTTTTGCTGCCTATAACAAGACCAACCTACTGGGACAAGAAAATAGAGATGATGTGTTAGCAGATGTGCTGTGATCATTTTCATGGAACCTGCTTTTGAAGTGAATCTGAAGGCAATTTTGAAGGCAATAATTTGCCCATGCTTAAAATATTGGTATTTATATACTAGAAGATGAAGCATAACTAGATTTTTCTTGGATTAAACAAGACTGCATTATATTCAGAGAATCACAGAATGGCTTGGGTTGGAAGGAACCATCTAGTTCCAACCCCCTGGCATGGGCAGAGTTGCCATCTATTAGATCATGTTGTCCAGGGCCCCACCTAGCCTGGTCTTGAACACCTCCAGGGATATATTAATGTGCTCCAAACACTGATTCAGTCTATGACATCATGCCATGCCTGTAACACAAGCAGCTTAGATGCTGGGTTTTAGCAGAAGTGGCATTCCTCTACAGATCAGCTGTTTTACATTGTACTATTTGCAAATGCAGATATACAGTTTAAGACTGCCTTTCCCAGCTCTGCTGCTGGTTGCTTAGACCTCTTTCACAGCTCACTTCTTGGTATGAAGAACAGTGCTTCCCAAAAGTGACTATCCGCATCCAGCCTAGCAGAGGAAGAGTGTACTACCAGAACTGCGAGATCCTCTGATCATGGGGCAGGATCAGTGCTCTGATCTGCAAGGGAGATGTTTCTGTTGCTCTGCTGAGATTGAAGAAATTTGCTTTTTGCCATGACCATGGTTTGTCTTTCAGTAGTGAGGCTGACTGCTTGCTGACACCTATTAATTCTTTGTCCTCCAACCCCACTGTTTTTCTTTGGTCTGTTTGAGATTGCAGGATCATAGAACCATTACAGTTGGAAAAAAAACGCTATGATCACATAGTCCAACAATCAGCCCATCCCCACCATGCCCTCTAAACTGTGTCCCATGCTTTAGGGAGTTTCTTTGTGTCCCTTACTTCAATAACCGTATGATTCCAACACCTAAAACCCATGACCCCTTCTAAGAAAGAAGTCTGATCGGCCACCAGATTGCAGAATCACAGAATGGCCAGGGTTGGAAAGGACCTTAAGGATCATGAATCTCCAACCCCCCTGCCACATGCAGGGAGTCTTGCCCAGGAGTCTGTTCTCAAACATTTCTTTCCTGTGGATTCATGGTAGCTGTAGGGATCCAGATAAAACTGTAAAGCATCAGTAAAATAATGGAAGGTATCTTTTACCTTCTTTCATCTTCCAGACCAATGGGCTCCTTGCCAGAATGCCTACAGGGCTAGCCATGACCAGTGTGGGAGTTCAGGAAAGACCAGAGCCTGTATCTTTAAAGATTAATAGTGTTGTTTGCTCATTAAGGAGATCATTTTGAAGCTAGCGCTAACCAGAACATTCGAGTGCAAGCATCTGTTTGCTACTGGGAGAGGATATTTATTGTCTGATACTTCAATGGATGTAAATAAACAGCCAGACCTAGATAATGTTCAGACAAACAAACAAACAGCTGCCAGAATAGGTCCCCTGGCAGTTGACCTTCGGGAAGCATCATGCTGATGTTTTAATAGCAGCCAGCTTTGCAGAATGAAGCCCAGCAAGCGCAGCCTTCTGAGAAGCAGGATTAATGTGCAGTCTGAATGAGCTGATCCCCAGGAGCTCTGCTCGTGTGTTGGCTGTGGGGCAATGGAGGATTATCAGGGTGCTGGGTAAAAAGTGGTTGGTGTCAGTCCTACGGGCGGTGGCAGGCATGGTGATGAGGTTGGATGAGGATTTAGAGTGCTGAGTAGGGCTGGTGTGCAGGCAGTAGGAACGGGTATTCCAACAGTGAAGGTGATGAGCATGTTTGTGGATGAGTGCGTGCACATCTGGCAGTGGTGGTAGTGGTGGGCTGAGCATTTTTGGACTTGCGTTCAGTCCTGGAGCCCCTCCTTCCATTATTGCCTTGCTCTCCACCCTCCTACCCTCCTACCTTGCAGAGATGTTACTGGTTCACATCCAGATTCAAGGAGAAATCCCTCTGGACTCTCACTCAGGCTCTAATCTCACAGCCTATTAAGAACATCTCCAATATAAGAATATCTGTACTTCAGTCAGAAGAAAACTCCATCTGCTTCAGCACTCCAGCTCCATGCTTACGGCTGATTTCAACTAATGAAAGCAAGAACAGAGGAAAATGCTGGTGTGTGCTTTGAGTTCTCTTGCATTCAGCAGCATGGGTATATTGTATTTGTGTCCCTAACATCAGTGATGACCACTTGCAAGCCTAGATTAGAATCTCCTCATTTCCCCTTTATAGACTCCTTGGCTTTTTTTCCCCCTCCAAACACAAATGCTTTAATTCCAGTAGTTGCTTGGGAGTGGGGAATAAAATTCTTAAGATAGATTGCTATTGTAGTGCTTGATCCTCAGCAGCAAGATTGTTCTGCGAAGATGGAGATCCTTTAGGCTCAATGCCTGGGGTTGAGCATATGGAGGCCAAGGTTGAAGACAGAATAGGGGAGGACTTGATTTAGGGGCCAGACTTCTGGATGCAAGCTGCAGTATCATCTCTTTGCTGGCACAGGGCTTGCATAGTCTTTGCAATGTGGGTGAATGTTACCAGACTTTTTGGCCACTTTGAATTTTCTCTTACCTTTTTTAATAGCTTTGACTAGAAGAAGAGATCTGTGCACTTACAGCTGTGAGGCTGTGTAGGCATGAGTGCACGTGTGCATGCTTGCACATGTTCAGTGCAGTGAGCCCTCCCTCCCCTTCTGCACCATAATGATTTTGCAGCCAATTAGGTTAGCGATAGCTGTTAAATCCCTTCCATGTATCACTGTTTTCCTGGTGTGAAACCTCTGCAATCTTTTACCTGCACCAAGGGGAGATCCCAGGGGTCTGTGCCTCGTGTCTGTGCTTTTTGTTAACTCCAGCTGGTTATTTCTTCTGCCTGCCTCTTCTATCTCCAAGCTCCTTCTCCTCTAATGGGGCTGGCAAAGGCTGGGGATAGTGACTGAGCCTGGGGTGATAATTGGCTGCTTACATATCTGGTGGCCTACAGATCTGACCCTGATGATGCTGAGAAATCAAGGTCAAGGCAGCGAAAATGTGAGGTTTGTTTGGAGCAGCCACAGGGGATGAGAAATGGGGGCAAAGCTGAAGCAGCAGACAAAGCTCAGTCATTGCCCTCTGACAGTGAAAACTTGGTGCAGAGAAGTCCCCATAGGAAATTGGAAAGGCTTCTGTTACGGGGTTGTCTGAACTGCCTGGGGCAGTGCCTCAATGTACAGGTTCCTGTGTTTCCGCACCTTCAATCCTTTTTGCTTGTCCTTCCTTTCTTCTGACTGTCCTAAGAGGAAGAGTTTATCCTGAACTCATTGGCCTCTTTCTTCTTTACCTCACATGTGAACCATATCAGTGACTACTCTTAAGCAGAGACCAAGGAGATAAAGGTGTTCATTATGGACATGAATGAGCCCTTTCCTACCAGGTGCTCACTGATACTGGGAGGCATGGATGCTTGATGTTGGGCTTAAGGCCCAAACCTCTTTGTGTGCTAACACTGAGGAGTATGTTTCTATCAACACCAGATCCATCAATAAACCAACCACACATCCTCTGGTCTCCTTTGGAAAAGGTGATTTAGACTGGATATAAGAAAATAAGGTTTTTTGCAATAACGGTGGTGAGGCACAGGTTGCCCAGAGAGGTGATGGATGCCCCATCCCTGGAGACACTCAAGCTCATGTTGAATGGGGCTCTGAGCACCTGATCAGCTTGTAGGTGGTCCTGTTCAGTGCAGGGGAGTTGGATTAGATGACTTCTAAGGGTCCCTTCCAACTCATATGGTTCTATGATCATTGCAGCCCTTTGTTTATACAGGCTTTCCAGACCTTTGTTGTTCCCTTTTTTCCTTTCTGTTTTCCTTTCTAATACAGAAGATGATTCAGGCTCAGTTTTTTGGCAAAAAAAAAAAGAAGTTGATCCAGAAGTAACAAACTCATGGCCAATGTGCCAGGGAACAGTGGGAATGGGTCTTGATACTGTCATTTTTCCATGGCATGTTATTTCCTTTTGGGTGTTTTTTTTTTTTTTTTTTCCTTTTTTTTTCTCTCTGCTATCAATCTGCACAATTACAAACCAGGATCTGGAAGCATTTGATCTGCTTTTCTCAGAAGGATGCAGAGATCATCATTTGGAGCACGAAACAGATCTGCTGTAACTTGGGAAACTAGGGAGGGGTACTGTAATGTTCGGATTGCTGTGGGATACAAGATTTTCAGGAACTGAGAGTAAACACAGTGAGGGAAGCAATGTAGATGCATCTCTGAATTGTGTGGTCATGAGTTTTGCTGAAATACTGAGTCTGGAATATCCAGATGGACCCAGTACTTCTGTGGATAGATAGATTAACCTAAATTGTGATTATGCTAATGGAAAAATTAGAAACCTTCTTCAGCTGTTTTTCAGTCTATTCTCTACAGATTAACTTTAGAGCTGTAAAGAGAGAAACCTGTTGAGTTTTGTGCACTTTCTTCTGTAGTTCTGTCTTACTGTCAGGGATAAACTGGGACAGTGTTCTCATAATTACAATTATTGAATGTCCCTGACTCCCTGTTATGAGTTGTAGCTGGAATCATAAGGTGTCATAATTGTGCAGGACGGATTTCAATATCAGATATAGGTAATCAACAAGAGAAATAGCCTATGTTGCATTGTATGTTCTGCAATAATATATTCCCCCATGGAATATTAGTAATAAGAACGATAATAATATCTGACTAGCATTTGAGTGAGTCAGTCTGGAAGACTCTTGTGTGTTTTTGCCTCTTTTGCTCATCATCACCACATTCTGTCCTTTATATCATAATTTTTGGTAAGATTTGTCCAGGCAGCAACAGTGATACACTGATAGTAATACAACAACAGTTATACACTGATAGTGCCAGAGAAAATTAGCAAGATCTGGATTGTTCTTCTATGGATCTTCTGTGTTGATGGGACCACCAGCAGGAGTTTTGTGCTTTGTCCTTTAAGTGAGGACGCAAGGGAAAAGTTTATTTTGTGGTGATGGGGGTTGTTATCCAAAGGATGTGAACAAGAACACAATTTCTAATGATTATTTGCAGTCTAAATGGAAGGAGGAAAAACACTGATGTTGTCTCCCCACCTTTTTCTTGCTCTGCAGATCCGTGTGGATGGCACCACCAAGAACACGCTGGAGTATGAGATAGTGCAGGTGGTGGACACTGGCCCCATCTTAAGGGACATGGCCTTCTCAATGGATCATGAACACCTCTATATCATGTCTGAGAAGCAGGTAAGAAGCCCTGTCTAGTGTTCTGAAAGCTTTTAGCTTGATCATGCTATGGATGGCAGAATTGGACGTGAAATTCTCAGTGAACAGTTACTGCAAAAGATACTTGTGCTCTGTTAAATATCTAATGATTGTGCTTAGAAACCATTGCACTTACACACTGATGAAGATTATTGAGAGGACAGGAGCACGGACCTAAGGGGGAGGAACCACCCCCAGCATTGCCTTATGCAGTTACACGTCCTACTGGTTACATGACAAGGAGCTGCTGTTGCATCTGCTGTGTACCACATTCTCTCCGCCCCCATTCAAACTGTGGCTACATCTGCCACGGATATGAATAGAGTAAGTGCAAAGCTGAATCTTTTGGCTCCAAATGGAGTATTTGGAGTAGTTGGAGCTTTTCTGAGACACAGTGATCTAGAGTGGGAGAGACGGCCTGCCTTGGTGAAGACATGGTTTTGAGTGACATTCTTGTTAGTATTATTATTACTGAAAATACTACTGGCCAGAGTTCGTGGAAGATCCAATCTGGGTCTTCAGCATGGAATGACTGATTTTGGCAGAGTGCTTGATCGTAGGGAAGTTTGCTCCTTGAGTTGGGAAGAGCTAGTTTGGCATGAAAAAAGTGATTGCTTGTAATTAGCCTTGTGAACATACAAGGACTTGATGTATTGTAACTGGTTGTTTTGTGCATGTTTGTAAAGCAGTCTTAGGATGGCTAGACAAAAGGGAGCAATGAGGGAATGTGGCAAGGCAATGCAAGTGCTCTACGTGCACTATGTGCTCTGTGTGCACCTCCAGTTCTACTGCAGGCCACCAGTTCAAGAGCAATGTGTTCACCCATACATTAGGGTTCATTGAGTAAATTCACCTCTCCTGACCTTGCACCATGTAAATGACACCAAATGTAAAACACAAACGTGATATGCTTCCTATTGCCTTCGCAAACTCCAGAAGTTCCCTAACACCAGATTCCCCTTTAGATATTGTGTCCTGTGCTTTGACCCTCTGTCAGCATTGTGCTGCAGTGGTCAACAGTCAGCAGTGTCCAGGACAGAAATGGGCCATGTTATCTTCTCTACTCCTCCACCATTATGGCAGGTTTTCCACCCACTAATTCCTGCCTCTTAAAAATGAAATGAATAATCATCCCATCTCCACCTGTTATGATTTTATACACCTTCATATCCTCTTCAGGTGGCTGTTTTCTAGACTGTGGCTAATACTGAAATGATTAGCCTTTACCTTAGCTAGTTTTCCAAGGGCAATAAGACAGAGATATGTGTGGGTTTTGAGTGGAGGTAGTTAGTGGGGTTGCTGTGGTCCAGGAGCTCAGAATTCTGGGCTGATTGTTTTTCATCTCTGCATAGTCCGGGGAGTTATAGTTTCCAAGACTGCCATTTTGTGTGCTTAAAACACTTTATTTTAAATGTTTTCTGTGCCTGTGAGGTCTCTTTTGTTTCCATCTCTTTCCTCTAAGCTATGAATAACTCAAATATGGTTTGGGGAGTGGAGCAACTCTATACATTCATCTTCATTAGAGATGCTATGAGATGTTAACACAGGAAAAAGGGTATGGTGACAGAGCTGGAACTTCTTTTTCATCTGCTCTTTTTCATAATGCTTGGAAGGATAGGATGCCTTCTCCAGTGTCAGTCACCTGCTGGGATGGGGTGGGAAGCTGGAGGCAAGTGATGCTAATGAACTTCTGTGAGACTTGTGAAAAGATACAATCTATTTACCATCATTTTAGTCAGGGAATCCTTTCATTTAAGTAGAGTGAGGCTTCCCACACAGTGAAAGCCTTGATGCCAAGGTGATACACCAAAATCTAGTCCACTGATTTCAGAGTTTCCAAGAGCATCCACTTTGGGACAGGTCCCTTCAGATCCCACCACTCTACACCTTTCACATTTACAAAGCTGAGATGTTTGTCTCCTAGTTGGTCTAGTAACACACACAGGAGCTCTCTTGATTCTCTCCAGGAGAGGGCAATGAGGAAAATACACGCTGCTCATCACTGTTTACTCAATTCCTATCTTTTATACAAGCCATTGCCCATTTTTGATTTTGTTTATGATACAGGAAGCAATGCAAATGATAGAGCTGCCATCATAGCAATAACATGTGCTATTTGTGTGCCCATGGTACATGTATCTGATAAATGTTTATAAACATCTGAAGGGAGGTGAGAGGCAAATGGATGAGGCTAGGCTCTTCTTGGTGGTGTGTAGTGATAGCACAAGGAGTAATGGCTAAAACTGTAGGAAGTTCCATATTAACATGAAGAACTTCTTTATGGTAAGGATTGCAGTGCACTGGAACAGGTTGCCCAGCGAGGCTGTGGAGTCTCCTTCTATAGAGATATTCAACACAAGTCTGGATGCCTGCCTGTTGTAGGGAACCTGCTTTAGCAGTGGGGTTGGACTTGATGATCACTTGAGGCCCCATCCCACCTCTGTGATTCTGTGTGAACACTCTTCAAGTGCTTGGATTAACATCTATTTGGCCTCAGTATATAGAGGAGGGACGACTGAGGGTAGGTGCAGAGTTTTGCCATCACTCTAGGCAAGATGAAAAATGCTACGGGCGTTGGGGAGCATGTATTTTGTCCATTGTACAAACCATGTCATATGGTCCTTTTCACACATGGATGAAGCCCTGAATTATCAAAGTTTTTCAGTGCCCACTGAAATCTCTTTACATTTTGAGGTCTGTGGAGATGAGGGACAGGAGGGTGCTAAGGAGGAGTGCTAAGCTTTTTGAAGGCAGACATGGACTGGGGTTTCTTCAGCCCCAGGAGTCTTCAGGGCTCACCCCTTGCTGTGTCCCAGAGATAAGAGCAATTCTGTTGTGTATTCTGCTACTCCATTAAAAGCAGTTTTGCAAAGCTCAACTTCATTAGTCATCAATCCTCAATGGGAATGGAAGCTCCAATAATAAAACTAAATTTTCCAGCTTGTCTCTGTTCTATTAAAGCTTTGACAGTCCCAGCACGCATTGCTCTTGCCATACCCCAAGCCAATGAGGTGTTAGGACCCAGCTCAGCATGGCATCCTTTAATCTGAAACGCCTTCAAAGCACTGCTGCTATAAACCTGACTTGTTGTGTTTCAGAAAATATCACAAGGCATGTGTAAAAGCAGCATCTGCCTGGCTGCAACCAGTTTAATTGTGATAGGACAAGGGGGAATGGCTTTAAACTAAAAGAGGGAAGATTTAGGTTAGTTGTTAGGAATAAATATTTTACACAAAGTGTGATGAGGCATTGGCATATGCTGCCCAGAGGGGTTGAAGATACTCCATCCCTGGAGATTCTCAAGGCCAGGTTGGATGGGGACCTGGGCAGCCTGATCTGGTTGGGGGCAGCCAGCCTATTCCATGGGGGTTGGAGTTCAGTGATCTTTAAGATTCCTTCCAACCTAAGTCATTCTATAATTCTATGAACCTGGGCTCCAAGGGAACAGGGAGCCCTGCTTAGCCCTGTGGTCCTTGATCCTCCCTTGCAGTTCTGTACAATGCTGAGCTCTCAGGAGCAGGATGCAGCAACTTTTCACCACCATTCTATCCATATAAAAATATATTTTATGGGAAGTGTGATCAAATGATAGAAAGGGAAAGATTGGTCACCAAAACTTTCTCCTCTCAGACAAGAAGCCTGAGAATACAAATTCCCTGACATTCTATGCAGTGTTTGAAGTGCCTCTTTCATCACTTTCCTGCTTCTGTCTCCAATCTTACCCATTCTCTGTAGCCCTGTCTTCCCATTTGCAGGCTTTTCTGTTGCTCCATTTCTTAGCTCTTTCCTGTTCCAGCTGTCCCCACGCTGCTGAATGGCCATGTCTCCTTGATGCTGAATTGTTTATATACTCAACCCAGCTCTGGATGTCCTGAGGCGCAGGATGCTCATTTTCCTCTTGTGACTTTGGACTAGTTATGGGAAGGTCACTCAGTCAACCCACCAAATAATTCCATTCCAACATGTCAGACTCCTGGGACTCTCCCAGTGCTTGGAAGTGTTTTGCAAAACTGATGCAACACCTGGAAGCAGCTCCAAGATATGAGAATCTTAGCTCTTCCCTTTGATATAAGGGGATCAAAGGGAAGAGCTAGAGAAAAGGAACTTAAAGGATGGGGAAAAAAAAAGTAAACAGCAAGAGGCCTCAACTTTGTATTATTAAAATTCCAAGGCTTTAGCTGCCTCCCACTTCTGGTTTACTAATGGTTAAGGAGGACACTGTTCTGTGAATAGTTTGAGTAACCCCGTGTTTTACTCAAGGAAAGAGGTTTTCTGTCCCTGACCGTGCAGGTGACTCAGAGTCACACTCCAGCAGGAAGTTGGGCTTCTTTCGTATAAACTAGCAGAAAGGCATCCATGATCTGAATAACCCACATCAATGCAGTGCTATCATTCCCTAAAAATCAAAGGTGAGATTGGTCAGGTCATGTGTAGCAGAAGCAGACAGGTATTTTGGGGACTCTTTTAAACTTTGCCAATGCAGTATCAAATAAATATGTGCTTCAGCTAAAGCATGGCAGAAAAAGCATTTGGTAAAAATTAAGTAATGGTATTACAAATCATGTTGACAGGATCTTTTTGGCCTTTCTGTGTCTGTTTCTCATTAAAATGGGGGAGGCTTTTACCTATTTGCCTCCTGAGATTTAGTCTTCTTTTTGACGCTGAGTCATTATCTGCAACAGAATTATTGTGTGCAAATTAGCTGCAAAGGAGGAGGTAGTGACTGGTTAGTTTACTTCTGATTTCATGACCACTGATTGAAATCTTGTCTGCCGATTGTGTTATCGTATCAATTAGTTAAAGCAGTCACTAATAACTTTACCTAATTACAACATAATTTCTTCAAATGTGGTCTTTGCGCAAGATTTCAATTAGCATTAAGCCCTCGGTTTGGAGTGGCTGTTTCCTGGGGATTGTCAGCCTGAGCCTGTCCCCAGAAACACTGGCTCAAGATCACAAGTTTTAAAAATAACTCAAGTGTTTTTTCCTGTAAATTTACATTTGTTTGTTTGTGAGCCACCAGGTTGCGTGCAGACCACGTTTTTCATCATTGGTCCAAGACCAGAAGAGACTGAAATGATTATGCTTGAAAAGAGAAAGCTGAGATTGTCCAATAAGTGTGACTTTTTGACCTGGGATTTAAAAGCTGCAGAGACACCCATAAGCTGTTATAAATGATGGCATTGCTGCTGCAGATGTCTGTCATTTCACTCTGCTGACTTGAAGGCTCTTGGGAAAATGTCAGTCGTCTTGTAGAAGGGTTAGAGTGTGTTGTGTGGAACACACAACTGTACACATTGGCTCATAGAATCATAGAATGGCTTGGGTGGGAAGGGACCCCAAGGATCATCAAGTTCCATCTCCCAGCCAATAGACAAGACCACCAACCTCCACATCTGGTACTAGACCAGGTTGCTCAGGGCCCCATCCAGCCTGGTCTTGAACGCCTCCAGGGACTCCTTGGAGATGTTCAGGTCTTCTGCAGGACTTCACTGTTCAACCTATAAAAGCTGGGAGGAAAGGATATGACAGCATAGTCTCTCTTGTGGAGTAATTTGATGCTCTGAGGCTGACATGCTCAGTAAGACCGGAGTCATCAGAGCTTCTAAGAACCTGGGTAAAGTGCTGAAATATAATTTTTCTTTGTGAAGTTGTGTTTTGTTTGGCTCTCTTTACGAAGGATTTCCTAACTGCCTATTTCATTGCTCAGCCACCCTGCTTTTGGGCAGTCCTGAACAAAACATATGAAGAAGGAAAGTTCCTAGAGTTCAGTCAACCTCTAATAAGCACAGAGCATAATCCCAGTTGGAGGCCAAGGCAACTTTTGTTCTTTTTCACTGTCCTTTCCTGCCCTTAAAATACCACTTATCACCCTCAGCAATATCAGAGGCTGAACTCGGCTCTCTCTTGCATTTGCTTTCACCTAATTAAGGGCCTGTTAACTAAGTTGAGATGCCCTCTGAGAAATGACTGCATGGATGGAAAACCCTGCGTTGATGCTCAGCTAAGGATGGAAAAGACACTGAGTGCCTGTGTTTCCCAGCCAAGAATGATAAAAGCGATTTGGCCCACTGGCAAAACTGCAGCACATTGTGCTGCTGACTCTCTTGAAATAATACTTTATCAGCATAATGCATATTATGGCAAGGAAAAAAGTCATAGTTTAGCTTGATTTTAACTCATTTGCTGTTTGCATATGGATATCCTAGGACAAAGCTTTGGCAGCGTTAAGGGAGCAGGGATACTCTTAGTATCTTAATCACATGCAGGGGTGGTTATGTGCTGCAGTGGGGTCATAAATAACAGAAGACTGGAGTGAGCCAATGAGGAACCAATTCAAGGTCTTGGAGATGTCCCAGGTGAATCCTCTGTGGCAAAAGAATTCCACCAATGCACATCTTCATACCATGAGATATGTGAGCATCTGGAGCTTCACCTCTCATTGTCTTTCAACCTTGGGTTTTTTGCACTTGAAATAAGGTTTTTTTATGCCTTGGAAGTACTTTTGTAAGTGCTGATGCTGTGTTCAGTACCTCACTTTTCCATGAAACAAGTACTGTTCTAAGGAGAAGAGCTTTACAGCTCAGAAGCAGTTCAGGACTTGAGAGATCTGGACTCATATCCTACCTTGTACCACTGCGGACAAGCCACTATGGATCCATGTGTCCTGAAGGTACAGTAGATAGTTCCAAGATCAGAACATGTAAAAAGTTGCTACTTATAAGCTCCCTTTAAGTATTGGAAGGCAGCAATGCTTAAACTGCCTCAGCCTTTTTTCATAGGAGAGATGTTCCAGCCCTCTGGGCATCTCTGTGGCCTCTTCTGGACCCACTCCAACAACTCCACATCTTTCTTGTGCTGGGGACCCCAGAGCTGTGTGCAGTGCAGCAGGTAGGTCCTCCCAAGGAAAGAGTACAGGGCAGAATTTGGCCCTTGGATTCTGAAGGAGATTTGTCTCCCCTCACACCTGCGTCACGTCTGTAGTCTGAGCTCTGCTGGAAGTGTTGGAGGGGGAGATGCTCATTGGGAGAATCTTTGTAGCCATCCTGCAGGTGACTTGAAGTTATAGCTCTCTTGATCTCTTCCCTGTGGAAGAATTTGGCAGAGTTTGGCAACCTTTCACCAAAGAGAAGAATATAACACAGTGCAGACTGATATCCCTTGGCTTCATTCTTGGACTTGCTTATCCATACCAGAATCCTGTTTCCTTCTGACCTACCCTGTCCCAGAGATGACTTCTTTCTTGAACCCCTCCAGGGCTGTTGACTCCACCACCTCCCTGGGCAGCCTGTTCCAATGGTGGTGCCTAAACTATATAGTTATTCTCACATCTCTGTGCCTTCCATTTGTGGGGAGAATTATGACTTTCACATCACCATCTGTGGAATTGCATTTGGCTTGAAATTGAACAGCAATATCTAATGTCAACATTTTTCTTTTAGCTTTCTAAAGTTCTCTCTGTAACAAGCTGCTTCCTCCATGGGTTGCTCCAGTGTAGGAGCTGGAGGATGGCTGGGGACATTTGAAGGCACAGTGTTCCTATAGGGAATGGATTGTTTAACTTTTGGGACTCTTTACAGGTTGTCCAAAGAAGTTGTGGATGCCCTATCCTTGGAGGGTTTCAAGGCCAGCCTGGATGGGGCCCTGGGCAGCCTGATGTAGTGGGGGACAACCAGCTCATGTGAGGGGAGTTGAAGCTTGATCTTTAAGGACCCTTCCAACCTAAGTCATTCCTTCATTCTGTGATTGTGTCGTATCTCTGTGGTGATCACAATTATAGGGGGTTGCCTGAGACTGTGATGTGAGGAATGAGATGGGTCGAACCAACAACCACGTCTTCCTCCTCGTTTCCCCTGCACTTTTAAGTGGGAACTCTTGTCCTACTGTATTTACAGGGTCCCATTCAGGGCTCTGATTTCACAAATAGTAGCTCTTCTCCTTTGCACAAAAAAACAGCAAAATACTTGGAAAGCTGAAGGAAAAAGTGAGTACAAAAAACAACTGTGGAGTTACTCCCTGGGAGAGAAGTGGCAGGGACTATTGATCCTCACATGTTGATGATGGGTGGGAAGTTGTGCTGATGCCTCCCCTGGGGCTCAGGACAGCCTGGCACACTGTGCATGGGTCAGCTGGCCCTATTGATCATGGTGTTATTCCTCTCTGATGTGGCTTCTGTGAGTCAAGCGCAGCCTGCTGAGCTCTGCTTGGGGAAAACAGTGCAGATCTGTGGAGTTCAATGCAACACTCACGTTATATATATATATAAATAATAATAATATATCCACTCCCATTTCTTGGTGCTCTGGTTGTGGTTTCAGCTTGGAATAGGTCAGAGTATTAAGGGAAGCTCAAGGAATTTAGGTAGAAATCTGAAAATCTTCATTCCCTCCTCCCCCAGCCCCTGACCCCGTAACAGACTCAGAAGGGGAGAAGAAAGAGGAAACCTAAGAAGCTGATGATTACATGTGAAGCGTGCTAGATCTGTAATCCTGGACTCCATTAAACATCTGTCTCCTCCAATCTCTGTGACAGCCAGGTCTCCTCCTCTGAGCTGCCTCACTCAGACCTTACATTTGCAGGTCACTTGAAAGCACCAGTGTTTAATCACCCTCTGCTTTGGTATTCTGCTGGGCACCAGTGCTCCCAAGGAGGGAGGATTTGGGTAAGGCAGTGACCCTGGCTCAGGAAACCTTCAATGCAGTCACTTCTATACCTCTTGGGCTTAATCTTTTCAATCTAACACATGCTTGAGTGCTTTCCTGGTTTGGTGCCCTGTGGCTGTCAGGGGCTCTTCTCTTAATCATTGCATTTTAAATATGTTTCAAAAGTTGTTTCCATTGCAGGCTCATATATTTTTCTTTAAAGAAAGTATTTACTCAATATTCTCAAGGCATTTCCTTACACCATGACTGTACAGAGCTTTTGTTTTCTAGTACTATTTTGTATTAAATGTTCCTGAGCTGCTAAGAGTGCTCCTTTCTAGTGGGGATTAATAGCCAGGTTTTTTTCAGTCAGCATCATTTTTTAACTGTCCCACAGTTTGTTTTTTTCCCCCCTTTCGCCCATTTTACTTTGTGCCTTTCTTGCCTTATTTCCCTGCTAAATATTTCTCATCATTTTATGCTATGTGATACAGCCATTATCAACATAGGCGGGTGTTGTAGGATGAGGAAAATAAAACCACGTCAGAACTTGCCCTTGAATGGCAAGCTGCCTTTTATGTTCATTTCTATTAAAAAGGAACTTTGATGTCGTGCTGTGTTTTACTGTTGGTGTTTGGATAACAGTATACTCAACTACCCTGAAAAAATTTTCTTGTAGTATCTCCTAACAAGATGAGGAAGCAATGGGAATTCTTGAATGCTAATTCGGTTTTGTTTTACTTTGTGGGGATTTTTCTTTGTGTGTGGATTGTGGGATTTTTTGGCTTTGTGTTTTTCCTTTATGAAAGTATTCTGAGGCAGTGAACCAAACTGGTCATTGATTCTGATGCACAGAATCATAGAATTGTTTGAGTTGGAAGGGACCCTTATGGGTCATCTAGTCCAACTTCCTTGCAGTGAGCAGGGATAGAATGCATCTGTATTTTTGTCTGTAGCATGGGTTTGGTATACTGTGCCATGGAAGCACATTTGTGTAGATGGACAGCACAGGCCAGGAAGTCACCTATTGCTGTAATGATATTCCCTAGATATCCCTCTTGGATACACACCTGAGGCTATGTTGATACGATAAACATAGAATCAGAGAATCATCAAGGTTCTGAAAGACCATCCCGTCCAACTGTCCACCTACCAGCAATATTTCTCCGTGATGGCAATGTGGCAATCCTGGGGTTGAGAAGTTTCTTTGAGGCAATAAAATCAATACCAAGGATTGTATGACTGTCTGCTCATTCAGTGAGTGTTGTATGGGGACAGGATAATTTATCTGCCAGATGCCCCATGTCCTGTTGAATAGGTTGAAATTGGAACTTATTGAGATAGTAGTCTTTAAACTGTTGGTCTTGCAAGCTCATCTCAATTCCAGCACTGTTCATGCCATTCTGACTCCGTTTCTTTATTGGATGAAGGTATTCTTCTTTTTATCTAGTCCTGAACTCCAGTGTAAAAAACTACTCTTACACTCCTCCGGGAGCTTGAATCCATGCATGCCTTTGTAGTGCATATGTGAGCTTGTAAAGCATGCTGTATTTCTTGTGTATTAAAGATGGTATTCTTACAAGCTCTCTGTTTCAGTGATGTAATCGGTGATATTGAGTGATATGGTTCAGTGGGCTTGGTGGTGACAGGTTGATGGTTGGACTAGATGATCTTAGAGGTCTTTTTCAACCTTTGTGATTCTATGATTCTGTGATTTGGGAAGCTTTCTCTGCAAGGAACCTCCAATGCACTTTTGAAGTTCATTTATTGATAGTTGTTGTCTCAGAAAGCAAACATAACTTTTGTTTTCTCTGAACATCAAAGTAAAAATGAGTTTAGAAGGAATCTTATCTTCAGAATGATTCACATAAATACTCTTTCTGTGCCTGAATTCACAGAGTATTGGCACAAGGGATGTAGGCAGACATTTGCACCAACTCAACCTCCATCAGGACAAGGTACCCTTTTTTTCTCTACTAATAAATGTGATAAATCAGGGAACACTCTCGAGACCAAGTGTCACAGTGTGACCTGAGCCTGTATGATACAGCTTTCTTTCACTCCCAAGAAGTGTTAGCCTCTTCCAGACCGTACAGGGAAGAAGCCTCAATTTGAAGCCTGTGTAGCATTGTGTTTCAGGTAGAGCTTGTGAATCCAGCAATTAGAGTGATCCTCTTTTGGCTTCTTCGTGAAATAAATGCATCTGCCAGCCTTTGGATGGAGAAGATGTACGTAACACCCTGATTGCTATTTTTGCATTCCCTATAATTGTTTCTGAAAACAGTGTTGACATTTAGGCAGGAGTCTTCAGGCAGCTGCTTCTGCAAACACAATGCCTCTCTATGTGCTTTAGTTGGGCTGAGCAGTTTCATGCTCCACTAGAACCGGCTCAGAACAAAATGCTGGTAAGGGTCAGGACATCTTTCAACCACAGGATGCAGTGTAGAAATGAGCCTGGAGAGATTTGAAAACTCTGTAGTCTCCAGAACAGATGGGAAGATGTTTTTCTTTGCCTTCTGAAGGGAGCTATGTGCTATATTTTTCACAAACAGTCCTACCAGGTTCTCCCGGCTTACAACCCCATTGATTTTTACCCATGACTACGTTAGTTTTCATTATAGCTTCCCATGACACCCTTGAGTGCCAAGGACATTTGGAGAATGGATCAGTGCAATGGAAGACTCTTCTTGCCATCTATGAGCTGCCTACATGTAAAAGAAGCCAACTCCTTCTGCCCCAACACACTGCTATGGGCTTCATGCATCTGTTCTGTCTCCTTCAAGGTGGCCATGTTCTTTGCTGTTTCACATTTCTTTTTTCTCTCTCTCTAAGAGCATAATCTACTCCCAAGACTTTCACCTCAGGCCATTAACTGGCAGGTTGGTCATTATAAACCACTTGGCAGTGACTGATTATGGGGGGCTCTTTTGCTATGGAAAATGTGGAACTGATTGTCTGGGTGACCTCGTGTGACCTCGTGAATTCTGCATTTAACCTGGCTTTAGACATAATAAACCCCAGTAATTAGCAGAGAAATTCACCGGTGACGTATCTAATTGATTGGAAATGCCAATCCCTGGTGAGATGCACTGTGCCGGGGAGAGCTGCCTCACAGGTGGGGGTTGTAAGGATGCTGTCATGAGGCAAGGAAATGCAGGGAAGGAATGCAAAGCATGTTATAGGTTTGCTTTTCTTTCCAGCTGAGCATGCTGCAGATTTGCTTTTCTTTCCAGCTAATGGACTTGGTGAACATGCTATCCATCACTAATTTCTTACTCCTTTACTCAGCACTTTTCCAAGGTTGAGCTCACACCTTTGGGAAAACACACCTAATGTCTGCGCAGTCCATCTTAAACATGTGCTTGCAAAGAGAAAAACAGCTTCCGTGATTCTCATTCACAAATCCAGCTGTATGAGCCCCTCAAGGAAGCAGGTATGGTCCCTATTTGGGAGATCATCTTTTCAGGTTGTGTATGTATGGGAACCTTATGTCCAGTTTAGGTAAGGATTTCTGATATCCTCTCCAAGTCTTGCATTTGTGCTTCCAAAGGGATGACAGTTGAAATAAAGAAAACAATTATTATTTTTTGGTTGTTTTGATTTGGTTTGTGTATAAAACTGTGCCATGAATCAAATGAGTGGATGGGCCAGCCTCACAACCATATGCGTGCAACACCTTGGGGGTTGCTGATCAGTGATACGGGACCAGGAATGACCTGAGAGTGGAGGTGGGATTTACCTTCATTTGCTATTGTTGCTTTTTTTTTTCTTAATAAATTGTGGTTTTCCTTGCTCCTGCAAGCAGTTCATTCTATACTTAGAACCTTATTGCTCTCTACAACTACCTTAAAGGAAGCTATAGTGAGGTGAGGACCTCTTCTCCCAGGTAACTAATGACAGGACAAGAGGTGATGGCCTTAAGTTGTACCATGGGAGGTTCAAGTTGTATTTCTTCTGCAAGGAATGGTCAAATATTGGAGCAGGCTGCCCGGGGAGATGGTAGAATCATCATCCCTGGAGGTGTTTAAGGAAAGGATAGATGTGACACTGAGGGACATGGTTAGTGGGTATGGTAGGGACGAGTTGATGGTTGGATTGAGGATCTTAATGGTCTTTCCAACATTAATGACTCTGTGATACGATAATAACCAGAAGTACAGATGTAGATGCAGTATCACTTGTCAACAAGACTTGGCCTGTTTTGTTTGATAACATGGGCACAGCATTTGGGGATAGCAGTTTATACTAGCTAGCATGATTTGGATACTCTACATTTGCTAATGCAGTGGAAATAGGTGTCTTCTTGGGGACCCTGAGCTTTACAACCTCCCCGTGACTGCAGGATCCAGCTCACATATCTCTGCATCCAAGCTCCAGCTGAGCTGCTTTGCTTGAAGAGTATCCCTCCTTTCCCAGCAAAGAGAAGCTTGGGAACCAATCCGGGGCTTCAGGGACACTTTCATACCCTGGATCAAGAAATCAAAAAGGAAAAAAAAAAAAATACAGCGACAACACCATATGCAATGAAGCATCTTGCAGAGAGTGTGGAGTCTCAAAACAAACATTAGATATGTAAACAGAGTATCAGCATTCCTTGGTGAGGATAACTACAGATCCATTTATTGTCTTCTGATCATCTGTTTCCATTAATTTTTGTAGTTAAACAGATGAAAGTGCTTGTGGCAAATATCGTAGGCTTTTCCAGCTCCCAAATGAGCCAAATAGCCTCTCCTTCTCTCGTCTAGCCTTCCTTTGTGAACTGATAATCAATCCACCTATTGCTGGATTTGACACAAAGTTTATATTACCGATTATTTGTAGTGTCTCTCTGCCCCTCTATTCCACAGGGATGTACTCAAACAGCTCTAAGGGGGTATTCCTCCTACTGAGAAGAACAGCAGAATGTTGGTTGTGATACAAAAACGGGCTTTGATAAGTTCTGAGGTCTTCTTATTTAATGTAGGTGTATGACTTGAGTATGTCTTCATTTGCTTTCTCACACAACTGTTTAAGGGAAGGAAGGAGAAATAACACCTAATAAATAATTGCAGTTTTGAATAATACTTTTCTTATCTAAAGGTATTGTTTGTAGGTCTTAACATCAGCAATTTTGCCTCAGGATCCTAGAAAAATAGCAAATTCCTTTACTAGGTACATTAAAGTTTCTTTCTCAGCTGGGCCAGGTCCCTAGAAATATCATGTGTGTTTAAATGGTATATTCTTTCTCATATTTATTCCTTTTTGCCACTGTTTCTTCAAAACATTACTTTTTTTTCCTCCATCAGAAATTTGCCTTGAGTTTATTGCCAATTTTGGGGGAAAAAATACTTGGTCTGGCTCTGTGGTTCGCTGTTAATTTGGGAATCTGTTCTTTTACCTGTTGGCAAGGAGAGTAGTCAAGTGCAGCTGAGGCCTGGTGTATAGAATCGTAGAATCATTATGATTGGAAAAGACCTTAAAGATCATCTAGTCCAACCATCAACCCATCACCACCATGCCCACTAAACCATGTCCCACTAAGCCATGTCCTGTGTTGCTGTTTGTTGGCTCCTTAGTGTTTTCTTAGAAGATTCCTGAGATGGACATAGCCTTTTTCTGAGTGCCCTCTTCCTTGGTTCAGACTAGAAGTAGGCTGCAGGTGAGTGAGTTCCATGCCAGATCATAAAGCAAGAGAGAAGACATGTCTCAGTGACATCACCCATCACTCCACTGAGTTATATCCCTTCCTCTCCACCTTAGAAGAAGAAAGACCATTGTGCTAGGGTAAGAACGTCACCACCTGCGAATGCCAGATTTCTGCAAACCTCAGAACTTACAAGACAGAAAATAGGGAATCAGTTTTATCTTTTTCCAGCTGTAATGATTTGCAAGTAATAAGCATGTAGCCTAGTGAAATATCATGCAGTGTTTGTACACTTGTACCCATCATGCATAAAGGACCTTGAAGGGTATTAAAAAAATATGAGCCTTGTTCTGTAGCCCCTCTGTGTGTTTGATATCTTCTGAAATTTGGATGCTCCAGTATATAATTATAGATGTGTATATGTATTTTTATATATATATATAAATGTAGAAATTGCCTTCTTAGCCTGGGAGGAACATCTGGGATGGAAGGCAGCATGTGTTTGGCAGTGTACAGCACCATTACACTAATGCATCTGCAAATGCACCAGGAGGCTGGCAAGGGGCTGTTTGGATAATGGAGTGCCTGGGCTAATAGAATTAGCCTCGCATTCACAGCCTGAGTAGGGAGGAGGGGAACTGTCCCTTTCAGTCTTCCTGAGCATCTCCTGACATCTTATTTCCCCATGACAGCCCAGGAAGGGAAGCAGAAAAGGGCTTACTGGAACAAAAAAGTGCTTATTGATGCTAACCCAGCGCTGGTGTTTTCGATCCCAGCAAATGAGGGAAGGACCAAGGCACTGGGTGTGGTGTTTTCTTCTGGGTAAGATTGTGAATACAGAACGAGGACTGATCCACTGTCATGCTTCACAGACCACTCGCCTCAAAAGGGTCAAGATCAGAAATTTGTTTGTCATTTGAGCTCCAGACAGCAAACGATGCTGATTTAATTAACCCAGTGAGCCCTGCTGGCCTTGTCTGTGAGAGCTCTGGACATCATCAAGTGTAGATGAATGGAGGTGGGGGAAAGAGGGCAAAGACATGTGGCCATTGAGCCATCAGAAGCCATCTCAAAGCACTTTGCTTCTCACAACCGAAAGCCCTTTACAATTAGTCTTGATGTGATTTACATTTACTTAAAGGCATCTGCATAATGGGATATAATGCACATGAAATTTAGTCCAGCTCCTGAAAGCATTTGGGGACTGAAAATTCCCAAAGAGCAGAAAATCTCCCTTTACTGCAACTGGATGTGGATCCAGGCTTTATAGAGAATGTGTTCATGGGCTAAAGTGCCAGAAATTCTACCTACCCACCTTCCACCTCCTATGAAATCTACCTACCCACCTCCCTGACCCATCAGTTGTGTTCATGAAGTGACTCTGCACACAACAGGAGGGTTGAAACTAGATGATCGTTATGGTCCTTTTCAACCCAGGCCATTCTGTGATTCTATGATCATGGTCTCAAGGTTTGCCCTTTCTTTTCCTCCTTTGCAGTTTCTTTGGGATCATGGATTTGTTTCTTAGGCACTTCCCCAAGGCAGAATGTTTTCATCCCTAGCAGAGCAAAAAGAAGATGAACGCTGCCCTGCTATCAATCAGCTGGAGGACCAGGGGTTGCTGAATGCTGGACTGCCTCTGCCCACACGTGGCACTTGCTTGTCGGAGAGATCATCCTTACTTGCAGAAAGTCACCTTGGCCAAGGGCCTGTGAAATTTTAATGCTCCCCACCAAATATTGACTCTCTGAGGGCGTCTGAGTAAGCCTTTTGTGGAGAAGTCGATATTTGTCTGATGTTTCAGTGGATAATGTTGCTTTTCTCTGAATTTCCATTGGACTCTGCTGGCTTCCACCAAATTCATTGCACAGTATCTGAAGCAAGGTAAAAAAACCACGCGATTAGAAAAAAGTGTTCCTTTTGCAGAGTTATTAAATGCTGTCTCCCTCTGTCTTATTGAGTGGTTTTTTTTGGGTGCCCCCCATTTATAACCTGATTTTTGGGTGGTCCTGCATAGGGCAGGACTCTGTAATCCTTATCAGTCTCTTCCAACTTGGGATATTCTGTGATTCTGTGAACCCAGCAGTGCATCTGAGCCCCATCACCAAGCCTGGGTGCAAACGCTTTCAAGCACTGGGAACAGATTTCCAGTTAGATCTCCACCTGAAGCATCACAATAAATACAAAAACACCATTTTTTTTTTCTTCACAAGTATTGTTCCTCTTCCCACTGGAGATTATGACAAAACAAACTTGACACTCCATCATGAGCTGACTTGCGTGGGTCCAAACTATCCCTCTAGGTTAAGAAACTGTTGGTTGGATTTTAGGCAGGGCTATATCCATGTATGGTTCATAGGACATGTGCTAGTAGGTGCCTTGCTGTACTCAAGCTAATCAGTTAAATCGTGCAGCAAAACCTCCTCTCCACCCCTGTGGTATGATAATTCTGCCATCTTGGGCAATTTGGAATCTGTTCTGCCCAGGTCTGAAATGCAGGAAGATCCCAATGGGCTGAAAGCAAATATAATACCTTTCAGGTAGCAAAAACAACGTTGCAGGTTAGATTCTGCAGGCTTACCATCCATTTGGGACTCAGTCTAAGTTGACTGTGCCTCCTAAAGAATAATAATCCTGTAAACACTGTAGCACTAATATACTGAACAATTAAAAGCGCTTGTTTCTGACTGCAATTGAAATTAATTATATTTCCATTAACAAGGCAAGCAGGGCAGACAGCAAAATAAGTAACAGAAAGAATTAATCAATATTTCTGTTTGTGCTTGTAGGAGTTAGAAACTAAATCCAGGTGCACTAGGAGAAGCAGCTTTTAATTTCACTGGCAGCTTGGGTATCTGATAACTGTAGGAGTCTGGACAAAATAAATGCAAAGGAATTGTTTTCAGGAGTAAACAGCATAGTACTTGTGGATGTAGCTACATTACTGTTTTAAATTTACTCAAATTCGAAGTGAAGGTCTGTGATAAATGTTCCAGTTGTCTGTATTTATTGCCTTTATTCTCATTTGAGGATGTATCAGGGTATATAACCCCAACTTTCCTTTAGAACAAATTAAACCAGAAGATTATGACCACAGCCAATATTTGACCCCAGGGGGGCAAGATTGGGTCCATTTTGAAGTAACCCTACTGAAATACACGCAATGTGCGAATTAGAAATACATACAATGTTCATACTTTGTGTTTTGTGCCTACAGATCTGCACTTGCTGTGCTCTGCTGGTTATGTATACACATATTGCATTCCTCTTTCCCCTTCTGCTCTTAATGTAATGGTAATAACTATTGCTATATACTGATACTTAGTCTTTCGACACAGCTTGTTGATAGCTTGTTGATCCCTACTGCAGTCTTGCTCATCAGTGCTGATCTGGTCCAACCTGGATGATTGGACTGCTATTTGATGCCTTCATTGATGCCTTCCAAGGAGGTGGTGAAATCACCATCCCTAGAGGTGTTTGAGAAACATGGAGATGTGGCACTGAGGGGCATGGTTAGTGGGCATGGTGGGGTTGGATTGGACTAGATGATCTTAGTAGACTTTTCCAGCCTCTGATGCTTGAAAAGCATCCATACTTTGCACTGGGTTTTTGTGGTGTTCACCTCAGCAGTCGATACCCATCTAACAAGCAGGGTGGAGCAGGAGAGCTTGGTCTGTTAGCCTGTTTGTTCGATGTTTATCTGGCCAAGAAAGACATTGAGTGATGCTTGTGTGAGCAGTGTCATATTTAAGAGGTATCTCCACTTAACTGGAGGTCATAGTCCACACTCTCCTTGAGTGGTGGCATCATTTCATAAAAAGAGCTTTTTCATTAATGAGAATCTCTTAACCTTGCATCATGCTCAGGGTTTGCTGTAGAAGCATCATTTTTCTGATCAATATAT
This sequence comes from Meleagris gallopavo, assembly GCF_905368555.1. NCBI lineage: Eukaryota > Metazoa > Chordata > Aves > Galliformes > Phasianidae > Meleagris > Meleagris gallopavo. The sequence continues at coordinate 2,770,929 of NC_139404.1, forward strand.
ATTACCATATTTCCTAGAAAGAAGCTTTCACCTCCTCACTTAATTAGGAGATGAAAATAATTGTGTGCATTTTGTGCCTCTAATATCCATTAACTAGATCAGAGCTGCAATTTTCCTGTTCTTACGAGCTTTTGCCCATATGAGTTACCCAAAGAAACAGAAAGCATTGTTTGGCCTCTTTCAAATAACATTTCAATAAATGCCATGGGAAAAGAATGATTCTGTATTGCCTTTCTTCCCTTCTTCCCTTCTTCCATCCCCTTTCCGTTTCCCTTTCCCTTTCCCTTTCCCTTTCTCTTTCTCTTTCCCTTTTAACTTTCCCTTTCCCTTTTAACTTTCCCTTTCCCTTTTAACTTCCCCTTTCCCTTTCCTTCCTTCTTTTTTCCTTCTTTCCTTCTTTTTGTCCTGCTTTCCTTCCTGCTTTCTTTCCTTCTTTTCTTCTTCCCTTCTTTCCTTTGTTCTAAGGTTGAAAGAGAGGAGATGAACTAATGAGAAATGTCTTAGCCCAGGAGTTGTACAGTTGAGATTTCTACGTGATCTCTTGTATGATTTTGCACAGGTCACTAAGGGCTGTGTAGAACTTGCAGGATCTTATATTTATTTTTATGTAGCACCCTGGGCCACTGTTTTTGATGAGGTTTCCAGACAGGAACACAGTTATTAACTTATCCACAATATTAATGGAACTTGGCAAGACTGCATTTTCTCAAATTCCTTCCTTCCCTTTCAACTTTCAGCACTCTGGGAGGCCCTTAGGTGTTAGGGGCACTCAGCACCTTGGGACGGAAACTTGTAGGTGGACTTGCACACGAGCAAATCTTTCTCCTTTCCTCCTACTGAGCTGGAATTAATATTCTTTTTTTTCAGTCCCTTTGTACTGACAACCTAAAAATTAATAGCTTGTGCACATGAGGGTTGAATGACCAGATGCCCAGGAAAGCACGACAGAATAATTGAGTGATTCTGCTATAATTAAGTGCATCACAGAGCTGGGATTGGTGAGGCCCTGTGCATGATGCCAGTAACATCATTGAGAGGACATGAAAGGATGGCTGCTGCCAGGGATTGAAAGGGATGATGGAAGTTACTCAAGGAATATAGACAGCTATTTTAATGCTGGATTCCTTTGAGAAAGCTGGAGTAATAGCCAATAACCATAAAACCACTGGGGCAAAACTGCAAACACACCAGGGGCATCTCTCAAGCACTTAGCTCTGAGAAGGGAGACGTTTTATTAATGAGATGGGAGCAAATACACCAGCAGCTGCAAATTGCCTGCCAAAAGGGCAGAAGGCAGCATTTTTCAGCCTTTGCCTAAAGTTGTCACTATGCAAACCACCCAAGATGTAGCAATTTGGGGAGGTCCACACTTCTGAGTTCTACTCCTTGCTGATGCACTCATTCACTGGGACAGGTTGGATGAAACAGCTAACCTTTGTGTACCTTGGCTTTGATGATGTGAACAGTGGGCTGAAATGACTACATCCCTTATTGATGGATTGCAGTAGCAACCATGGCAGGTTTCTTAAACTATCTTCTACAAACCTTACCATAATGTTTCTTGTCCTCCTTCAGCAAAGCCTGGACCACTAGGGTCAACCTCACCAAATTCTTCTCTCTGTGTTGCATTTCTATATTGTAAGGGAAACGACCACCTTAAAACAGCTGTGTAACATCCAGTTCTCCAAAGACATCTTTGGTTTTTCACTTATCTTCCTTAGAAGAGGTTTAGGAGTCCGGAACTTTAAGTAAGTGTGTGCTTTTAATTGTAAAGAGCTTCAAGCTACACTAATGGAAGACACTATCGATGGGGGAACTCACTTTCTCCTTGACAGCTCTTTCCACCACTGGCTGGAATGAGGCTGGGCACAGTCACACTTGTATCCACAGATGTATCTATATCCATATCTATGGATAGGGAAGCCTCATTTGGGTAGAAATGATGGCATTTTTCTTATCCAACTGCATATGTTTTCCCAAATTTAGATAAAGCATACAGACTCCTGCTACTGGTGAGGGGGTTTCTGATGTCTTTCATCTCTTTCTCTCTCCAGCCTTCTTCCTTAGGTGGTTTCTTTGTGCATTTGAGGTGTGATGAAAAGAGGCCATTTCAGAAGGTGATATTCGAATAGCCAGAAATGGTTACTAAAAAGACATGGAATTACATTACTTCCGACTTCATCCTTAGGGTTTGGACTGTAGTCTATACTGTACTTTGTCTACAAGCATTGAGATTTTCTTGTCATCCTATCCATGGCTACGTGGACACTTTGTAGAAAAGGTCACAGAGAGACCAGGTAGCTTCCAGGGGTCATGAATAGGATGACTACTGCTAATCCTCCAGTAATTAAAGCTAGGTGCAGTAGTTTAGCCTTCCATCCAGAATCTCCAAAAAACGTAAATCCACATCACTGCTATAGAAAATGTGGTTGGGGATTCCAGAGACACAAGTGCTGACAAAGAACTCTGGAAGAATTAGAAAAATCAGTGATCCACAGCAAAGCCCTTCAAGAAAATGGTGTGGCTATTACTTAGAATGCAGCAAGCATTCTACGATTATATGACTCTAACTGCAGGAGAGCAGTAAAAGATGCAGAACACTTTTAGACCATACGAGATTTTGGCATTTCTAACCTTGTGTTGCTACCAATCAACGTGGCACAGCTGGAAATCTTTGAGCAGGGTTAGGGTTGTGGATCTAGGATTCTTCAGTGAAGTTAAGTGCACAGAGACTTTACAGGGTAGTTGCAAACACAACATGTATGTATTAGCTGTGGCAGTCCAGGGCAGTGGCCCAAGCCTAGCATAGCATATCAGTGCCTAAAGGTACAGAACTGATCATCTGGCAGACATCAGCTCCAGCCCAGTTATGCTCAGAGAGAGCATACCTCTATAGCATCCAAAGAAAATTATGCCTCTCTTTATACATGCCTGCAAAGATACTGGATTTCTGCATGACTCCTTTATTTTTTATGGCATTCTGCGTAAACTTGCAGTCTGTTCATAAAAAATAAGATCACAGCGTGGCCTCTTTTACATCTGCATATATATACAGACACATGGTGTTTCTCCCAGCATGCTGAATGAATAAATTCTGGAGTAATTTTTCATTGTTCCCTTTATAAGCTTCAAGGAAAAAACCCTCAAAAGCTCATAAATAATTTATTCCAGTGAAATTGCAGTCTGCAGTGCTGCATGCTGGACCTCAGCTAGCCCAAGACAGCACATGGTATCCTGGATCTCTCTTGTATATTGTGCTTTGTTATTTCTACATTTCTTTTGGGGAATCCACAAAGTCTCATTCTTTACGTACATACAAGTGAGTGAATATGTGAAGGTGAGAGACAGAAAAGAAATTGTTTCTTTCTATCCGTGCATGTATGTGTGCATAGACTTCACTCTCAAGTTGAGATGTACAGGTTCCCTTTATACCACAACACCAATGTGAGATTAATGCTACTTCTTCAGAACAGGACTGGTCACTTGTAGTCCACAAAGATCCTGGGGAGCTTTTCTTTTTCTCCTAGAAAGACATTTAAGATAAACCAAATGATTTGTCCTCTTTGTAGATACATGTGCATGCAGTGTAAACATGTGGTTTCTATGTGGTTGACCATAGCTATGTATTTTTTGAGTTTGCATAATTCACAGATTACAGCTTTACCTTCTGTGCACATACAGGCAAGTATATGGGGGTGTGTGCTGTATGTATATGCATGAATCTAAACACAAGCCATGCAACTCTGCTGGTGTTATGTTAGTGTAATGAGGCACTAGGAAAAAGCAGGAAAAAAAGGAAAAAAAAAGAGGAATGTTGGTCTCCCTTGAGGGTGTGTGTTATTAGAAGTAATAACATTTTTGTAAAATAATCAATTTTCATTTATGTATCTTGTATTATCCTTGATCAAACAAGAAGGCGGAGTTGTCATTTTTGGAGGTGTTCAAGAGAAGGGTAGATGTGGCACTGAGGGACACGATTTTGTGGTATGGTAGGAATGGGTTGATGGTTGGTTGGACTAGATGATCTTAGTGCATTTTTCCAATCATAATGATTCTTTGAATCTGTGAAAATAATGTTCTTCAGGGTTGTCTTCCCAGCCTGGCATAACTGTTAAGGAAGGCTCTGATCCATAGAGCCATAGCTAAAGGTTGTGCTTTGGTATCTTCACGAAGCCCAGTCCTCCTAGGTGCTGTTAAGGCTGTTGCAATTTTAGTATTTGCATCCTGGTGAAGTCCTTATGTTAAGACTTGGGTCATGGAAATGGTCACATGGTCCTCAGTGGGTTGACTCAAAGGGTTCTTGCATTATAAATAACAGATAAATAATTGCTTTGCCACTGGGCTTGTTCAGAGGCTGGTACTTAAACAAAACAGCCCACACATTCATGCAGAGGCACATGAATTATAGAAATGCAGATTATAGATTATTGCTGCCAGTTGCTCAGGCACGCTCTATATGATTACTATTTCCAAGTGAGCCCAGATCTGTATTTCCCTTAATGTGCCATGGCTGCTTCTTCTGACCTCTTTCACGCTGTCTATTACCTCAGCTCTGCTTTCCCTCTTTTCTGATCAAATTACTAAAGCACACAGTGAAGTCTCTTGGCTCAACAAAATTTAATGACAGTGACAACAGGGGAAGCTAATAAAGATAAATCAGCTGCTCTCGGGAAGGAAAGATGAAGTAACAACAGAGTGAGTTAGAAGGCTACATCATGAAGTGACCCTAGCAAGTGCATTGTCGGTGTCATCCCTTTCATCTCAATGTTTACATTTCTTCAGGGAATTTGACAGGAAAGAGTAGAGAGGAGTAGAAACTGAGCTACTGGGGATACGGGACACAGTTCTACCTCAGGCACATGCTTGATGGGGATCTTGGGCACACTGCTCCACCTCTTCTTTGTCTCCTCCCTCAGACTGTAGAACTGACCTGGAGAAGTCTCTTTGGGCATGCTATAAAGCCACTGTAAGCTGTGAGGTTTGAGTCTCACAGAATCATAAGACGGAGTAGAACCATAGAGTCTTCAAGGCTGGGAAAGACCACTAAAATCATCTAGTCCAACCATCAACTCATCACCACCATGACGGCTAAACCATGTCCCTGAGCGCCACATCTGTGCTTTTCTCATGTAGCCCTAGTGTGATTCCCGCAGTTCATAAAGAGAAATGGAAGCCTCATTGTAAAAGAGTTGCAATGAGAGCATCTTCTGTCTCAATATCTGTAAATCCCTGGGCTCATGAGATCATGTTAATACAGCTTTTTCCAATAAGCCATTCTCATGGAGGCCACTGGAAGCAAGATCATGTCTTTGTTTAACTAGGAAAGCATGCATGGCAGGAAGCTGTGAGAGGATCACAACCAGCCTTCCCCACCAGCCCGGGTAGGATGAGGGATGCAGAACTTCAGTGAGCTGCACTCAGCATGTGAGGGACACGAAGGTAATCTCACCTCCTAGGTATTCAGGGGAGAAGAGGTGGTAGTCAAAGCAGATCTGAGCTTCGCACCTCACCCAGACCTCAAATGGACAAACCAGCTCCTGAGTCTGAAATAACAATGCCTCCTTCTTCCACCTCCTCCTTGAAGATAAGTAGGGACAGAGCCCCAAATGACTGTGCCTGTTAGAATTGCTTTTCTGACATTTGCTGTGTTTCCAGTTGTAGAGCATTTGCTGTTTAATGATAATGATTAGGAAAAAGAAAAGAAAAAAACAACACCCTTCTAATTGCAATCGCATTCCTTGCCTCTCCCCTCCCACTAGGTTGTTAAATTGTTAAATGTTTGCTGCATTGATCTAAACAGCTGAGCACGAAACAGTGAGCTGTAGTTGAAACCTCCTGCAAGCTCAATAAACTTAATGGACATCCTCGAGAAGTTTAACTGGGAAGATTTAGTTCCCAAGGAAGGGGGAAGCAAACACCCTGAGCAGCTTTGTCTGCCTGTTGTCCCTCATTTTGCCAGAAACAGCTGTTCATGCTGGGATTAGCTCCGAGGTTTGTACTGAGCAGAGGCTGACTCACAAGAACAAAATCAAGAGATCGTTATATCTCAGAGCAGGCTCCAACTGCTTCAGGCTGCACAGGGAGAGAGAAAATTAACTGGAGTAGCAGCCCCATCTGCAGAAGTGCTGTGAAACTTTTGTGTGTAATGGATGAGAGAGAAAAAGGAGAACTTCTGCTCTGCGGGTGAGTGCAGCAGGTTTGGGGACAGAACTCCAAACTGGGGATCAGGATGGTGGTTGAGAAGGCAGAGGTGGCTTGTCATAATTGTTGTCTTGCTCTTATGATTTATTATAGGATCATAGAATCATTAAGGCTGAAAAAGACTTCTAACATTCACTAGTCCAGCTAGGTGGACGTCACCCCCATCGCCCACCAGCCATGTCCCTCAGTGCCACATCTGCCTTTTTCTTAAAGACTACCAGGGGCAATGACTCCACCTTCTCAAAACAAGGTCAGTTCGATCAAAGCTAATATAAGACAGACAAATGAGAACTGATTATTTTACAAAGACCCTATTTACTCAGAAATTCTGTATCCCTCCAGAAAGCAGCACTCAGTGTAGCATTGCTGGTGTAGGTAGCTATCTCCTATCCTATCCTATCCTATCCTATCCTATCCTATCCTATCCTATCCTATCCTATCCTATCCTATCCTATCCTATCCTATCCTATCCTATCCTATCCCTATCCCTTTCCCTATCCCTATCCCTATCCCTATCCCTATCCCTATCCTATCCTATCCTATCCTATCCTATCCTATCCTATCCTATCCTATCCTATCCTATCCTATCCTATCCTATTCTCTCCAGGGAGATGGCAGAGCCTTCATCTTCATGAACATTTCCCTTCATTCCCCTTCTAAAGGTAAACCCTGGGTTAGTTTAGAGGCATTGGCTTCGTTGATGAATTGGGTGGACGGAGTTGGGAACCTGCACTGGGTTAATGATAAAAGCTGGTGAATACTCTGAGCATATGCAGAGACTAAAAACAGCATTTGATGAGTGCTCTCCATCCTCAGCTGATCATTTCAGGTTGGCTTTTGGAAAAATTTCTTCTGAGAAAGTGTGGTGAGGTCTGGAAGAGGCTGCCCAAGGAAGTGGTGAGTTACTGTCCCTGGAGGTGTTCAAGGAAAGGGTAAATGTGGAACTGAGGAACATGGTTTAGTGAACATGTAAGTGATGGGTTGTTGATTGGACTAGTTGGTCTTAGTGGTCTTTTCCAACCTTAATGACTCAACTATTCTATGATTCTTTGATTGCCATGAATAGGGAAGGAGGATCCCTCTATCCAGTAAGACAATTTAATATGATACAGATTTTCAGAGGCATTGTAACACAAGGACAAAGCTTAGCAACAAAATGTAACTTAATAAAGTTGTATTTTCTAGCAATGAGGAAAGCTCTTGAGGGGAGGAGAAAGTGGTTAAAAGGTTGCTTGGGCAACATTTCCCAGTGAAGCTGAGGGATTACTTTCTACTGATCTTGGTCAGAAGATGGATTGTGGTTGGAAAGTGCTCTACAGCCTGTTCATATATTGGCTGAGCAGCCCACAGGGCTTCGCCAGACAGACTCTCATCCCTAGTTCAATTCTGACATGAACTCAGGGTCCCCCTTCTCTGTGTCTGGATTTCAGACTAGGTCTTCCAACCCCTTTCAGCCTCATAACATAATAAAAGATGACCTGAAATGATCACTGAGCCCATTCCTCCATGGACAAGTTATCACTGCCTGAAGCAGAGCAGCCTGCAGTTTTATCATCTATAGATGGCTGCTGCAAAGTCTTTTTCTTTTTACTACTTTTTTTCTCTTCGCTCTCTTCACAAACTAGCTAGCTAGTGTTATGGATCAATAACCAAACCACAGAGCATTGAAGACCATTAGAAATTCCAGCTAAGGACAAGACCTAGACTTGCAGCATCAGATCCACTCAGTCAGTCTGTAGATGATACTAATAAGCCATCCTAACTTACCTTGTGCCTTGTGCGTAAGTATGACTACAGTAGATTGATAGCAGCTTGGAATGCAATCACCTCCAGGGTGGATTGCTTGCTGTAGTGACATGTGGAACAGCCAGCTGATGGACACAGAGCCCAACTGCAATGGCAGGAGCAGGTTCAGCGGTGTACAGTGGCATTGCATGTTGTTTTGCTGTAAATAATCCTAGTAGAGTGCAGGATATCCTTCAAAATTGGCTGATGACCTGTATTTAACTACTTGGCCTCACCAGTTTAGGTTTACAGAAATGATACATACACACTGGCACTGTCTCCTTTCTTCCCCAGTGGGGAAACAGATAAAAATATTTGTTTTCTCTGCATTAGGTCACAAAGTGTTATTTTGGGCACCTTCCAGAACTGATTCATTACTTGTCATCTTGCAGAATGAGGGGAACGTAAGGCTCTACCACATGACATATTGATTCCTTGACTTGATTAGTCAATGTATTGAATACCTCTGCTTTCCTAATCTAATTAATGTAAGATAAATACTCTATGCTGAGGCCTGGAGTCACATTCTAAGAGTAATCGGGGAGTAAGAATGATTAAAACCAGAAGATTTCAGGGATAATTTATGGACTACTTGATACTACTGGCAGATTGGGCTACTTTGGAGGCTCTGTGTGGTCTCTGGCTTGAAATTGTCTCTTTGGAGGGCTCCACATCAAGACTCCTATTCATCCTCAGCTCTAGATAGCTGAGGAATAGCTGATAGCTCAAGAAGATCTCTGAGAGGGTTTGGTCCTCTGGATGAGACACTGACGTAGGATTCAGAATGTTTGGTTTCACCTCCTACCAGCAGTGGAAAAGTCACTTTCATTTGAGATAATCACCAAATCTCCCCAGGATTAGCTCTCATCCAAAAAAATACGAGCGTAAAAGTCACTCTGTGTTATTTATTTGGTTGTTCTTTCTCTTTACCTGGCATGGTTTGATAGAACCTTACAATGTGGGTGTATGAGGACTTTTCACTTGTTCATAAATCCCTATGAAAATTCAAAAAGATGATTGATATCGTGGAATTGTAGGGGTTGGAATGGACTTCTGGAGATCATCTAGTCCAAGCCCCCTAATAGCAAAGGTTTCCTGCAGTAGGTTGCATAGGAAAGCATCCAGACAGATCTTGAATATCTCCAGAAAAAGAGACTGTACAATCTCAAGAGGCACTACAAGAGATGTAGCTACAAGAGATATAGTTTAGCTCTAGTCTGTCACTGTCTCCAGGTCCTAATCCAGGTCTTAGAGTTTCAAGAAAGCAAATACTCTGGATTAGTAAGAATAAATGGGCTAGGAAAGGTGATGATATTTAGCATATCTATGAATTTAATCATTCCCACTGTAAAGCAAGTAATAATCATGGTTACCCCCGTGATGTAGACAGGAAAGAGTAGGAAGAGTTGGCTTAGCCAATGAAGGGAAATGTGTGCTGTAAATATGGAGAGTTCCTGGAAACTGTTGGACCAGGTGCTCTTAGTGGTCTTTTCCAGCCTGGTTCTATGAGCTTGGTCCCAACCACATCCCAAGGTAGATTCTGCCTTTTAAAGGAGAAAGCCTGGCAGGGCAGATTGTTATAGGAGACTCATCTTCCGTCTGCTTTATGCTGTCCTCCAACAGTTGGAGTCCTTACAACACCCTGGTTGGAAGATAATGCCTGTTCTGTAAACTTGAGGATGTGGGATCACCTCCTGCAGCCCCCTCTAAGCAGCTAATGTAGGTGATAGTCTTGGATGTTTGTGGATTCACCAAAGAATGGGACAAGAGTCCTGTCACCTGCGAGCTGCTGTGAGATGAGGAGAGGTGAGGTGGCAGTGAGGGTCATGACAAGCTCCATCTCCCTTCATAGAAGCTGCATGGTGCTTAGGATGAAGTGAACACCTTTTTTTCAGGGAATGGGGAGCACGGGCACAGGGTCACTGGTAGCAATGACAAGGCTATTTATTCCTATTTCCTTTTTTGCATATGAGTTTTCCCAGGTGAAAGCACAACGTGCACAGCCAGGGGAAGGCAAGGGCAAGTTCAGCAGTCAGTGGTAATTGCATTTTCCTCCACAATTGCCTTCAGGGCTGAGACATGGCCCTTCTGTGCCTGTTTGTCTCCCCACAATGCATCATAGAGAATTGGTGTAAAATCCAGTTAAAAGGCCACTTTTGGGTCTCAGCTGCTGCAACACAAATTGCAGATGAATTTTTCGTCTCCTGTATATGCCTGACAGGTTTTGTCATCCAGCCCCATATGTCTGGGCTGCATCTCTTCTCTCAGTTTGGTCGTTGGTCTCTCATAACAACCCTGCTAGTTGCTTGTGAGCTTTTGTTGAACAAGGCTGTAGAGCAGACTTTGTGTTTTACAGCAGTGTCATTACATGAAGATATCTCTTCCTAAACGTGTAAAATAGTGCCTGAGATTGATAGGGCATTGGAATCGGTAATCACAAACCCAGCTGTTCTGAGGAACCTGAGAACAAAGATGGTGCAGGACACTGAGGAGAGTGTAGTAGGGCCTGAGGAAGCTTTGTAGGGCCCATTTATCACTCCCTTGGCAGAGAGGTACAATTTATATGGTCAGAATATAAATCTTGTTGAAGTTGCATGAGACTCCATATGGGCAGCCGAGCATTCAAGTCTTTAACAGAACACTGTGTGGTCCTCTTACCTAACACTCTACCTTCTTGCTCTTTTTGCAGTGCTTTCACTGTTTGATATCCTTCATCTTCTCCCCGCCTTAGGCACTGGAACAAGGAGCCCATAGAGGCTGTGGATGTCCCATCTCTGGAGGCATTCAAGACTGGGTTGGATGGAGCTCTGATCTGATCAGATTTAGTGGCTGGCATCCCTGCCCAAGGCAGGAGGGTTGGAACTGACTGGTCTTTGAGTTTCCTTCCAACCCAAGCCATTCCATGATTCTATGATGTTTCTACAGTTCTATAATTCTGTGGTGATATTATCATTCTGTGTTACTTGGGCACAGCAGTTGCTTTCAGGGATATTTACTTCTGAATTTTCAGGATATTTTCTTCTGAATTAGGCTGCAGCTGTTGTAAAGCACTGTGCTACCTGTCCGTATGTGGATTTAGTGGGAAAAGGAGATTGTCATTCCATTTTAGGTACTATACCTCCATACCCTTCCCAATAACCTAGCTTGCATGTCCTTCCTGTACATAATTAGTTTTCCTCCTATCATTTGATGGGAAGAATTTTCTGCTTTTCCATATTCCTCAAAAAAACACTTTTCCATTCAGTCTTCTGTTTTGAAACCTGGAATAGTAAATACTTCATTATTCTGTCCCCATCACTGCACAGCCACACTTCTCTGGATTTAGGCCATTCTTTGTGCATCCCAGTTCCCACTTCCAATTCACAACCGCAGAATTGCCGTTTGGTGAGTCTGTAGATGCACACACAGAAGGATCCTAAGAATAGGCCTTGGAAATTAAGTAATAAATAAGGATACTCTTCCCCTCCCCACACACGCACGTGTTGAATAAATCACAGAGCTGTGCGGTAATAAATCTTTCATGAGATTGGAGCCATCTGAACTTCAGCGATTCTGTGGGGAATGTATAAATTTCACGTGCAGATATAGTGTTAAAAAAAAAATCTTTAGATTAGTTATTAACTTTGGAAACACTTGATGAGTTTTGATTCATTAAGTGTTTCACAGTCTTGTTAATTTAATAAGTACCGATGAGGCTGTAATGTAAGACAACAATCAGTAATTTGGAGGGGGGGAATAATAAAGTAGTCATTACACAGCAGAATGCTTAATCAAAGAATGTGGAAACTTAGAGTTTCACATTAATGAAAAGGTTGGAGATTTAAAATTATTATTAGGTTTGACATAGGGAGGCTTTTTCTACAAGCAGATATGGCTTACGTAATTGCTCAGAACAGAATTAAAATGCCTGTTATTCTAATGGCTTTACCTTCTGTACCTGGATCCACAAGCTCCATAGGTAGAATAGATATAGAGCTATAGCAGTTGTTGTCTTCAAATCCCTGAGTATAACTCATCTGTGGAGATGCGGCTACCTGCAGCACGAGGGTGACAAATCACGATGAAATTGGCTCCTGTTGAGGAGAGCACTTAAGCACCTGCTTAAATGTAAGCAGGTCCTGAAGTACTTCACTGAGCAGGAGTGTACACAGGGAGAAGGTTAACTACTTTATTGAATTTTGGACTCCCAAACATACTGACAGTTCACAGCCTCAGCAGGACTAAATGAGATGTTCAGGGGAAACTTGGGTATTGATTAATTCTGAGTGATCCTCAGCCTTACCCTGGTTCTGGTTCCACCAAGCTTTATCTTTTTAGAGTTATCTTGTGTCTCCTGCAGCATCATTTCATTTCATCTGCAGTCTCTTGCCTTGGGATTGGTCTATACTTTATTTTGGGTTAAACTAAGAGAGAAAACAGGGACTAGATAAGAGCAAATCTATTAGTTTTCACATCTTTTTTCTTCACTGATCTCAGTCTACTGATTTGATACTATTGAGATGGTATTGCAGAAGTCATGATGACACCCTCAGTAGTCAAGTGTGTTCTTACATAGAATGTGGTAGAGTTTGAGAATCCGTAGCGGTGTGTGGAAGTCAAGCGTTGCTTTGACAACACAGTGCTTGCATATCTAAGGTGAAGTTCTTGGATAACTCCTCTGGAATCACACTGAGAGCATAACAGCAGACAGAAAAAAGACCAACCATTCATGAATCCATTGCACATTTTTCTCAGAACTTGGAGCTATGTTCAAAAATTTGGGAATTTTTGCCGTTATCAGCAAATATCAGACTTTGATATTTTCTGGTGTCCTGTGCTTGAATGGAGAATGCTCCTAGAAAACAGACATAGCAAGTAAGATTCAACTCACCTATGTATACCATGGGGAAATCTCCATCTGACTTGTCATCTGGGATCATACTGACAGTGTCAATATATACAATATATGTATTATATATATATAATGTATGCTTTGCTGAAGCCTCTTTAAGTAGAAACTATTGTTGTTTGCATTAGCCTAGTAGGAGCTATTTGAACAAGTTTTTATTCTGTTATGAGGCTCAGACCTATTTTCCTCCCTCTTGGATGCACACTTCATGCACACGTTGTCTTCTGGCTGTTGGATAAAGGGCTAACGCCTTTCCCATCTTTAAATTTCTTTTTGTTTTTCCAACAGATTTTCCAAGAATGGAAGGTCTGATTTTTACAGTATTCTTTTATCAGTGGTGAAAGTAAGAATAAGGGTGGAAGAGAGGTCTGGAAACACAAACACTTACACGTGGCCAGGTAGTAGACCTACAGGGAAGTCCTGCATCTTGTCTGGAAGAAGGATGCTGAGACCTCAGAGTGCTGAAGGGTTCATGCAGCACATGAAGTACTGGGAATAACCTAGAGTTACAAACAAGAGCTTTCAAACATCTCACCATCTTCCCAGGAGCAGAAGTCCAGGCCATTCATAGAACAAGAAAATTCCTTAGGTTGGAAAGAACTTTAAAAATCATCTAGCTCTCATCCCCCTGTTGTAGTCTAGTTTCCGCCCACCAGCTTAGGCTGCCCAGGGCCCCATCCAACCTGGCCCTGAACACCTCCAGGGATGAGGCATCCACAACTTTGGGCAAGCCATTGTCAGCTCAATCTCATGCATCCTAAGGGCAGGAGCAGGGCTGTATTTGGGTTTCATGCAATGCACAGGACCTTTGACCCTTGGGGAAGTAGCCAAGAGATGGTGGGGCCATGGACCTGGGCCATTCTCCAGGTATTGTGCTCAATTGGATGCTGTGATAACTTGGTGCACAGCAACCATGCTAGCGGTTGGGGTGGCTGTTCCTGAGAGTATTTGCAAAGCAGACTCTGGCCCAGAATTAACTCCATCTGTTTCAGAAGCAGGGAGTGTGCTGCCTGTGTTCTGTAATGCCAGAGATTTCACACCGAGCTGAGCAGTCTCAGTTCACATTCCAACAAACTGCCTTCCATAAGACATTGCTGGACAGCTGTCCTGGAGAGACCAGTCTGTTTTGTGCTGGACAAATACATAGAAATCTCCAGGCTGGCAGAGAGTTCTTGAAAAAGCCCTACAGGAATTTCTCACATCCCTCTGTAGCTCCAAGCCACGTTCTTCTCACCAACTGTGGTAACTTTAAGGTGACAGTAGGCAATCCAGCTTGCAGCTCTTCAGCACAGCCAGACATTGCCTCTTCAGCCACCAGAGAAAAGTAGGAACTGCCTTCAAAGCACTTATTGTACACATATTGAATATATTTTTTGTGAGTTTTCCTTTGTGAGCTGTACAAGGAGACGAAGTCTGACATTCCTGGGTAATGGGCCATCTGAATGGGTCATCACTTGTATCAGGGTGGATCTTTTGTGTCTAGTCATGGCCCACAAGATGTTGGTCTGATATCCCAGGGTGGTTGAGGGATGCAGTAGACCATAAAAAGAACTTACAGCATGGGTCACAAGATGCCACAGGACCATAAAATGATACTATTTCAGTGAATGAATTGCTATCCATGGCATACCTGGTAATATCCATGACTTGATTTTCCTGTCTGCATTGTCACCATTTACTGAAAAAAGTTCATGTAAAAACTCTCAGTTCTCATTCATCTTTTTTTTCACTTTCCTCCATATTTTCACCTTCTTCTATTTTTTTCTCTCTCTTGGGAATCTCTCTGTATCTCAGAGATGTACAGTGACAGAACCTGCATAAGAGATCCCTACTCTTCCCTGGACGCTTTTAAATGTTCCAGATATGTCATCCATTAACAGTGGGTGAGTCAGAGTGCTTGCATATGAGCTACTTCATTTATGATTTCTGCTCATCTTTGTACCAGTATGTCCCCTGGAGCCACAGCTTGTGGCTAAAAGATGAAGAGGTGCTGATGAAGTTTCTGTAAAGCATGAGGCTGAAGTGGTGATAGTTGGTGGCACATGCAGAAGAGATTTGTGAGAAGAGGGTAGACATGGCACTTAGGGACGTGTGTTCATAGGCACGGTAGAGATGGGTTGATGATTGGACTAAATTACCTTAGTGGTCTCTTCCAATCTTAATGATTCTATGATTCTATGTCTGATATGTCCTGGCCAGATTTTGCCAAGATTAAGGACAACGAAACTGCTCATTTGACACAACATAGTGATGTACTAAAATGTAATGCAGCATGTGTTCAAAGTTAATAATGATTAAAGCAGAAAAAAAAAAAATAGCTTGTGTACCACAGGAAAATGTGTGGGAAAGAGTCAACTAATTTATTTAGAGAAAATGGTCTAAATAGACATATTATCCTGCAGCAGATCTAATAGTAAGCTAATCATAGAATCATTAAGGTTGGAAAAGGCCTCTAAGATCAACTAGCCCAACTGTCAATATTTTAATATGTCTGGGAAAGACAGGCATGCATTCAGAAATGGAAACCTTAGGATATTTAAGTCTGACTCCGAACTGTGCCTGATTTTTTTTTCAATTTAGAGTGTATCTTATACAAGACTGAAGTTTGCTCTATCTCTTTCTATTCTGTTAAAGAAACTGTAAAGGTGCAAGATATGGGTTAGAGCTGGGTAGGGGCATCATTTCCAGGTGAGAGCTGGACCTACATAGCCTGAGTTCTCATGGAGGCCCAGTTTCTACCATGGTGCATTGGTCCCTCAGTCCAGGAGTAATGGACCACTCCAGGAACTGAATGTACTCAGGAAGTGGGAGATGAGATGTAAGTGCAACATCCTACATTCCTATGATAGGTAGCTTCCACCTACTCTGATTACATTCACATCTGGATGTTTTGTTAAAGGGAAACCATGTGATATGTTTTTTCATTGTTTTTCCTTTGTTCATATTCATAACTTCCTCTTTCACCCATTTTTCCTTCTTCCCTCTCCTCCCAATGCACTGCTTGCATTATTGTTTTGGAAGGAGTGATCCAGCAAGTGAAGGTTCAGTGAGTTTCATGCATGCAGGGTTTTCCAGACTGCTGCTTTTGCCATCCATGTCCTGGTCACTAGATGCAAGATGGATCTTCTTTTGTCTGACTTGTTTGACAGACTTAATGTGCAGACACATAAATTATTCTTCCTCCAGGCAGTTAAATGTTGTGCTGTCTCTGCTTGTGTCCCAGGCATACTGACATGGGGTTCTTCCTACTAGGCAACACTTGGAGGGGATTCTCTCCTATCAAGTATCCATGTGTGGTCCCATGTTGGACACTGTGGGATCCTAAGTGCTTTCTACACACACTCAGGACACTATATTACTAGGTGTAGTATGCATAATGAACACTATTTTACCAAAATTTATGTGGTACAGAAAACAGATCTCACCCTGGATTGCAAATAGAGTATGAGTGACTGCCCAAAGAAGTAGTGGATGCCCTGTGCCTGAAGGTATTCAAGGCCAGGTTAGATGGGGCCCTGATCTTGTGCCTGATTTAGTTGGCAATTCTGCCTATGGAAGAGAGGTTGGAAGTAGATGATCTTCTACCCTAATCTATTCTATGCTTCTGTGATTCTATGAGTTCATGACATGGGGCACATGCTCATAAAATACGCAGAGCATAGTCTCCACAAAGCACGCAGCACACAAAGGACTGAGTAATACAGCAGATGCAATGTAAGAGCAGCATGTTGATAGAGCTATGTCTCAAGGGCAGCATGCACCTCATTTTTACATCTCTTGATCCTCGTGCGAATGTGTGCATACATGGTATGCAGATGCACACCAACATCCTGTCTTCAAACACATCCATGCATGAAGTGACTGAATGAAAACATGACTTGTCATAAATATGACACTTGTTTGTATACACATAAACGTACCATGTGCTTCATTACGTGATGGGAGAGACACATCACATGTGCACATCAAACCTACATAATGCGTGTCTCACGCACTTGTACAGCATGTGCATTGAGAAAGCTATATCTATAACACATATTTTTACAGCAGGCACATGAACAGATGCCCAGTACATATGGATATATATTACAAGCACAACACTCATACGGAATGGGCACGTTACAAGGGGCATAAGGAAAGCTCTGGCTCTTTTCCCCTATCCACAGAGGAAGTGCCTTCTCAGCATCAGCTTGGCTTTCTTTTATTAGTTTTCTGGGAAAGGCCATGCATTACAGATGTCAGCTCATGTTGTATGGCATATTCCTTGCCTTTTCTTAAATAACTGCCTCTAAAAAATCATTTGTCTTGAAGGTGTTTTTACGCAAAAGTGAAGATTGTAAGCCTAAAGGAGAGCACATAGAAATAAATCTTAGGGCAAATGGTGACTCATGCATTAAAATATGCTTGAAGTTGTGCTTTTCATTTTAATAGTATGGGACAGCATGCACATACCAATGCTCCCAGTGTGGCCAGAAATGCCTGACTTGTCCAAAGAATCATGCCACTTTGCTTGTCTTTTTCCATGCCTATTCTTTTCCTCTAAACTCAGGAGAACTGATTTCCTATGTTAATGCCCAATATGCGTTTGATTATTGTCTAATCAGATATGTGTATAACTGGTAGTTGGTCTGCCAACTTCTGATTTCCATTGATTGCATAGGGAATCAGTGTCAGGCAGTGCTAAGTGCTGATGTGAATCTTCCATCATTTCCTTAAGAAGAAGCATAGTAAGAGACATTCAAATCCATCTTGGATGCCACAGTAAAATCTAGACATCCCCATATGGACTGATTTACTCCAGGCTGCATTTTTATGTGGATATATTTAGATCTGCCCAGCATTTTATGTGAATGCTATTGTAGCACTGGACAAGACGGAATGGCATTACGTTGCACCAGAAGCTCAGGTTGAATGTTAGGAACATTTTTTTTCTCTAAGGGGAAGTGGTAATGCATTGGAACAGGCTGCCAGGGAGGTGGTGGAGTCATTATCCTAGGAGGTTTTCAAGAAATACAGACATGAGGGAGTGAAGGCTGTGGTTGAGCATAGAGAGCACGGTGGGAATGGGTCAGTGGTTGGACTAGATGGTTTTAGTTTTAGTGGTCTTTTCCAGCTAATGCTTCTGGGATTCTATGATTCTGTATCTGTTTAATCATGGCTTACATGTCTGTTTAGTTGCTACTGAACGATACAGAGAGCTAGTTTAGCTAACAAGAAGAGTTTTAAACAAAAGTCAGCAAACAATGTTCTGGCTTAACTGTGCTAGTTTAATTAAAAATGAAATAACTCTTGAGTATAGGCAAATCCAGAGTATTGCAGCTTCTCCTGCCTATGCTGAAGATGGGCTCACCTCTATTTTCACATTGAATCATATCATAGAATCATAGAGTGGCTTGGGCTAGAGCCCTTGAAGATCATCCAGTTCCAACCATCCTGCTGTGGATGACAGCAGGATGAAACCATGACAGCAGGGCTGCCACTAGTTCAGGCTGCCCAGGGCCCCATCCAACTTGGATGGACATTTCAACCCTAAATGAAAATAAATTACTTACATCGATAATGCTTTGTCCCATTCTGTGTGAACTCTGGTGATGGTGGTTGCATTTTTCCATCATCTTCCAAGATGACTAATCAACGAGACATCCAAATAGTAAAACTGCAGAAAAGTTTTTCCTGTGATGGGGGTTGGGAGCACTTATGCAATCAGCAAATCAGCATTTGCTAAAGCATTACTTCATGCTCTATATGCTTTATATCTTGTCACCAACACCTAGAATGTATCAACATTTTTAAGTTAGCTGTAACATGTGCCTTGGGGAATAAACACAAGGATACAGCTAAAATGGGGATCTATATATAACTCCACTGAATGAATGCACTGACTGTTACTTGTCAGGTATTTTGTCTAATGAAGGTTGATCTCTGAGTGCTGGAGATCTGCAGACCAGGTGCTTCAGCACTAGTCCTTGGCTAGGAGTTTTAGCCCTGCAGTTGAGCTTCCTGTCCCCCTTCATGGCACAAACATGTTATATGAAATTTTCTGCAGCCTCTCATGGCTATAGATCTGTGGTTGGCCCAATCCAGGATTTAACTTTGCTCGACTTATTATTTGCTGATGTCCATCTTGCCACTTCTCCATGTCTGATCTCCACTTCAGTTTTGTGGTCAGCTGAGGTTTGGGTCAAACCAGTTGTGTTGGAAATTGGTTCCCATGAGCAAGATCGGATTTGTTTCCCCTCAAGATCATTAAGGGATACCTTTTTTGTGGAGGAAGGGCTGTTTAATAATCACCAGTGGGTAGAAGATGGGGAAAAAGTGCCTCGTTCTCTCATGGGAGAAGGAGGATCCCATTGTTATATAGCACAAAAAAAAAAAAAAGAATCAAAAATACAGAAAAGCCAACTGTCAGTGAAACATACATGGCCTAATTTCCCAGTGTGCTGCATGATCTTGTTGGAAATATAGAAAATCAGGTCAGTAATTAATTTGCATCTTTGAACATCACTGACTTTGACCTTCATGTTGACCTCCTGGTCCTCAGGCTTTACTGTTATTGACTTGAGCTATTTACCCTCACCTGTTGCTCATTTTTCCTTTTCTTTCTACTCTGCCTTCAGTGTCTCTTCTTCCCTTCTTCATAATGCTGCTGTTCTTGGCTCTGGTACCTGAAGTATATCCCATATGTGACTTGGGCATCTAGGTTCTCTTGAGCCCTGTGATGATATCAGCTGCACAGAAATGGATCTAGGAGAAACTTTTCCAGATGTCTTTTCAAAGTACCATACTCTCCTCTCCTCTCCTCTCCTCTCCTCTCCTCTCCTCTCCTCTCCTCTCCTCTCCTCTCCTCTCCTCTCCTCTCCTCTCCTCTCCTCTCCTCTCCTCTCCTCTCCTCTCCTCTCCTCTCCTCTCCTCTCCTCTCCTCTCCTCTCCTCTCCTCTCCTCTCCTTGAATGTTTGCTATATTTTGCTTGAGTGTCTGCTGTGCTTTTCCAAAAGTCCTCCAAAGTTGAATTTTTTTGGGGATAGAGGAATGTTGGTTGGGTCTAGATGAGCATTGCTGAATGGATAAGGTTATACCAGGCTGCTGGGGTCCAGTAGTTTCCCTCGGTGTCCTCTGTTCTGATCTCTCTGCTAACATCTACTACATGGAAATAGTGATTATTTAACATTTAGAGACAACTGGGAGAGTATTCGAGAGGACAGATATTCATATACAAAACACACAGACTCCTGTGTTATGCTGCCTGCCTACAGTCTCCGTTCTCCATCTGCTGCACAGCCTCCCATTATGCAAATGAAGGAAGTTTGCTTAGGGTTTATTTCTTAATTTAATAAATTTAATTTAATAAATCTTAATGTAATACATTTCTACAGAATGAAAGAGCAGCTCATCACACAAAATAGCATCAGCTGTCAGACAGCCCACTTGTTCTCTAGAATCTCAGACTGCTTTGAGGGATTGTTTTTAAGAAGGCACACACTGCTTTGCCAAATCAGATCGGTAGCCCAGCAGTGCCTGTTTCTTCCTTCTGATCATGGCTAGAAATACAAACTGACTGACCTGTCACTAGTGGATGTGCTGTGCAAGTGAGAGGAAGTTACATGCAACACAACACTGTATGTGGTTTTCTGGTTGGGACCGCGGTGTCACATCGTGTTGATCTCCCCTATCAGTCTGTACACATCAGATTTCATTTGAGTCACTTTCCCCTGCTTGTCAGTAAAAACAGGAGCTAGTGGTCGTTCTATTTATCCACTGCTGCAGAATTAATTTCCTGGTGCATCCCACTAAGACTTGAGTGCATCAGAGGAAGGTATCTGAAAGGACCTTCTTTTCAGACATGAACTGAGACAACCTGATCTGCTAATTCCTGCTCCCAAGGATGTTTACAGTTTCTGATGAGATTTCAATACCGCAGTGGGAGTGGGCTGTCACCTAATCACCTTGTTTGATCTCCTGTAAAGCAAGTACAAATTAAGCCGGGGACTTTCCTGAATTATTTCCTCTTTAAAACAGTGCAAACGGATAACAGAGTCTCAGATCTTTTAAATGACAGCAATGTGTCTTCACTAAGGGGACACATTAAATGGTTTATTTTGGACTAGAAAACACCTTCCTGAGCAATGAAGTCCAATGTAATTCTTGCCTCGATGAACAAATCTTAGTGTAAAGTTTAAACTCAGAAACCAAAGACATCCTGGAGAGAATGGTCAGCTTGTAAGAGGATGACATGACATCTTGTTTCAAGAAACCCTGGAGAGCTTAAAGATTTTGCAGAGGGGATTTTAACAAATGCAGCTGGACATCCTGGATGCTCAGCAATGGGTTTTGCCCACACATAGAATCATAGAGTCATAGAATCATTAAGGTTGGAAAAGATGACTAAGGTCATTTGGTCCAACCCTCAGCCCATCTCTACCATACCACTAAACCATGTCCCTCAGTGCTACACATTTCCTGAACATCTCCAGGGATGGTGACTCCACAACCTCTCTGGGCAGCCTGTGTCAATGCCTCACTACTCTTTTGGTGAAGTTTCTTCTAACAACCAAAGATCCAAACATATAACAACCCTACACTCATAATGAATCATGGGGTCAAATGCTCAGCTAGATAAAAAATACGTGCAGTGAAACACTGAGCAGGACGTCTCTGGGTGATGAGTTACATGAGCAAGAAACAAGCACAGATACGCCAAAAGAAAATGCCCAACAAGTTTGAATGAAACACCCACAGAGACACATATATTTTTCCCATAGACACAGTTGCACTTTTTTTTGTATCATTCAAACTTTTCCATGACTATATTCCTCTTTCTATTAATATCAGTATTTTATTTGTATGTGTAAATTAACCACCATTGTTTGGGGGAGACAATAATACCACTTTTATGTGCATTCTTAGTCTTCTTCTCTGTTTTTCCAGTGAGAAACATCTCTGTGTGTAGATTCATTCAAAAAAAAAAAAGATTTTTTTTCCTGTGTCTTAAAAAAACCAACAACACAACCAGCCAAAAACTTTTCTTAGTAAAAAACAAAGGGTCTGTGTGTGTGTGGTTAAATAAAAACTTCCCCTTTCTGTGGAAAAACTTATTTTCCAATTAAAAATATGCATAAAGTGCCACCATTTGTCCCTGGCACTCCAACACTTACAGATGAACATCACTGTTTCATTCTGCTGTAGCAAAAGGCTTGTCTCTGTGAGCCAAGAGTAAATGGTTTTGCCAGTGGATGGAGTCTTGGGTAAGATGCATGAAACACAGAGCTGTCTTACACCCCAAGGAGGTACCCTGAGTCTGTACTATAGAAACTTTTAAGATAACACCTTCATATACAGTCACAACCTTGTGTCTTCTAGGAAGGAAAGTCCTCTATGGAACTGCTGCAGTTGTGTGCTGTTTAGCTCCAAGTGTGGACACAAGACATATTTGTACCTAACTCCTGCTCATGCTGGATGCACAGTGTTGCTAGTACTTGTGCAACCCTACTCTGTCCTTATTTGATTTATTCTACACGTGTTATTGGTGAAATTATAGTTCAGTATACCTTCCTTGCCCATAGCTGAAAGATCATTTTATTTTCCCCCTTTGGAGGTGAGAGATGCGGATGCAGATCATCCGAAGAAACTGACTTCATATTTGCCCACTTTGATGAGTGGACACTCTACTTTTCCCCAAACACAGGCCAAAAAATCCTTCCTGCTGCTTTGATATATACGTACAGTACATATATATGTTTATTCTGCCTGCTGTTTCATTTCCAGGCATTGAGGATATTAGAGAGATGAGAAAGAATTGCTCTCACTTCTGAGTGCGAGTGTATTGGAGGTGTGTTTGAGAACTCAGTGCTCTGGTCCAAGGCTCTTTTCAGCAATCTAGGAAGCCCGTTACCTATTTCCTGTAGATGTCTACAGTAAAATTTTCAAGGCAAGTATGGGAAGGATGTGCCCAGCTAATATTAGCATCCTGGAAGGGCATTGAGCACAGAAATCCCCTCTGCTCCTCTGAAAATCAGACCATGGCAGTAGAGGCCATCTGTGAAAGAGCAGTGTTATCCACCCCTGCAAACACTCAGGAAATCCCCCTGGTTTATCAGTCTGAAATGTGAGAGAGGACATGGCAGAGCTGTGGGCAGATGCAGAAAATAGACATTTCCAACTTTTGGCAGTCCTCCATCCACCCACAGCAAAGAAAGGGCAGAGTAGCAGTTTGTGATTAAACACCGGTCTTGGATTAAACACCAGCGACTACATCACACCAAGAAGTCACTTTGTTCTAGCTCCAGTGGGATCTTATTGACACAAGATTGGGTCTTCCCTACCCTTACAGGTCCTGACTTACTGGGTATACACAGGTTCCTCCCCAAATGGAGATAGAGTTAGTCAAACATCTTTGAAGTTGGCCTTCTGAGGTCACAACGATACAGATTCTGGAAATTACATTTACCAAGAGCAGCTGTGTGTTGTAGATGCACAATAAATAGGGAAAGACAGCATGAATAGATAGAGTGTGAGTGGGAAGTTATCACCTCTAATAACTCCTGAGGATTTAGCACTAGAAGGAACTGCCAGAGCTCCAGCAAGGAGCTGTTATCACCTCCAGTAGGAAGGTTTGTCTCATCCCTTCCTGACCCTATGTCTTTGGCAGTGTCTCCTTGTACTCATCTGGGTGCTCATAGTGCAGCAGGCAGAAAAAGAAGTATCTTTGCAAGAATTGTCTGTTGACTGCCAAGGAAGCTCTTTTTCTTCACTGGCAATGGACAGTGCTTTATTTTTTCCATCTGAGTCTGATTTTGGCTGGCTCCCTTAAGTTTGGGATGCAGCCACTAGATCCAGGATGGAGGAAATCACTGAGTTATATGCTTTTCCCAAAGTCACCAGGTCTCACCTCTCTCTTTTGGGGACTGTTCCACATATTTCTACTGGATCTTCCCCTCACTAGACAGTTAAATTGTTGTTACCCAGAAGGGGAAAATATACAGAAATACGTAGAGTTTGGCTCAGCAGTAGTGTGAGGGTAGACTGTCAAAAGATTCAGCCCCATGTCTCATGTTCTGTAGATCAGTGCTCAGGGAGTGAATCTAGGGCTCAAGCAAGCAGAGTGTATTTGGAGCCAGTGCTCAGTTATGATAATCACTACCCAGCTGTACTTGATGAATGTTTTGTTGTTAACCTCTTGTTGGGATATCAACATATGTCTGTCCCACCAGGTTTTGGGGAGTGAGTTACAGCTCTGCAGTGAATAGTGTTGGTCACAGTGGAGCTACTTAATTGTTTTGCTGAATCACTTTAAATGAGCCATGATTTCTCCCCTGTCTTTAACTTAGTCAGCTGCCCCCCAGCCAATGTGGCAGAGATGTGGGAAGCAGAGTAGAAGGGCTCAATCAGGCCAGCAGCAATTTTAATTGTCTAAAATCTAAGACAGTCCAGTGTACTGGGATGAGAGCTGGCTGGTGCCGTATTTTTGCCTTTGAAAGCATGGAAATGACTTCTCTTGGAGATGACTTCTCTTGGAGATGCCTTCTTTACCCACTCTTTCTCCAACAAGCAGAGCTTGGACCTGCTTAAGCCTCTCCTTGCATTCTACCCCTATCTGGCTTATAGTCACTTCCCTTTCCTGACTTTAGGCCTGTCTGCAGTCCATGCTGGATTTCATGGAAAATCCTTTGACCCAGGGGCAGAAAAAAAAACAAAACTGGACAATGTTCTGCTACTGGGACTCTTCCCAGGCCTGAAACAATGATCTCTCTGAAGAAACCTACATCTAAGAGTGCCTCTAGTAATAATGGTGATGAATAATCACAAATTTAGGTAGTCTTGGTGCAATAAGAAGAATGATGCTTTGTGTTGCCTCCTTTCAGTCCAGTTGCAAAGGATTAATTAGCTTACCAGGATGAAGTTTGATCAATCATTTACGCTGATGAAGGGGACACTGTGAAAGATCTTCCAACTACTTTCCTCCCCTGTATCTTGAAACATAAAAAATGAGATCTCTTGTCAAGAAGTCACTGGCAAATCAAGTTTCAAACAATGTTATTTGTTTAAAACTGACTCTAGATCTATTCATCTCCCTTTAATGCCATCAATAATACAAAAGATAATGACATTGATGAATATTGTCCATTGAATGCAGGGAGTGTCCCAATGGGAAAATGAGTCATTATCTCTCCATCCCTCCATCTCCAGGTGGAACCTTCTGTCTGTGTCTCCAAGAGGTCCCCAGTGATTTATTGATATGGCAATCTGATTTTGGTAATTAAAATTGATTTCCAGCTTAAGCTTTGTAAATACGCTGATCCGTAACAAACTTGGGTCATGTTCATGGGGATGGGAGGAAGAAATAATCGAGTCGGGATGTCAAGATGAAATTGTGGGTGTGGACAGCTGGTGGTCAGCAAGATGGAGCAGGTTCTGTGTGGGGAGCATCCAGCAAAAGCCTTCAGTGATGCCTGGGGATGCTGCTGATCCCCAAACCAATGCTGCACCCACAAGAACACCTCTCCCCCCTACAGAGCTGCCACTGATGTTGTATGACAGCACTGCAGTGAGCCCCAACTCCGGTGTTGTCGACTTTGGTGACTCCAAGGGCGGCCAAGAAAAGCAGATGGAGCTGGGAGATGATACTTGCTGCTGAGAAAAGATGTGGGAAAGGAACAGAAGGAGGAATTGGCTTTTTGGGAATGCTTTGGGGGCTGTGGTTTGAATTCAGCCTCTCAAGTATTCTCCTTAGCTTGCTTTTGATGCAAATTTGCAAAATTCAGTCCACTGGCTGCAGACAGGGGGCTGAAAGCAAAGCATCTGCTTTCTGGAGGGCTCTGTGCCCATTGCCAACACCCCAACACCCCACATTCCCACTCCTCAAAGTACCCATCCCATAAGAAATTCACTCTTTCCCTGCTACAGTGGAAATTAAGTGTTGTGATGTTGAACCTGGCTGTGCTCACCCAACACATCATGCACATGAAGTCCTCTGCTTTGAATGTTGTTCATGGCAGCCTGAACCCAAGGTGGAAGGCCAGCACTGGGAGATCCGAACTCCTTATGACATTGATTTGGGATCAAGCACATCTCCATTCCTGCTTGTGCTTCTTTTTGCTAGCTCATTCAGGAGAAGCAGTGTTTTGTTTTCCTTCCGCAAGCAGCCTTGGGGATGTCAGATGACAGCCTGCACAGTCAAACTGCATTTGGATTGCTCCTGTGTCTGGAGGAGGAATGATCTCCCTGGGCTCTTCTTGTCCTCATGGCTGATAAGCTGAGCCCTCCTGGGAGATTTTCTCATTGCGAGAGGCTGGGAGCACTCTGAAATCCAAGCAGAAGAGGCCTCCAAGCCTGAACCCGTTCATTTCCTTCTTCCCTAGGCCAAACTTAAATAGCTCACTTTTGAGGTTGGGAACATACATGGCAAGCCAGCCCACGCACTGGCTGTTTTCTGCTTCTGAGTCACTTTTCTAAGCCATCCTGCTTTTATAACACAACTTCTTCCATTAGCTGATAATCTCATCACTGTACAACCTCACCAATTGCTTTTGGGAAATCTAAGTGCATAACATCTATTACATTTCCGTTCCATACCTTGGCAGTAATGCTGTATCTTCAAAGAACTCAAACAAGTTAGTTAAGCAAAAAACCTCCTGCTTGTAAATCCACGCTAGCTGTCTCCTCTAATCCAATTATGCTTTACAAGGTGTTCCCTCACTAAATCCTGAAAAATTGTTTCTGATATTTTTACCCACAATTTATGTTAAGCTACTCTGTTTATAATTGCTTGTCTAATCGTGTGCTCCTATTTTTGAATAATGGCGTTAGGTTTGACATTTTTGCAGTGCTCCTGTGTCACCTAAGAACTGCTAAAGTGTTTTTACTCAAGACTTCACTCAGCTGCATGCTCGTTGTTTCCAAAGTTGGTGAAGTTTGCTTAATTAAAACAAGTCTGCGTTGGTGCTCTGAAGGACTTTTATTGCCATTAATGCCCATGTGTCTGCTGAACCCTCTTACTGATTGAGAAGTAGTGAGAAACACAGATGGAGAACTTGTAGCAGTACAAGTGCAAATACAGGTGGAGGTGTGACTTCATTAAGATTTGGGGAGCTTTTAGCAGAGGGAAGATTCAGAGTGATATAAGGAAAAAGTTTTTTACAATAAGGATGGTGGGGCACTGGAAGAGGTTGCCCAGAGAAGTGGTGGATGCTCTGTCCTTGGAGACACTCAAGGTCGGACTGGGTGGGGCTCTGAGCAACCTGATCTAGCTATGGGTGTCCCAGTTCATTGCAGGGGAGTTGGACCAGATGACCGTTAATTGTCTCTTCTAACTCAAACGATTCTATGATTCCCCAAGTCTATGATTTCGGGCTTTGCGCTAAGGACATTATGGTTGGTAGGGAAATAAAAGGAATGAAGACAAAAGATAGAAGTGCGTCACATCACAGATCTCACATCACAGAACAGGGTCCAAAATGTGTAATCTTTTCAGGTTCAGCAGGTCCAAAACGCAGTATACCTGACCTTGGAAGCTGGATGCAAATTTAGAGGACTCTGGCAGGTAACAGGCAATATCAGAGGTGGGAGTAGGGTAGATGGAGGTTTATTTGCTTGCCATTTTTGTGTTTTCAAAGATAGTAGCAATTTCAGATGCAAATGACTTGATTGCTGTCAGTAGGATCAGTGGAGAATATTTTCACACAGTACTGGCAGGGAGTTCTGTTGAGATGTCACATTGTCACATAACCAAGATTTAGTGAATAATCCGTGATGTACAATCTAGCAACACGATGATTTTGAGCCAGATGAAGAGAAGTGGCATCCTCTCACTTGCAGCCAACAACAAAAGGGATGGAATTTAAGTGGGGAGCAGCATATGCTTTTGAACCTTAAATAGACTGGTCTTTCAAAACGAAGAGGAAGAACGGTGATTCCTCATGCTGGAATCTTTCCTAGACAAATATCACATTTGCAATCTTCAGCCTTTCCTTAAAGTTTAACTAAAAAGATCAAAAAGAAGAAAAGAGCAGAGCTCCTCCATCTATGTAGTAAACAACTCCTCTCTAGATCTAGGTATTTTCTCCTCTACGAAATATTACAGTACCTACCTCAACGTTGTCTTCATGTTAAAAAAAATAGTTTAGAATGGATGGAGCCATCCTTTTGGGGTTGTTTTTGTGTTTTGGTTTGGTTTGGTCTCGTTATGGGTTTTCCAACTCCATGCAGTATAATGAGTTACAGCCTCCTGAAAATGAAGTTTATGGTGGAAACCAAGTGACCTTTAACTATGATGCAGAGAAGTACATCTGTAGTGTTACTGGGCAAAAAATGTAAGCATTGGTATCACATCTACCCTGGCTGGGTAACCAAACATACATCTTCCATAGGTAAATTTCTTCATGCTATGACTTTCCTCCTACCACGTAATGGAAGAGGTTTCCATCAAGATGGAATCATTTCTGATACAGGAGTCCTGTCCTGCCTTCGTTTTACATCAATGCTGCAAAATCTCCCAATTAATTAACATTTTTCTCTAAAACTTTTCCTAATCCATCTTCAATGCTGACTTCATTATATCTCTCAATTGGAGTTTATGAAAAATTTCCAGAAAAAATGGTGAAGTATGAGAACAGGCTGTCCAAGGAAGTATCACCTCCCAGAAGGTGTTCAAGAAAAGGGCAGATGTAGCACTGAGGGACATGGTTTAGTGGGCATGGTGGGGATGGGTTGATGGTTGGGCTGGATGATCTTAGTGGTCTTTCCAACCTTAATAATCCTATGATTCTATATGCTCTCCTAGTGTCACAAACCTCACTATATCATTCTTCAGATTTCTCTAGGAAGGAATGCTGATGTTGGTCTGTTCCCTCCTTCCATGACATGAAAACAGGCAGAGAAGCTTGCCTGCTCTGACCAAGATGTCTCCAGCCCAGAAACAATTTTTTTATTAATATTGAGTGATGAACACATAGCAGAGAGCTTCAAAAGAAACACAAAACAGTGACGTACTCTCCATTTTCAGCTATCAGTGGTTCAGGATGGCAGGAACCAGGGATGAACTCCTTTCTTTTTAAATAAGCTGTCCACGACTTCAGTCTTCATTTTCTTTGCCAGTCTGTTTGCTCTGTATGACCAACCACCTGTATGGAAATGGTTTTATTCTCTTCTTGATGTTGCTTAGAAACACTGAAACCCCAGGAGATCTGGAGACTGGTGCACAAAGAGATTTCCTATAGCATCTACAAGTTGTCAGTGGATAACATCAGAGCTATTAGAGCACAGTTAGTTTTATAAACCCTTTTCTTTCATGTGTTCAAATCTCCTATCATTTCCCAGCTTTTTCCTGCAGATGAGTTATTAAACCCTGTCCCTGAAACAGACAGGCATTTTTAATGGGCATGAATAGGTCACTAGTCCCATTGGCAACTTCACTTTACTAACTAATGTTTTGTGTTGTATCTTGCTCCTGGGAGAGGATATTGCCCTCACTTTACAGCAATTCCAGAGTGGTACTTTACAGGTGGGACTGGTTATCAGTTCCCTGAGCCCAAACTCCCACAGGTGACGTGAGCTTGTGGCTGTGGTAGCGCAAGCATGGCCACCAAGACTTGAGTTTCTAGTCCTTAAAAAGAAGTAGGAATTGCAGTGGATTGATGAAAACAAAATGAAAAAAGGTAAAAATGAAGAACAGTTCATTAAGGGTAGAATTGCATTCTGATCCCATCTCTTTCACAGTCAGTTGTCAGTTGGTTTTGTCCCGAGCTTATCAGCAGCTGGCAGCTAGAAGAGCTGAGGGATGCTCAGGGAATTTGGCTTTGTTTAGCAGGCTTGGGATTGCTCTATCTACTAGTAGATGTTTTGATTTCCCTCTCATTACTGGACAGTTTGAAGAGCATCTCTCAATCTCCTTTTCTTCTGCTTGCCTCCTGAATTCATGATGGGAAGAATAAATTGTCCTCATTCACCACTTTTGCCACTGACAGCATGAAGCTATTTTGGCCTTCTGTGGTCTGTAATGGAGGCAATGATTTCCCAAACAATCACAGAACAGCTTTTGCAGCAGAAAGATCTCTAGCAGTTTCCCCAGACTTCTGTTTATTAATGGTTGTCATAAATATGTTTATCCAAATGATGATCTATTGTGTAAGACAGTTCTATTTCAGATCCTTCACCCTTTAACGACTTGGGTCTGAGTTTCTGCTCACATCCTACATCTGCATCTCTCCTGGATAAACTGCAACTGGAGATATTTTGAGTATAATTCTCTTTTTTTCTTTTTTTTTTTTTTTTTTTGCTCCAAAACTAGCTCAGCATTTCTCAGTTCAGAACTACAGCTTGCAAATTGCTGGAGGTCTTCTATTCTCTCTCTGCTCTGCTGAGCCTAATAACAGTCCCTTGCAAAATGTCAGTGCTCGATGAATTGAATTCTGTGAATCAGTGTTTCCTGATGCAGTTTTCTCCTGTTGGTTTTTTTCCAGCCATCCCAGACCACAGCTGGTCCTGCATCTCAGACCTCGCAGTGGGCACTGGCCGTGACTCTGCAGGGTCCATACGGGTCTACATGATTTAGTGGGCAGTATTGGTGGTAGGTGGACAGTTGGACTGATTGATTCTGTGATTCTGTGACTCTGTACAGAGGACAAGTTTTGTAGGATAATGAATAAGGTGGTTATTTATTTTCCTCTTCAGGACTTTGTTGTAAACAAAGCACTCATAAAAATTTGCCCGCAAATGTAGAAAAAAACCCACAATTTTTGAATGCAAATCTTTATTCTGAGTTTAAATTAAAACAAACCAAAAGCATGTTGACCTAGAGGTTTGGAAGAAATTTTAACTTAAGTGGTCCCAACTACAGTTCTTCAGGTTATAAACCAGTCTGTAGGTATTACAGAACATGGAGATACCTCACACATGAGTTTGACTTTTGCAGGATATTTGCTCCTTTTCTGAAACATCTCATTCACTTGATAACAGAAGTAGGAGACCAAGAGGGATGTATATGAGGTTTTATTAAGACTGTCAATTCCCAATTAATTAAGGAAGTATTCTATATAAACTGAACATCTAACTCATTCTTTAATCCCAGTTATTTTGTCAAAGCAATGTCTGAGTTAGTTTTCATTGCTAAAAAGCACTCCTGGGCATCTGCTGCCTGGCTGTGTGATGATGAGGTAGCTGGTGGCCTTTAGCTCTGCTTTTTGCTGCATCCATCTCATCATTCAATGAATAAACCATCTGACAAATGGAGATGTCAACAAAAAGGCTAATATTTTTTACAAGCTAGATGGATCTCTATTTAGTTGCCATTTTGTAGCAGTCAAACAGTCCTATTAGGAGTTTGCCAGTTTCTAGGTTGACTAATTGATCTCCATGCTATCCTTTTCAAGAAGAGCCATGCATCAGCTTCTACTTGACAAATGATACAACTGACAAAAAGAATCACAAATAAATTCAGGGGAGCAGAAGAGGTAATACTAAAGTATGACTTAATTCTCTATTGAAGTAGGATTTTATAACAAATCAATTCTTCTGATTCTTTTACAAAAAGAGGAAGATTTCTGCAGAAAACTGTTACGGAGGAAGACGTTGAATCAATTTAATTTTTATTCAAAAATGAAAGAATTTTGATTGATTTTCATAAGATACTTTGATTTCAAATTTAAGAATTTATCAGCAGTCAAATAGCAGGTAGGAATCATCAGTGGCAGTCTCAATTCCCTCTACAAGGAATTTAAATATAGAAACCTTCTCACTAATTGCCTAACTGAGAAGGTTTAGGATTCTTGTTAGCCACGGGATATAAAAAAATAACATTACCACAATTGCAGTAACACAAAAAATGCAGTAGGAAAAAAAAAAAAAAACTGAAAAGGAAACAGCATTTTAAATGATTGAGGGATCATGAATTCAGCATGAAAACAACAAGATCTGCTGTGATAGGACAAGGGGAAAAGGTTTCAAAGTAAAAGAGGGAAAAGAGGGAAGTTTCAGGGCATCTATCCAAGATCTTGGAGCAAATCAGCAGGAGAGGATCGGGGGTTCTTTTGAAGCCATGCTACCTGGGCCAATCTGATTGGAATTCAATTAGTTAATCTTAGCTTGGTAAATCCCATTTAGAACACTAATTAACATCCTCATCTTTCCCAGCTTGTCAGTGTCACAGATGCTCTAGATCTGCAATGCAGCACAAAACAGCAGAAAATCCAAACTGATGCACAATCACTTGATGGTGCTGGAATAGTCATTTCATTGCAATTTACCTTAAAAGCCTGTACTGTCAATAATTTCCAAAAGTTCCAAAAAAAAACTCAGGAAAAATAGCTTACGTGGAAAAGGGAACCCTAACACAGCAAACTAATTGCTGAAACATTCATGCATCAGCGGAAAACAAAACACATTTAGAATGATTATAAACTTCATTTCCACTGTTCGTGGGGCTAATCTAGAAGTTGCAATTCTTTCTTGTCTTGCAGATACAGCAATTACAGTAGCAGTCCCATTATGGGTTCGGTCATTGGGTCAGGCAGCTTATCTTTCGAAATCTAAATCCTGATGGAGAAAATGTAGTTTAAAGCTGAGCAAGACGAAACCCATCTGCAATTGTAATAATAATAATAAAAAGTTTACATTTCACATAAGGTCGGTATGCCTTGCTAAGCTCTTTTCAGCATAGGCTGACAATTATTGTTGAAACTGTTTGGCGACTACTTATAAATTCATAGATCTGAAAGCAAGAGGAAACCGGCGTGATTGTGTGATGTCATCTGCATAACTCAGGTCATGGACTTGCTCAGGGAGGTGTCTGCTCTGAGCCCAACTTGGCAATGCTGCATATCTTTTAGGAAAATAAACCATCAGTGCTAAATGTTTCCAGGGATTCAGCACATGTCTTTCTAAACATCTACCATTAAGCAATGGGCAGTCCACCTAGTCCCAGAGCCTCACAACATCCTTGTGAGATGCAGAGATGCTCTCATCAAGTGGAAAAAAAAAACAACAAACAAGTGGCCCAGATTCATTCTACCTCCTGTATAGTCACACAAGGCTTCTTTCATAAGCAATGGAGAAAAATAGTCCTGAATGGTGTTCCTCATAGAACACTGAGTTGGAAGAGAGCCTTAAAGGCCATCTGGTCCAACTCCCCTGTGATAAACAGGGACACCCACAGCTTGATCAGGTGTTCAGAGCCTCATCCAGCCTCACCTTGGATGTCTTCAGGAATGGGGCATCCATCACCTCTCTGGGCAACCTGTGTCAGTGCCTCACCACCCTTATTATATTTTTCCTGTCCCTGTCAGAGATTCTCAGGCAATATAAACTGCAGGTAAAATGAGCTGTTCAGATGTGGGTCTCTGGACAGAGAAGGACTGGATCTGTGCTCCTACCTGGCTGAGCTTCCTTCCTTTTCAAATGTTCTTTCTCCAAAGCAATAAATGAGGTCTCCAGTCAGAGAAAGGTGTTTGGAGATGCTGATTCTGGAGAAATGTGTGAAATAAGAACTAAAATGAATACGGAATATCACAGGGATGCCTGTTCCTGGAAGAGGGAGTGTAATCCTCAGGGAATAGAGGTAATGTTGTTCCTCCAGAATGTACATTATTGCTGGGCAGACAGAAAGACAGATAGGTATCAGAGAGGACTCAGTGATCCTTGTGAGTTCCTTCCTACTATTTAGAAATAGAGAATAGATAGTTTAAAGGTAGTATAACTTCTCATGCCAACAAAGACATAGTGCTGGACCTTAGGACAGTTACTTCAGGGCTAGGACTATCTTTCGTCTGATCCTTGATGCTTTTTGATCCCTGTCCCCTCCCTGAATAGCTATGAGGTTTTCAGGTGAAAAGTGCTGTTCAAGAAAAGGAAGAGTAAAGGGGAGAAATGAAGAAATCACTGCTATTGCTATCAGAATCATAGCATCATAGAATCATAGAATGGCATAGGTTGGAAGGTACCTTAAAGCCCATCTAATTCCAACCCTCCTACCATGGGCTGGTTGCTCCCCACTAGATCAGATTGCCTGGGATCTCATCCAACCTGGCCTTAAACATGGACAGGGATGGAGCATCCACAGCTTCCCTGGGCAGCCTGTGCCAGTGCCTCACCACCCTCTGAGTAAAGAATTTCTTCCTAACAACTAACCTAAATCTCCTCTCTTGTAGTTTAAAACCATTCATCCTTGTCCTGTCGCTGTTAGCCCGTGCAAAAAGCCAGTCCCCCTCCTGCTTATCAGCTCCCTGCAAGTTCTTGAAGGCTGCAATGAGTGAGCTCAGACATTGCCTGGCTGGAGATGTGGAGCTACCCTGGGAGCAAGGAGGACTTTGCTGTCCCAGCTGCACAGCACATCTTGTGTTTCAGAGAGGCTCTCCAAGGATCTGACCCTACTCTTTGCTCTTGTTTCTTTCCCCTTACATTGTGTGCCAAACAGGCCTCCCTTCTTTATGAACAGGGACAAAAGAATTGTTTGGGGATTTTTTTTTTTTTTTTTTTTTTTTCCCTTCACGGCATGGTGTGCACTGTGTAATGCACCCGAGCAAGTTCCCCAGCTCAAATCATATTGTGTGCTTTTGTAAGAGATGTCTGAAAGGGGGGCAGGTGTAATTGGAGACCTGAAGCTAGGGTGGCTTTGATCTTGGATGCAGAGGGCTCCTTTAAGATGCTTCAGTGCGTTAATCCCACTCCCTTTCAAGATGCCAGTTTGGAAACCACCTGGATGGAGCTGGCAGAGGCTTTATGGGGTCTCTTGGGTCTCCGTGCTTTATGCATGGGCCAGCTGGCAGTGTTCATACAGCAGCCGTCCAACACTGTCACCCCATAGCCCCGGTCCTTGACCCCCCCCAGGCAGCACTCCTGCTCAGCAGCAGCTTTTGTAAGTTCAGTGCTTGGCAGCTGGGAGCTGAAATGAGATCTCTGCTTCCTACGGTACCTAAACAGTACTGAGGAGTGTTGAAGGCCTTAAATCAGATTTGAATCAATTATCCGCGGGGACAAAAGTTCTGTTTTTCTACAGAGCCTCATGCCATGTGGATGCTGTTTATGTCTTTGCATTCAAAGGAAGGTGCAGTGTGACTTTCAACTTCTGCCTTGGCTGGAGGAAAAGATATGAAAAAAATATGAAAAAAATTAAAGGAGCACAAAAGGCAAATGAGCCATTGCACAATTCATGCAAATGCCTGAATTCAGAGTAATCACCAGGAGGCAACAGAAAGGAGGACCCATGCATGCTTTGGGATGCTGACAAAGCCAGCTGCATTAGTGCTGCTGTACCTCTGTGATGTCTGTAGTCACACACATCTCAGCCTCAGGAAACATGTCTAATAATCCCACAAGTTTCCAGTTTTTCAGGTTCTTCATCGAGGAGCTTTAGCCACGTGTACAGCAGTGACATACAAGCACTGGATAGTGCATGGCTCCTTTTTGCCCAACTGAGACCAGTAATGCCCCATATCAAATGTCCTGGGGACAACATGCATAACTTAGGTGCAGCACTGAGACACTCCTGCTTTAGTAATCCATAGAATCATAGAATGGCCTGGTTTAAAAAGGACCACAATGACCATGTAGTTTCAACCCCTCTTCTATGTGCAGGTTTGCCAACCACCAGACCAGGCTGCCCAGAGCCACATCCAGCCTGGCCTTGAATGCTTTCAGGGATGGGACATCCACAGCCTCCTTGGTCAGCCTGTTCCAGTACATCACCACCCTCTGAGCGAAAGATTTGTGGTGGTTATAAGGGGTATTAATCGGTATCAAGTATTAAAGTCCCTGGTCTGAAGTTTGAAACTTGTCATACTTGCTCTCAAATTAGGCCAAATGGCCATTGAGTGAGGATCTTTTTTTATGAAAAGCATGTTTTTTTTCATTCTTTAAGAAAATAATTAAGTTTTATTGTGTGATTTTCCTGCCTTTGCCTTCCAAACCACGATTGAGACACAGCCTATTCCCATTAAAAAAAAGAAGATAAAAATAGCAAAAAGGGCCTGAGGGTTTTCCCAGAAGTGTTCTCCAGGGATCAGTATTGGGCCCAAAGCTATTGAAAATGTTCATGAATGAGCAGGAAGTTTGTATTAAACGCTGCAGATAAAATATTCAGTGGTGCAGTGATTAGCTCAGCATTAACGATGATGGTGAGGACAGAGAGATTCAGTGTCTTCAGCATCCTCAAACAAAACAAATGCAAACTTCTCTGTCTCCTAAGAAGGAATGTAGGTCAGGCTGGAAAGCGGGAGCTGTGTCCTAGAAAGCAGTGACTGAGATGGATGAGTGGATCAGTTGCCTGATATCCTCACATAGAGTTTCTCCTGGTCCTTGGCAGAAATGTTCTGATACCATCCTGACTCTGGGCAGCCTGGTGTAGTGGTTTGCAACCCTGTCTATAGTAGGGGGGTTGAAACTAGATGATCTTTGAGGTCCTTTTCAACCCAGGCCATTCTACGATTCTATGATGTATAGGGGGATGACAACAGATGATCTAAATATCCCTTCTGACCTTAAATGTTATGCATTTATACGATCCCTGAATCAGATGTCCTTGAACTTTCATTTTACGACAGGACAAATGTCTGAGAAAGCTGGAAAAACATGTGTAGTGCTTGCAATGCTGGGTTATGCCATTAACCCTTTGAAATATGGACACTGAAGGATGGGATATGGCAACCCTCATTGCATTTAGTAGAAATGTTGCATCTCCTTGAAATAAAATGCTGCAGAGAAGGAGCTGGGCTTTGCTAGGAACTTCTTTTCACTTACTCCGCTTTGAAACAAACAGCAGAGACATATGAAGGCAAATAGATGTGGCCCAAAGTAGTTGCCCACGTCTCTGCTTGGTAATTGCCTTTTTGGCAGCACTAATTACCATCCAAACCTCAGAAGTGCTCTGTGCTCTCACAGGCGTCAGCTGAGCAGTAAGCTCTGTCTGGTTTTCTCTCACTTATTAAATTGAGACACGCATTTAAGGGCTTGGGAACAGCCTGCTTTACATTTCCTTCCTGGATCTTGACTGAAACACTCATTAAAGCCATCGGTGGTGAATGCTCTGCAGAGGTATTATAATAACTTTGGAAAATCCCAAATCTGCGTCTCTCAAGTTTGCTGCAGCCCAGGGTGAGCTGCAAGCAGGGGTTATCATGGCTCTCCCTGTGTCAGATCTTAAGTTTTTGGTTTGCAGATTAACCAGCGTGACCTCATAATTCTTCAGCTGATCTTATCACTTCAACTGATGCTGCCTGTGGCAGGCAGTGGAGCTTGTGTCAGCTGAGATTTGATGGCACTACGTGGAGCATTACTTAAAAAGGGAGAGGAGGCAGTGATGAGAAGAGAGAGGTTGAAGGAGGGTATATGTGAGGGTGTCTGGGAATAAAACAAATGCTCCATTTCATGGCTGGGAGAGAAGCTGTTCTTATTTTTCCTTTAGCACCATATGGCAATGGCTGAAGATAAGGAATGAGGCTATGTGGGCTATTCCTGCCAACCAATACAGTTGTTTTGTGTTATTATATATATGCTATCATGAGAGATTTTAAGTCTGACCACAGCTGAGGAAAAGGCAGTTTTTCAAATTGTCTTCAACACTCTCTATAGCTTGACTGTGCTTTTAGGGGTAGGATAATCCTATAATTCTAGAGTCATAGAATATTCTCAGTGGGATGGGACCCGTAAGGATCATCAAGTCCAACTCATCCTGCACCAGAGGACAAAAGTCTATCCTTTTGTTTTCCAATTTACTGTCTGAAACACTTGATTGTGGGATAAGGAAAAGAAGGCAGCATGGATCTGAAACAACCTGGACTTGTTAGGGAGAAATGCAGGCTGAACATGGCAGGTAAAGCAAGTTGGCCTTGTTTACCAGAGAATTGCCTGGAGAAGCTGTGGATGCCCCATCCCTGTAGGTTTTCAAGACCAAGTTGGATGGGATCTTGAGCAGCCTGATCTGGTGGTGAGCAACCCTGCCCACAGCAGAGAGGTTGGAACTGGGTGATCTTTGAGGTCCCTTCCAACCTAAGTCATTCTGTGAGTTTATATGATTCTAACTGATGGCTTGCTGTTTGGTAAGAAGGTGAGGGTTTCATCAGGCTTGGGTAAAATCGCCTGACACTGTTTCCACACCTGTGAACTGAAGAACTGCTGTTCTCATGAGGGGCAAGGACTCCTACTGAATGTACTGCTTTATGGAGAAAGTACAGCAGCATGCTGACAAAGTGAACTGCTGCTCTCCCAGTTGAGGATGAATTTAGTATTGCTGTTAAGGAAGAACAAGAGCGAATACAGAGGAACACTGTAGGAGATATAGCACTGAAACATATGGACATGTGCTCTTCAAATTCCAGGTTGTTGTCAATATTGCAATAGGATGGCAACAGAATGGTATGTCTGTGATTTCTCTTGAAGCACTGATGCTTTTGGGAGAAGGCATGGTGGACCTCCTTGAAGAAGGGACTGTTCAGGACGTGTGCTGAGCAGTTGTGATGGGGCGACCTAAGAAACTGACAAGCCTTTAAGGACTGAGATACTCTATGCTATCCTGCTGTCTATTTCTTTGTAAATAAAACCAGAACACAGAGCAGGAATGAGCTTGGACATAGCAAAACATGAGGGCTGTGTTTACAGAAAGGATGGTGAAAAGCACTCATTTAAATGTATTCTGTGTCATCACACAGAATCTTTTGGATTCCTGGAAGTTTTCTAGCTGTGCAACATTGTGGAGTTCTTTTACTGCTCTTTTGGTGATTAAAGAAAATGTGTTTCACACAGTGATTAATAAT
Source organism: Meleagris gallopavo (assembly GCF_905368555.1). Classification (NCBI taxonomy): domain Eukaryota; kingdom Metazoa; phylum Chordata; class Aves; order Galliformes; family Phasianidae; genus Meleagris; species Meleagris gallopavo. Next base: position 2,809,536 of record NC_139404.1, read on the forward strand.
TCTGGTCCTGCAACTGGGAAGAGGGGAGAGCTCAGCATGTTTGGGGACAGTTTGCAGTGAAAAGATTGGACGAATAGAAAGTTAAGTTTGGCAATGATGTGAGATTCACCTCACCCAGAATTCACCTTGTATGTTGTAAATGACTCAATTTGACCTGGTTGTCTAGCCTCTTTTATGTTCAGTGAACAGACATAGGTACATCCAGGGCATGATTTATCTTATCCCTGGGAAGGCATCTAAAACAAATCAGACAAATCCTGTCCTGTAGAGTCCCTCAACTGACAGACCCTGAGCTTTTAGCCTAGGTGTGACACTGCAGATGGACTTTGGTGAGAGAGAGCAACCCTTGCTTTGCATATGTCTTGTGCCAAAGATTTATTGTCTTGATGGGTCCAGCATGCTTCACATACACAATCTCAAAGTTGGCTTTTTTGATCCTGCTATAAGGCAGGGTCCTGCCAAAGAAGGCATGGGGAAGAGGAAGGCAAGGGGTGCAATGAAAATTTCACTACTGTAAGAGTAATCAATAGTGAACTCATCGTGAGAACGTCTAATAGGAACAGACATCTCTCAGCCTCACCCCAAAAATTGCTGGGGCTTTTGGAACATATTGGCCACGGGCACTAAATCTTTCTGTATCTCATCTTGCTTTTGCTTTGCCTCTGTGTCAGTGGGCTGTAGGTGTGGCTGGAGTTTTGCTCTGGAAATGCTGTATGGAATTCTTTGCCAAAAACATTCAGGACAACTCAAGGGAGAGAAGGGGAGGGGTGGAGGAGCAGCACAAACACAGCTATAGGGAGGAAGCCCTTTGTGAACAAGCATATTTGGACAGGTAATTTACCTTGCCATGCAGGGGGACATTGACCCCCAGTTTAATTATTGTGTCATTTGTCCTTGACAGCTACTGCTGCTCCCAATTAACTCTCCTTAATTAAAGCCTCCAGTTTTCCAAGTATGTAAGCACGGATTTACTGGGAAGAGTGTTACGATGAAGACAAAGAGCTTGTGAGTGTCTGATGAGAAATGACATTCCATGTCCCCAGAGGGACTGCAAGTTATTTACTCATCATGCTAGTGTGACAGGCTGGAATCAAACTCAGAGCCTCGCTTTTGTCCCCACAGGAGCATCTCTTTCCTCTCCCACCAGCTTCACAATCATATACATGAACACATCTCCTATTTCTTGCCAGTCTAAGACATGCTTCCCTGGTCTTTTCTTTTCTGTGTTTCTGCTTTTTGCTGAGTTTGCAGTCAGAGGTGCAAGAGTTTGACCAAAACAGAAGAATTCAAGGTCCCTTTGTCCACAGCTCAGGCCATATTAAAACTGGCATCCTGGGATGCCCCACGTGTAGCCAAATATCCCGGGTAACTTTGTTAAGGCTGCAGAATCTGGATCCACCAGTGGTCTCTTAGGTGGTTTTTTGTCTTGCTCTGTTTAATAAATGGTATTATCATGAATACTCGATTCAAGACTTTGAAATCAAATAAGCTCCTCTCTTAATCTTGCTGCAGTTTTTTGGGGCTGGCTGAGTCTTGAAAGATAGCAGCATTCACAGAACCCGCATAGCTTAAAATAGTCACTGTTCAGTGTTTTGGAAATGTATCTTTTGACTGTTGGGAAGGAAATTGGCTACTTAAGATGCCTTTTTGTACATTTAAATTAACTTAGTCCATCAGACTGAATAAATCCTGATGCTGTATTAACATCCAATTATAACAGAAGAGATTGAGCAGTGATTCATGTTTTGACCAGAATGTTGGCAGTTTAAGGGACAAAAAAAAAAAAAAAAAAAAAAAAAAAAAGTATATTGAAATAAAAAAGTCAAAAATGGGAGCCAGAAAATTATGACTGAGCACATAGCAGGAGCTTTTGTGAATATATAATGGCAGAAGTGAGAGCCAAATTTCTAACAGGATTAACTGTTACTGTCTGACAGATCCAAAATCTCAATCACTTTGTTTTAAATGACTTTCTGAAGCTCATTCATACTAAAAGTAGAGGGTAAAAGCAAGGCTGGGAGCTACAGAAGCTGCAGTTAAGCTGGATCAGAGGTGAGGATGGCCCTGGTGTTGTGCAAAAAGCCCGTAAGTCATATATAGCAGGTGAGCTCTAAACTATACAGCAGTCTGCAGGTTTGCCAGATTTTTTGAGGTGTCCTTGGGAACCAGAAACACATGAATGATTTCTTTGAGGACTTCTGAATGGATGAGTTGGCGAAGTGAAGTATTTGTTCCAATCCTGCTGCAGCTGAGGCAGCTAGATGTGCTCACTGTTTTCTTGCTGCCCTTGAGAAGGATGTCATATCCATTTGTCTGACCCAGACACTGGGATTGCATCTCGTTCTGTAAGTAGTGGGGAGGATAGATGGTCTCCAGTGTGCTATGGACAAGGGCTTGGAAGCACAGCAGCTCATAGGTGTCCATCAGCTGTGTGAACAGGGATCTTTAGGAGATTTAACTTAATCTCTTCAACATTTTGAAGCAACTAATATCTAAGTAGTTTTTACTTAATAACTTGTTATTCAATAATCAACTTATTCATGGACTTCTTGCATGACCTTGGCCAGATGCGTTAGGCTTACATTTTCAAAGCTTCCTTCAGTTGCATGAGACCTCACTTGCAGCGGTGGCTCTCATGGATAAAATGGGAATATGTGCCACATCACTATAGGCTATAAGCCCTTAGAACAACAGCAGTCTCTTACCACATCCAAATTTTGCTAGAGCAAAGTGAGGCCAAAATATCAGTTAAACGGTGACCACTGCAGGAATACAAATGTCTCCAAGCTGGCTCTTAGAGCACCAAAATGAAGGACATTTTGCTTTTGTTAATCCTCTGTCTGCTGAGACCCTGATAATATTTGCTGCAGAACGTTGAATCAAAGTTTCACTGATGAAAGATCAGATGTAGGGATCTCCACTGAGGGTAGGAAACGAGCTTGAAATGCTTGTTAGACATTCCAAGGATGAAAAATGGGGGGAAGGAGCAATCACACTATGATTTGCAATCGAGATTTCAACATTCAGTGTTGTCCAGTCTCTTCATCCTTACAAAAAATGGCAAGGCAACCATACTTGAGAGGTTGCACAGACTTTCCTTTTCCAGATATCTTAGGGGAAGCATAAAAAGCTGACTGCTCCCAAGGGGCATGGTCAGTTCTCAAAACTTTCAACTTGAAAAGCTGAGCTGAATTAATTACAGTTTATGTTCCAAAGGAAAATGAGACCTCTGATGTGCCTTATTTGCTTGATGTTCTTTCTCCTTTCAGCTGATGACCCCTAGGCGGCTTCCCTTTCACTTGCAGCTTCTTTGTTTTTTATAGTCTCTTCCTTTATTAATTAGAAGGTGCGACACTTACAGCCCAAGACATTTACCAGCATGGTACAATTTTAATTAGTTTCACCATAAAGCTACTTGAGGTGAACTCATAAAAGATCTTATATATAGCAAAAAATAACATGCAGCAATCCAAATGGTGACACAGGACACTCACGACTTCGGCTTCTCAAGACTTGGGGTAAGGATGGGGCTTGCTGTAAGCTCACACTGCCATAGCTGTGCTCTTTGGGACAGAGACACAAGCAATGTGTGTTCCTGCACACACAACACACTAACTGTATCCTATGGAAAATTACTCTAAGTACACAGACAAAGAAGTTTGTCTTCGATGAAGATCTCTGTTCCCAGTAGGTGCTTTCTGCCTCAGAGAGGAGCTTGGATATCCTTTGATGGCTAATTAAATAATAATAACAATAAAACCTACTGAGACAGCTTTTTATCCACTCTTTTTGTAGCAATTTGCAACGAAATTGTAGATTTCTGTCCTCTAGGACTTCACTCTTGTTCATATGTCAGAGTCACAAGTGGATTCTGACTCACAGCTTTCAAATCTAACATCACTACATTCTAGCAAAGCACATGTTTTGAACTCTATAACCAGAACTCACTTCTGTAAGGCATATGTAAACTAGCTCAGAAGCTGAGCTCTGAAAAAATTAGTTACAGCTAATGAGGATAAATTGTGCAGCACCATATGTTAAACCAAGGATAGTTTGGATAGCCATTACCAACTGTATTCTTTCTAATTACGAGGTGGAGATTACACAATCGATTACATCTGGATTAAGGAAGGGCAGATTTGCAGTCTTTCAAAGCTGAACTATCTGCCTCTTCTTCAAGTACTCTGATGTTCACAGTGGAGATGTGTTCAAGCTAGATGTAACACAGTAAAAATAAGTACATTTTTCCCAGGTGGAGCTAACAGGTGGTGAAGATCAACATACAAATAATAAGGTCTCCACCCCTTGTTATCTTCTTATTGAAGTTGTATGACTTTTTGAAAGTTGAACTGTAAGATAAGATATATTTTTGAGGTAAATATAAGTCTAATTGGACAAAATCTTCAAGCGTATAGAAATTTATATTTGATGAACTGACGATTCCTTCTTGACCTAAAGTCTGCACCTAAAGGAATGTGGAGCTGTTGCATCCAAGCCCAAGTCATCTTGCCTTTGAAAACTTCTTGATACTTACAGAAGTTAGAATGACTTGATAAGCTGTTCTGATTTTCCCATTTTCATTGCTCCATGATCTGTTCTGATTATGATCTTATGTGCGTGGCAGTGGATTGAATTTGAGAAAAGCATTTTTGTGGGTTTTACTTGACATTCACCCTTTGTCCTTAAAAGCTTTAAGCAGCCATCGTTGATTTCCTTGGGTGCCTTGATACGGGCAGTAGTGCAATGGTAAATAGACTCTATCATATTTCTATCTAAAGTTCACTAAAGCTATTGCCAACAGCCAAAGGTAAAATATAAATTTTCAGCTTTTCACATAGACTATGTGAGGTCTGTGTAGGGGTTAGGAAGCCCATTTCTGATAAAAATAGAAAAGATCTCCATAAATATCTGGAATTTGTCCAGAATCTCTTTTTCTTCTTTTTCCTTACCTTCCTCCTGTATATACAGAGCTTTGTGGTGTTCCATTTACAGATGTAATTAGAGTGAATCTTCAGTTCAAATTCCCTTGAATGTTGCACCGAGTAAAAAATTGTCACTAGGATCTAGGTGTATTCCCTTGTCATCTGTCATGAGTAACTGTTCTGCAGTTTACATTTGACAGTTCTCAGTGGTGTTTCGTCAGTATAATATCACACTGTATCATCTGAAGGAATAAACTCTCCCTGATGACATGAGCCAGGGTGAAGGCACTGGCAATTGACTGTGTATTATGGAAGCTTTCTGAAGCTTACTCAGTGGAAAAGAGACTATCAGGTCACTGGGCCCGAATTGTATGTTTGGTTTCAAAAGAAGTAAGGGGCTTAGGAAAGCTAGTAGGAATCAAAAGCCTGTGGTCCGTTAAACAGGAGGTCAGCTAGATGGTCCTTTCTGTCTTTGAAATCTCTGCCTGAAATACTTTAATTAAGAAGGAAGAAAGAATATAGTAAAATGCCTTATTTTGGCAGTGTGTGGGTGTTTTAGGTCAAACTGATACCTTCTGAGCTGCAAAGTCAGGGTAATGGCAAGCTCTGGCACTACCCAGGCTGGTAGCCCCTGGTAGCTGGGAGAAACCTGTCTGGGATGGGGCAACCTTGGGTATGTGTCCAGACTGAAGAGCAGCCCTGAGGAAAGGATGTGGGGATTCTGTACAATGTGTGCCAGCAGTGTGTCCTGGCAGCCAAAAGGGCCAACAGTACCCCAGGGTGCATCAGGCCTGACAGGAGTTTGACTCAGTGATCATTATGTGCTCCTTCCAACTCAGGATATTCTCATTCTATGACTGGTACAACTGACAGTTGGGGTGTGAACCTAGCGCTCTTCTGGGTGCAGTGGAGATGCTCTTTTCCATAGGAAAGAGACAAAGACATCATGAGATCTCAGATTTCGTAAGGAGAAGGAAAGAGATGTGATTTGTAACCACAGTATAGGAGAGCATAGAGATCCAGTTTCACTACCACAGAAGTTAACATGTTTAATTTCCCTGAGGTGCCATGTCACCACAGTTTGCACCCAGGCTGCCTGATTTGCTGAATCCCCATGTAAATGTGATGTAAGGTGAAAAGTGAGAGACCACGTAAAGAGGTCTGGATATCAGGAAAAACTTCTCCAAAGGAGTGGTCAGGCATTGAAGCAGGCTTCCCAGTGAAGTGGTTGAGTCACCATCCCTGGAGATGTTCAGGAAATGTGCAGATATTGTGCTGAAGAACTTGGTTTAGTGGGCAATATTGGTGGTAGGTGGATGGTTGGATTAGGTGATCTTAGAGGTCTTTTCCAACGTTAGTGACTGTATGATTCTATGATTCTGAGAGATCATGATCACAGAGGAGATGCTGATCTGAACAGGATTTACACCATGTTGAATTCTAGAGTAATCTGCAGCCATATCCCTGCATCTGTCTTAGCCCTGCTAAGCTCAGCAGAGATGTCCTTTTCGGGGAAAAGGAGAGGAAGGGTGGCACCTCTGCCAAGTCATTAAGGCCATTGCAATGCCCTACGAAAATCCTGATAATTTGTCCCCTTTCTTTCTGCAGCTCACTCGGGTGCCCGTGGAGTCCTGCAGTCAATACGAGACCTGCAGCGAGTGCTTGGGCTCAGGAGACCCTCACTGTGGGTGGTGTGTGCTTCACAACACGTAAGTACCTGCTGGTGTTTGTCACCATCCCAGCCCTCCTTTGTGCCCAGACAGTCTCCCTCTCCAACCATTCTAGCAGCTGTAAAGAGCTGTCTTGGTCCCTGGCTTAGCCAGATGAACTTAGATGTCACCCAGGCAACTCCAGTTGGGACTCTGGGATTTGATGGGGAAGTCTTTGCTTAATCAATAAACATTTTTTAGCTGAAAATGGAAGAGAAAGGTCAGTAGAGACCGATCAGATCTCCTCAATTGCCACATTCGTAGTGTGCTGACTGCACAGGAAAATACCCATCCACTCTGATGTGTGTTGAATCAAACCCTCCAAGTGCTTCTCTCTGTGTGACAAATACTTTCTTGTTTCCGTATTATGCCAGTTAGGCCCTAGCTAACAGCCAGACTGGAACTTATCTCAGCACCTGCAACTTTCCATTATGGGGCTGAACTTCTTTCACATTCGTCATACTCTCCAGTGCTTTTAGATGGGAATCAGTTCTCTGAGAACACCCAAGGATCTGATCCAAGTTAGATTTCAAGGGGACAGTAAAGCTTCCAACCTCACTGTGGCTTGATGTTAATCCTGAAGTTGAACATTTGTCTTCTGTAGGTCATCTCAGCTGTGCTGGCCTTGCTCATTTGGCTTATCAAGCCATGATGTTGAGCAGAGTTGTCTGTATCCACATCCTCAGGCTTCTCTGCAGCAGGCCAAGAAGAGACCTCATTTCACCGTTACACTATTCTGCAGTGCTGCCCTCTGCAATGCCTCCCAAGGAGCAATGGATCCAAGTGTCCTCAGGATGGGGAGATTAACTAATTGGCTTTGTTTTCTGTAGACTTTCTTAATGATGTTATTGATCTTGAAGTTCCCTCTCTGCGGCCTTCAGTGCCAGTGATCTCCTTTTGCAGAGAGCCCTCTGCCAAAGCCATGCAGAAGGAGGTGTCAGGTTGGCTGAGCTCCTGGCTATGAGTGGCAGAGTGGTCTCATTTGCCAAGAACCTCTCAGCAGAGACAGTGGCTGGAAAGTGCACTGGATCTGTCCAACCAAATGTCTCCAGCTGAGCATTGCTCTGCAGGGTGCTGTCACTCCAAGCCTCAGCATCCTTGGCAGCGATGGATGGTTATTCTGATGGACTTTGCTATTGCAGTGTCTGTCTTTTCCTCTGAATTTACCTCACAACTTTTCCTCTTGCACTGCAAACTCTGCCTGTGGAGAAAGTGATCCAGTTGGAAAGATTCTTTTCTCTACCTCTCCTTTCTGAAGCAGACAAAAAAGGAACAAACTTGTACCATATCCCAACCTTCTGCAGATGCTCATTGTCTTCTGACCCTCAGTCAAAACTGTGACAGTCTGCTTAATTTAAGATAATTCCTAGGTGACCCAGCTCCAGTTTCAAGGGATCCTTGGCAAACTAATCCTGAGCTGTGATCTTATAGTTATGAAGCCCTTCAACCTTCACTCTCAGCGCTGCTGACCCGAGGATATTTTCGACTGATATATAGCTCTATAGTATGTTTCCATTTCATATCTTGCATCCATCCTATGGAGCATTACATGTTGCTAATAGAAGGGCAGTACAGACTGTATGCAAGCATGAATTTGGCCATTGATTGAACTGTAACAATCAATGCTAGATATTTCATCTCCTACCATCCAGGGTCAGTGGCAACAAGCAATCAATACACCCAACTGTAAATTCCCAAAAAGAGAGAAAAGGGGCAGAGACAACTGCAGATTGCCCAGCAACTCGTTGTGAAAGAGTCCAGAAATGTTGTGGCTGGTGATAAGTGAGAATGGCAGCCTTGACTGTACTAGGACAAGAAATCCTCATGCAAACTCAGTCCTTCAAGCAGAAATTTGTCCCCAGAGTCACCCAGATGAGGGTGACAGCAAGGTCCTCAAGTCCTCTTCCATTCGGTCACCTAACCCTTATTTGTAAAACAGTGGCATGGTCATTGAGATGCCTGTGGATTTTTCTGAAGCAATTGGAAAGCAAATGTTTCGGTCCCATTCCTGTCTTTTCCTTCCCCTTTCTTTCCCTTGCAGACAAGAAATCCTATTTCCAGCTCAAGTATGGCAGGGGTTTTCAGTTCAGTCTTGTGTTCCTCTTTGGTCTAAGTTTTTTTTTTTTTTTTTTAATCCTTCTAGATATCCCTAAAAGCAGAGGAACCATCTGCATCCCATTCAGCAATGTTTAGCTGTGCAGGACATTCATTGTAACAGTGCCATAACACTGAGGCCGTTAATAGCTCTTATTTTTGCACATCAAAACCCCTTAACATTCATTAACAGACTTTTCCTCATATGTGATGCTTGGTCAGCAAATCCTGAACAAGGATTTCTGGGGAAGTCTGCCTTAATATTTCCTCTCATGTGTGCTGACCCTTCTCTTTTTCCTCCTAAGTGGAATTTTGGGGCTTGGCTGAATCTAGCTCTACTGATGTGGGAGCTGCTTTTGGGAAGGGCTGAAGGAGGTGTATAGGCTGTCCAAAACCTGGGACAGAATGGGACTGGAAATCAGATCTCCTGTAGGCAAGGCCATTCGTTTCACACTTCTTTCCCCTCCAGTATAAACCATCAGGAGAAACAATGGTGGGCTGGGAAATGACTGAAAACTGTAAGACGAGCACAACATCTCTCCTTTTATTTCTCCCATATGGGTCACTCATACTTTGGGATTCACACTCTAAGGGCTGATGCAGACCCTTTTCACCAGACTCCCATTTCCAAACACATAAGAGGTCTGGGGACACCTGGGGACAGGGTCTGCACCCAGCATCTCATGGCAGAGCTGGGCTGTCTGTGCAAAGGGCTGCGTGCCAGGGCTCAGGAATCGATTTCCTCAGCTCTGCCGTCCTAACCTTACACTTAGAAACTCGAGTCCACTGAGAGAGAAGGAGACAGACAGACCCACAGACGGCTGCAGGAGAGAGGAGGGAGGCATTGATTGGCTTCTGCCTTGAGAAGAGGAGAGCTAATATAGAGCAGGTCACCGGAGCTTTTCATCTCAGTATCTTTAGTCTCAATCTTGTCCCCCTCCTCCCTTTCCTGTTATAGCTCAGCTCCCCTCCTGGTCTCTGTTCAGGACTCTTTAGGCGGCAATGAATCATTTAGTTGGTGTAAATTGAAAATGTGGCACTCAGTTGCTGCATGAGTCTCCAGGGGAGGGTGAGGGGCCAGGGTGGGAGCTGAAGGGAGGGGAGGGTAGTTGAGGAACAAGGCTGAAACGCTAATAGCTGGCATGGAGGCATGTGGTGCCTGGTCACAAGGTCGCAGCAATGTCACCAGCCTGAAGAGTGGGCTGCAGAGAGGGACAAGAGCAGGGCAGTCTCCCCTAAGCCTGAAATGAACTGCAGCATCCTCTGGTCTTACTGGGTGTCCAAAGACACCATTCAGTATTCAAGCACTTGTGAGTCTGCATCTGTGTCCAAACAACAACCCTCCTCTGACTCCCTCCCCTATCACACAGGGGCTGAGAGCAGGGAGGCTCTTAGCCCTCAGGATGGCACAGAGCCTTCTGCAGCTGATGGAGCCCTCATTATCCCTTCGTGATCTACCACCAGCACCAGAGCAGACATGAACAAGTGCTATTCCACATGTGCATGGTGACCACACAAGCTTCAGCCCTGTGTGAAGTCTCTGTGTCATATTTAAGACCCTAGCTGCCCCCCAAAAAATGGATATTCGAGACAAGGAGGCAGCAGTAGTCCTGCAAGGAGAGAGAATTTATAAAGGGAGAAGGCACTGACCTTGCTGGGTGAAGAAGGGACCTGTCCCAGACTCTGTCCTTTTAACTGCCCCTTCTAAATTTTGGTCATGCTGTTTCATTTCATCCTAATTTTGGGATAGAGAATCAAGGAGTGTGCACAAGCTGTCCTTAAGGGAGGATGTAACCTCCAGGCACCAGCCTCCTTCTGCTCTGGGATTTGCCCTTGCTGCTAAGAGGACTCCTTGGCCAGCTGATTATTAGCTGCAAACATACAGGAAAATGGTCCCAAGTTCAGGGAGGATTTGTGCTATTTCACAACTTTTTTTTTTTCTTCCAACTTAAGTTTTTTAATAAGAAATATTTTTAAAGCCATTTTAGAAGAGGATGATACCTTTTGTAATTGGAGAATAATTCATTTATACCTCAGTCATTCTTATTCTGGATTTTTATTCCAGGAGGGAGCAGACCTGGGGTTTGGCTTTGTTATCCACACTCCTCTGCTGTCCTTTGTGTGTCCTTTTGGCACCCAAAAACCTCAGTTAGGGAACCGAGCTGTCTCCATTGGCTTGTACCCCAATTGTACCCCAGCTGAAGAGTGGGTGGCAGGAGATTCCTCTGCTTCTGAAGTGTGGGATTAGGATGGCATGGTTCCTTGTAGTCATCCTCACCTCATGAATGAAGTGATACCAGAGAGTTCTGACATGTGGATTATACCAGCCGCCTTCCTGGATGCCTTTGGTGGATTCTAGGTTGGCTGACTCCAACAACATTTATTACACTGATCTGACCACATATTACCTACATAACTGTGGCAGAGATGGTGGTGTTTATGAAACACTGGAGAAGCCAAATGAGGGTTTTTGGTTTCTCCCGCAAAAGATAAGCCCTGTTTGGAAGGGCTTTGTGCTGTCATCTGGCAATAGAAATATACACTGGTATCTGAGCTCTATGCCCTCTGTGCTCTTCTGTTCTCCTGCTTTTTCCCAGATTCCTTGTAGCTGAAAGGTGCTTCTGTACACAGAAATTACCATGCTCATTCCTGACATGATATGGAAGAAAATGACACTCAAAAAACAGGTTTTCTAGTGGAGGAGGAGGGAGGTTTGTAATCCCTCCTCAGACTCACTGCCTGACCAGGGAAAAAAAAACATTACGAAGTGCAGCTCCCACTGTCTCGTCTCAGCTGGTAACCCGATGCAGTGCTGCTTGCAGAGGCTCATTGATCGTCCCTGGCTTTAACTTTCTTGGTCAAAGTCTTCTGAATCACTAGAGAGGCTCAGGTAACCTAAGCCGCCTACAGATGCTGCAATAAGACCTTTTTTGAAGGGTCTTTTTCTTGCTTGACTGTGACTGACTTTCAGGGAGAAATTGTTTCTTTTGCCCCTTCACCTCCTTTATTTTCCTTTCCAGTCCTTCCCTTCACTTCTGCAGGGGAAGGAATATTTCCTAATTGCTACAGAGGGACAGTGAGATCCGGCAGGGCAGGAGGCTGGAATATTGCACTCAGTCCTGTGCCATCATGAGCTCTAAACAATAGTGGTGATAGTGTAATTTACTGATTCCTGCAGGACCTTGTGATCTTATAGGCGCTCAGCTTTCACTGTAAGAAACCAGGATCTGAGCCGTATTCTCCTATTCTGCTGTTTTGTCCTAAGTTGCAAAATGAAGTGCCCACCGAAAGGCAGTTTTAAGTGCTTTGCATTTACCTGCCGTGATGGGGAAGTCTTGGCTTCCTCCCATGGCTGGGACTTTTTCTATATAGCAAAAGATTTCTGTCTCCTTTCCTGTTTGAACATCATTTTGACATAGGCCAGTTCTGGGAATCAAAGGTCAGTTGTCAGTTGTGGCCTAGGCACATGAGGAGCAAATGATTTCCAATTTAAATCCTTCATTGCCTTGGCAACTTGTAACCAGCTGGGCTGATTTTCCAGATCATAGGGAATCTCAGAGCTGTTGCAAATGTTTGGCATCCCTGTGTATCTGAGATATCTGGGGACATTTATCATTTAGAAGTTGGATTTGATGATCCTTCCAACATATTCTATGATCACTGGAACAGAAGAGTGCTGTTAGTATGTGATGGGGAAAAAGAATAAGTAAAGTGGAAAAAATAATAGCAAGAAATGCAGAATCTTTCATTTTGTTTCATAGTCTCCAGTCAGCAGTGTTAGCAGAGGTGCAGCCATTGATGTTGCTCACTGGTGGCAAGGGCAGGAACGAACCAGCTGCCGATGTACATTATCTCCATACTCTGCTTGGTTTGACTCCTCTCCAGTCACAGCTGGCATGCAGACAGCACTGCACATCGCCTCTCCATCTGATAGCAAGGGGAAATGGAGTCATCTTCCCACAATTGGCCTTGGCATAGAGTGATTCCCACTTCTTCTCAGGTAGTTATCGAAACTGGAGACGGCGTTTCAGCCTGCGCACAGAGGGAAGCACACAGCAGGGGGGCTCTGTGGAGTGACAGTGGCCCATTAAGCATTCTACATTGAGCCTAGATAATCTTTAATCTGTCTGCTGAGGTATAGCTAAAGTACCCATCATTTCACACCTGGGCATTGCCTCCCCTTTAGTACAGACGAAATAGCCCCAAATGTGACAGCTCTCCAATGGCCTTTTGAAATGAGATCAGGGCTCTTAGTTCCTGCAAGAGGAAATTCTTGGGATGGGGAGCATGCCTATTGATTGCAATAAAGCCCTGAGTGAAACGGAGGCTCCTGGGAATCCCATTTTACTACAGATGGGTGATGACATTAAACAAATGACTCTGAACCATCCCTGTACCTCTGAGCATAACAAGTGATCACCAGTCCTGGAGAGCTGACCTATGTCTGTACCTCCTTCCGTCCCTCTATCCAGCAGAGCAGGCATCCTTCCATTCCCTAGATGCCATCCTGCCCTTTTTGGGAGCACTTTTGTTATCCTGTCTACCTAGCAGTGCAGGACAGAGCTGTGCCCTTCACAGACTGATTATCTTGGTGGATGTGCTTGCCTCAAGCAATTCAGAGACAGCATTGGGCACTGTGGACTGTAAGACGCAGGCGTGTGGTAAATGTGTTTTGTTAACAACCTTCTTCCTTGATTAGCTTATTTTGCTAGAGGGCAGTAGGGAGGAATGGGAAGATAATTAGTTTGTGCAACGGGTTCCAGCAAAAGATTTCTGCTGATGAAGCCTTGTGTGTTAGGTGTCCTACTTGGGGTTTGTCTCCACCACAGAAATATTACATGCTCAGGTTCAGTACTGCAGAAAATTCGGCCTTTGCACAGAAAGCTCTCTTGTGTTTCTTCTCCTCTGAAGTGAAACATGGCTGCACGATCTGTCATGGGCTAAGAGGAAAGTCTCATGCAAGGGCAAACAATAAGAAAATTATAATGGTACTCTGTGGTACCTGGAGTCCTCCTTCTAGAAGATCTCCTATATGCAGAATCCTTGACAGGGGATACATTCTCATTATCTCAGCACCAGCTTTCCTCTGATATACAACACACCAGTGCAAGCCGTAGGTCTCACAGCACACAGAGTAATAGCTAGGGAGGGAGCAAGGACAGGGCAAAGCTGTATGACCTACCTGCACAGCTTTGAAGGTTTTCATATCCTAGAATCATAGAATCATAAAATATCCCGAGTTGAAAGGGACCCATAAGAATTACCATCAAGCCAACTCCTGGCTCCACACAGGATCACCCAAAAATGAGACCAAATATCAGACAAGATGTGTACTAGAAATGAAATGGAAGCTAGTCCGAGTCCTGAGGACATCTCAGTGACATTGGACTCCAATGTGTGAGTGGCACAATGGAGCCAAGCATCAGCTCAGAGTGTTTTCCCTCATGTCTTTGAATGTGGTCAAAACCTGGGTCTGATTTCTCTGAATTTTCAAGTCCTCTAGGGTCCTGATTTGCAGTAAAGCGTGGCTAGACTTTGTTCAAGGTTGTGCCATTCTCTGGTGTGGATTTGGTGTCTGCTGTGATATATAGTTAGCTCAGTAAACTCATTCTCAGTCACTGGATTTTTGTAGGGAACTGCTGTCTGTCTTGCTGTCAGATGCTCCCTGCTGTGTCTGCAGCCCATGATCTGCCAATGAGGGAAGATGGCATGCCACATGAATTATCCCCAGGATGGGGGCATGTTTGCCTTCCACTTTTCTTCTGTGACATTTCATCATCCTCAACCTGTGATAGATCTCAGAGGGGAATTGGGTGTGGAGGAGGCACGTGCCAAAAAGCTCTTCTTGATGAGGAGAATCTGTTTATCTGGACATGCATTCTCCATGAGTCTGCACATAAACACTCCTGCACATAAATGCACTTATTATCTTCTGTCACTCCCATATTCAGTGACATGCCAACAAGTGTCCTATGCAACCTACTGCAGAGAACTTTCTTCAGCAGGGGGATTGGACATGGTGATCCTCTGAGGTCCCTTCCATCTCCTATGATTCTGTGATTCTGTGAAATACTCTCTGTTTCCCATCAACATGCATGCCTTTAGTCCCTAATTTTCCCTATTGCACTCATTCACCCAAGCAGAGATGTAGAGGCTGATCCTTTGCCAGTTGGCTTCTGTACCAGGGATATTTTATCCCCGCTCCCTGAAGCACCATGGTCCTGGAGATAGAGGTTTCAGAAGCTCCAGAGGTTGAAGCTAATTATCTCCTTCTGCTGTTGGGTCTTTTGTTTTAGTAGGGAGATCTTCATTGCTTTGCTATGAAGATAGTCTCTTTTTCCTTCCCCCAGCAATATACATACTTTTTTTAATTTACTGAGTGGAACTGAGCAAGTCATCATTTTCTTTTCCTGAATATCTTTTCTTCCATCACTTTCCATCTCACACTTCCCCTTCAGAAGCTTTTGAACAGTATAATATCAAAATTGGAGACTATCTACAAGAGCAGACACAGGTGTTTTAATTCCATGTCTACCTACCATGAATTACAGAAGCCAGATGACAGCCTGATCTCTGACCTTATGGGGGTAATGTAGAAGTCCCTCTCTGATGTATAAAACAACACTCAAATCTTGCCATTGGACCATGCCAATCCTTGCCATAGTTGTATGTGACACAGTGCTACAGTTCTCTGCAGGGCTCAAAAGCACAGATCAGCCACTCAGAAGAGCAGGAGAACAAAAACATAGTAACATGACTTTGGTTGTGTGACAGATGAGTCGCAGGTCTGGAGACAGAACAACATTTCTTGCCTTCCATTCCAATGACTGATGGATTAAGCCACAGTAATTTCTTTCAGAGGTAATGAGAAGTCTTAATAGTTTTATCATTTTAAGTCTTAATAAACCCTGGAGCCAGAGTTAAAGTGAGTTGGCTGAAACGTTGGGATGTAAGAAACCAGGTGATACAAAGAAAACATGCTTTCTTCCCATTCATCTTCAATTCACACTGAAGACATTTGGACTGTGAAAGATTCTGCATGATTTTGGATAACTTTATTAGAAGGATGTCTATAGCTAGTTTTGTTACGAGAAAAATTCTGATTCTTGAGCAAGAGGACTTCTTCTAACCTAATAAACACAACTGTAAATCAGAGGTGCTTACTGGTAGTGGGGGAGTAGCCTCCTGGGAGTGCTGGTTTCTCCTACTACTTTTTGGGAAATTGCATTTAAAAATGTCTAATTTATAGTGACTCCCATCCTTAATTTCCATGTGGCTTAGCCACTTGTCTGTAAGAGAGGAATAGCAGCTCTTCTCTCCCTTCTAGGAGGCTGAGGTCCAAATCATTAGTGCACTTTGGACTATGAATACAGTTCACCAAAGTCCTACAAGGAGCAAGACGAGGTGATGGAAGGCTTCCAGACAGTACTGGCTATAAAGCATGACCAGATTAATTTCATCTCACCAGTGACTGAGTAAATTTGGAGTTCATTTAATTAAAACAGAAGGAGAAGAGCAGGCATGGCCAGATGATCAGTGCGCTGAACGTAACCAAATCACCCCATGTCCTTCTATGGCTGTTAGAGCAGAGGTGGCACCAGAAGGGTTAAGGCAGACAGGACAGAGAGGAATGGAGTAAAACCCCCTGTGTTCTGCTTTTCCCTCCCGTATCTCATTCCCAGGGCCTCCTGCCCCTCCGCCCCAGGCACAAGAGCAGATCTACATTTTAATTGAGACACCTTATGAAAATAATCTCAATCTAGCTCACTCATGCCTGGAAGGCTTCTCCCTTGTTAGCCCAGTGCTGATGATGAGTGTGGGTTTAGGGGCTGAGGGTGTTTATTATGTGGCTGTTTCTCTCCTCTTTTCAGCCCTGCTTCATTCCTAGGTTTAGGGAGCATGGCACAGAGTTGGAGAAGAGCAGAAAATGGCAGGATGTTGTTTAGATCTTCACCCCCCTCTTGTAAAAAAGCAGTGGAATGCAAATCCCAAAGCCATGCTATGCACCAAACCATGCAGCAGGTATTGCAGTGCATGGCAGCAGCTGGGTCCTGACTATTGAGGATTTGGTCCCCTGACGATGGGTTCTGTAGGGATGGCTGACCCCTGTTGCATTGCAGCAGCATCCTCTCTCCTCTCCCTCTGCACCTCTATAGCAGGAATGAAAAAAAAAAAAAAAAAAAAAAAAAACAACGAGATGCTTCAGATGTTTACCTGCAGGATGATGGAGAAAGGAACCAGGTGAAATGAGTCTTTAGCCTCTTGCTTTTGTCAATGAGTTCCTACTCTGATGGCTCAGGAATAAGGTGAGGAGACGATCACAGGAAAACCAGACATTTTACAGTTTGTTGCAGAAGTTGTTCGTACTTGTGTCCTGTCCTGATAACAGGTTCTTAAGCATTCTTAGGGCACGCTGCTCTGCATCCTGCCCTTTCCATATCACTCCCTGGTGATTTTATAATCAGTCGAGCTGAACTTCAGTGTTTTCTTCACCTTAGACCCTCAAAAGAGACCGAGACCTTCACCAGGAAGGGGTGTGAGTTTTGTTTGCAGATTTTCTCAGTGGCAGCAGTGAGAGAAGCCCCCATGAGCTCTCCTTTCCTTTGACACCCCATGAGCTGGGGACAGGTTGCCAGACACATCCTGCCTCCAACGCCTGCTGGGAAGGGATATTTTAACCAGCCAGCCCTACCAAACGAACACTGGCTTATTTAGTGCAGGGCAAAGGGGCAGGATTTCAGTTCAAATAACGCTTTCCTCTTTTGTCTGCTCCTGCTCTCTTCAAGCATTGCCTGGCCTGATAAGGCACTATCAGAGCACAGCATCTCTGTTGGAGCCACCGCTAAGATGTGGCTGGGCTAGAGGTGGCTTTTCCCAACTCCTTGCAGGCTTCCCTGGCCCACTTCCACTCAGAGCCCCTGAGGAGCCAGCCAGTTAATAATGGTAGGAAGATGATGTTGGGAGGGCTGCCAAGAGCTTTAGCTCCATGCTGTTCTCAGGGAGAAACTGCAAACATGGACCAGAGTGAATCGGTCTGATCCCCTCCTCTTTTTCACCCAGTCCTGAAAATAAACCTGCAGCTGACTTCCTAATCTAGTGGCCACCCTCAGCAAGTTTGCTGATGATACGAAGTTGGGAGGATTGGCTGACACGCCTGAAGGCTGTGCTGCCATTCAGCGAGACCTGGACAGGCTGGAGAGCTGGGCAGTAAGAAACTAGATGAGGTTTAACAAAAGCAAGTGTAGGGTCTTACACCTAGGGAGGAATAATTGCATGCACTAATACAGGCTGGGGGATGAGCTGCTGGAGAGGAGCTCTGCAGAGAGGGACCTGGGCATCCTGGTGGACGACAGGTTGGCCATGAGCCAGCAGTGTGCCCTTGTGCCCAAGAAGGCCAATGGCATTCTGGGGTGCATTAAAAAGAGCGTGTCCAGCAGGTCGAGGGAGGTGATCCTCCCCCTCTACTCTGCCCTGGTAAGGCCTCATCTGGAGTACTGTGTCCAGTTCTGGGCTCCCCAGTACAAAAAAGACAGGGATCTCTTGGAAAGAGTCCAGCGGAGGGCCACAAAGATGGTGAAGGGCCTGGAGCATCTCCCCTATGAAGAAAGGCTAAGTGAACTGGGTCTGTTTAGCCTTGAGAAAAGACGACTGAGAGGGGACCTGATCCAGGTTTATAAATACCTGAGGTGTGGCGGCCATAGCGGTGAGGCCAGTCTCTTTTCAGTGGTACGTGGAGACAGGACGAGGGGAAACGGACATAAGCTGCAGCACAGGAAGTTTCGCATGAATGTGCGTAAGAACTTCTTCACGGTGAGGGTGACGGAGCACTGGAACAGGCTGCCCAGGGAGGTTGTGGAGTCTCCTTCTCTGGAGATATTCAAGTCTCGCCTGGACGCCTACCTGTGCGACCTGGTGTAGGGAACCTGCTTTGGCAGGGGGTTGGTCTCGATGATCTCTAGAGGTCCCTTCCAACCCCTACAATTCTGTGATTCTGTATATCTGACTTAGTTTCAGATTATAAGTAACCCAGAAAGTGAAATGATTTTTCCATCTTAACTCTGTTGACTCATAAAATTTCTTTTCAGGTATCTGAATGCTGCAGCTTTTCTGGTTAGGGGCTAGGATATACTTAGGTATAAACATGATTTTCTGAACATTAGGGGCTTAATTCATATTGGTATTGCTAGGGCATCAGTGGGTGTTTGCTCACAGTCCCCCTCTCTGCTTTCAAGGACCAGAGGCAAAAAAAATGGGCCCTTCCAGCTTCAGCTGATGGAAGATCTTCAGAGGGTGGCAAGAACGTAAGGAGAGGAGACCCATAAGCATAAGCTCATATGGCCAATTGACAAAATATCATTCAGTTGCCTCTTGATCTGTTCAGGAACATATCAGTCCCACTATTCAATGTTACACTTAATCTCATATTGATTGGAGTGAGCTGGAGCAGAAAGCCTTTCTCACTGCCCCCATTCCCAAATTAAAAACTAAGAGGAGAAGTAAATGATTTGAATTCTCACTTTGCCTGGATGCATACGACATTTACTGTTCATAGTAAAGAAAAAAGATGATAGTAGAGAGAGAAAGAGAAAACACATATAGAATGAAATATAGCAAAATCAATTAATACTTAAAGTATCTATTAAATGTATTACTCTTTGAAAGTTTATGGGAATTCAGTGCTACCCTGATATGATCATGACATCATTAATATGATATAAAGAATTAAAAAATCGATAGCTTACTGAAGCCCAAAATTAAGGTCAAGCAGTGTTATAGCATATGTGTGAAATAATTAAATATGTGAAATAACAACTAATCTCTGTCATGTCAGAGCTGTTTGAGGATGGAACGTCTCTCAGAAAGGAGACAGCAATTTGTTGGCCTGCCTGCCACTCCTGCAGCTTCCCCCTTGGGGTACTTGGCATGAAGGTTAGCTCACTTTTCTCAACAATTTGGGCACAAACAGAGCAGAAAATCTGATTGGGATTACAATGGAATGACCTTGGAGGGACTCCAGACTCAGGGCCATTACTCTGGTAGGCAGACTTATACTTGTGGAATGGAGATGTAGACCAGGTGTCTCCCCCCATTGGCTTGATTTGCATTTTACAGTATTAATGGCATGGAGTTTCTTTTGGTTAAAACACTAGTCTAGGACACAGCAGCTCTGCTGTGTGTAGAAAAAGAAATGAAGTCAGGACAAACTTTCATCAGGGCTAGCAGGGGGCTTCTTGCATAAGAAGAGACTGACATGAGTTCCATTAAGTGTTGAAACAGATATGCACAAAGGTGACAAGATTTCTTCTTGTGTAGACATAGGGAATACGTACCTGTAAAAGAGGAAGGATGTTTAAATTGTGGATCATACTGACCCAAAGGAAAATACACCCAAAAGAGTCTAGACTGTGTATTTAGTGTGGAAGTTAGAAGGTTTCTGGCTGCGAGGTACCAGGTTCCATTCACTTACCCAGACAGAGGCATTTTGTGGCCTTCTTTTTGCTCTGACCAAGTTTTCCATGTTTGTCAGCCCTGGTTGGCTATCTTGGATCTCCTATACGTAGTGAACAGAACTGAGCCTTTTTATCAGATCAGGCAAATTAGTCTCTAGGTTCTGCTGACTGTATTGAATAAATCTCTCATCTAAGAAACTCAGATGCCGGCTTGCACATGGGAAGACTGACATACAAACTTAAGACCCTCAATCTGCCATCTGTGTCCCACTCCAACTAACTCTGGACTGATTTTCTAGCTGACATCACAGGGCTACTACAGATAAACATTTCAAGTAGCAAATAGAGCAACCAGAGGGAATGTTATTAGATACAAGAACATCACTTTCCTGCACTGCAAAATGACCAGAATATAATTTGATTTGGCCAACTGTTGCTTCTTCAAACTATTCCTGGACATATTTGGGGAATTAAATGGATTAAGAACTATTTTCCACAAGGTGCTTTGGAAGTTAATAGAGTTTAATAGCATGAATGTGACCAGATCATGTAATTTGGCCCCAGGATCAAAGAATGTTTCCTGGCATTGTTTGGTATACTAATGGTACATAGCCATGGCTCCCACTGCCAGTGAGACAGTAGGAGGGAAATCCTGAAGGAAAGGCACAAGCTATTAGATAACAGGCTAAAGACCAGGGCTTGTGTAGGAACATTTTCTCAACTGCAAAATTAGGTACAAGCACAAAGTCTTAATGCACAGTTAAGAAAATGAAGTAGGGAAAAAGAAGTAGGGAAAATTTATGGAAGGAAACCTTTTGGAAGAACAGTAGCTAGCACAGGAAGGAACCTGACTGTTGCCAGTTAAATACAAATTGGATTTGGATGAGGTTTTCAAAGTCGAAACTCATTGTCTAAAGGTGAAGTCATAATACGTGTTTATCCTTGGAGAGTGACTGGACTGGATCTTGATAAAATTCAAGCCACAAACAGCACATTCCAGTCCTGACAAATGCACTTTTATTCAGGGCACATGAAAATAGGGAATTGGAAAATATCAAATATATGCTTGCTCCTGTGATAGTAGTCTGCTTTAAATGAAAATACTAATCGGACACACATCTGCAAGACCTGATTGAAGGAAGCTCATCTGTGGCATAAATGACACAGGAACAATAGAAGAGGTCAAAATGATGAAGAAAGGGCTTTTATGTTAAAGAAAATGTAAAATCAAAGGAAGAAAATGGGGTCAATCTGTGCACAAGTGACAAGGGATCTCTAGGGAAGGGAGCAGCGTTAGGACTCTTTTATTGACCACTTGAAGATGGCAGAAGTGATTGTGACATTCAGAGAGAAATCCAAAAGGCTGTAGGGGGAGAAAATGCAGTAATGAGAGACTTCAAGTGGCCTCACTTGCCCTAAGCAAATGTCACAACACTTGCAGCTCAAAGCCTTTTGGTGATAAGCCCACCAGAAGAGAAATAAGTCTGAATCTGCACCTCGTTCAGAGCAAAGCTAGCCACGCATCACACTATAATATAGAGTGACCACGATGTATTCAAGTCTGGTGTCCCATTGAAGCAAAAGCAGTAGATAAACAAATAAAGATTGCAACAAAGTTCAACTTCAAGACAGAAACAACATAAAAATGAGGAAGCTTGTTAAAAGGAGCAGCCAGAAGGATAAAGTACTTCATGGTATCCTGGAGACTGCATAAAGACATCATGTAAGAGGCTTATTGTGAAGTTATATGACCTATGAAAATAGACCTGAAAGACTGTAAAAGCAAATGGAAAATGCCTGCTTAAGCAGACAGGTTCAAAGGTACTATTGAGAACTGGAAGTTATATTCAGAGGAAAAAATAAAAAGATCACTAACTGCATCACATGAATTGCAAAACAATCAAAAAGCTGTCCTCTTAGGAAAAGGGTGACCAACCTAGTAAAAATGAGTGATTAAAAATGAACAGTGTTCCCTTAGAAATTTCCTTTTTTTAAAGGGCGTAAGCTAGCTGAAATGTCTGCCACTAAATGTTTGGTAAAATAAGGTTTTAGAGCATGAAACTGTTATTCACTGAAAGAACGTTAAGAAACTCTGGTATGAGATTGCCACTCCATTAAACCTGCTGTACATCTCATTGCTTACGCTGTCCTTGATACTGGAGGAGTGAAAGGTAGAGGATGTGTCACTGTTTGTTTTTTTTAAGTTGGACTCCTGAAGGATCTAAGAACTGGAATCCAGTCTTTCTACTTGTCAGTTTGGTTGAAACAGTCGTAAAAAATAGGTTGAGAAAAAACCTCAATCCAACCGTATGACTTGCTGGAGGAGAGGGGTGGGTGTCACACGTCTATTCTTGCTCTTTAAATAAATGCAAGTTCATGTGATACAGAGGAATTAAACGTTTTCCCATAGCAAAGAATTTAAACTATGCAGTCATGGGATGAGGAGTCTTCTGACAGATTATTAACCAGTTCAAAGATGGGAAATAAAGATCAGAAATGAAGGGTCATGATAGGGAAGGAATACACTGTGAGTCTCACAGGCATCTCTGCTGCGTGTGTTTGGTGCAGTTATAAGTGGACAAAAAAAAGAGTAAAGACTGAAGCTGAAAATGTAAAACTGGTGATGCAGTGCTTTTCAGTATTGTTAAATAAGTTTACAAAGTGATGCTGAAGAAAAATACAAAACTGAGTGTCAGGGTGACAAAAAGGCAAGGAGAGCTCAGAGCTGATGTGTGCAGAGATATCAGACAGCTTTATCTCTGCAGTGAGTGACTTCCATGAATAAATGAGGCAGTGAAGTCAGTCCAAAACCATGAAATGATGCCCAAAGCCTTGGAACAATGCATATAATGTGAAGGATGTTATGGAAATGGGGAACAAAACGGAGAATACCATCATGTGGTGATCTGTGGTGCTCTCCCATGCTGCATACACTGGGCACTTTTGATCATGCCGTATTAAAATGAATATTATTGAACCAAGAAAGCAATGGGAAGTGTGGGAAGCAGAAATGTGGGTTTCTAATGATCTTTATACAAGGAGAGATTGTATGACTTGGCAATTTTCATCTTAAAAGAGAGATGACTGAGGGGACTATAATACATCCGGACAATCATGAGTGTAATGAAGAAAGTGAATAGGGGATGATTACTCACCATTTCTCATAACACAAAATCTAGGGAACTTTATATGAGATTATCAAGCGGAATATTAAAACAAACAGAAGAAAGGACATTTTCATATACTGTATCACTCAACTGTGGCATATTGTGAGACGCATTATGGAGGCCAGGAATACAACTGTCTGGAAAGCAATTAGAGAAATTAATGAAAGAAAGATCTGTTGAGGGCTGTTCAATATAATTACATCACTACAGGCTCCAAGTCAGGCAGTCCTCATGTCCTTGCTGGCGGGAAGCTGGGATTTTCAAGCAGGAAGAATTTCACTCTATTATCTCCATCTTCTTATTTTTCCACCTCAGCATTTGCTACTGTACAGAGGCAGAGAGAATGACTGAATGGGTTTTTGGGCTGAACTATTATCAGCATTTCTCTGTCACTTTGTTTTCAAAGGCCTCTTATTGTGAGTTTCTTATTGTGGGTCTTCAATAAAGAGCTCCTTTACTTGTGGGGCTAATAAAGACTTGTGGCTTTATTGGCATGACACTAAATAATCACAGCACAGTTCGTGTGGGAAGAGTATGATGGACATCTCTGCCATGTCCATCCAGCCTGGATGTGCATGGAAACAGCCTGGATGTGCATGGAAACCCTTCTCAGACATGTACTTGCTAAATTGTTCTTCATCCTGCCCGGCACACAGCATGCTTTAGAGTTGGCTTTGGCTCTTGTGTGGTGTTTGAGCAAGACAATATTTGGCACTTGTCTCATGCTGCATGGAGTGGAGGCTTCTCTTCCATTCACCCACTCATGGTCCTGCTGAGAAGCCCCAGCTCCCTCTCAGCAGCTGTGGCTTTTTGCTGTCCAGCACTGGGCTGAATTGTGCTTGATTAGCTTGGTAACTACAGGAAGGGGAAGCCAAGATCCTCACTGAAACCTTTCAGCAGCAACAGCAGGGAGCCCAGATACCCATTAAAATGGCGCTCAGCTCATCTCAAGTCAGTCATTCTAAATTTTTTATTTGTCTCCCTCTGTCTCGTCCTTCGTTTACTTTCCTTCGATAGCAGCTGATGAAGTTTGTAACAGTGTTGTCATGGTGAATGCAGTGTTGAGTGTTGTGTTTTTTTTTTCCCTAGAAACCAGGGATCAGGATTCCTGATTTTCATTTAAAACTGCTCATTTAAAAGCATGATGTGATTTTGAGGCAAGTTTCTCCTGCATATCCCAGGTCCTCTGTTCTGAAAAATGGTGACTCAAAAGTAAGCGTACCGGGAGGACACATGCTTGTTTTATTGATTTCTTCTGGATGGGTGATGGGTGAAGCTTTAAGCCTGGATTTTGAAGGACAGCTTTATCCGCTCATCTAAACGATTCTAACGCGAGGTGTGTCAATGTCACAGCCACAAGATGCTCTAAAATCCAACCTGCCAGTCATCATGATAAGGTCGTGAGAGATAGGAGGGCTGAGAAATCCCCGAGCGGTCTTCAGAGAATTACTGAATAGGTCCTTCAGGATCTGAGTCTTATTTCCTCGTAGATTTGAGAAATATCTGAATTCTGATGCTACTGTCTCTCAACTTGTTATGTGAGAGCCATGTCCATTGTGAGCTCCAGGATGGATAGGCTGTTTGGGTTTAATTCTAGACAGGCTGGGAATGGGGAAAATATTTTAACGAGAAGTTTCTTGTGCCAAACAAGTATCTGACTTGCTGCTGCTGGTTCCTCTTTCATAGCTACCTCCAGACATCATCTACTTCATTCTGAGGATCCTCTTTCTTTCCATGTGATAATTGTTACTGGTTTGAGTGTGAAAAAAGAGGAAATAAATCTATAAAATAAGCACAAACTGAGACTGAGCTGTATCTGAAGGGATGGAGGAAACTGGAAGGAAAAAACAAGCAGCAGGTAGCAGAAATAGGCACTGATTGCCTGATCACCCAGCCCCCATATTTACTGGACACAATTATTCTTGTTGATCACTGGCAAATTATCAATTTCAATTATTAGTTATATAATTACTTATTTTATTTCCTGGACAGATGTCATTGTTTGTGAGTTGGCAATCTTCTGTGCATAGAATTTACTAGACTCTGAAAGGTCAGAGCTGTAGTCTCCCAAAAGGCAGATATCTTCACATTGAAAAAGCTGAAGAGTTCTTAGACACTTGTGGAAGTAGCCACATCTTCAGAAGACTTCCAGGAGCATTTGTGGTAGTTTCTGCTTTTTTAGCTTTTCCTGTCTTTGTGCTCTCTATTCACATTCTTGGGAGTGATAGTTGTGTTTTTCTCTTCCTTCTCTAACAGAAATTCACATTTGCCAATGAGACAACTACAGTAACGTGTTCTGTGTGTTTTGGCTTGATCCTGAGGCCTTCTGAATGGGTGTTATTGGTGTTAAAGATGGATAAATGGATTTCTTCTTCTGTTTAAAACTGCCCTGGCAAGTGTCTGCTCATAACAATTTTCTGCAAAAAGATCAAACCCAGAAATAGTTTACTCAGATGTCAGCAATCAACAGTAGTGTAACTGGTAACAGACTTTCATCCTGCATTACAAAACAGCTCCCTAGCTTTGTTTCTCCAGGCGCACCACCATTATTGCTCCAGAGGAGTTAAGTTTTGAAACTGTCTCTCTCTCCTGCCTCCACTTGAGCCCAGAGATGTGTCGTTGTGCACAGGATCTATTCCTCACCTGATTTATTGATTTCTGTTTTGAATTTTGCAGAGCGTGTTTTGCTGTGCCTAGGGAAAGAATCAGGGTTCTCTGTACCTGACTGGTATTCTAAGTTGATCTATTTCCTCCTTTGCAAGACCATGGGCAGAAATTGCTAATTATTTCCCTTAAATGTCAGTGTGTCCGTGAAAAAGGAGGGATGTCTCAAGGTTATTACAGAAACACAAGGAAAACATTTGTATTTCAAGGGCTGTTTGTAGACCAGAGAGTGGGAGATTACTGGGTGGGAATAGAGATTTGCTCTCCAACAAAGCACTGATCCAACTGATGAATCTTCAGAGCAACACCAGCAAATCACTGCATGGGAGCTGTGCACACTTTAATTAGATATTGAATCATTGACTAGAAAGAAGACCTCCATGTGCATCTGAAGTCAGCATTCCCCACTTGGAGTGCCTGAGCCAGCTGCCTCGGTAAAGGCAGAAGGTCTGTACCTGCCCGTGACCTTCCTCTAATTATTTGGAATCCATATCATGAGCATTGCTGCAAAAGACAGCCAATGCCAGGTGTTCAAATTAATAAGCTGAACCAGGTTTTCCAATTGGTGCTCTGGGCTGTTTGCCATTCCTCTATCTCTTTGACATCTGATAAAATAACCCTGGGCTTTGTTTGTCAAAGGTATTTTGCCCACATGCTATTGATACTACTTTGGAAAGGTTTTTGTTATTGTTGTTTGTTTTTCCTACTAGAAAAAGGAAAAAGGAAAAATAAAAAATGATCTGATGGGAAAACCAGTGGGGAATTAAAGTCGTTGGAATGTCAGTGTTGGTGGAAGACGGTTTCTAAAGGTGATCACAATCGGCCACTGGAGATCGAGGTGTAGTTTATAATAGAAGTATAACTGTGTTTGACTCAGAATACAAGGTGCTCTTGTGCTACCAAGCCTTTAATCTGAACTGGAATGGACAAGTACAGCTTCCCAGCTACCAACCATTTGACCATGCATCTGAATAAAGCTGTATTTAACTGTAGGCTGTGTGTACATGAGCACGTCATCACTAGGGGTTGAAAGTAGGTGATCCATAAGGTTCCTTCCAACCTAAGCCATTCTATGATTATGACTGTTGTGGTTTAACCTGGCAGGTGGCTGAGCATCACACAGTCATTCTCTCCCTCCCTCTCAGTGGGATGGGAGAGAGAATTGGGGGAAAAAAAGTAGAACTTGTGGGTTGAGATAAAGCTATTTACCAAGACAGAGAAAAGGGAAGAGATAATAGTTATGACTATATGACTATACATAGGAATATATATAACAAGTGATGACAAGTGATATAACAAGCAGTTGCACACCACTCCCCTAACCTATGCACAGCTAGCTCCCAAGCAGCAGAATAGAAGGGATAAACTCCCATTCCCTTCAAAACTCCTTCATGTGTCATATGGTATAGAATATCTATTTGTCCAGTTTAAATCAACTGTCCCTGTTCCCTCCCAGCTTCTTAGGCCCTTTGCTGAGAATGGCCTTGGCTCTGTACCACACTGCTTAGCTGCAGCTATAAAAACATCCATGTGTTATCAACATTGCTTGTCTCTAGAACAAAAGCAAGCATCATACCAGACACTTTGAAGAAAACAATTCCATGAAACAAACAATGACCAAAGTACCTAAATCCACATACTGAACCTATTAACAGATTAAGAGGGGACAAGATTCAGCAGTGTGATCCACTGGAAGTGAACTGGCAATAATGTGTTACCTAAAACTGCCATCGGGGAAATCTGACACAGAGGTTCCTTTGCTTTCCTAATAAAAGAGGCAGAAACACATCAAGGCTTGTAAGTGAGGACTGGAAAAAAAAATCTTGTAGAAGATGCTTGAACAGAGGGAATGATTTTGGAGATATATCCCAGTTTGAAGTTTTATGGCTGAAAGAGTCATAGAGTCATAGAATGGTTTGGGCTGGAAGGGACCTTTCAGATCGTCTAGTTCCAACCTCTGCTGTAGGCACGGATGTCTCCCACCAGACCAGGCTGCTCACAGGTCCATGCAGCCTGGCTTTCAATGTTTCCAGGGAGAGGGCATCCACAACCTCGCTTGGCAACCTGTTCCAGTGTCTCACCACCCTCGCAGTAAAGAATTTCTTCCTAATATCTAGTCTAAACCTAACCTCTTCCAGTTTAAAACTATTTCTCTTTGCACTGTCTCTACATGCCCTTCTAAAATTCCCTTCCCAGCTTTCCAGCAATCCCCTTTCAGGTACTGGAAGGCCACTAGAAGGTCCCCTCAGAGACTTCTCCAGGCTGAAGAGCCCCAGCTCTCTCAGCCTGTCCTTGTACAGGAGGTGCTCCAGCCCTCTGATCATCTTCATGGCCCTCCTCTAGATTTGCTCCAACATCTCCAAGTCAAAGGCATCCAAGATAATGAATCTGGCCTATACAGACAAAACTTGCAGGCTGAGTCTATTGTATCATTCATTTGCTGGTTTCATGAGAAAATATAGTGCTTGAGCTTGCTGAATGAGGTTGGCTCTAGTGTCTTCAGCACTGGTTGAATGAACGTCTCAGTTCTCTCCTCTCTCCATGTTAGGAAGAGAAGGAATGGCTTTAAGTTGCACCAGCATAGGTTCAGGTTGGATATTAGGAAAAACTTCTCCAAAAGAGTGGTTGGGCACTGGAACAGGCTGCTCAGGGAGGTGGTGGTATCATATCTCTGGGGATATTCAAGAAATGTGGAGATGTGGTAATTAGGGACTTGGTTTATGGCAATATTGGTGGTAAGTGGACAGTTGGACTAGGCAATCTTAGAGATCTTTTCCAACCTCAGTGATTCTACGACTCCACTGGGAATGCCCCAGATGCTCTCAACATGCAGAATGCCCCAGTGGGACTTTCCTTCTTCACTGTCCTCATTGTGGCCTTGCGTCAGTGCTGAAGGTTGAGAGTTTGTTCTTTTACCTCTAGGTAGATGGAGTGAGATCTCTGTGTAAGTTGTGTATGTATGTACATACACAGTTCTCATGCACTAACTATATTCAAGTGCTATGTAAACTTGCATTCATGTACTGTGATGCAAATAGGTTTTCTGTAGAAAATTGATTCTCCATGCTAAACTGTCTTTTGTTTTTGCATCCATAACATACCTAGAGTCATAACCTCCTTCAGTTTGCTCTTAGTAGTGTAGTTCTTGCTTCTTCCAGCTCATGGAATCCTCCGCATGTACCTTTATTTTCTGCTGCATCAGGGCAGGGGCAAAAATAATTTCCCTTTCTGTGGAATAAGTGGTAGTTTGTTTATCTCTAGATGAAGACGTCTGTCTGTCCACCTATCTATCTTTCTATTCATCTATCACATTAGTATCATTCATGCTTAATAATCCTGATTGTAGAAGACATAGATCTCAATGTATCATTTCAATCTTCTCCATCAGATTAGGAACGTATGCAGATCAGAGTAAGAATTATTGCTGTTGTGTGGAAGCAGTGATAGATTTTTTTACTGTGCTTTCCATACAGAGACTGCCAACCCCCAGCCATCCTAACCCCACATTTACTTCATCAATTCTTGTGTCTGCTAATGCTGACTCTATACTGTTTGGCAGCCTCCATTAAGAATGGTTTGCCGCACAATATTAACAGGCAGTGAAGCTTTGTGCTGATAGATAAAGCACGGTGTAAAACCTGATTGGAATCAATCAGAGTAATCGTCTGGATGTGTGGTGGTTAATAGGAAATGTCCTGCATATTATTGGCTGTTTTATATAGCTAACGGATTAGCTTTCTGCTGCCTATTGTGGCTCACATCCTCTCCTGAGCCACTGGGGGAGGTGATGAATCTGCAGGGCTGCACAGGAGGCACTGTGCATCCTGCTTCAATCTAGAAGACATGGGACTTGGAGAAGAGCCCTGTGCTTTATATTTGCTTCCTTTATGGCCACTGCTAATAAGTGGATGAGGGGCAACTGTCAGCCTATTGCACACCTAAGCTTGGACTTTAGAATGAAATATGCAGCAGAGACCAAGAGCAACACTGAAGTAAAAGTTCTCTGAGTTCTGATTTGCTTCAGACTCGTGCAATTAAACACGAGCTCAGATCCTCTCAGGTCAGCCCCATGTCTCCCACAGTTGATCTACCAGACTGTGTTGGTCTCTCTGCAGAGACACATGGGTTAGGAAAAATTTCTTTACTCAGAGGGTTGTGAGTCTTCCTAGTCACCCTCCATGTAGCAGCTGTGGATTCCCAACTGCTGAATACTGAGAGAGGATGCTTGGATAGGCCCAGCGATTTAATGAAGAGTGGGCTTGCTTAGAACAGTTCTTCCTGGGCATATTCTGCTTGCTGAAGACTCTCTGCTTTTTGACCTAACACACGAATTCATCCTTTTTTGCAACTGTTTTGGTACACTTATTGAAATATGTAGAATAAATTCCAACTATGCCATCCCAAAACACAGGGAAGTATCACTTGCATTTCACAAGGAAGGGACTCACTCTTGCCCAAGGTCATGAGAATGCCTTTAATTTAAATTCAGAGCTAGACATTTCTGCATGCCTGGTAGAGAGCTTTCTTACAGAGCTACTGATGCTGGCTCTTCAGGCAGGAAGAGAGGGAGGAGGGCTTTGGCTGGGAGAGGCCAGCTCCCCTTGGTGGTCAGAGCCTTGGGTACTATTTGAAGTGCAGCGGGCTGGTATCCTAATGAAAGAGCTTTTCAAGCACTCATTTCTCTCCTTGGTGAGTAGAATATTATTAACCTTTAAGGCAAAATTATATTTCATGCCTCTGGGAAGCAGTAACATTTTACCAAGCTGCACCGGGGAATCAGGTAAACAATGTTAACTCTCTCCAGCCCCATTTCAGTGCCATTTCAGGGCGGTTATGTGTGTAAACCCTGTCAAACTGCTGACTAGAGGTCTGTGCTCAGGAACCTGTTGTTGCTGGAGATCAGCTTTCACCTACTGTAATTCAGCCTGTTCATCCTAACATCTCTGTTCAGTAACTGGCATTCAATTGAACCCATGGTGCTGGTATTCATCCTGGTGGTGATGGGTTGATAGTTGAACTAGATTATCTTAATGGACTTTTCCAACCTTAATGATTCTGCGATGCTATGATTCAAAGCTAAAATTTCTACATGTCTCTTTTGCCATTTCCCGTTTCCAGGTAGCAGCTGGGCAGTGGGCCTGGCTTTTGATAGCTGAAGGCAGGATTTGTTGTGAGTCAAGCCATAGAACGCCATACAATGCCCTGCAGTGTAATATCTCATACCATTGTTGACAAAACTGCTATAAATGTGGTCCTGGAGGTTGCAGCTTTGATAGCTAAAGGCCTTAAGCAAGTCCCATCTTGCACTTCAACGGTATATGAGATCACTATATACCAAAAACAGACTTAAAGACCTGCAGTTTTAGGTGTTAGGGTGAAACACACTGGTGCCAGATGTGAACTCCTCCATGCATACATGTGTGCATTGCACAAGACCTTACTTCCTGGAGAAGAAAAACCAACCAACCGAAAAAAAAAAACAATTGAAGAAAACTAAAAAGTGAGAGTTTCCCTTCCTTTTAGGAGGAAGTTTTTCTCTCAGAGCGTGGTGACACATTGGTAAAGGTTGCCCAAGGAGGTTGTGGATCCATGAAGGCATTAAAAGCCAGGCTGGATGTGGCTCTGGGCAGCCTGGTCTGGTGGTTGGCAACCCTGGACATAGCAGGGGGTTGAAACTAGATGATCTTTGAGGCCCTTTTCATAGAATCATAGAATCATAGAATGGCCTGGGTTGAAAAGCACCACAACGATCATCTAGTTTGAACCCCCCTGCTGTGTGCAGGGTTACCAATCACCAGACCAAGATGCCCAGAGCCATTCAACCCAGGCCATTCTATGATTCTGTGATGATTCTATGATCCTTCTTTTTCTTCCTTTTCAAGGAAAACAAAACAAAACAAAAAAAGCCAACACTTTTCTTTCTTTTTTACTGTAACTTCCAAATTGTGTTTTTGATTGGGTTCCCAATGCCAAGCACGATGGGTCAGGCAGTCGGGGGTAGTGAGGGAACTACGAATTGCTGAAGCCTTGGCAAGGAGAATGCAAAAACTACAATCCAAGGACAAAATCAACACCTTAGGTGGAAAATTAAATCAATGATGCAGTGTAAGCCAGAAAGCAAGCGATGCAACAGCAGCAAAGTTGGCTTCCAAATTGAAATGTGTTTGCTGGGGATTGTCCATCGGCTTGGGGAGTTATTATTTCCATTTCTCTAGTTATGAATTAATTTCTAGAGAACATAATCATCCTCTCCCTTCTCCCCTTCACAGCCCCCTCTTCCCTTCTCCTTCTAATTTTCCACTTGACTGGGGATTCTCTGACAGTGAAAATTCAGGCTGGCTTAGAGGAGGTCCATGCAAGCTGCTCCATTAGAGTGAATAATCTCATTGGAACCAGTGGCTTGAATAATAACACCTTCACCTCATGCGCTGCATGGGATTCAAATGATACTTAATGCCCCAAGCTGCAGGGACCACTAGGGCAGGGGAAAGGTTGGGCTGGAGGCTGCACCAAGCTCCGTTTTTCTCCCAGCTCTGCCAGCCTAGCCATGCTCCTGAGGATACATCTGCAGTCTGAGATAAACACAGTCCAAGCTTCCTCCTCAGCTGAGATGTTTGCACCTTCAGGAGCAGATACAGCCTGAGCTTGGCTGCTCTGCAACAAGGAAGGACTGGGATTGAGCTGTACCTTAGTGCTGAAGGCTTTTGCTGTCCCAATGGGTCAGGGATGAGTGAGGATGAGTATGCCGTAGCATGTCCCACCAGCTGATGTCCTGACTTCTGCCTTCCCTAAGCAAGTCGTGCGGTTTGGAGCGGGATGTTTTAGGTCATGGGGCTTAATCTGCTTCAGTCTATTGACAAAACTGCCCTTTACATCCAAAACATAGACACCAATCATAGACCTTTCTATTCCATCATCTCCATGCATACAGAGAATAAGCCCACCTCTAGCTCCAGCCGGGCTGCCTCAAAAAGTCCTCCTCCTCATCTATAATCCACCTGATAGCACAAACACAGCATGTGCTCTGTTTCTTCTTCCTTTTCTGTTCCTCAGTGTCCAGTACCAAGGTACTTTCCAACTGCAATTAAAACCTTGAGTCCTGAACCAACCAATAAGATGAATGGCTTGAACGCAGGACTGTGGTTGAATATTAGTGGGTTGATCCTAAAGGACACCATAGGAGAGCAAGTCCCTCTTGCTCTTGATGGACATGGCTGAACTCTTCTTATTAATTACT
The DNA here is from genome assembly GCF_905368555.1 of Meleagris gallopavo. Taxonomy (NCBI): domain Eukaryota; kingdom Metazoa; phylum Chordata; class Aves; order Galliformes; family Phasianidae; genus Meleagris; species Meleagris gallopavo. The sequence goes on from NC_139404.1 coordinate 2,842,779, forward strand.
ATGTTGATGTGTCTTACATGGAGGCATAAAAGCTGACTCCACAAATAAACACTTGAATTTTCACCTTTTCCAGCCCTTTCCCCTCATGCAGCCACATTGGATCCACACTATCATGACTCTGCAGCCTATGTTGGAGCATTGCTATGCACTATCACAGATAGCAATAACTTCTGGGTGACACATAACACAGTGTCCACCTTGTGCACCCAACAGCCCCACAATTGCCCAGAGGAACACCATGCAAGTTTTCTCCAGAAACTATTCAATTTTAAAGGGAAAGAAACTAGGAAAATAGGTAAGTGCAGGAGTTGGACACCTGGAATGTATAATAAATGGCTCTATTGCTATGCATCTGACAAGCCAGCCTGCTGGAGGTCATTCATACTGCCACAGCAATTTGTCATTGTTTATCCCATCCCTTCCAGCCATGCACAGAAGAGGGGAAATTGATAGATCACATGCTGACAGCCTTTTCCTTGCTGCTGGAGCATTAGCTGAGAGTCCCAACAGCTCAGGAAGGCTTTGCTATGCCTTGTGGTGTGAAGGAGTCTCAGTGGGGTGTGTTGGACCATGCTAGGAGCTTCTCATGTTTTAGAGGTATAAAGACCTCCTTTTGGCTGAAGCAACAGAGTGATAAGGCAGGGATCATTTATGTGGTGGCCTGAAGTCTTGGTCCTCTCACTTCTTAGGGGTTATCTCTTGGTGGAGCCCATAAAACTCACTTCACAGCCAGCTTGCTTGCTTTGCTGGGAAGGAAACCATTGTGGCTGGAGCTCAAGCTGCTTCATATGGCTTTTAGTGTTCAGGAGGGAGAAGTTGCGTATGTGAAAAGGAACTGAACTTGTTCTCTGACTTTTTGGCTGGAGCAGGCCTAGTCAGAGAGAAGGGCAGTGAGACTGAGGTTAGAAACCTTCCCACTCTCTTTTTCTTCTTACTACTCTGCCCCCAAATTCTCTTTCATAGTGCACAGCAAGAAGGAACTGAGCTCTGAAAGTCATAATGAGGCATATCTGGAGTAGGGCTTTTATTGTTATTTGTGCCAACGTTGGGGTGAAATGCTATTTTAGGTAGTTGGGAAGAAATGCCTTTAACAAAAAACAATGATGGGTTGACAACTGCCATGCGAACACATTTTCTCTTTGATTTACGACTTCTGAGATTGTTAACTTGGCTTTACATCCATCTCAGTCCGTGCTTATTCATTGCTCCAAAAAAAGCCAAATGCCCTGGAGATAGATAGGGAACTTCAGGGATGGTCTGGATACAGCGAGCCTGCATGGGTACCTGTCTCCTCCAGGCAGCAAATCCCATCACAAGGACTTCCCATCACAGTGAGAAAACAAATTGCAAGCTGTCCCCCATCCCCAGTCTCCCCAGTGAAGCTAACTCTCAATGCAGAGTGCTTGTCCCTTTCAACCTGAGCCACGGGGCAGACAGAAAATTCCCTTTTGAGGTTTGTATGGTAACTCAGTGTCATTCTCTCTGTGCTACCCTGTGTTTTTTCAAGCTGCTGATAGTACTGCTGCAGAGCATGGGGAAGAATTGTGCCCAGAGGGAAGAACAGTCTCTACTAGCAGCAAATACCAGAACTCCAGCACACGTCACTCTCTGTTGGCTCTGCTGCCAGAGGCATGGCAGATGGATGGATGCACATGGGCAGGAGGAAGAGGGAAGGGAAAGAGCTAAAGAGTGACGTCAAAGAGGAGATGTTGATGAAGGTTGAAAGGAACAGGAGGGAGAGACTCATTTGGGAAGCTCTGTGTGGTCTCGGATCCACTGCAGCATTCTGGGTAGGGCTGTTTGGGTTGAAGGGTTCCTAGTGCTATGGGAATAGGCAAACAGTGTTGATGTTCAGATGGTCCATTCCATGAAAATGTTTCCTTTCTTTTCACCATGCTTCCCCAAGTCAGGACAGCAGATGCTAGCAGTTAAAGAGCAATGAAGTCACATGCTGACTGAATCTGGCTGTGATTCAGTATCTGCATAAATGGGGAATCCCTTACAGTGTGCATCCCATGGTTCCCCAAACCTCTCTGCAAAACTCCTTGGACGCAGATGATGTGCTTCTTCTTTGCAATTTTCCTGCCCCGTTTACTGTTCAAGCAGGAAGGCTGAAGTGGGACCAGACCCTCCCAGATTTCACTTAGGACTCCTGGGTCTTGCTGTGATCTTGGCATAGGTTCACAGGGAAGCCCACTGATTTGGATTAGCCCCGCTCTCTGCTGGTATTGAGAGAAACACTTCAGATCTCACCATTATGGAGGCTTATGCAATTCCCATCATCTTCACCAGCAGATACTTGGCATTTAGTCTGTGGTGATAGGGAAAAGATGGAGATGCTGGGTAGCTGAGCTCTCATAAAGATGTTCCCAAACGTATGAGTCAGGCCACGAACAAAGAGCTTCAGCCCCTTTGAACAAATTATTTGCATCAGCCCTTGCTGAGGAGAGCTCGTAAGAACGAGGGATAGCGTAGGTGTTATCTACCTAGGTTCTGGGGAAGACACTCACAAATATTATTAACATGAATAGGAAGCACCATGATAGGATGCTCTCTGGGAAAAGTAATTTTGTTCATTAATTACTTGCCTTATCTAGCAACGTTGTTCCCTTTCTCTCACTTTCTTCTTTTTTAATTTTCTTTAAAATGACTGTAAGTGAATTCAGTGCTGGGAAAGTTATTTTCCTGCCTCCTCAGAGGCAGAAGGAGAGCTTGTATTACTCAGGTAGCCTTCAACTGAATCTTCAGGGGCTTTTCTATCTTTATTTGAAGCCCACTCTTTTAACGAGCAGATGGCAAAGACTGCTGCTGACAAAGTGTTGTGATTTTTTTTTCTTACAGCCCTCCTCGGTGCTCTGCACTGCACAGTTCATATGCCTTTGGCTTGAGTCCTGCCTGCCACGTGTGGTTTTGTGCTCTGAGCTCTGCCTGCTGCCTTCAGCTTCCAGGCTTGTGTTATGCCTGGTTAGTTCTGAAACAAAGGAGTCAGAGGTCTGTGATTTAAGAGACTGCATAGCAGGGTCTCTGCATCTTCTGAGATGGTCTTTCCTTATGTCTTTGACCTTTGCAAGACGTTGGAAAGGGTCAGTGAATGAAGGCAGGTGATACTTGTGCTCCCAGATGTCAAATACACGTGTTGGTTGGCCCAGAGAACAGCTTTCTTTCCAGCATGGTTGCTGCTAGTCCCTGCTTCAAGGCAATCTGCAGTGTTAGGTGGGAATCAGCAAATGCTAGAACTCCTTAGGGCAACCCAGCTTCATGGCATGGATTTCATTAGAAACTGAACACAATGAAATTCATCTAGACCTGCCCAAGCTGAAAATGCCATTTTCACCTCTAATCGAGGCTCACCTGGAGTCCTATCTCCAACCCAGAGTTGTTCAGCCCCAGCCACTGAGTGATGCTGCAGAGCTTTGGAGCACCTTATTTTGAGGAGTTTTTGAACATGACAGCAGCCACATGGCTGGGAGGGGAGGAACTGTGCTTTTGTGTAATGCTAAGCAGGACCAGCTGAGGGATCTATGTCCACATCACCTTCTGCAGATCCCCTCCCTCATTTCCACACTGCTCCCCCAGTGCCAGCAAACAATTTCCAATTATTCCTAGGACAAAAGCTCCAAGTTTCCAGGGATTTGCATGTGAAATGCTCCTGTTCATCTCAGGCTTGAATGAGCCATCAAAATGCTCATCAGGAATCTCTCCTACAGGCACACACACATGTGTACACAAAAATCATTCAACTGTGGCTGCACCCCAGCGGCGTGTGAGCTGGTGTGGTCCTTGGGCCACCTCTGAACCAGTGACTTTTGTTCACAGGCTGGGGACTGTGGAGCACGTTGTGCTCTGTTGGCCAACCCAAGGACCCCCCAGGCAAGATTAGTGGGGATAAGATAATCTCCATCTTTGGAAATTTGGGGAGGGGAAGGAGAAACATTACTAAATCCCCCAAAGCAAGGGGGAGGGATGCTGGTTATTGAGTGCATGGCTTTGTAGGGTGGGAGGTGGAGGAGAAAATCCCTTGCATCCACGCCCCTTGGGGCACCCGGGGTGGGCTTACTCAATTGCTGTGATAGAGGGAGGAGCCCACCTGGGGACAGAGATAACGGGCGGGTGGTGGAATTGCTGTTCTGCAGCATAAGCCGGGCGAGTTATCAGGGCAGAAACTCGGCATCTATTACCATGCATTAGAATAGATTAGCAGGCAGAGCAATTAGCATCCTCACTCTATTTGGCCAAGTGACAGGCGGGTAGGAGGCATGTGGGGAAGAGTCAGCTTTGGCACGGAGGCCAAACTGCTGCCCAAGGACAGAGGAGACTTCAGTCTTTTGCCCCAGGGCTGTCCCTGCTGGGCTATGAGCCAGACTCCAAAAGGAGCAGGGATGAGAGTGAGCCTTGGTTGTTGTTCTGAAACTTTTTGTGGTTCATAGTCCCTGGAACACTGTCCATGGAAGATGCAGAGCCCTGAAGGGCAGATTTCAGCTTCCTGATTGCAGTTGCCTTTTCAAATCTTCTTATGCAGGTCTCTTTCTGAGAGTCCACAACCCTCTAGGGCCTCAAACATATGATTAAAAACACAATGACAGCCACAGCACTGCTTTGGCTTTTCCAGGCTGCCCCAAATCCTTTCTCCCTCTTCACTCATACTCATATTTGATGCCCAAAAAGCATCTTGGAGAAGATAGCCTGTTGGTGATTAGGGCCAGAGCATGCAACAAGGGTCCAATGCCTTCCTCAGTCTTCTAAATCACATAATCCCTCTGTGGCTCATTTCTACATCTAAGAAATTAGAGCAGTAGCCCTACTCCTACTCTGTTGTACTTTCCAGGGATGTACCAGACCACATCCAGGCTGTGTTGAGCTCAGCAGGACCCTGGATGCAGATGAATTTACTGGGAAAGCTTCCCTTCTTCTCACTGCCAGGACAGGTTTCCTAGGAATGATTCTTTCCATGATTTCAGCTCTGTTTTATCTTTCTTTTCCTGCAGCATCTCCTGCCTTTTTGTCCCAAATGGCGTATCCAGAGGAATTGATAAAATTTAACTCTTTTATGCTGGGGAGAGCTGAATTTCAGCTATCCTCTAGCAGGGATGGAGGGCAACCCAGAGGCCAGAAAGAATACACAGGGAGGGATGACTGTTCACCACTTCACCACGTAAAGTTTAAGGTCAGTTATGTCTGTGTTTCGACATTTATGGCATTCCTATTCTTAGGACCCCGAGGGAACCTGGAAATGTCAAAACATTGCTAAAACTGACCTTAAACTTTACATGTTAGTGGGACTGAATCTCCTTCCTTTTCTCGACTCCAGCCAGAAAATTGCTTTGGCTCCAGCAGAGAGAAAGGCAAATTTCAGCTTCTCCCTCCTTCCCCAGTCTTGCTTCCCTCTTGTGATAAAGTGATCCCAAGAAATGCTAAGCCAACTATACATGTTGGTGAGACTTCCACTGAAATGTGTATTACCTCCGAAGGTCTCTTTAATTGTTCTGTTCCTGTCTCGTCCTTCTTTCCAGCGAGGAAAACAAAAACCTTTCCCCTAATAAAAATGAAGCTGTCATATTGCATCCTATCCTGGAACAGGGGGACTGAGAAGCTTGATTCTGACCACCGTATAGCCTGAATAAGCCGAGCCACTTCAGCTTCACACTTCTCTGTGTCCTGCAGCCTCCTATTCCCAGTGCTGGCTGCAAATGCCATTGGGAGACTTTGCACTTGGCTTCCACTGAGCTCCCTCTGCTGACCACCCTCTAAAAGGCATCACAGACCTGATGATCTTTGAGAAGACACCTCCTCCAGCAAAGAATTTGGGCAGGAGGTCCTGGACACTGGCAGGACATCAAAGTTAGCAGCCTATGCTCATCCGAGTAATCATAGAATCATAGGATAATTTAATATCCTGAGTTGGAAAGGACCCACAGGAATCACTGAGTCCAGCTTCTGGCTCCACACAGCACCACCCAAAAGTCAAACCCTATATCTGAGGACATCTCTGGTTACTCTTCAACAGCTTTATGTCCTGCTTATGTTATGGCATCCAAATGTGCACCCAGTACTAGAAGTGAGGCCACACCAGTGCAGAGCAGACTGGCGCTACCCCTTCCTTACCTAGCAGTGTTGTGCCTGCTGCATGACCTTCTACCACAAGCTGCCTGCTTTGGTGCAGAGAAAGGAAAATACGAGGTGATGTGGTGATGCTAAAAGTCTCCTCACTGCCCCCCAGGCTCTGCAGAGTGTTCAACACACGTCAGATTAAAAATATTGGCATTGTACAAGACTGAAGGTTTTGAGAAATAGAGATCTTTTCTGTTATCTCATTTTGGAGGAGGTGCCTCTTCTCCTCTGGAGCAAAGAGAGTTGTTACTGGGCCATACCTGCTCCCCTTGCAAGATTTCAGGTTCCCAGTTTCTCAGTCTGTGCTGAACTGGATATGTGGGAGTTTCCATACTTCAACCCTTTCCAACAACTTACAGGTGCATTCTGCATTGCTTTGGAATTTGACTGGACTGGGAAATCTCAGATTTCTCTTTGGAGAAGAAATGATGGAAGAAGTGAGAGATCATTTCCTCTTGCTCTGTCTTTCTCCAAGACAACTGGGTCCATCTGGGCTTCTCAGAAATGGAGGGAGGTCTTCAAATTGAGACCTAAGTAAGATTTCCTTGAATGTTTCCCTTGATCTCCTCTGTCCTCCTCCATGGGAATTTTCCTTTAATGTATTAAAGGATCATAGAATCATTTGACCTGAAACGGACCCTTAAAGGCCATCTAGTCCAACTCCTCTGCAGTGAACAGGGACACTTAGAGCTAGATCAGGTGCTCAGAGTCCCATTCAGTCTGACCTTGAATGTTTCCAGAGACGGGGAATCCACCACCTCTCAGGGCAACGTGTTTCAGTACCTTACCACTCTTACTGTAAAAAAATTTCCCTTATATCCATTTTAAATCTCTCATATTTTTTTAGTGCACCTGGTAAGGAGACCACTTGTGACAGTAGAGGGGTTGGAGTGCTTGTGGCTATGGCTGCAGGGGTCTTCACATTGGTCCAGCACACCTATGTCCTCATGAAGAGTGTGGGATGTGCATGATGGTTCCCTTGTCCTCACCTTTCTGCCCAGGCCCGTATTCTTTTTCCTCATATCTTATTTTATGTTGGATTGAGCATGTGGAGATTAAGAGGCGTATGACAATCCCGGTAATAAGATTCCAAGCAGACAGACAACCTGAGAAGAGGAGAAGACAGGACCAAAGGATGACAGGAGGAGATGAAGACACATGTGAAAGGTGTAGATAAATGCTTCCCAGATGAAAATAAAGAGGATGGAGGAGTGGGACAGAGGCAACATCTCCACCTTGCACACTCAACATCATAACAAAAAACAAAGACTAGGATGGGGAATTGCTGAAAGGAAACAAATGTGGATGCCAGCATGGAGCCTGTGCCCCAGCAAACTGTCCCATGCTGCCCCTATGGCTGGTCCTAGCTGATGTGAGTGGGATCTGCATTGGCGTCTGGATGTCACCTACCACTGTTGAGTTCACCAGCACTAGGGGGGGAAGGTGTAAGGAAAAGGTGTGTGTGATTATTCTGTCCAGGGGTGAGTGAATTTGTCCCCTGAAGGAAATGTCACTGTTTGGAATCAGAAAAGGAAGCTGAAATGTCAAAACCTTTTGCAAAACAGTGATGCCCACAAATTATCTGTTTGGAGGTGGTAGCAAGGTGTCATTTAGGTTCAGCTGAGCAAATACAAGCCACTGAACTCTTAGTGCTGCTATCCCACCGTTGGCATCAAGTACAGATGCTTTGTGTTCCTCTTTTTCCCTGTGAGTCCACCTCCCTGGCCACATTATGAGTCTTGCAATGCAACAGCAACCTAAAGACAGCCACTGCCCATCAAATTGTGAGGCTTCCACAAAGAGAAATAATTTGTTTGAATTTCATTGCTGGGAATTCTTGTGGTTGTTGTTGTTGTTGTTGTTGTTGTTTTCTTCTTTAATAATAACATGTTTATCTTTTTTCTGGATAAAACAATCTATAGTGTGCTAACTGCAGTCTGTAAAAAAAAAAAAAGCAAAATATCTCTGAGTAGCAATTCCTGATCAGATTCAATCATAACTCATTTGTCTAGAGTTGTTTTTAATTGGCAAAATTGCAGATCAGCCTTTTCTGCTGTCAGAAATCTAATATTGTTTTTTTGTCTCGTATTCGAAAAGTTGAGTGTTTCAGTCTGTTTCTAAAAACTTTAAAATAAAGGCAAAATAAAGGAAAACAGAAAATCAAGATTGTGTCCTCTATCAGCAGCTAAAGATTAAATGAGAAAGGCTCCGTCAGGAGTATAGGCTGATTTTCTGACTGCACTATTTCCTCCTCCCAACCACAAAAAAAGAAAAAGAGAGAGCAAAAAAAAATCCCACCTTATGGAAGCTTCCTCCTTGGCTTTCTCCTCCCAGGACTATCTATCTCTGTCTATTTTGTCCACTCAGGGTGTCAATTAGTTTGGTCTCCAGCAGATCTGACTGATGCTGTGAATTAGCAGAACTCCCCACCTCGCCTCAAGGATTTGTGGCCCCAGGACACAACGCAGCACCAGCACCGAGCAGCTGAGCACTGCGCATCCCATAAGCCCAAATGAGAAGAGAAACTCACTGCATGATCTTACAAGGGCTTTATAGGTTGCAGAAAATAATTACCACCAGAGAGGCCAGCGGTAAGGGCCATCCTGCCTTTTAAATGCATTTAGTTTCTCATAATAGGTGATACAGAAGACTGGCTTGCTGGCAGTATGGGTATGAAGGATTAGCCCACAACTCAGAGGAATGGGAAGAAGTTTGTCCCATTGTAAACCTGAATGGAGGTCTGGACACCTTGGTCTGTAGAGCAGCACTGGTGCAGTGTGTCTCCCTTGTGGTGCAAGAAATAGGTTGGCAGAGCTACACTCTGGATCTGGATCAGCATCTAAACACCCTGTTTTGGAAGGGGAGATTGCATCAACACCATTCCTCTAGTTTCCCTCTGCTTACCCAAAGCAAAGCTCAGCATTGCAGCCATTTCAGTCAGTGGTAGGATGGAGAGATGGACAAGAAGCAGAAGGAACAGAGAAGAACTATCTCCCCTAGAGGTTTTTGTCTCACCACACTGCTCTCATGAGGGTTGGCCTCAGCCAGCACTTCTTGGCACTACTCTTTCCATGTACCCTTCTCTCTGCAGTCAGCATCTTTTCCCCAGTTTTCTCCCTGTTCTTAGCTCCTACACAGTCAGAAAAGCTCTTCTTACTGTTTCTGTCATCTCTGAACCAAGCTCCATCCCCAGCAGATGTTGTGATCTCATCCACTTCTTCACGATGAGCTGAGGTCCCATAAGGTGTGAATGGCAAAGACACAATCTTAAGGTGGGAGAGAGATGTATGAGAGAAACTCTGGAGGGTAACCTGATAGGACGGAGATGATAGTCTGTAGAACTGTACAGGGACAGTTCAGCAAGTATAAGAACTCCACTACATTGGGCATGGAGGAAACAAAGACATAGCCCAGAAGAGGCCAGGATGAAAAACAAAGATTATGGGTTTTTGGTTGTTCATTCTTTGTGTGCTGTGTGATCTTTTGTTGTTTGTCTTGTTGTGTTTGTTTTTTTCCCTACATCTGATCAGTTAAGATGTGTCTTCACTGAGAGGCGGAGGCAGGTGAAAGCATGCATATGACTTGCATGCCTTCTGCTAGGTTGGCAACCCTTCAGCAGCGTGATCTGTTTTCCATGCTCTGCACAGGGTAAACAAAGAGCTTGCAAATGGATGAGTACCCCTCTTGACTCTTCTTCTGTCTGGTGTATCCAGGTGCATGGAACTTAAACGATAGGATTACTTCTTCTAATTCTGGACACTTAGGGCGAAACCTGGAGGTGGTGAGGTGAATCTACCTATCAAGGTAGAAGAGCCATTGACATCTCATTGCAGAGGTAGAATAACACCTCTGCCAATGCAGCAAGTATTTGCAGAATATGGTCCTGGAATGTTGTTTTAGATTCCGGATGATCAAACTGGGATTTAATTGCCATCCCTAACTGAAGTCTTCATGGCATTCTCAAGAAACCTGGGATTTGCTTGGCTATCTGACATGTATGCATCTATACTTCCCTTTCCTGTCTCTGAATGGGAATGTTTCAACCTCACAGAGGTGCTGTGAAGATTAATTAGCTCCAGGCAAAGCCCTCTGAGATCCTCGGATGAGAGATGCTATAGGAGTGCAAAGTATTAATTTAACATTATTAAAATAATTGGTTAGAGGGTAGTGAACAGAGGGTTGGTGTTAGCAGTATTTACTCTTAATGGGAGATGAGGAGGAAATAATACTCCTCATGGTTCAGTGGTAGAACCAGTTTCTTAGTGTTTGCACTAATGGTTTAGGCAGCAGCAGGACACTTGCAATTGTTAAAGATGCAGCTGATATGAAATAGCAGGTGTTATTAAGATATACAGAGAAGTGTCATGTCTATACCGTAATCTTATGCAAATAAGTTCAGGAATGGAATATGCTCTTTTAGATGTATTAAGTGTAATGTGATGCTACTGGGTGGGAGTTATGCACCAGCTAATTATAGCATGAATAGCACTGAATTAGGTTGTATGGCAGTGGAAAGTGATCTCAGCGTATTGACAGAGCCAGCACGTTGGAGTTACTGATATTTTATTAAAGAGAAGCAATTATTGGCAGTACAAGATATTTTTCGACAGAAGCAGCAATAGAGAGGGCAACAGATGCAGCAGTTGAGAGCACAGCTCTCTTTTTGGACTACAGTGGCCCCTTTGGGCAGCTGCCTTAGTGGTCAGGTGCTTTGCTGCATTTGCTTTGGTATCTCATCTGACTCCATTCGGGGATTGAAGAGATCAATGTCAGAAGACAATCATTTCCTCTGCACATGCTGAAACAATTTTCCCTGCTGTTTTCCCTGACTCTTGTGGGAGAATGTAATGTTGACAAAGGGGACAGACTCTTTAGCAGGGTCCGTGGTGATAGGACAAGGGGAAATGGTTTCAAACTAAAAGAGAGGAGATTTAGAATGGAAATAAGGAAAAAAGATATTTATGATAAGGGTGGTGAGGCACTGGAACGGTTGCCCAGATATGTGGTAGATGCTCTGTCTCTGGATACACTCAAGGTCAGGCTGGACAGGGCTCTGAGAACCTGATCAAGCTGTAGTGTCCCTATTCATAGCAGGGAGTTGGACTAGGTGACCTTTAAAGGTCCCTTCCAACTCAAATGATTCTATGATTTATGGCAGTGCAGAAGACAGGAGAGAAAGGTTGCTTTATGCCTTTTCCTGCCCCACGTACTCCAGCTTAGGATTGATGAGGTGGTTCAGGAAAGGGGAGATGGGTTTAACCATGTGCAAAAGACTCTGGAGAAGAGCCTCAGTCACTCCTTCCTGCATGCTCTGAGCTGCAGAACCCACTGGCAGGTGGCATTATGCCTTCAGTCTTGATTTAGGCAGCAGCTGGGGTCAGTTACCTGCAATCAATTATGCTGCTGGCTCAGGGAGAGGATCTGTGATGCTTATTTGAAGGTTTGAATCCCACCAGTTACTCAAAGCCAGGCTTGGTTTGGCTCTGTGTGGCACAGCTCCCTCATCACCACATTTAGGCATCAGGCACAGCCAGGTGGTTTGGCTTTGTTTTCTTTCTTTTATCTTTTGTTTTAAATTGAGACATTTCACTGGGAAAGTCAGACAGTTAAAGTCAAATGTTATGAAGTGGCAGAACTGAGGTCACCCATGGAAAAAAGAAATAATAATGTGTGATCCTGTAATTAAAGTCTGGCTTGCAGAGTGTCAGCGCAGGGAGCAGATTTAAGAATGCAGAAGCTACTCTCAATCTGCCAGAACCTAATTCCTGAGAGCCTGACACTGCAACCTTATCTTTATGCTAAAACCAGGCTTAGTTTGAGGCAGTTTTTCATCATTTCATTATTTGGATTGTAATACACCTTTCAACAGATGTCAGGGCTGTAAGACGCATCAGTCTAAGTGAGGCTTTGGTCTGAAGAGTTTCATCTCTTTAACGTCTATGAGCAGTAAACAGCAGGATAAGATTTTGATTGGTCTTGATAAGGTCTTTGAGAGACATCATTTAGTGGGCATGATGGTGATGGTTGGACTTGATGATCTTAGTGGTCTTTTCCAACCTTAGTGATTCTATGATTATTGTATTGAAGCTCCATGGTGGGGCTGGGAAGACAAACCAAGCTCCTTGGAGCTTGACCCGGACCAATGTGTTGTCCTCCTTTGCAAAGATGCTGGATGCTTTTGCGACTGCTTGTGCTGCTGCACTTGAACTGTTCATTTACTTTTAGAAAATCCAGATGTTTCTGTCACACTGCAGTTGGGAGGGAGTTGGGCTTCTTGGAGAACTTAGGCTCTTGTGCTTTGACACCAAACCCCAAACAAGTTTCCATCTGAGCTATTCTCAGGAGATTTCCTATGCCCCACGGAGCTTTAATGGGATTGCTGTGCCTATTTGTTTTACAGAAGTGCTTGCCAAATTCTCAGGTCAGCGTTTTGCTGTGGCTTTCATTCCGTGATAGGGGACTTACAGCAGTTAATCTCCTATCCATCCAGCCCTCTGGAGACTGCGCATTTAAAACTCCTGATCCAGCATGCGGCAGCACTAAAGGACACTTAATGGAATGAATGCTCACAGGGAGCTGCAGTGCTGCTCTTGCTCTCTTATATCTGCAAAGCAAACCAAGAGCTTGCTGAGAACGGCAGAGATCTCTTTATGGTTCCTGCCACTGGAAACACACAACTTTACCATAAAGATGGAGCAAAATGAATTTTAAATTGAGACTTTCATTTTATCTAGTGTCATTTGCTAGAGAGAAGCTAAGCCCTAAAGTTTAAGGCCAGACTCCAAGCTTTGTAACATTCAGAGTCTGCCATATGCTGGATTTGTTTCACATGTGTTGCCTTAGATTCCTGCCTGCAAATCCCTGTGCATAGAGGTGCAACCTCTGCTCTCAGAAGAAAGCACGGTGAGGGGTGATCATGGAGCTAATCCTCCACCAAATCCTCTGTGCTTGCAACTAAAACTCCAAAGTCTGAGAGTGGGTGAATAATTTAACATCTGCACTTAGTCTTTATAGCTGATTTTAATGGGGGGTAATAGCACTGCTAATAATGAAATCTATTGCAGACACCCTGTGCAAGTCCATAACATTAGCTTAATGGCAAAAGGTAATTGGCATGCAGTTGGAGCTGTCCTTTTGTATTAACCCTGTGGATTTTTAGGCAGATATCCTCCTTGAAGCAGTGGCCTTAGCAGCACATGTTGAGTGCAATGCAGATGTATTTTACTCCAAGTAAATGCAAACGTGGATTGAGGTGGGACACACCACTGCCAGTTCACATTGCTGCCTTGTGACTACTCCTGGCAGAAAAGATGAGAGATGGTGACCGCACTTTCAGCACTCGTGGCAAAGAATGAGCAATTTTAGGGACTTCTGCTGAAGTGCCATGCACCCATCTCATTGCCATTCACTGGGAATTTTTTCAGATTCAACCATGGGAACTTCTCATCAGGTGTTTTCAAACCAGATGCCAAAGAAACCTCTATTTGCTAGGAACCACCTTAGTTCCTTGGCAGTGGGTTGGAGAGCTGCTCCTTCTCAGCAGTGATACCAGCAGCTCAAAAGTATCACAAATTTGCAGTATCCTTAGAAGGATCGAAGAACATAGACTATGTACAGCCAGTCTATAAAGACATTCATCCCTCCATAAGATGTATCACTGCCTCTGGATGGTGCAGTTTTCAGGACTCCTGGTTCTCCCAGACCTGCTGCATGGGTTACCAGCAGAGATCATCCGAACTGAGGGATGGGGCTTTCACCTACACCCTTCCTATCATCATGGTGTCCTTACCACAGCTTGCTGAGATACACCATGGCTTTTAGAATCATAAAATCGTAGAATCATTGAATGGCTTATGTTGAAAGGGACCTCAAAGATCGTCTAGTTCCAACCTCATCTAGCTGCCAACCACTAAATCAACCACTAGATCAGGTTGCCCAGGGTCCCATCCAACCTGGATTTAAACACCTCCAGGGATGGCACATCCAAACCATCTCTGGGCAGCCTGTTCCAGCATTCAAGTCATAGTGTTCCAGGATGATTTTGAAGGCTTTCCAACCATTGCAGTCCCAAAGGGAAAAGTGTTGACTTTCCATCAGAAATGATTGCTTCTCCCTTGTCCTCCCTGTCCCAGCCTGACTTCAGGTTAACCCTGTCCATCTCTTTTCCTGTTTGCTCAGGTGCACAAGGAAGGAGCGGTGTGAGCGCTCCAGCGAGCCTCGGAGATTCGCCTCGGAGATGAAGCAGTGTGTCCGGCTGACCGTGCATCCCAACAACATCTCTGTCTCCCAGTACAATGTATTGGTAAGGAATGTTGTCACTGACCCCTTCAGGTTTAATCTGCTCATACGGTCTGATAGACCCAGATATGTGCAATCTGGATTCAGCAGGATTGGGAAGGGCTGGCAGTGTGATGAAAAGATGCTCCACAGTCCGTTAAGTTCCCCGATGTCTTGCTTGGCACAGTGAAATATTTACCATGGGAAGGCATTCAGTCCCTGGTTATCCTGGTTAGAAGTGTGGAAAGAGACTTCCCTTTTTGCTGTGAGGAGCTGAGGACAGGTGTGATGGGACTACATGCTCTGCAAGTGCTCTGAGTGCACAGTGAGGTTGTCTACTTCCTTGGGAGAGGGATTTGTGAATGACAGGGAATAGAATTTAAGCAAGGGACACTGTCACAGTTAGAATTGACCTTCTAGAAAGAGGACAAGTGAGGACTATCATGAATTATTTCAATAAACTTCAAGTCTGCCAAGTCATTTGAGCAAGCATAATTAGCACATGACTTTCCTCAGCACAAAGTTTAGCCTTGATGCCCTAGAGCTACTGAAGACAGCAGCCAATGTAGCCACGCAGTGATTGCTGGCAGACAAGTAGATCCTGATCTTTATCTAGACATAAAGCAAGAAATCTCTGTGGAAGTTCTAACTAGCTTATCATTTCTCTCCTTACTCATAACAGCAGTACCTTACATGGCGAATTCCCAGTATTCCCCAAGAAGGAGAAGAGATCCATTTTATCCAGGTTATAAGGGCTCTGTCCTTTTGAGCATACTAGTTTGGGCTGGAATTGAAGTGATAATTGAAGACCAAGAGCTCCGTATCTGGCTAAGCTGTTGACTGGTCCCAGGCTCTGAAAGGTCTTGCTGAAGGTGTAGCTGCCCGATATCTTCTAGGTGATAGTTGTTGGAGTACTAGGGTATCTTCAGTGATAATAAAATCAACCTTTCAAAGCCTGCATGTCCATTCATTACTGCTTTGTTTCAGCCTCTTAACTTTGCTATGACTTTACTTTCCGAGGCTTCAAACAAAATTGATCTGAGACATCTTAAGTCCTTTGTTCTTCTGGGAGTTCAAGGTTCCTTTTTCTTATTCTCTCAGTAGTTTTTGAATTCTTTTATGTTGGGATAAATCCTGGGGGACTAGCTGGCTCAGGGTGATTGAAACTGATAACAGAATAAAAGAGTTTTGCCTCTGGATTACTCTGGCAGGGCAATTCAACCCCGAGCTTCTAACATCAGTTGCCATTGTCTAACTGTTACCCAGTTATCTGGGAAACATTGCCATGGGAATCTCATCCCAGACCTGTTTAGACTGGTGTCCCAGCTCATCCACCATCACCACAGATAATCTCTCGGCAAAGTCAGAGAGCAGCACTATTAGATGAATTGGTGGTGTCCTTACTGAATCTCATTTGGGCAAAGGGATGATATTTAATTCTTGCCCACAGAGGCGGAGAAGGTATGTGTGGCCAGCCAATCTTCTATCTTTTAGTCGTTAACAGAGACTTGCAAAGTTTTATCTGAGTCTGTTTCAGTAACTTGGGGATCAATGAGAAGAGAGATTTGTTGGAGTGAAGTCTGTGTTCTTCCCTCATTGCAGGAGCTCCAGAAGAGGCTTGCAGGATGTAGGACTTATTTGTTCCAGGTGAACCTTGGCTCATGAGGTTTATGGCCAAGCACTATTGCTCTGTCCATTGCCATATCTTCTCCATGACACATCTTTATTCTGCGTCTTCTGTGCACAAAGAGCAATATTAATTAAGCAGAAGTTTCCTCTTCTCTATCTCTAACAGTATATAGATGAGGAGGTAGAATGGATTTAGACTGAGTGATAAATCTATCAAACACCCATACATTTTTCCTAATCCCCACCCAAGACATGATTTCCTTTCCCACTGCCGTTCCCATCGCTACAAAATAAACAGATTTCACAAAGGCTTTATGTTATGCAGAGCAAAGGCCCATCTTTGGCCTTTCTATCATATGGGCCATAAGGTCTAGCATTAAGGGATAGCCCCAAACCTTCTCTTAGTGAGGAAAACACAATGTGAAGAAGCAGTAAGCAAAAGCAATGTTATCATCCTCTCCTGCTTTATCACCTGGACATCACCAACTTATCCTCTGTTCTTTGTACTGGTAGCAGAAACACTTCAGCATGCATTTGTGTCTCCTTTTAGTGGCTGTCACCACAGATGGGGCCTCAGCTTGTTCACAGTGGAGGCAAGTGTGGAGAGTACTTGCATTTGTGCCTGCCTCAAGTGTCTGGCTTTAGTGGTTGGCCACAATAGCTCTAAATCTATAGCAGCTCATTAGCAGGTGATAAAAGTACCCTGATATGCTTCTCTGCCTTTGGACATGGCATGTCTGTGATCCAAGGGTGGGTTGGGCAAGACGCTCCATGATGGACAGCAGAGGAACTTTAGCTGACCTAGTGGCAGCATGAGGGTCCTTCTCTAGAGGAGAAAAACAGCCACATGCTTCTTTTCTTTCCTGACCGTGGGTAATAGCTAAGCCGGTGGTGCACATGATTAAGGTGGGCAATTCCTCCTTCACAGCTTTGTTTATGCATAGCTCCCAAATGCAGCATGCCCCTAAGGCCATCTTTGGTGGGACGGGCAGGAGAAATTTGTTGTGCCTCTAGGGAAAGAGGTTTTTTGTGGTGAACTGAAGCCTGTAACTAGACTCTCCTTACGCAGGAACTTGGTGACAGAGCGCTCCCCCATCTGCTGATGCTAGGAGAGCAGGCCGTAGAGAGTTAGACTGGAGCATTACAGTTTCTCTGTAGTCTGCAGAGTGCCTCTTGTGAGTAGTAGTCACCTTCCTCAGAAACCGCGTGCCTTGGGGCCACCAAAGCCCTGGTCTTCACAGCCGGCTCCAAAGACTCCCTGTTTAACCTTACACTTGCATGACAGATAGAGAGCACTCCCTCCCCCCCACTGACCCAGCAGCACTGGGATGCAGTGCAGTTGTCCCTGCATAGCCACGTACCACTTGTGTTGGCATCAGCATCTCATCCCCTTTCCCCTCCGCACACACATCCCTCTCCTGAATCGCTGCTTTCTGTTGAAGGAGGATGCTCTCTCTAGCAAGAGGCTCTTTGTCCAACCTCTCCAGTGTAATTCTCTCCTGCTGACCCAGCTCTGTTGTTCAGCTCAGTATTTTTTCTCTCTCTTTTTTTTTTTTGTTTCCCTATCTCTTCTTCCCTCCCTCCATCTTCACTTGCAGCTGGTCTTGGAGACCTACAATGTCCCTGAGCTGTCAGCAGGAGTCAACTGCACCTTCGAGGACCTGTCAGAGATGGATGGCTTGGTAGTGGGCAGTCAGATCCAGTGCATCTCACCAGCTGCCAAAGAGGTGCCCCAGATCATCACAGAGAATGGTGAGTACCACACAGCTCTCAGTTCTTCCTCCCTTCCTCATCCCTTGTCTTTATGTCTTTCGTCTTGCTTGTTCTCCAAGATTTTGGCATATGGGAGCCTGAGAACAGGTTATGCAAAGCATAGGGGTGAGGGTTATGCTGCCAGTGATTGCTACAGCTGTAGCACGAATGAGTTGAATGTGTGAGTTTATGTGTGTGAGTGTTGAGCTGTACTATCAGTGCCTGCATTTAGGTGCCTATATGCATGGTAGTACGTGTCTTCAGACTGCCACCGAGTGGTAGTTGCCTATATCTAACAAAGACAAGAGTCAGATGAAGGATCTCCAGTCCTTTCCACAATTTTATCCTATTCATCTTACCTTTAGATCTACGTGTTCAGTTGTTGTCTCTGTCACTGGCCATTTTTTTGCTCCTGTGCTCATGCTCATGTTTGTTGCTGGCTCCACCCCAGAATGATTCAGTGCAGAAATGCCTTGTCTCTCAGGATGGGCCCCTTATCCCCAGCTTCATGCCCTTTTTGGCTTCCCTTTTTGAATGTTTTTCTTGATACTTTCAAGAGCACCTGTGGCTCTTGCAGAGATTTGCTATAAAAACCTCAACTCTATTGATCACCTCATGAAGTGCAGAGAGGATGTAGCCATTATACTCCTTGGCTTCTTGTGAAATATTACTGGAGAGCCTCCAGGGATCCCTACAGGCCACAGAAATGAAGTTACACAAGCTGTCACCATCACCTTCCCCTGCTCTCCCCAAGCTGCACACAGCTGCGTGTGCTCTCCACTGTAGTCCCAAAAGAAGCCCCCAAAGGGCTGTTCTCATTTTCAGGTCCCACTGAATCATCAACTATGTTTGCTTACCAAGATAGCTGCCAGGAACTATTTCCTTGATACAGACATCTGTCTCAGGCCAGGCTACAATCGACAAGCAAGCAAAAATAGCAATGGAAGCTCAAGGCAGAACAAGAGAGAGATTTATGTGAAGTGTGCTTTCCAGAGATGCTGAGCACCTGCAGCTTGTATCAACTTCAGCAGCTGGTGCTCTGCACCTCTGCAAAGACCACATCTTCCATGCATAGGGCCAGAAACTGGATTTGAACCAAAGGATGTGTGGCTCTGTAGAACATCTGATCCCTGGAGCCATCCAATCCTCACATCCTGTTTTAAAATATATGCAAGACACTGGCAAAGTTGTTAAATACGAAGTGGTTAACAGAGCTGTCAAAGCCGACGGCAGCAGATGGGCAGCAGAGTTGAGCACTGGCAGCAAAACGTGCTCAGTGAAGTGTGTGGTTTGTGTGTGTGTATGTGGTATGTATGTGTGTATGCCTGTAGGTGGATGAGCCGAGATGAATTGTCAAGTTTACTTTGGCCTGTTTGATTAATGAATCTTTCAGGTGAGAAGGAAAATAATAGAGGTGAAAGGGCTAGCCAAGCCAAAGTCTTGAATTAAACAGGGATCCCTTCCCCACTAAATTACTGCAATTACTGTACCCAGTCATTTCCCACACGTGCTGAGTTTTGAATGGGGCCTTTGGCATTGTGAGAAGAGGTTGCACTTGACTGCTTGGCTTGGGAGCAGGGGAAAAGGGGAGTTACTATCCAGAAGCTGAGGCTCAAGCTTTGCTGCTGATGGTCTGCTGTGGAAATGGATTGACACTTCCAGAAGCATACAGAGGCTTGTGGATGTCTCTCCCACGTTAAGCTGGGTTGTTTGTAGCCAAAGACTAGGGTGTATGGACATTGGGGTGAATGACATGGAATCCCTACCCTGTCCTAGGTATTGGGCTATATTCAGAGATGATAAATAATGATGGTGAGAAGAAGATATACCCAATGTCCCACAGGCCCCTTCCTTTGGTGGACTTAAATGAACCTACAGGAATGAAGAACCTTATGGACAGCTCCATTTGAATGAGCTTTTTGTTCCAGGCATCTCCATCTACTCTTTGCACTTAGCTTTCCTACTTGCTGACTTCATTTACCATAGTTTTGAAATCAGTAAATAAATCAGATTGGTAATAAATCTAGACCTGTTGGTATCATCCAGCACAGACCTTGCTTGCAGTTTTCCAGTGGTGAAGACCTAATGCATCACTGCACTACCATTATGGGGGCAGATGTACTTTTTGGAGGTCTGAGCTGTAGATAGATTTTATTACCCTTCCTTCACCTTCTGAAGATAAACTAGCTCGTTTACTCTGGACCAGCTTCTTGTTCAGACAGGTGGCATGGCCAACAGGGCTTAACTGTGCTAATACAGTCACAAACGGATGTATATTTTTTTTTCCTAGGAGACCATCACATAGTCCAACTCCAGCTCAAGTCCAAGGAAACGGGTATGACCTTTGCCAGCACCAGCTTCGTCTTCTACAACTGCAGTGTCCACAATTCGTACGTCAAGTTCCTTTGATACCTGTTTTCTATCCCAACCCTGGATCTGCCACAGAACTCAGGGAGGCATGTGTCCCTCAGGAATTTGGTCAGGTGTGGAGGAGAGCAGCAGTCAGAGTGATATCAGTAATGGTCAGCACGATGCTGTCTCTCCTGGGAAAACCAGGGGTGACATAGTGAACATTTGTTCCACTATGATCCCCCTATGAAGGAGAGCATTGCCTCGAGTAATGGTACATCATCACATGTCCCTCAGGGAAAGGAAGATCAATGGGAGTTTGCATTGAAGCAAGTTAAAAGTAATCTGTGACTTCAGTAAAGGGCCCCTTTTCCTTCCTAGTAAGCAGTTGTTTGTGGATGGATGGATTCTGCCCAAATATACACACCTCCAGCCCTTATCCATATCAGTCCTGCCAGCAGGGTCCTGCCCAAGATGTTAGCTTGGGTTTGAGTGCTGAAATCTGGAAAGATGGGAGTTGTGGATTTTGTGTGATGTGAACAGAGTGGAGACTGCCCAGCTGATTTCTTCAAACCCATCTTTTCTATCTTGCAATTTCCTTTCCTGCCCTGTGCCACATTATCATGGGATTTAGCTGGTACACAGCAGCTGCCCTACCAGAGTAAGACTGCCAAAACAGGATGATGTTCTTCCAGCACATTGATCCACCCGTGAGCAAGACTGAGGGCTCTGTCACCACCACTGAGCCATCAGAAGTGCCAAAAGCAGATAATTACTGCGGCTCAGCAATTCACAAGCAAAGGCAAATCCTATTTCCTTGTTCCTGCTGCTTTGACAAACAGTGTCAGAAAGCAAGTGTTGGGGGGGAGAGGAGGAGAGATGGTGGTGTTAAATATTTATGGCATGTTTTGGTTCCTTACTTGACAAACTATAATACACTATCCATTTTTAATTTGATGTATCAGAGCAAGCACTTGTTACCAATTTGAAGAACAGCTCGCTGTACCAGAGCTGAAAGTGGATTGAAGTTGAATGAGATTTCACAGAAAGACAGGACTGAGGGTGTGTGTCTGCCTGCTGCACTTAGCCAAGCTATCCTGGAGGCATTTTTTTCCACTCCTGCCCATTAAAAACCCAGTGGCACATACAGGCCAGGAAAATTTCCTTCCAAATCCTCTTCAGGTATTTCAGAGACAGCAGCAGCATGAAGATCTCTGACAGTGAGCAACCAGGAGTTGTTACCATCTAGTGCTTGTCTTGTGTAAACAATTTGTTATGGCTCAGTGTGTTTCCTGGTGGACAGACATCATATGAAATAAATAAAAAAATGTGATGTAGGTTTAAGTCAGTGCTGTAAAATAGTCTCGAAAAAGTGTTTGCAGCTCATATCTATGGGGACTATGGGATGTAGGAGAGCAAATGCTTGCAAGATGGTGGGACTGGCTCTTTCCTATACTCTGAATAGGTAACTTCATAAATATGCCTTCTGCTACCCAAAAAACTGCTATGTCTTCCTGTTTCTACTGAAACAAGGAAGAATACAGCCAAAATATGTGCAGGATCCCCATCACTCTGGGCTCAAATCGTAATAATAAGCCTGTGGGACAGTATATCCTGCTTGATCCTGAGCTTGATGCATACCACTTTCTGGTTGGCCTCTGCATAACATTTGAGGGAGGCAGGATCAGCCAGATGGGACTGCTGATGCACCAGGACTGCCCTCCATGGGCACCTCTATTCTTTCAGCCCCCCCTACCTTCGGCACCTTCTCATGATGTGTTCACAGCTCTCAGGGCATTGCTGCAGTTTTGCACAGAAGCAGTGAAGCCATAACAGTTTCTCATCTGATCATGAACATCCTCTGATTTTTTTGTTAAACTCAGAATCTTGTTATGGGCAAAAGGCGAGCACACCTTGTGTATGAAGCCAAGGACCTGTTGTAAATCTCATTAGAAGTAGTAACAGGGTAACCAAAATACAACAAAAATATCATTAGTCTAATTCGAATGAAATTAAAGCAGTCTAAATTTTCTAAATAGTACAAGACACGTCAGTCACAACGAAACCCAGCTCAGGCCATGGCAAGCAAAGTGCCATCTGGAGACCTGATGATATCAGGCCAGTTCAAAGCTTATGGTTTTCCACTAGTATTGTAAAAGCAATGTTTGACAGACTATTTTTATCTCTGACGAGCACTCTCAACCTCCTGGTCTGTCCTGTTTGTAGAAGAGGCCAGGCTGGCCAAGTGACTGCTTTTTCCCTCCATCTCCAGGTGTCTGTCATGTGTGGAGAGCCCTTACCGGTGCCATTGGTGCAAATACCGCCACGTCTGCACTCATGATCCCAGCACCTGCTCCTTCCAGGAGGGACGAGTCAAGCTGCCTGAGGTAGGCAGGGGCACGTGTTGTGCGTGGGGGCTTCTCAGAGATCATGAGATGATGTAGCCTTTTTGTTTTGCTCAGACAAACAGACCGTGTAGCCTTCTCCAGCTCCAATCCCACCCACTCCCTGTTTGGCTTGCGCTCCACAAAACCCTCACTTTTCCCTCTACATCTCCTCTTCCTCGTACTGAAACCCATTTGAAAGATGATACTCATCCCAAGAGTGTTGGCGCATCATGCAGAGAAGCTCTGCCCAATGACACGGCTGACTGTCAACAGCAAAATGCTGATACCTACAAGCTCTGCTGAGAGCCATCATATACTGGGTCATAGTCCTTGCCAAGATACAGCCAGTGTCTGTGTGCTGTTGGAACTAGGAGGGCTTGGTGGTGGCATCCATCCAAAAATAAGGCACACCTATAGGGAGTGTTCCACCTCAGGAAGCCATTGCATCTACCAGTAGTGGATAATAAGTCCCTGACTGGAAGCAAGAGGAAATGCTTGTTATGCATCTCTGCCTGGAGAGAAGAAGAGGATGGTGCCTCTAAGCAAGTCTTCAAGCTACTGAGGTCTGGAGAGTATTTAGGGCTATGAAAACAGTGGCAGTGTATTTCAGCAATATTTCAAGGATGTTGGTGGCTTTGTGTGTTTAGTGTCTAATGGCCAGTACACCAAACTGCTTCCAGCAGAGGCCAGGGAATGCCTCATTGCCAGTCTCTGAGCTAGAGCTGAACTGGACCTTGGGGCTTAGTACAGAGCTGGCTGCTGCACTGCAAATGCTGTCTGGCTGTATTGTAACTAATGAGCACTTGCAGACAAGTGGAGCTCAGGAGAATACAAATAGGAAGCCACTTAATTACTTCCTGGTCAGGAATGGTCTGGAAGCATCCCGGTCTGTCTGGTAAATGACCCGAGATGGCTCGTTGTGTGCCTGGCCCAAGGGACCAGTACCCATTAAGAGATCTGATATCTGCTGAACCACTGGGCACAGAGGCGGCTGCTGAAATCTCCATCGACGTGCGCTGCATTTGGAGTCTGAAATCCACACTTCTCCCTGCACTGCTTGCTGGGTCTTGTGTTTTTAAAATACTCCCTTGCCTATCCCCCAGCCTGTGCCCCAGACAACCCAGTTTGTTGCACCAAAGGACATGCTTGTAATGGTTTCACACTCCTATGGCATCCGCTGTCCCATCCCACTACTCCCTTAACATATGTGCTGGTTGAGATGTCCTGGAGCAGACATCCTGAACTGCACAGGCATTGGGACAAGTCATAAATATTCACGAGCAGGGAGGTTGCCAGCTCTTTGTCTAGCAGGATTCAGCATTTGCTGTTAACCCGCTGAAAAACTCACTGAGAGCTTAGAGGGTGGATATTTGATACCCTCTGCTTGGGGTGAAGTGGTGCAGAAGGCAGTCCAGGCTTCAGCCCTATTCCAACCAAATGGAATCTATTACCTTGCATACCTCTCTCTGGTGACCAGCGATAGAACCCACAGGAGTGGCATGAAACTGTGACCAGGGAAGCTCAGTTTGGATATGAGGAAAATGTTCTTTAATTAGAGGGCTGTCGGGTATTGGAAGAGTCTCTCCAAGGAAGTGGTCATGTCACTTTGCTGGAGTTCAAGAAAAATTTGGACAATGCTTTCAGCCAGGTGGTCTGATATTTGGGTGTCCTGTGTGGAGCCAGGAGTTGGACTTGATGATCCTTATGAATCTTTTCCAACTCAGAATATTCTATAATTCTGTAAAGCCTTTGGCAGAATCTGGTCAGTTTTGGTAGATGCAGTTCTCTGTATCTTCCACATCAGGAACTGGAGGTACCTCACTTTCTAGAGCAGATGGTATTTGCTGGGGCACTGTCTCATCATTTATCTCCTCTGGCAATCCTCTGGCAGGTTTTATGCACTAAGCACAAGACTCATCTTCCCAGTTCCCATCTCTTCTCTCCTCCAGCCACTGTGCATGAAAGACCTACAAGTGTCAGTGCATCTGCACCTGCCTCAGCTTTCTTGGTATTTCTGACTCTTGTTTCCATCAGAAAGATCGTGTGAAACTCTTCATCATCCCAGTTTCCCAGTTCCATAGGGAGAAAATCATCTGGCTTTTACTCTATTCCCTCTAACATCTTGTTCTGAAGAACTGGGGAGGAGGCAGTTGACTTGCAGCCTTCTCCAGACCTCCACATTTGAGCACACTTTTTCCATCACTGTATGACCTCTCATTGGGTTTCTTAAAGGTGCCACCTTCAGACAAAGAGATAGTTCAAATCTGAGAGGATTTGTCTGTTGATTCTTTCTGTCTTGTATCCCCTTTGATAGATGTTTTTCTGCTGAGCTTCAAATACTCACACTCTGATCTTGCAAAGCATCAAGTAAGTGTACAAACCCTTAAAAGACAACTATTGATCTACAAGGAATGACAGCATCATGACATACAGGTACATTACAGTGGTCATTGCTAATGATGCTTTCAGACCCTTTGGCTTCTGGATGCAGCAAATCCACATCTGGGCACAAACCTCTTTCTCATGGGAGACATTTGGTTGTCAGCTGCTTAGTTCAGAGCTGTTTCTACTATCTGCTGCACAGCTTAAACACTTCCCAGCACTGGAAAGAGTGGATGGTATCTGCAAAAATAATGACTTTGCAAAATTGAAGCTATCAGTGACAGCTTTCTGCTTGGCAATGTGAGAAATGTATTGTAGCTGTAGAGTCGTTCTCATTGCTGTCTGAGGCTCACAAAGACAATAGAACAGGGGAAGGACGGCATCACCAATACATCTTGACAAATGCATATTTGCCTTCTCTGCATGGCCAGACAGGTTTT
Organism: Meleagris gallopavo; assembly: GCF_905368555.1. NCBI lineage: Eukaryota > Metazoa > Chordata > Aves > Galliformes > Phasianidae > Meleagris > Meleagris gallopavo. The sequence continues at coordinate 2,868,103 of NC_139404.1, forward strand.
GTCAAATTACACTTCAAACTTTATCAATTTACACTTTTGACAAATTACAAAATAAATGCTGCGTATACGTCCCACACTTCTCTTAAGAAGCCATCTTCTCACTGACTCATCTCCACTGTTTTTCAGTTTCACCTTTAGTTCTTTCCTTTTCTGCCCTATACTGAGCTTATCCATTGAGTTCCCTGAACAGTAGAAACCATTTGGTACCTTGAAGCCAAGCCTGGTTCTTCCTTGCCCTTTCAGACCTCCACCTACTTCCTGATGATGTAATGTGACTTGCCAGGTTAACAGGGCTGAGGTGCACTTCCAGCCCTCCCAAAGCTGTCTTCAGTAGAGCTCCCAACAGCTGTGAGTGGGTATATTTTTAATGGCTTTTCATCTCCATCTGCAATGCTCCTTTTCTCTGCAAGTACTTTGATTCCCTAAGGATGCAAAAGGGGTGTGTTCAGCATGAGTATGAGTGCCTCTTAAACGTGGAAGTCTTGAGGACATGCTGATAGGAAACTACTACAAGCGTGGGATGGTTGGACCATCCCATTTGCAGTCCTTCCCTGAGACTACAGAGCAGATTAGCATGGCTGGCTTCCAGGATCATATGGTCTGCTTGTCCCGTGAATCTCTCTGCCAAGCAAATACATATTAGTGCTACTTTGTCACATGGATCAGGGCCAGAAACTCTCTCCATCTGTAATCATTGTTATTGGTATGCCAAGCCTACTCCCCTCTCTGACACTACGGTTTTTACTTTCCCTTTGCTGACACACCTACTTCTGGGTGATTGCTTTCTCTCTTTTCCTGTACACCATCTCACTCTTGAGTAGGTTGAGGCTTCCCACTCTCCAGATGGCCTGAGCTGCAAATGGTCTGATGGGGCTGGTACCCATCGCCCTGGGACCAGCCTGAAGCACAATGAAGGGAGCCTCGTGCCCTTCTGTATTTCTGACTCCCCATTTCCTTAGCATACCTCACCAGCTTGTGGATTTCCATAGGTTCAGCCTTAATTTCTTTCAAGTCTTCTTCATGTGCACAGAAAAAACTTCTTGATTATTTTAATTTTTCTTTTTCTTTTTCTTGAAGTATGAGTTCTCAGCTAGTGCAGAGCACAGGATGAATTCGAGACTGACCATGGTGGAGAACAGAAAGATGTTGGCCATTATCCATGCTGATCAGAAAGGAAAATGCTGTTTATTTTTGTATAGTTAGTGACCTACTGTCCAAAGGAGCTTTTGAACCATACTGAGGACGTTTGTGATCAGCCAGTCTTGGGCTAGGACAAGGCAGCTGCAAAACCCTTCTATCACCCTGCAAAGAACTAAACCAAAGGTGACAAATAGGATAAAGAGGCACATCCCACATTGTCTGCAAGGAGCCAGGATTTCATACCTGTCGTTTGTTCAGTACTTGGTGAATCAGCTCTGCCCATAATGGAGCTGAATCAACTGCTTTTGGTGCCTTGGGAAAACCTGTGTTTGCTCCTGGTTAAGAATTCCAGCATGGTCGTAAAGCAAGAGTATTTATGATTATGGTGCTGAACTCAATCAAATGGGGTTGATGATGTCTCTGGATGATTTGTGGCAGAAATACTACACCTTGACGTATAATTTCCCTTTACAGCAGGTTTTTGAAAGCCAAGTGCACTCACTTGAAATATACCGAGTGAGTTCTTGCTTTATAAAGGGAGCTGATATTATTGCTATTGGAGGCAGGAAGGGAATGAAGGATGAAAAAAAGACGTTTTAACACTTATGTGAATTTTTTTATTTCTTTGTTGTTGGTTTTGTTTTGTTGTTTTTTTCTTTTCCCTAAACAAAGCAGGTAGTAAAGATGGAGAGAATCACAGTCTACAGAAGGGATCAGGCTGTGTCTATATTTGTTTCTTGCACATTCTATTTCCCCTTTTGACATTTGTTGTTGATCACTGCAAAAGTCATGCTGCAGATCCAGTGATGCACTGTGAAGCATTGCATTGCAGCCTAACGACCGATGAAATCAACCTTTCCTTATTGGCACAATCACAAAGTAAGAGCTCATTCATTCTCTCTGTAAATGGAAAAGGCAGCCAACAAGTATTGGAGGTAAACTGAGGCACAGAGTAGTACACCAATTGATATGAAGTGCGATAGAAATTCATCATGCCTGATGTCTGTTACATCTGGTCCAAGTGGCATAGTTCTCATGTCAGCATTTCCCAAACATCTGCACAAGTCTGGGCTGGGGGTAAGATGGAACAACCTACTTGAGTTAATGGGATAAAAGATGAAGTCTTCTTTTGTGCGATCTTCTGAAAGATGAGCACTATCTTGTTCTAGGCCTTGCCAGGATTTTAGCTTTGTGTAGGGGAAAGAGAGGGAAAAAAAGGCAAAAGCGAAAAGCAAGCCTTGATAACAGATCTGTTATCTGCTGGGTTTAAAAGATACATAATCATTTAATTACCTTGAAGGAGGTTTTCATCTTTCTCTCCTCAACCGATTTGTGTGTGCCTGTGTTTTTCTTCCTCCCCCAAACAAGCTTTTTATTAAAAGGATTTTCATCTGCTGCCTGAAAAGAGAAGAAAAGATCTCGCACCAAAGTGTTTTATGTAGAGTTGTACGTGCTAATGACAGTAAAGCCCACATAAAAGAAGCAACTGCTTCAAATATTAATTTGTCAAAAGCAGTAGAAAGCTGTGTGAGCTGCATGCTGGCGAGCAGCTGCTGGAGAGCAGAGTGCTGCTTTGCCTGGTGCTCGCTTTGCCTTTTGCGGAATGAAGAGCTGTGCTGGCAGCCTCTGCAAAGAAATGAGCTGGTTTGTTGCTGCTTGTTCCTCTTCGGGGAAAAGAGCGAGACAGGAGAGAAAAAAGAAGGCAAGGAGAGAGAGTGACAGATCGATCTGAGCTGGCAGACACCTATATTTCCCTATTATGGAGTTTTAGGGAACTCATCAGCATCCTACCCGTCATGCTGGTGCATCCCAGCCTGGATCAGGGAAAGGTTTTAGGTAGTCACCTTGTCACAGAACAGGCAGGTCTTGAGGGAGCCCAAAGTATAGAATGGCTTTGGTTAGAAGGGACCTTAAAAGATCATCTAGTTCTAAACCCCCTGCCATGGGCTGGTTGCCACCCACCAGAACAGGCTGCCCACAGCCCCCATCCATCCTGGCCTTTAAATGCCTCCAGGGATGAGGCATCCACAGCTTCTCTGGGCATATGTCCTCCTTTGGGAGGAGCAAAAGGAAAGTGCCCAGCTCCTCCTAAAATGCATCCTTGCAGAAATGCCTGAGTGGCTGCGTAGAGGTGGGGTTTAACACCCCACAGGCCACCTGATGAATGTGGTGAACTCTTTGCTCCCTTGTATGGACAAACCATTCTGGCAATGCGTCTTCAGTTGTTGCTGTGGCAACTGCTCTGTTTCCCTCCTACTCCCGTTTCCAGCCTCTGTTAACTCAGCTAGAGAGGTGGCTGCTGGTGGCATCAGTTTGGGGAGGAGAGGAAGCCCACCCCGCTCAAATTAATGTCTCAGGGGCATTAATGACAGCTGCAGGGAGGTCAATACTGGAGCACCAAATTGTTTCCCGTTTGTTGATTATCCACTCACTTATTCTAGCACCTGTCTATCATTAAGGGGAGGTGTAGTTTCTATGGAAACTGCAGAAACCTGCTGCATGCAAGTGATGTGAGCAGGAAGGGGACCAGCAGGAGAGGTGAGGGGACTGGGAGCAGCTTGAGGCAGGCAGCAGAGAGCATGCAGATCCTAACAGAAAGATTCTGCACCCTGTGCAGCTAAGATCTGACATAGCATTGCACTCATTTGGTGGAACCAGCCTCTAAGTAGCATGAGGGCTTGTATCATCTGCTTAGCTCACAGGAGGGTTTCCAAGTGCGTGTGATGGAGTCTGGTCTTCTTGACATCCTGTCCAGGGGGTGGCAGAGGGGATCCAGGAGGAGGCTGTAGTTGTTGGTTTGGATTGGGTTGTAGGTCAGGACTCCTGCTGGTTTGGAATTTCAACCCTTGTTCATTGTTTAAGCATTTTTTCAAGAAGCAGAACTGTGACGTGTTGAGGATACCTCCAGTTCAGAAGCAGTCATTTAAACAATTATAAGAAGAAATTACTATGGAGTAAGTTGCCCAGAAAAGCTGTGGATGCCACATCCCTGGAGCAGTTCAAGGTCGGGTTGAATGGGGCTTTGGACAAACTGCTGGCAAACTGGATCACCTAATTCCAATGTCCCTTATGGCAGGGACATTGGAAATAGGTCATCTTTGAGGTTATTTCCAACCCAAGCCCTTCTATTAAATTAAACGCGGAAACTACAGACAAGGCAGAAATCTTTCCCCTTGTTCATATAGGCCTGTTCAAGCATGGTAATAGAAGGAAATGCAGCTCAAAGGAAGTATCAGGCATTATTTGGGGCCATGGGTTTCACTTCAGCAGATGAGAGTTTCATTTCTAGCTCTGAGTTGGCTTGGGCACGTTCACATTTCTGTGCCTCTGCATCTCTCAAATCCTCTTATGATTTGGCTAAGCAATTTCTGTTCATAGGTGCTTGTACAGTACCTGGAGCTGTGGTCTCAGTGGGGGCTGTTCATAAGAAGTCTCTGAGCATTTGCAGATTGGATACTTTACTTTTGTGAGAAGCCATTGCTTGCACTGACTTAAACTGGTGAAGAAGATGGAAGGATTGTATGTGGTTTGTTCTGTTGTTTTTCTGGCTACCTTTTATCACCTCTGAGACTTTCTGTTCCATCATCCTCCAGCTGGTAGAGGAAAAGGATAACTTCTGCATTCACTTCTAGCAGGTTTTCTGATAATTATGGAGGTAGATTTGCAGAAAATCTGTCCTGATACAGGGCAACTCTATCATGTCTCTGTTGAGACTGGGAACCAGACCACAACAAACTGATGAATGATGGATAAAATCCTCTCTGTGTGCTGTTCGTCTTCCACCAGTACACACATTTTTTCACTTTGGGTCTTAGGATTTAGCCTCTCCAACCATGAGATACACTTGTGTAATTTCTTGGAGCAAGTGAGGGGAATTTGTTTGAATGTAAATGTGAGAGGCATCTGATACGCAGTACAACATGTTATTCATACCAGCTGGGCAGTTCATCTTTGTAATGCAAGATTATTTATCCCACAGGACAGAGTGATCTCAGAATGCAACAGGGTAATATTCATCTGTCCCCTTGAAATAACATCAAGAACAGCTTATGTTGTTTTGATAGCCTGAGTCAGTGCAATGCCATTGCAAAGCCTCAAGTGACTACAGGAATTTTTGGCTATCTGGACATCTGTTAGGACTGCTGATGATCTAGTCACACTCTGAAATTGGAGGGAAAAATTGTTACCAGAGAGGAAAGACAGTTCCCCTTTGCATGGGGTGATGGGTGGCCTGTCTCTCAAGAAGGAATTTTTTGCTTTTCTTCATTGCAGTATCATCTGCATTCACTGGTTTGGAATGTGAGCTTCTGGGACCTGGCCAAGGAGAAACATTGTCAGGATATTGAAGCTACAGATAAGAAGTAATGCTGGACTGTGCCTTCTGCCCTGACTGGGATATCTCCAAGAGGCTGAGCCCAGAATCTCCTTCCCCTGCCTTGTCTTTGCACACTGTCCATTTGCTTTGGCTTGGATGTTATCTCATGCTGTCACAGATCTCAGTGAGGAGGAGGGTGATAAGAGCCATGATATCACTGTCCTGACATTGTGCAAGCCAGGGTTTTATGATTCTCTGGACTTCTGTCCTGGTATCCGAAGGAAGCAGGATCACATCAACATGGTCTGTGTGTGTTCATCCAGTCCATCTGTTACTCATTCTCCTCTGTTGACTTCTGAACTTGTTGTCCATTTGCAGCCTAGTTGGGCCAAAGAGTGGAGCTCTCAAAGGTATTAAGTTCCTACAAATTTTGTAAAATATGGGAAGGTTAGAGAAGAGAATTTCCATTCTTTCTTATGAAAAAAACACTATAGTTTGTGCTTAACACTTTAACTAGACAGCAGAAATCCCCTTATGAGAGTGCTGCCGTGTGACTTCTTGTAGTTTCAGAAGGAGCATTGGTTGGTTCCTTTATGCAAAAATAATTTGTGGACAGAAATGTATGGAAAACCTAGTTTTGTTAAATGACACGTTGATGTCATTAGTAGTCATGTAGATGATCAGTAAGGAATACTGTTGCAATGCTGAAACTTTAGAGACTCGTTGGTATGATGGTGCAGAGTGTGAATATGCAATGCTTTATTATGCATAAAAGATCTTTAGAATCTCAGACGTAAGTCCTTGCAGAAGGACAGAAGAAGTCAAGCTAGATAGAAGAATGCGGTTTCATAGAATATAAATAAAGAAGGTAGACATTAGTGCTTTGTCAGCTGATTGTACTCAGCTGTTCTCTGCCTCATGCTTTCCGTGGCTTTGCACAATACAGTTTTACCATGTGTGATATCTTAAAAGGACTGGCTTACCTAGCTAGAGTTTTTATTTCACAAGTGTCACCCTCCTCAGTGCACACACTCATACTTCTTATGATTTCAAAACCAGGCATTTGTCACTCAGGAAACACCAGAACTGAGATTGCTTCCACATCTCTCCTTTGAGCAGATGTACCTACTGACACAATCACCTACTTTTATTTTCTCCTGTCCACACTCTCCATCCAATGACCAGAAGGTTCCTGCTCTCCTGATCATCACTTTTCCTTCTGAATATGTGTCAAAAAGACAAAAAGCTGAAGAAAAGCTAGCGTTGTGTCTGTATTTAAAAAGGATTAATGCAGAGCTTTGCTAATTATGGCAGGCTGACCTTGATCCTGGTAAAATAATGGACCAGCTGAGAAGGGCTCTATTAATAAAGTATTAAAGGAGAGTAAAATCATTAATGCTGATCAGCAGAGATGTGTGGACTGACTTCAGAGGCAGAATTGTCTTAGGTCAGGATCCAGCTCTCAGAAGACTTGGGCCACTTCTCAACACGGCCTGCATGGCCTTGGGGCATCACTTTGCTCCCAATCAATGGGATTCAGCAGTGAGCCACATGAAAGGAGGTTGGTTATCTTCATTTAACTCTGTATCTGTTCTTTGGTGGCCAACTTCAGTCACTGCTCACTAGCTTTCACAGCACTGAAACCAGGGACCTAAGAGGCAATGGCAGATGAGCGAATTTGATCTGATGGTACTCCTCCGTATAGCAGTGATGTCTGTGCAAGTCACCACTGAGGTATGTGGCTGCTAGAGTGGGCAAAGCTTAAACAGGGCCACATCTCTCCCACAGACTGAGCTCCAGCTTCCAAATCAGCCACCTTTTCCCAAGCACCAGAATCACTTGCAGTATCTGACAAAAGAAAGTTAGTTTTTGATCCTGACTGCGTGGAAGACTCTTAACTAGAAAGTAACCACTAGAAGTGACAGCTATGCAAGGACTCAATTACCCCTTTGTTGTCTCTGCAGATGTTTAGACTTTCCATAAATCCTGTTGCTTTCTCCTCATCAGCTGCCTTTAAAGTTCTGAGCATTTTCTCCCTGTATTATTACTTTTGCTGTGCCAATAAATAAGTACACCATCAATCAAACTAACAGCACTGTAAACTTAAGAAGTGAAGATAAAATATATGGTGCATTAAAAAATTCTTTGACTGGGTAAGCTTTTTGTAGCTAGTTTGATTGCTGCTGGTGCCGATGTAAATTTGGGGGAAATATGTCCAGAAATTTATGAAGCTTGGAGTCCTGCCTGCAAAACATTGACCTGATTCCACTTTATAACCTAATAACGTTCCCCGGCACTGTTCGTGTAAATTTTAAATATAATTTTATGATGCTAGGAATTAGTGGTGTAATAATGTAAACACAACATGGACTATAACTCACCCTTTTGCTCCCGTATTGCCAAGCGTGTGGCTGCTTTGTTCTCCAAATTACCGTGGCCCTGGGAAGTTGTGTGAGAGTTTAAAAGTGATTCATCGATGGAACCAACTTGTCATCCAAAGCTCTCTGCAGCAGTGCAGGGCAGCTGATAAAGGAGTGACTGATTTTGCTTGGGCAGCTCTGACCCAGGACGACTGTATCAAGGTGCAAGAAAGAAATTCAGGCAACATATTGCAGGCAGTCCCTCCTGCTTCTCATACAGCAACGTGATGTTTTCCTGCTTTTTATCTAGGAGAAATCTGATTACTCCAAAATCAATGGCAAAAAGTCTTTTTGTGTATACGATTTCTTTCATTTTTTCCTACTTCTTCTCATTCCTTTCTTTTCTCTTTCCTTATTGTTGTTGTTCATTGGTTTTGTTTTGATTTTTTAAATGATTTTTAATGTAATCTAAGAAGCAGGGCATTCAGATGCTGTGGCCTAGATATTTTTTTTAAGAACCAATCCATATCTCAAATCTTATCTTACTAGATTGATTACAATACAGAGTGGTGGGTGAAAAAGCCATTGCATTGCATCTTAGTAGAACAGATGGATTAAAAAAATAATTATTATTTACATAACACATGAGTAAATAACAATCTGAGTATCACTTCTTGTGGGATCCAAAAGGTCTTGAGCAAGGAATAAACAGTTCCCAGTTCTCAATTAGATCATGTGATAATGTTGATATTGTTGATAATATATATATATTATATATATAATGTTGATATTTGGAAAAAAATCTTTTCAGAAAGAGGGGTGAGGCATTGGCACAGGCTGCCCAGGGAAGTGATGGAGTCACTGTCCTTGATGGCGTTCAAGAAAAGGATAGATAAGGCACTGAGGGATATGGTTAGTGGGCATGGTGGGGATGAGTTGATGGTTGGACTTGATGAGTCGTGGTGGTCTTTCCAACCTTACTGATTCTGTGATTTTATGTTTCTTTTGGACGAGATGGCTTAGACAAGCACAGAGATGGCTGTTATGAACAAAGGATGTATAAAGGAAAGTTTTATTAACAAAACAAACAAGCAACAACAACAAAATGACAAACAGCAGCAACAACAAAATGACAAACAGCAGCAACAACAACAAAATGACACTGAGAATGAAGAACTGGAATTGATGTCAGGAAGAAAAGTGAGCTAAATGCATTGAGTTTTAAAGTGAAGGAACTGATGCTGGATATCTGGATCTGGATAATGAGAATTCTCTTTTGGGCCAAAAAAAAAAAGACTGAAAAATAGTTTTGAAGAGTTAGCTTTCTCAGCAAACATGCCTACGGAGCAGTCAGCAAAAGGTGGGCTCTAGTTTCCTCTCAATGCCACCAATGATCACGAGGGAGCAATATGAAGCAAAAATATGAAAGCTTCCCTCATTTAGATGCTCTGGATGAATCATACAATCATAGAATCACCGAAGTTGGAAAAGACCTCCACCATCATCCAGACCAACCATCCACCTACCACCAATATTTCCCCAGTAAACCATGTCTCTTAGTACAACATCTAAATGTTTCTTGAACACAAGAAGTTGCATGGGAGAAGACAGATTAACTGAGAGCCCAGTGAAGGGCACAGGCTGCTAATAGATGGATGGATCATTGTGAAACCCTCGTTTCCTTACAGGATGTTTGCATTTCAGAGAATTATAAAATGGCTTGAGTTGGAAGAGATCTCAAGGATCATCAAGTTCCAACCCCCGTGCCACAGGCAGGGTTGCCAACCCCTAGATCATGTGCTTGATTAGATTGCTCAGGGCCCCATCCAACCTGGCCTTAAACACCTCCAGGGATGGGGCATCCACAACCTCTCCTGTTCCAGCATCTCATCACTCTCTCAGTAAAAATCTTCTCCCTGACATGAGAAAGTAAATCAAACTCATTTTCCTTCAGAAAATGGAAAATGCTTTGGTGAGATCTGGGCTCATGGTACTGGCCAAAAATAGCAATACTAAAACTGTACTAAATAATTTTAGGAGCAACCCCTTGCAATATGTCATGATCTACATGTTTCGTACCTGGGAAACGATGATAATTCAGTATTTCTGATCCGTCTCCAGTTTTGACTATGAGATAAGATGATGAGATTCTCAAGAAACCATAACTAGGCATGTATGGGGCACTGTAAAGGAAGCAAAGCAATTAGCTCAGGGCTAAGACCACACAGCCTCTGAGAGATTTCATCCCTCTCTTCAGCAGACTCTTGTTGAATGCATCTCTGGATGCATTCAAGGCCAGGCTGGATGTGGCTCTGGGCAGCCTGGTCTGGTGGTTGGCAACCCTGCACACAGCAGGGGTGTTGAAAATAGATGATCATTGCGGTCCTTTTCAACCCAGGCCATTCTATGATTCTATGATTCATGATGGCACTTCACTGGGGACTCACTCAGGTATAGCAGTGATGAGGGCTGTAACACTTATATGAAAGAGAAGGAGACAGGGGGCTCTCATATTACTGAGACTTCGTTACTTCTGCTATAGCAAAACACATTTGCAGGCATTCTATGTGGAGTTATAAATAAGGAAAATTAAACTAGCAACAATCCAATGAGTGCAGCTCATTTCTTCTGGTGTTTTCACTACAAAAGCTCTCTGACTTGGTAACTGGCAAAATTTGATGATTTGAGGAGTGCATAACTGCTGATATGAGTAATTGGCAAGGGTGGAGGATATTATTTTTTAAGGGTTGACTCATTTGGAAGCATTTAAGGAATAGAATGAAGCTACACACACAAAATTAATCAACAAGAGTCAGTTTTCACATATGCCCTGCTACAGATTAAACTGGATTTTAGCTCTTCTGGAATCTGAACCAACTCCCCTTACAGGGGAAGGCTTAATTTATTATATCCCAAAGACAAATGGGATGGAATTGTGCCTTTCCTTTATATATACTTTGATAATGGGTGCATTTACTTCCCATCCATGATGTAAAAAACTGCTCTTCCAGCATAGGTGATGCACACTGCAGAGAAAAGACAAAGAGAAATTGATCAAAATTGGTAAGGACCCTTCTGCTTGCTTCCTGCAGCAGGGTCATTTCAATGTACCCTCAAATTTATAATCCTGAGCAGGCACCCAGAGCTGACTGGGCAGGGCTTGTCACAGGCTACAAAATGAGTTCAGTGTTTGAATTTGAACCCAGAGCCTAGTCCAAGTTCTTAGCTTTTATGCAGCACATCACCTAATGAAATTGCCTTTTTCCCCCCGTTTCAATTAGAAAGAACATTAGGTCAATCAGATAAAGCCACATTGGGAGGATTTCCTCTTTATGGCGCTTGCCTCTTCAATTATCTATAATGAACTTCCTCACAGCACTGCAAAGCTTTTTATATGCAAACGAATCCTGTTTTGGGGCTGCCACAATCACTGCTTGTTAATGAACTTGAAACAAGTGTTATCGGAAAGGTTACAGCACCAGTGGTGGGGGGAACGGGATAAAGCTAAACAAGAAAGACCAGCCTGCAGAGCTGGGATTGGCCTGCAGGTAACATAGTTGACTATCTTCAACCCCCGTCCTCCAGTCCCCTTCAAAAGCTTTTCTGTTTGACAGACATCAGGCAAAATGCCCACTCTTGGGACATGGCTGCTCAGCAGCAGATAGGGCTTTCCCATCCTCCTGTCCCACTGATTCACTCTGCCAATGCGTCTCTCTCAACCACTCTAGCTGGGGAAGAAAATAATGAAGAAAATGGTGCCAAGGTCTGTTCTTATGCCCAAAGAGAGAAAGGGAGCTAATTTGTAGACTCTGGAACATGTTGAGTAGGCAGGAGTGTGCAAGGGAAAATTTGGAGGTGTGGAAGACATACGGTCCCAAAAGGTATTTACATATGGTGTCAGGTGGTGGGATCACAACTGGACACTCTTACACTTACACTGGGGTGGTCTTTCTCCTACCCTCTGGGCTGTTATTGGGCTATATCACACAGGGTTAGGTTATGCATCACTTCCTAAAGCTGAATAGCTACTTAACCCTGCAGCTAACCTACATAAATGCCTCGATAGGATAAGAGCATTGAACCCAAGGCTAGAAGGACTTTCTACACTGTCAATCATTGTCCTCCTGTTAAGAGAAACACTTCTGTGGAAGTTCAATTATTGTATCTCAGCATTAGTAGTTCCCTGGGAATATTTTGTCATGGCGCAGGACAACAGCAAGAGCAGGGAGTGTTGGAACAAAATGTAGCTCCTCAGGGATTCCTGAGTGTCTAACCAAACCTTCTTCTCCACTGCTTCTGTCTTTTATCTTGTGATGGAACACAAAGTTAGTGAAGTGCTGCACAACACCAGAACTCCAAGACAACAGAGAAACACTGTGTTAGAACTCATCACTGTGCAACCAGACCCAAGATAATTCACCTTCATCATGCTCCAGTGACTGTGTGCTGGGCTGTCCATGTTCTGATGTTAGCCTGAGCAAGGCAAATTGAAATCCATCGGTAGTTGTCAAGTACTTATACCATTAGCATCCACCAGTAAGCAAAGATAAGAAATCAGGTTGCCCCAGAGCTCTTAAATCCCCAGTGGCAAAGACAGACAGACACTCTTTGGGGACTGAGGAAGGCTTCCAGACTTCATTACAGCTGCGTGCTGGGTGGATGCTGGATTTTCTTCCTGCCCCTGGCCGTGGATCAGCTCACACCCACAGTGTGATGATTGATATCTCTAGTAATTCTGTTTCTGGTTGGTCTGAGTGCAGATGTTACACGTCTAATCCATTTCTTTATCTTCCTAAGCTGTTTGCTTCAGTGAGATGTTTCCACCATCTGCTCTAACAAGCTCCCAGGCTCTCATAAGCCATAAATTCCACTTCCAAGCCCTTAAATTCCTTTTCTTATTCTTCAGCCCTGGATCAGTATTTATATCCTCTTGTTGTCCACTGTCACAACTACAGGTTAAGCATGTATCTGTTTAGGTAGAAGTTCTCCCTGTCTCTGCTTGTACCATCTGAATCTGACTAGGGTTGCTCTTGGGATGGCGATTGTTTAAGGAATCCCATTTTACATAAAAATGTCTTGGATTATCAAGAAAAACACTGCAGTAATTTCCGAAAGGGTTGATAGCTTCCAGTGGTCTAATGGTGCCATGAAGAAGCAGTACTTTGCTGCTGTAAGTAAAGCTGTACAAATTCATCTCACTTCAAATATGGCCTTCTCCAACACAGATTTGGGTGCCCAGCCTGCTACATGGCTGAGTTAGCCACATCCACCAAGCACTGAGCCTTTTTGGAAATAATTGCTGATCTTTCCTAATCATATTAAGTAAGAATTGTTTCTTGAGAAAATAATATAGGTATTATTTTATATATAATAAATATTCTGTCCCTTTCTAAGCCAAATCAAATTATCTTTTAAATAGCCCAGACTCTGGTTTACGGTGTCATGCTTGAGCTAGCTGGAGCTGTGCCTTTTGCACAATGGCACATTGGTTTTTGTGGTGGCAGGGAGTTATGCTGTGATTTTGCTTTCTTCACTTCTTGTGCCATGGCATCGTGACCAGGCAAAGTACCTGGAGGGGGCAGAACTGCTTTTCTACTACCGCATTAATGGAGCAGGTATTAAGAAGCACCAGAAGTAGCATTCTTGAGTCATGAAGGTCAAGGGTCTCCAGTGAGAAAAAGGAGATGGGAAAAGTCTGTAAAAACACTCCTTCCTCACCTGTTTATCTGAGCCTCCTCAGTAATGCCCCACAAACCCCTTATAATAGGCTGAAATGGAGGGAGGCACAACAGCTTTGTAAAAGTGAGAAGATTGAGGACTCCACACAGGTTTGGGAAAATCACGTGTTGACTTATTGCATGGTATTCTTTCTCCCCAGGACTGTCCACAGCTGCTGCAGGCTGAGAAGATCCTGGTGCCAGTGGAAGTGATCAAACCGATCACGCTGAAGGCCAAAAACCTGCCCCAGCCACAGTCTGGCCAGCGAGGCTACGAATGCATCTTGAACATCCAAGGCAATGAGCAGCGGGTGCCCGCCTTGAGGTTCAACAGCTCCAGCGTGCAGTGCCAGAACACTTCGGTGAGGAAGCCCTGCTGCCTGTGGCATGTCTGGGAGGGCAAAGGAGGACCGTGAGTGCCTACAGCACTGTCCTCATGGGATCTGGTGTTGTGCTGAAGCCTTGTCTGTCTTCCCAATTCCAGCTAAAGTCAGGGGAAGACTGGTTGGTAGATTGCAAACTACCTCTTTTGCTCCTTAAGTTTGGCTTGCTTTAACCAACAGTAGTGCTACATCCTTGGATCCCTTGGATTTGGCCATGCTGGAGCTCCTTAGCCACAGCCAATATACATTATCGCATGGTTAAACTACCTGTACTCTGACAGTGGCACATCCTTATCTGTATTCAAGATGGTTTCAGAAGGAACAAATGTTAAAGTCAACACTGATAATTAATGTTATTAAATGAGATAATTGGTGATAGCCCATAAAAATCCACATAAACAGTTTAACAGGCACCAGCAATGGGTCCAAGATAAGTTTGAGCCAAACCTTCCCCGCCCACTGATCCACCCCATGACCTCTAGTTAATCCCTTTAACATCTCCATTTCCCTATTTGCAATGCAGAGCCACTAAATCTCCTCACCAGAGCCCTCTGTGAGTCACAGTGGTGCTGTCACTACAGAAATACCAGTCCTTGGGGCAAACACTGGCATTGCTGCCAGGAGCTGTGAGTATGTGTGATGGTGGTCTCCTAACACTGCTTCTCCAGAGGTTTCTTCATCAGATTCATGCCTCCTAGATGTGCATTTGAGTCATTCTCATTGCTATTATGAGATGATTTATTAGCCAAAGAGCTAATTACAGGCTTTAGCCACTTCACTGCAGCTCTGCCACTCCATGCCGGGCAGGGTTTGTTAAAATCCATCACAACATATTCTGCTGCATTAAGCAGTGTGCTGAAGATTACAGGCAGTTCACACATTTCATCTGGCATAAACAGGGTGATTTTAAGTACAGTCGGGCTAAGTGAGGGACTGACTGCCTCAACAGTCCTAGAGAGTCTCTTTCAGCCTCCTAGTTTGTATTATTCAATAATTTAACTTGATTTTGAGACATAATGGTGACCGTTCTCATACTACCTGCACGCTTCAAGTGGCTGCTAGTACATTGGACCAGAGAATTTGGATTCACTGAATTCCTGGATATATTTGCTAATGGTATGCCAGAATGCTGTGTCAACACTGTGTTGATTTTTGCATTTGTTTTGCTGCCAGAGCACTCTACTCCTAAACTGTGCAGCGTGGCAGGACAGAATGTCACACCTATGTCAAAGCAGTCTCTGATCTCTCTGATGAGCATTGCCTGTAGTATTCCTTTCCCTTATTAGATGATGTCTCAGGTGGGCTTCTGTCTTCTCAATGGGGATAATCTTATTTTGGACTAAACTCATCTCTTTGTTCTCCTGCATCATCTGTCTTCTTCTCTCTTCCTCTCTTTCCTTCTTTCTTTTCGCTTCTTTTCCCCTTTCTGTTTTCTCCTCTCCTCTCCTCTCCTCTCTTCTCCTCTCCTCTCCTCTCCTCTCCTCTCCTCTCCTCTCCTCTCCTCTCCTCTCCTCCTCCCTCTCCTCTCCTCTCCTCTCCTCTCCTCTCCTCTCCTTCTCCCTCTCTCTCCTCTCGTCAGTGTAATTTCATTTCTCTGACTCAAGTGTCTTTTTACTCTCTGAGAAACATTTTATTGCTGTTCTGAATTTACTAGGCAGTAGGAAAAAAAGAGATACAGAAGGGAGAACCAGACAAAAGAAAGAAACATTCACACAGGCACAAAAAAAAAAAAAAAAAAGGAATAGTAAAGCCCCCAGCTCTTTTTGAGCATGTGGCTGAGGACACAGACAATAGGGAAGGAGTACTGTGGGTATGTCTCCATCGTGATTATTTCCTTTCCTGCCAAAATTAGCGTTCAGTCTGGAGCCACTGTGCTGCAGTGATCCTCCACTCCAAGGGTCACCTGGCTTTAGAAGCAGACGTATGAGCTTGTTTGCAAATTGAATCAGCCCTCTTCAACAGAGCTTTTTAGTCAGCAAAGTTGCTAGATGAGAACTGAACGTAGCACCTGCATTGCAGGCTTGGAGAAGGTCCAAAGGAGGGTGGGTGGATATGTTGTGATGTTGTGTCCCTGAAGGGATGCTATCCTGCCAGCAGATCTTTCTTTTGGAGATGCGTGCTAGACTAAGCAATCATTCTTGGCTTGTTTTCCTCCATAAGACTCAAATTCTATCTCCTCCCATCACATAGTAGTCACCAATGAGCTCAAATTCAGCTCTTGCAGAATATCTTCTGCAAAATTCAAGAGATTTCCTCGTGGGAGCAGGAAAAAAACCTTTATTTTTGCTCTTGACTGCCCGCTCCCTCAGGACCTACACCAGGGTACCAAAGATCAGAACCACATCCTTCCATCTTAAGCAGGAGCTTTTCCAAGTGGCTCCAAGCTCAATTAAGAGGTGTTTTAAAGATACCAAGGTGGGACCAGCCTATCTGATGATCTGTCGGTAACATCATATTCAACACTTATGGTGCCTAGGTGCTTGGTCCAGTCAATAGCCTGCTCTGTATCTTTCCCTGTCTTTCCCAGAGATATTTCATTTGATAACAGCAATAAGTCACTGCAGACAGCATGCTTCGGGACAATTATTGTTCTTGTCAAGTGGTTTGAGCCTCTCAGCTCTGAGCTTTGTCCTCTATCACACCACCCAAGGCACACAATTATCACTCAGCGAGACCCTGCCTGCCATTCCTTATTGCACTTATGATAGCTCTGCCGACGTCTGGACACAGAGTGATGGGAGGAAATGAAAAGGAGGAGAGCTAAGGAGGCATATAAATAAGTAAGTAAAAATGTCAGCAGAAATGGCTGGAACTGCTAGATCTATCAGGTCAGAGAACAGTCTCCCCAATGGGAAGCACTAGTAGACTCAGCAATTACAATCAGTCTCATACAGTCAGCAAATTTCAGTGTAAGAAACAGGGAGATTGGTGAGAGATGACCTGCCTGACCATGCCATGATCACTACTATTACCAGCTTCAGTGATCTAAGCATACATGTTTGTTTTGCGTGAGCCTGTCCCTTGTCTGGTCTTGGCACTTACAAGCAGCACAGACTGATTTCTAGCAGTGGAATCCCTGCTGATGATTGGCCTCATAGTCCTTCACAGGTCTGTGTCCTGCGAGACCCGAGGTGGTGCAGCTCAAAGTGCTGCATATCTCAGGAGTAGGAAAAGCAAATATGTCATGTTGTTGCACTTGAGTAAAAGATCTCAGAAGTGTTTGACTCTGTGCCATGGCTCACAAAGGAGAGTGAGAAAATAAAAACAAAGAGCTGGGGAAAAAAAAAATAAAAGAAGAGCAATCTATTCACAAAAATCATGGGAAAACATAGTTATGAGTGGCCGAAGGTAGATGAGAACAGGGCTGAGTCATACCTCAAGTAGAATGTGTAACTTACCAGTTGAGATGTGGGCTCGATTGTAGTGGGTGATACAGAAACATAGAGGTTCGATCCCAGCTCTAGTAAGCAAAGAGTCCAAAGAAATGGGGTGTCAGTGGGCATGAGGGTTTATGCCTCCTGTTTATGGCTGGAAAATTGATGCAAAAAGGGATTAAATGCTTTGCATGGGGCCACACCAGGATCTGATAGCAGTGACAGATATAGAATTCAACCCCCAGGCCCAAGGTCTAATCATAAAATTGGTCTTTGTGCTTTTAGGGAAAGCAAAGCAACACTCAGTAATAAAATGCTGCTTGCTTGCAGATGCTTCCCTGCTGCTGGATATGTAGCAATATATCTGGAGGTACATCATGTAATCGCTCTTGGTTTATTCATTAGAATCATATACTCATAGGATCATAGAATTGTATTTCTTGCATTGGAAGGAACCTCAAAGGTCATCCAGTTCCAACACCTCTGCTGTGGGTAGAATTGCCAGCCTCTAGATCAGGGATTAGATCATGTTGCCCAGGCCTCCATCCAATGTATTACACTAAATGTCCCCTAAACGAACTACCAGAAGTCTTTGCTTTATGATATAACATCTCAGGATGATGCACCAAGAGGTTACATCCCTCTGCATGGCTGTGCAGTCACACAAGCCACAGCTTCACTGGTCTGTGAAACTGAGTTCCTTTAATTTAGGGTGCTTGTTAACTGGATGCCCAGAGGAGCTAGGAATTTGCAGATTACTGAAAAGCAAAACATCTATCTAGGCAGTCAGCTAATGTTTGCATAGCTGTTATAAATCTGATAGCTGTGATTTTTGCAGCTATACGCTCAGCCTGAGGGTAGTAAACTTCATGGTGAACTTCCAGGAGACAAACAGTTGATGTGTTTATAGTGGCTTGTGTACAAAATGTTAAGCTGCTAACAGAGTGGCAAAGTGGCCAAGAGATGTGATGGGCTCAGCCCTTCTTGTAAGAATATCTGATACCAGCAAAGATTTCAAGAGACAAAGAACTAGTGCTGCAGAGTTCAAAACACAATGTGCTGTTCCTGTGAATTACAACAGCTCCTTCTAGCAGCTTTTTGGGGTTTCCTGATGAAATCCAGCCTTCCTTTCTGGAAGGGCAGCATCTCTTTCTCAGTTTGGTCCTCTCAATTGCCTGTAATTTTCTACTTTCATTTGGTATGCGTAGTGGGAAACCAGACTTTGCAGTCTTCAGGATCAGGTTTATATCTTTTGAGCAATTTTGCCCGTGCTGGAGGAAGTTGTGCAAGGCAATACATAGGAACCAGCCTTAATGATCTGAATGCTCCTAGAAGGAGTATCCAGGAATCTCTGCCGTGAGTTCTGCAGATCAATACATCAGCCCTTTTTTCTCCTCTGAAATGTATTTTCATCTTATTGTTACAGCTGAGCAAATCCTTTTCAAAGACTCCTCTTGAGTTCAACGGGCTTTGAACAGGGACCACAGTGAGTTAGTAGCTCCTGTGGTCTGAGCAGGACAGAGCATCTACTCCCTGGTACTTGGCAAATTGCTCTGTTCTGCTGCTGTGCAGCCTACAAGCTGTCTGGGCATGGCAGCATGAGCATCCTCCTTCCAAGCCCCATCTGGCTTCATCCTTGGATCTCTTCCATGGGGATCTTGCGTATTCCCTCACATCCATTTCCAGTGCTGGTTCAATTCAGCTGAGCTAACAACACTAATATGTGTGTGTCTCCAGTGCTATAGGCAGATAAGATCTACAATCCCAGCTGGGCTCCTGCTGTTGGCTTTGGGATCCTAAGTGGGATGAAAGGCTCTGAGGGACTCTCATTGCCTGTCCCTTTGCAGCCCTGCCTATGCTCTGCTAACAAATAAATCCCAGTGCACACACATAAGGATCTGCTGAGACAGAAATTAGTGCTTTTCCAGGCACCTACAGACTCAGCTTGTTACTTAATGGTGACCAGTCATTCTGTGTATGTGCTCATTCCCATTTCCAGTTGACATTTGCAAAGTGCCATGTACAGGTGTTAGCAAAGTTCCCAAGTGACAGAAGATTAATTATTCTCTATTTTTCAAACACTTTCCTTCCCACTTCAGCCTTCCTATCCTTGCTCCTAGCTCCATAAAGCTGTGAAAAGTCACCGTTGTGAGTCCAAGTGGCTCTGCATCATCTTGCATCTTCCTGGCAGTGACACTGAGAAGTGTCATAAAAATGCTAATAGTGAATGAGGCTGACGGGTACAGCCCTATCAGGCAGGATTCTGCTAACCTGCAGCAGCTCTTTACTTCCATGGTAACCACGAAGCTTATACCCGTAAATACCCTACAACTAGATCATAATCACAGGGTTCTGCAGATTAGTGGCTAATCGTGTTTAGTTTGTCCAAAGAGAAATTACTGTGCAACTAGCACTCACTCAGCTGTAATGGACAGAAATCACCATACATGATTTACTCTGCAATTATATGACAATTAGTGGAAACAGAAAAACCTACCTCTAAATGCTCAGAATTTTCACATTTCTGTGGAAAACCATGCTGAGGCTTTTAGTGTTGGTGAACTCTTTCGTCTGTAAGACATATCCAGCAAAACCAGGCAGCTTGTTGAAGTGTATTTCATAGAATCATAGAATCATTCGAGTTGGAAGGTACACTTAACGGTCATCTGGTCCATCTCCCCTGCAATAAACAGGGACACCTACAGCTTGATCAGGTTGCTCAGAGCCCCATCCAGCCTGACCTTGAGCGTCCAAAAGTTTGGGGCATCCACCATCTATCTGGGCAGAAATGTTATGTTTAGTCACATAGAGGAGAGAACATCTCTTTCTGTTTGGGTGGGAGCTTGTCCTGCTCCCAGTGCAGTAGGAGATTCCTGATCTCTGATCAGTCCCAGCCAGCACGGGTTTGTGAAAGGCAGGTCGTGCCTGACCAACCTCATCTCTTTCTATGACTGGGTGACCAGACTGGTAGATGAGGGAAGGGCTGTTGATGTAGTCTACCTAGACTTCAGTAAAGCCTTTGACATGGTCTCTCACCGGCTTCTTCTGGGGAAACTGGCTGCTTGTGGTCTGGACAGGTATGTACACTCCTTTGGGTAAGAAACTGGCTAGAGGGCCGTGCCCAACGGGTAGTGGTTAATGGAGTTAAGTCCAGCTGGTGACCCATTTCAAGTGGTATCCCCCAGGGGTCAGTACTGGGGTCTATCTTGTTTAATACCTTCATTGATGACCTAGATGAGGGGATTCAGTGTACCCTCAATAAGTTTGCAGATGACACCAAGTTGAGAGATGGTGTTGATCTGTCTGAGGTAGGCCCTTCAGAGGGATCTAGATAAGCTGGATTGCTGGGCTGAGGTGAATGGGATGAGGTTCAACAAGGTCAAGTGCCGGGCCTGCACTTTGGCCACAGTAACTCCATGCAGCGCTATAGGCTTGGAGATGAGTGGCAGGATGACTGTGAAGAGGAAAGGGACCTGGGGGTGATGGTTGATGCTTGGCTGAACGTGAGCCGACAGCGTGCCCAGGTGTCCAAGAGGGCCAACGGCATCCTGGCCTGCATTAGAAATAGTGTGGCCAGCAGGAGCAGGGAGGTAATCATCCCCCTGTACTCAGCACTGGTGAGGCCGCCCCTTGAGTACTGTGTTAGTTTTGGGCCCCTCACTACAGGAAAGACGTTGAGGCCCTGGAACGTGTCCAGAAAAGGGCAACGAAAATGGTGAGGGATTTGGAGCACAAAGTCTTATGAGAAGTGGCTGAGGGAGTTGGGATTGTTTAGTCTGCAGAAGAGGAGGCTCAAGAGAGACCTCACTGCACTCTACAACTTCCTGAAGGGGGGTTGTGGTGAAGAGGGGTTTGGCTCTTCTCTCAGGCAATGAACAGGACCTGGGGAAATGACTGCAAGTTGCACCAGAGGAGGTTTAGATTAGACATGAGGAAAAACTTTTTTTCCCCCAGAGAGTGGTCGGGCACTGGAATGGCCTGCCCACGGAGGTGGTGGAGTCACCGTCCCTGGCAGTGTTCAGGAGGCGTCTGGATGAGGAGCTGCAAGATATGGTTTAGTGGCTTGTGGTAGCAGTGGTAATGAGAAGACGGTTGGACTAGATGATCTTATAGGTCATTTCCAACCTTACGATTCTATGATCTCAGGAGAATTCCTTATGTGTTCTGCAGTCAGTATAGCATGACACATCTCTTCCCTTCTTGACTTCTTCCCTTTCTGTCCTTTAAGCAGCTGTTGTGACAGTGCATCCTCTCCCACTTAGGATGCTTTTTGCCTTTTGGTGAAGTGTTGGAAACTGTTGGAGGAGATGCGCAATGGGATCTGATGGGCAACTGAGTGAGCCCTATGTGAACCAACTCAGAATAAACCAAAATCTGGCTGGAAAAAAAATGCCCTAAATACTATGTCAGAGAAATCATCAAGTGGGGGGCTGGATATGGCCTCCAGAGACAAGCTTCCATTTTCTTCATTAAGACCAGATCCATGTACTGTGACTATGCCTGACAAGTATTTGTTTTAGTCTGTCTCACTCTCAGAAGATTTCTATGCCTTTCTTAATACATATTTTCTGGAAACTGGATCCCTCCTGAACCAGCTGAAGCTTTTCTGGTTCTGGATAGGGAAAAATAATTGCCTCCTGGGGCTTGTGTATATAGGAAACTCTGTCTGGTGCATTCCCAACTGAGATTTGTTTGTTTTTTTTGGCAGCAACGTGGCACTGTTGATTTGCAATCTGCTTGTGACCTTCAACAATCCCCAGACCCTTTAATGCAACACTGGCCAGTCACTCCCATTCCACATTTGTTTGCACTGATTTCTCATACCGAAGAATGTTCACTACTTCCCTCTACTGAATTTCAGTTTGTTGATTTTGGCCTGCATCTACGATTTGTCAAGTTTGTTTTGAATTCTTAACTCTGCCTTTGGATGTTCTTGCACCCTCTCCCAGAGCAGAGTCATTCACAAAATCTGTAAGCATGATCTGCAGTCCATCAATGAAGTCAATAGTAACAACATGGAATAATGCCAGACTTGGGACTAAACTTCTTTTGAAAAGTCCTCCCAGCCCAACAGTGAATTTTCTGTCGGTTTTTACAGGTACCTTATGGTGGCTTATTTTAGATTATGTTTCCCCACTTACATATTTATTTATTTTTATGGGAATCTCCTGCAGGACAGTAGCAAATACTCTACAAAAATCTAGATAAATCACATCTGCTGCCTCCTCTTATCCACAAAGCCATTAAGCCTGTCAAAAAAGGAAATTAAATTGAGTTGACACAATTTGTTCTTGACAAATCTATGCTGGCTGATTTTTATCACCTTATCATCTTGCAGGTGCTTATAAATTGATTGTTTAATAATTTGATGTACTTTCTTTCTGGGAAGCCAAGTTAGGCTGACAGGTCTATAATTACACAGAAGCTCCATTTTCCCCTTTTTAAGGCATTTCTGAGATACTTGAGACTTCACTCAGCTTTCAAGAGCTCTTCAAAATGACACTGGCATAGATAATCATGGATATATATTCAGCACCTATAGAGTACACAGCAGAGGTATATTTGGATGCTATATCCAAATACATACAATGCGTACAAATATCAGAATTGTGAAATCATAGAATTGCTCAAGTGGGAAAGTATTTTCAAGATCATCAAGTCCAACCTCAACCTAACCATACTACCCTAACTCTAGCAACCCATTGCTAACCTTAGAGGTGCGACCAAGCATTGGCAGAATATCCTTCAGAACTGTGCTCCACAGCTAGAAGGTACTTTTCCAAGTCGCACGATGTGCATATATATTTAAAAATAGAATATTTACCTAGCATCTAGAATTCACATGATACTGATATGGATACAGCTTCCTTCACTGAGAACCACAGCTCTGAGAGCTTCCCATGGCTTTCTTGGAGGTAATGACAGGTAGGGATCCAGGTGACAGCTCAATTTCTCTTGTTCACAACTCATGGTACCACTTCTTGCCCACCCCCCCGGAACCCAGCCTTTGGACGTGAAGTAACTCTGGGTTCATTTTTTCCTTTTCTTCTAGTATTCGTATGAAGGAATGGAGATTAACAGCCTGCCGGTGGAGCTGACCGTTGTATGGAACGGGAATTTCAACATTGACAACCCAGCACAGAACAAAGGTAAAAAATTATTTCAACTTGTCCTTGGAAGCGGTAACCTTAGCAACGGGCCACATCCCTCCCTACACTTAACAAAGCTGCCACCATCTCCCTGCGCTGTCTGCTGCAGACTTGTTCTCTGCACTCTGCAAATTACCAATTTTTTTGTGCTCTGTGAATTTTTTTTCCCTCTGAGAAATACCACTCTTCCTCCCACTTGCATGGCTTTTTCTCTCTTTTTTCATCACCTTTGCCTTCTGCTTCTCCCCATTTTTTTTTTTTTATTTTTTTTTTTTTGTGTGTCTTTCTTCCTTACTCCTCCTGCCTTCTCCCCCTGTTTATTTCTCCTGGAGTGATGCTCTTCAATTTAACACGCCAGGAAAGTAGGCACTCTTTGCTCATAGGTGATGTGGTAATGAACAGAGGAAAGGAGAGGGGGAGGAGACAGGCTGCAGCTTTGTCAGTGGAAAGAGACTGAACAAAACAAAACGTTAACAGCAAAGGACTGACGTCTTCCTCCTGCCCAGAGTCTGACTCTGTTTAATTGCCATACATGGCACAGAGTTGGTGTGCCTCTCACAGAGTTGCTCGTCCAACCCTGACACAATTGTTTTTGCCAGATATGGGAGGTCCATTCACGTCTCCTACTTCTTCTTGTCCATCACCCTCAACCACATGGCAGATTTTCCCCCAGATTCCCTCTGCTCTCAGCCTTTGCATTCACAGCTCAGACCTGCAGCCTCTCCTCACACCACCACCTCTCAGAAGTTTCTCCCTCCCTCACTTTACCTTCCTTTTCCTTGGACACTTTCCACTGCTTCTCCCACTCCATCTCTCCCAGTCACGTACTCCCAAATTCTTTTCATACCATTTCACACCCAACCTTGAGCTGAGCAGCGATGGATGAGGTTTCCACCAACACCTCGTTGAAGCTGGAGAGCAATACAGAAGGCAGCTCTTCATCCCATGGTGTGACTCCTTTCCATCAAAGAATGGCTTCGATTATACCATTATGTTTTGTAGCAGGAGGATAATAGCCAGATACACTTGGCTGTATCACGTGGAAGCATAGCACATGCTTTCGTGGACACATAGAACTTTATTTACTAACACAGATGTAATATTTAAGAACAAGTAGAATCCCCTAGCAGAGCTTTTGAGTAGATTTTCTTCTATGGAAAATTGAGAGAGAGACAGAGGCAGGACAAGGTTTAGTGGGCAATATTAATGATAGGTAGACAGTTAGATTAGATGATCTGAGAGGTCTTTTCCAACCATATGATTCAATCATAACTTCAGTGTCTTTCTAAGTGAAGTTGCACTAAAGGTACATTGCTTCCAAGACCAACCAAGATGCCATCACTGTTACAGCCAACAACTCGCAGGCTGGGCTGGTAGACTGAAAGCCTATGTTAAACCAAACATTGTGAGCAGAGCAGTTCGACAAATAAGGAAAGGTCTGTGCCCTAAGAGGCTTGCAGCATGCTGAGATTGACAGAATTTCACATTTTTTTCTTGCAACCAACCTGGAGAAATAAAAAGTTTCCAAGGTTTCCCCTGCGTTGGTCAATACTTGCTGACTTCTGGGAGAACAGGGCATAGGTATGGAGTGAGAGCTAAAGCTTTTCAGCAAGAAGATTCAAAACCTTTGAGCTTTTGGATTGTGCATGATAATAACCACAGACAAGACTTTAGTCGCTTACCGGCATGGCAACACAAAAGTACAAAGGGAAAATCCCATATCTTACGAAGAAAATCACCAACATCCACATAAGTACAGAAATAAACTAATCTGAAAGCCTCAGTTCTGCCGTCTTCAGCCTCAGGGAGCAGATTTTTGCTATTAGCACCCTGTGCAACTCAGGCCTCAGTTTACTCAACTGTAAAATAAGGATAAATAGCATGATCTTATTTCATAGTACTGCAAGAAATTTAGGCTTTATTTGGAAAAAAGCTTTGACTGCCTCTAATCACTTATTAGCAGCCCAAAACAGAGCTAAGCACTAATCTTTGCTGTTGGTATTAGAAGGGGATCAACTTAGTACTTCAAAGTATAAAATAGTCTTAATTTTTGGAGCAGAAGAAGAGGGAAAGGCTGATGGTAAAACTCTGGATTTAGCCTCACATACAGAGCTGCTGTGAATTTATTGTTCTCTCTTAGCTTTTCTGTTTAGGGGAAAACCTGAGTAGCTTTACACTCAGTTCTGGGTAGGGTATTCCAGGAAAATTCCCCATGTGGAGTTTAGATGGTGGGTAGAGCAGGTGTAGTAAGCCACTTACAGATGGAGAACTGGGATTTGTTGAAACATCACTGGATGCCATTCAGACATTCTCAGGAAAAGGAAATGGCTGAGGCCGTGTCTCTGACCAAGTATCTTTCTTCCCAATGTCTCTCTTGCAGTCCATCGTTCTACACTGATGGCTGCAGCCCTCTTGCTCTCAGCTTCTACAAATAGGGAGATATTCAAGACCTGTCTGGACACTTTCCTGTGCAGCCTACTCTAAGGGGTAGCAAACCCCCTTAGCAGAGGGGTTGAACTATATAATCTCTAGATGTCCCTTCCAAGCCCTACAATTTTGTGATTCAGTGAAATATTTTGCATGGGAGGTGAACTCTGACAAGTGTAATTTGTTTCACAGAGGGTGTAAGTATTTTATTCTGTATTATTTATTTTCCTGCATAAGCCCCATCCTGCCTCTGGGACGAGCATCCCAGTCCTCACCTCATTGCTGCCCCTGACATCCCACTGCTCACCCATTCTGTCTGCACCTCTGAAGTCCTCTCTGTTTTCCTGTCCCTGCAGTTCATCTGTACAAGTGTGGGGCCATGCGGGACAGCTGTGGCCTGTGCCTGAAAGCCGACCCAGACTTCGAGTGTGGCTGGTGTGAGGGGCAGAACCAGTGCACGCTGAAGCAGCACTGCCCGGCCCAGGACAGCCAGTGGCTGGAGTTGTCCAGCACCAAAGGCAAATGTACCAACCCCAAGATCACAGATGTAAGTCATGGATCTTCAAGAGCCAGTGGATTCCCTCTTGTACTCTTCCCTTGGTTTATTTTCTTGATTGGTCTTTGGGTTGGTGAGGGGAAAGTCAAGATTGATCTCTGCTGGATCAGGCAAAGTCCCAAGTGACTATCGTATTGGGATGAAGGGCTATGGTGTGCTTCAAAGAGAAGCACACAGCTTCAGATGTGTTTTCCCACCACAGTCAATATGAACATGAATGATTTGTACATCACAATCTCCTAGTGGAAGACCTCAGGGCATCTGAGCGGTCCACATGGGTTTGGCAAATCTGACATGCAGCATTCAGGAGACCTGGGCCTTCTAGAGGTGCAGCTGGAGGTGAGAAAAGACACCTGGGGGCATCTCAAGTAGGCTATGTGAGGGTTATCAAAGGAGCACAGCTCTCTTGAAAAGAGCTCTTTGGCCAAACTGGATGAGAGGAGATATTGAGTGATCCCAGAGTGTTTTGAGATTTACTGACAGGAGGGCAAAGAAAGAGGGCAGGTTGTAGTTCATGCTTCCTGGTAGTAGAATACAGGCAAAGTTCCTGCCTGGGGCAAAAAAGACTCCACTAACTACAGCAGAATAAAGTTCTTGGGTTTGCCTGGTTGTCTTTGCAAGGTGAAAGATGTCCCAACTGATCAAGAAAAGTCCTGTACAAAGATCAGCCTTCCCCTTTTGAAGGCTCAAGGAAGAGGCAGGCTCAAGCCAAGACTAAGTGAAACAGCCTAATTAAGTGATAAAAAGAGAATGAAGGCAATGATGGGTGGACGTCACAAGGTTGCAAAGTCCTTTGGAATGTTTCCTATTGATTATGCTGATCAGGCCAAAGGAAGAGCTGGGGAAGAGGTAAAAGAATAGAAAGAAAATAAAGAGGGGAAACAGAGGAAGGGAGAGACAACAAGGAGGGGGAATCAGGACTCCAGTCTACAGTGATTTTATTTGCTCTTAGGATGCTTTTGCCATAATGGTGGGCATCATTTTCAAGGTCATAGGTAGATAGAGTGACAGATATGAGCCATAATAATGGGAAACTGCACCCTTACCAACTGCACCCTGACTTAAGTATTTCTCAGTCACTGTACCGTAATTAAGATGAGTAAACTTCCAGAATGAATAGGGCCTTATTTTGCAACTGAGAATGGTAAGGAAGAAAATGAGACGGGGAAGAAGAGGGGAAAGACACTGAGGAATATCTAGCCTCCTTGGTTGTTGTTTAATATGAAACGTAAGGTAGACTACTTTTCTAGAAACCAAGGAATTAAAGAATCAAAAAGTGCGGGTACTGTGGATGAACCCTAAACCTGTATCTATGGGTGAAATGGTTTTGTCTATGTCTGTGGTTTCATGAGAGCAAACTCTGGCTAGAGTTTTGTTTTATCAGATGCTACTGAAAAGAACTCCTCTGATTTTGTTTCTGTCCATCTTCCTGTAGTCTGTCACTCTCCGAAGTGAATTGGATTGCCCAAGTGTCATGCCAATTATGATGTTTCCAAGGTGGGGATCTCCACCATGCTTGCATTTGTCTGCAGCTGGTCAATCTGAATGCACTTGAAGCTGTGAAACCAGGCCCAACAACAGCCAGAGTAAATGGTTGCTTTTGAAAGTTCACTTCTGAGGCCTTGAAAATTACAGGGAGCTGAGCGGAAAGAAACCTTTATGAATCTTTTAATGTCTCAAACTTTAAAGATCAGAAATTTTAGATTGATTAATAGAATTTGGTATTGAGAAGATGGTAGATGACCAACTAAAACAGAAGTCCACACCACAAGGACCTTCCCATACAATAGCACGCTGTTCTGAAGGTCCATCCACATTTCTTGACCGTGCTTTGGCTCACATGTGTTACCTACACTCTCCTTGTGAAGTGAAAATCACTCATTCTCCACGTTACAGCTCCAGAAGGAACATACTTCCATTTCTGCTGGCATTTCCTCCAACAGCTCCCAAAGCTCGAACAGATTATTGCAATATTCGCTCATGAAATATTCCAACTGTCTGCTGCGATCATAAGTAGCTCTTGCAAAGTCTTTTTCTGAGCCATTAGCATGGAAGTAATCTCAAGTGA
Source organism: Meleagris gallopavo (assembly GCF_905368555.1). Lineage (NCBI taxonomy): Eukaryota > Metazoa > Chordata > Aves > Galliformes > Phasianidae > Meleagris > Meleagris gallopavo. The sequence goes on from NC_139404.1 coordinate 2,896,592, forward strand.
CTGGATATATATTGCAGCTAATGGTACGTCTGGAGAGGTTGGTGAAAGCGTGCATATCCTGGCAAGGAGCCAGGGAAATATCTGTGCAGGCGAGGGAGGAGAAATAACATGTGTCCTCACACTTGCACAGGCACACGCACGTGGCAACTCAGAGCACAGCTTCCCACAGCCTGTATTTTATTTCCTGGCTCCGGCATTTATATTGCCACTAAGAGAAATTAAAAGGCTTACAGATTCGTTCAGCCACAGAACCTTCTGTAGGAGTGACAATTCAGGGCCAGGATGGATGGGGCTTTGAGCAGCCTGGTCTGGTGGGAGGTGTCCCTGCCTATAGCAGGGGGTTGGAACTTGATGATCTGAAAGGTCCCGTCCAAACCCAAACCATTCTGTGATATGGTTGGTACCAGCCAAGGGCATAAATTGTGATGCAGTGTCGTAGCTCTGGGTCTTAAAGAGAAAGCTGAGGCTTCTTGGCAGCTTTCATATCCCTGCTTGTGTTTCCCTCTGCAAAAACTGACAGGTCTCTTTCCAGATTTTTGCACCTACGATAGAAACATGCTCCTTGTCTCTTGCTGTGAAAACATTGCAGTAGCACCTTCTTGTTGTAGGCATCTGAAGGAGTGTGATGAGTCAGGCTTAAAGATTTCCTGTACCCATCTGGGGGAATTCCAGCCTCCCTACTTTAGGAACTGAGTTGGCTTTGAAGTTAGCCTTCAAAAAAAGGAGACTTAGGTTAGATACAAGGAAGTGTTTTTTTTGAGACAAGGGTGGAGTGAGGCTCTGGAACAGGTTGCCCAGAGATGTGGTGGATGCCCCATCCCTGGAGACATCCAAGGTCAGGCTGGATGGGGCTCTGAGCACCTGATTGAATGGTAGGTGTCTCTGTTCATTGCAGGGAAGTTGGGCCAGATGAGCCTTAAGGGTCCCTTCCAGCTCAAACAATTCTATGATTCTATAAAAATTTAAATATTGCATTTTTATAAGGGGGATTTTCAGAGGTAGCTTCAATCTAGGAAGATTCCTATTTGAGTTACTGTAAGTTTTTTAAATTCTCAGGCTTTAGTCAGAGTCAGAAGGAGGATCATGATATTTCCATTGAGTTTCTGTGACTTCTGTCTCAAATTCTCCCATAGTTTTTAAAAAAGAGGGACTTTTCTGGCAAGATGTTCCTTTTTACCACTACAACTTCTTCTATTCTGTGTAGTGACAGTAGTTATATCAGCAAAAAACCCTCTTTTGACCTGCTATGAGATACATCTACATACTAGCAAGTTCTTTTGAAGATAAGTGAGCCCTAATTAACCACAGACCTACCTACCTGGACACCTGTCTTGCTAGAACAAGTGAAAACTACTTAACAGCAAGTTTAATGCCACAAAATGATAGCAAAATATTCCATAAGGACCTGACATTTCTTACAGGAAAAAAAAAAAAAAGTTTAATATGTAAGGAAATATAATAGAAGGTGGAAATTGTGATTTAATTTTCCCTTTTCACTTTTTGTACATATTAGATTGGTTTGGTATGGTGATAATACAAGCCTTTCAGCGACATTCACAGAAAGTGTTTTATTTTATCAGGAGAGGATTAACCGATGTTGGCAAAATGATTATTTAAAATACAAAACTTCCCTTGAATAGATATTTTATTAGTGATTCAGAATCAAAATAGTTTAGAATTGCTATTTTTGGAAGATTGTTTAAGTTTTCATTGCTGAGCCCCTAGCTAAGTACATCAGGATTAGTTTCTCTTAGAATATAAATTCCATTTTAATTCTAATTTTTTAATATGCATTCCTTACATTCCTCTTTTTTTTTTTAATTTTTTTTTATTATTGTTAGGGAAGATAACCACTTTCTCACTTTTTACCCATTGTCTATCATCCAAGGGTGAAATCTTCAGCCAACCCAAAGAAATCTCATCTGTCAGTTTCATGAATGTTGTACTATTTTGATTTTAGGACGTAAGTGTCTTGTTGACTTGTGAAGCATGAAAAAACCTTCCACAGCTCTGATGGAATTTGGCTGTTTTTTGGACCTGAGATGGTTATCTGATCTAATTAGAGCCTATCTTCTGTTCAGTGTAGGCTGAAGTTGCTGTGGCACTGGGACATCAGAAATAATACTTGCCTATCACTGCAAGTATCAGACTGGGGTGCAGCATGGAGACAACAGGAATGTAAATTCCAGCTTTGGCTATTTGGAATTGCTGCACCTTGCTGTAGCAGAATCCCTCTCTGTCTCTGATCTGGCTGAAAAGACTGTGGTGCAAACGTCATATCACCAAACACCAGCACCACTGAGGCATCCATTCATTTCAGACTAGGGCTCACAGACCTCCCAGCCAATAGTCCACCACCCTACAAACAAGCCATCCATGCTCGCATTGTTGCCCTTCCACTGGACCCTGCTCTCCCATGAAGGTAGCTGGAGCATTTCTAGAGATATATATTGGTGCACAGCAACTACTGCTACTGCTTCTGTCACTGTCAGTCTATTCTGCACCTAATCTGACACTGTGTTTCTGTTGTGTCTTGGATGTTATTTATGCAGATGGACATATTCAGCTGAGTTCATAAGGCATACCTGATATCACCCTCCAGAACAGATAAAAAACTTGAACTTTGGGCTGGGAATTCTCATCATAAACTGACTGGCTAAAGCAACTTATTTCTTATTCTTTCTCTCATTTATTTGCACCATGGCCCACTCCTGCTTTTTCGTAGTTTATGTCTATAAAATGCAGAACTCAGCTGCAGCATTGGAAGCCCTTGTTCCTACCTGGAAGACATTTCCTACCCCTATCTATGCGTTTTGCAAGTAGTCAGAAGAGAAAGAAATGGTATTGGGCGCAGAGTTTTGGATAGTCTGAGGTTGGACCATATGTAAAATACAGTAAATTTGCTAGGGAGATGGACCTAGTAATGTATCTGGAGTCGTTTGGTGACTTAGTTGATCAGCATTTATGAGCATCTTTAGTGGTGACAAAAAGGTCTCATACTGCCTCATAGGATGATGTTGTATTTACAAAGGTAAATACAACAAATAAATAAATACTCTTTTTTCCTGACTTGTTTCTCCAGATCAACCCAGTGACAGGCCCTCGTGAAGGAGGGACTAAAGTGACCATCCGTGGAGAGAACCTGGGGCTGGAGTTCAGAGACATTGCATCTCATGTTAAAGTGGCTGGAGTGGAGTGCAAACCACTGGTGGAAGGGTACATCCCAGCAGAGCAGTAAGTTGGGTGTGTGGCAGACAGTGGGCCACAGAACATCTAATACTGATTATTGCTACCTGTGGGGTCTTTGAGGAGTCCATCCCCTCCAGCCTCCCTAAAATCCAAAGAAGATGCCACTCCTCACTAACAGCTCAGGTGCTAATAGTGCATTTATTAGTGTATTTGGTACACTTTGTGTGATCATCATTGGCGTATGGCATAAAATTATCTATTTTTCAAATAACAGCCACCACACGGGTGTTCAAATCCAGTCTGTGAGGCCGCAGCTCCAAGAAGCAGCTTGCTCCATGTGGGAATGATCATTACGATGCAGAGGTGTCCACCATGCAAGACTGGAGGGCAGAGGAACTCCTGAGGCCAGATCTCTGTCCAGTATTTGTCTATATTTGCCTACATAATTAAGTGATGGTATGGTGGTATACAACAGCCAACCATGTGCTTCATTGAGTACCATCAGAATTAAAAAATTTATTTTTATTAAATAAAAAATAACTTAGTGCACAATTTGGATCCTGGACTGGAAAGCAACAGAGAATGTTATAAGTCTACAGTCCATTTCCCAAGAACATGGACTATTTGCTCTGATTTCATCTCACCCAGTTTGCAAAACCATCCCTAAACCTTTGCTTCTGTTTCCTGTTTTCTCCACAGGATAGTATGTGAGATGGGGGAGGCCAAACCCAGCCAGCACGCTGGATTTGTGGAGATCTGTGTGGCTGAGTGCAAACCAGAGTTCATGGCCAGGTCTTCACAGCTCTACTACTTTATGGTAAGATCCTGCAAGAAGATCTCCTGGGCCCTGAAGATCCTCAGACCCTGGGCCACTTCTTAGTGTCTGTTCTCTGACCAAACTCCATCTCTGTGTTCTTCACTGCCATCCTGAGTACACTAAATTGTTCCTTCCATTTCCTTTCAAAATCATTTTTATGAGCAAAAATAGCTCTCCTAATTAATGTTTTAACACTCTATTAATAGTCCAAATTATTAGTCCAGCTTCAGTTTGATACAGCCATGGTCCAAAATAGTACAGAACATCTTCATTAATAGTTAAAAATGCTATGTAGAAAAGTAAAAAGGAAGAGAAGAGAGAAGAAAAAAGAAGAAAGAGAAGAAAAAGAAGAAGAAGAAGAAGAGGAAGAAGAAGGAAAAGAAAAAATAGAAGTAGGTTGTGGGGCGTCAGCTGTGTATACAGACTACACTCAGAAAGCAGCTACATTTCTCTTTTTGGAGATATTGCTTGGACTCACAGATGGGTGTGATACTCTCTCTGTTGGGGACATCAGTATGCAAAGCAGTCAGAAGGGCTATGGGCTCTTTTTTTGCACCACCATAGTGGAGGAAGTTCAGCCTGAGACTGTAGCTTTGCCATAGTGAAAACCTCATGGAAGAGAGAAGCAGAGCCCAGTGCATGCTGCACATTCGACTTGGATTTTTGCTCCTTTCTCCCCTTTTCTGCTCGCTTTTAGTGTCCAAGAGATCTCCTTATTTCTGTAAGGCTCCTTGCTGGGGACATGCAAGCATTGCCTAGCCTTGATCTGTTCAGATCTGTGCAGGTCTGAGATGAGAGGATCTCTTTGTTCGCATCAAAAGCTCTCAACCCCTGCAAGGGAATGAGTCTTTTCTGAAATAATTCACATGCCTGAGCATTTGTTCATGGCAAAGAGAACTGGTAATGAATGCAAATATCTTAGATTTCCCCCTTGAACTGCAGTGATCTCTGTATTTTCCAGTGTCACTCAGGTGTTACTGTGATGTGGGGGGCATAGAAATACCTCAAGAAGTGTCCCCCACCTTGCTGACAGAAGGGCTCTTTCCAGGACATTACACTTCAGCATGTCACCTTTGCTGCTCTTGAAATTACTGTCTGATGTTGATCATCCGTGTCCATCTGTGACAGCTTTTCCCTCCACTTGCTGGCTTTCTGGCTGCCAGCTGTCCCAGCCGTGTGCAAGCGTGAAGTCTGCAGGGTTTTCTCTGCTGCATACCTTGATACCTTTGTGCTAGGCAGAAAAAAACAATGATGCTCCCTAGCCTGCCCATCATATGCCCTCTCCTGTGTCCATTGCTTTCGTAGTGGGAGGTGTTTATTGGCATGGCTTGGCTTCCTCTGATATTTCTGCCAAGAGAGTAGAGATGTTGTTGCACGCATCGCAACATGCCTTGGCGTCCTGCAGTGGTGGGTGGCAGCTTTCAGGAAAGGAAGATGTTTAAAAACCAACGATGGGCACCACCTGGGAGTTAAGTGCTGCTACCAGACACGTAGCAAATCCTATGGAAAATTGCTTTTGCAAAAGGTTTGAAGCAAAACAAGGTTAGATTTGGCCAATAGGTTCCGCCTCCCTCTCTCTTGTGAGAAATGGAAGGGCTGATTATTTGTACTCAACAGAATATTTTATTTCAGTGTTTTGAAAAAGAGCTTAATTTAGAGATGATAGAGCAGTTTTTCTCAACACTTCTATGCAGAACTTTTAGGTTCAAAATGCTGTTAATTTGTTTTTCAAACTGGTCTGTGATCAAAAATGCAAATTGCGTTAGAGAGTTCAATAAGCCAGAAGGGAAACAAAGCATTTGGTTGTATGCTGAAATGGTATTTACGATGAGCTAAATGAATTTTTTTTTTAATTCATTTTATTGCTGTGATTAATGCCATTGTCTTTCAATCCATGAAATATTACCTTCGTTCTTTTCAATTCAGACACAGAAGGAGTTTGCCTTTATTTTGGCTCAGTGTGATTTGGGTTGCTCGGTCTGCATCTCTTCTGGCTCTCTGTTTCAGGAGAGCATTTTGAACAGGCTCAGAGAGGGCTGTGTACTGCCTTTCCAGCTGTTGCTGTTGAACCAATAGAAAGGATATCTGGGTGCATGAACTGTGTGGGTCACGTGTTTCTATGCCCTTATTCCCAGGATCGGTGATGTGGGAGCCAAGGTCTCAACGTACACCACGAGGTCAGTTCAGATACAGCTCTCGTAGCAACTTCTCTGTGGACAGCTTATGCCAAGGAGGTGCTAGAAGAAAGTAAAAGGTTCCACAGCAGAGGAAAGTAGTCAAGACTGTAGATAGATACAGATGATTGGGAGTTGGACTTGTTGAACTTTAAGGGTCCTTTCCAACTCAAACCATTCTATTATTCCATGATTTTCTGGCCTCCTCCTTCCTTCACTGTCACTGTCCACCTCAGCCTATCACAGATCCAATAGACCCCCATGCATTTTCCATCAACTTTCACCAGAATGGAAATGGTAAACAGTCTGGAGGCTGACGTGCAGACATGCTGTGCAGTATTTATGAAGGCCACAGTGAATAATTAATGGATTATTGCAATTTGGAAAGATTAGCCATAAAACCTTTTGTGAAATCGGCACGAAATGCATCAACACTTTGCCAAGGAGCATCGCTGGTATAATTTCAATATGCAAGAGCCCTCAATGGGGCATAAGCATTTGTCATCCTCTGGGAAGAGGGGCAGAAATGCCTGCCCATCAAGGACTGGGACAAGGGGTTCAGATCTTTAACTCAGATGTCATTATCTCGTTTGTAAAGCATCCAGTATTGCACCAAATGGGCAACTTTCAGTGCATTTTCTCACAGGTGGGAAGTAGTCTCCCAACATCCATCTCACGGGTGGCAGTACTTGGTGTTAGTTCTGTGATCACCAGTAAGGAATTGAAGAGGCGTTGCCATCACAACATGAGGCAGTACCCTCAAAACAGAGAAGCCCTTTATACTGAAGACCCTTTCTGCATCTTGTATCCCAATAAAAGCTATTAGAGAATAGTCACAGTAATGTAGAAGGAACAGAGCATTTATTTGTTCTTTTTCTCTTCTTATACATCTTCCCAACCTTCAGCAATTGATAGATGAGGGACTTCTTGAGGCAAAATAGTTTCCAAAACACCATATCAGAAGCAGACAGGTAAACACAAGAAGTGTCCATCTCTGCTAATACATTTTCTACTGGGCTGTAAGTCTGATTTTCATATTCAGCTCTTCCTCCAGGCAGCAGCTTCATTTTTGAACAAAAGCAAAGAGGAAACATGCTGCTGTTTTTCGAAATGGTTAACCAGAAGGGCACAGGGAGAGCTGTGTGTGTGTGAAAGAGGGAGCTATGGTGTGTGTCAGGCATTTTATAAACAGGGATTAATGGTCTCCAAAGCTCAATAAGGTGACTGTGTGTTGTACCTGCTCATTCAGAGGAGCTGAGGAGAGCTTCAAGCATTTGTGTCATCATTCTTAAAGAGAGGGGAAAAAAAAATCTTCATTTAAATGCATATAGTGGCTTTTCACTTGGGACTGAGTGGAAAGTTTTTCTATTAAAATGCAAATGAAAGAATAAACTGTAACTCCAAGTTTCTCCCTGAAAATGGATGTCTCCTCTCTACATTGTGGCAATAGGGTGATCTGTGCTTTCAGAGTGCAAGTATTTTATCTTGCTTTTGGGAAGAGTGGAGTTGGAGGGCAAAAAAGAGGTTTCAGATTCGAGACTCCTTAAGGAATGGTGCCCCTCTTTTAATATACTAATGTTGTGTAACGTTGTGTTATGGTTGGAAAAGAGACTCAAACAAGCAGGAAACTGAGAAAAAAATATTCATCTGTACAACATTCTTTCTTGTGGCTGAATTATTTCAGAGAACAGCTTAACATGAGTGATGCTGCGTTGTATCAGTGCAGGACATGCATGCCATGTGAGACTGTTTCAGCATCAACATCTGATGAAAGAGAAATGTTTGGGGTCATGTGGTAGGCCTGCAAGAGTCAAAACACATATTGAGATGCTCTGAATCTCAGCTCTCTTCCTTCCCACGGAAAAGGGCTGTTAGCACAGGGGGAGGTTTTAGGTGTCCTCCTGAGCTGCACAGTAGGACCTGTTACTTTGGTAGATCAATGAACTTCAGAGTAATCTTTTCAAGACACAGTAGTTTTCAATGCTTGTGAGCTCTGTGAATTTTCTCTGGGGGCAGAGAGTCCTTGTTAAGATCCAATAAGACAATTCAAGACCCAGTTTATCTTGCAGAAATGTTGTTGGAAAAAAAGCTCCTGAGTTGTATCAAATAGTGGAGATCAGAGAGATCATGGCTGCAGTTGCCCCAGGCACAGAGATGACTTTGGAAGCTCAGAGCATTTCTGAATGGGTACAAGGGCAGGCCTTATTCTGCAGGGATTTTGAAATTAGCCTTAGGTCTTGAGTTCATCTTACCAAAGCTGTCATTCAAGCAGTGGTGGAATCACCACCCCTGGAGGTGTTCAAGAGAAGTGTGGATTTGGCACTGAGGCACATGGCTAGTGGACATGGTGGGGATGAGTTGATGGTTTAAACAGATTACCTTAGAGGTCTTTTTCAACTTTAATGATTCTATTAAGGAGACATTCCAGGCTCCTCTTCTACCAGGAAAATATTGGTGTCTTCTGAAGTCCACCTAACGTAGTTAAACTTTCGGGGTTGCCTGCATTTCTCTAGCACTGTAGGTACCTCTGCTCATCTCCAGTGCTTTCAACATGACTCTTTGCTTTCACAGACTCTGACACTCTCTGATCTCAAGCCGAAGCGGGGACCTGTATCGGGTGGCACTCAGGTGACAATTACGGGTAATAACCTCAATGCGGGCAGCAACGTCATCGTGACCTTTGGGCGACAACCTTGCCTCTTCTACAGGTACAGATGAGTTCTTCCTTCCTTACATACCTGAAAGATGTAAGCAATCACAGTCAAGAGACTTCTTCTGCAGCCCAGACAACCTGTCTTTCTAGTAATTCTTGGCAGAACATCTGTTCTGCAGTGGGATCTTTACATTCTTCCCCAGCACAACCTTACTGAGTACGTTGTGGGGTGGGAGAATAGGACTTATTTCATTGTTTTGATTGCTATTTGATGTGCTTTTTCCATGGCTCCTTGTCAAATTTCACTACAATTCTCCACGGTCCCATGCTTTGCTACTTGTTTTGAGAGTATGTAATTTAAAAGATTCATTTTGATGTCCCTACTTTAGAAAAAGTAAAAACGAAAATCTGACAACATCAGTTATAAGCATTAAAACACCTCCCTTTTATCCAAGAATAGTCCCATAGTGCTGAGAAACAGATGACTTGTAGCATTTTAGCTCAGGGTTGGCTCTTGCTCAATTGCAGTTCAGAGGCTTAATGTCAGTGTTACCTGCTGAATATTCCCTGATCCCTGTGAGAATGAGCCTAAATCCAGTTCCCAGGGGCTCCTGCAGCTCAAAACTGCTAAGTGCAATACACTTTACTGCCAGTATTGGTGGAAGCTGAAGACAAAGTTGGCACATTTCTCCCAGCTTGTCTTTGCCAGAAGAAGAAGGGCCCATTCACAGGGAAGCCGGGACTACTGTCCTGGGGCAGGATGTTTCCATCTCCTGGCTGTTGGGATCCTGTTTAGCTGCCTGTCATGACTGCAGAGTGATTTAATATCTGTAATGAACGAGGGTGAAGTCACAGCTTGTATTTTAAAAGGCCAAATGGGAACCGCACTGCTTGGGGTTGCTTTCAGAACAGACTAGGGCGTTTTAGAAGGGATTCAGCATGGTTTTCAGGGAAATTTAAAGAGCACTTGAAGGGTACATTTGAGGTACATGCCATGCTACAAGGGAAGAATGAATTCCCATTTTATCTTTCAAGGGATATGAGATGAGGCCGTGCCACAAATCACAGGGCTGGGAAGGCTGAAGGTGGTAGAAGCTTGGATTTTTGGCTCTTTACTGAAGGCAGTGCCACTGCAATATTCAGTCCTGGAGTTGTATTTGAGCCTCGCCCAAAAGGAAAACATTTACCCAGAATCCATTTTAAGTAAAATCATGAAATGCTTCCCACTACATTAGCACTTCCCATGCAAAGGTCCCAGGCATGTTGCAAATGGCATTTAAACAAGGCTTACAGTCCTAATGCAAGGTAAACTTTATTATCCCAGACTGGAAAGCTGAGGTGCAAACACTCCCTTTTATGAGCTGCTGCTGAATATGCCTGCAGGCAGGAAGGAAACATCCATCATGTATTTAATCGCACAGAAATATTTCTGCAGCGAGGTCTGTTTTGGACTTCCCTTGAGGTTTGTGTTTTGAGATCTGAGTAATAGTGGCTTGTGTAGTTTTACTTAAACTGGTGGAAAGGCAATGCCACTTCCCATGATGAATTTGTCACACAATACTCAGTATATTCCTGCAGCAGTGAGTTCCACCACTTTATAGTTAATAGGTTAAGATCACAGGACGTAGGGGTATGTAACTGGGTTCTTACTGGTTTGCTTCTTGTAGATCCTCGTTTATATTTACTTGCTTCTTCTCACAGGAGATCCACCAAGCACATTGTCTGTAACACCACAGCCTCAGATGAAGGCTTTGAGAAGGTGAAGGTGTCTGTGAGAGTGGACAAGGCCAAAATACATCAGGAGCTGCAGTATGAATATGTGGAGGATCCAACAATCCTGAGGATTGAGCCTGAGTGGAGCATCTTCAGGTAAGCATCCCATGGGCACATCACACCAGTACCTTTTATCTTCCATTGCAGCACTGGTACATTTGTGTTGGTCCTCGATACTGAAAAGTGTTTTCCAAGCATCGTGTTCACTAGAAAACACATATTTATCTAACTCCTTCACAGAGCCCAAGAACCATGAGAGCTGGTGGACTTGCCTTCTGGGGAGACATTAAATGCCAGGAATATTCTGTGTAGTCTCTACAGCACCTTGGATGTGCAGAGTGTACCTGTGGCCATGTGTACCCCTAGGACAACATTTCCAAAGAACCTAGTGAGGGGTGGGCAGGAGCCACGCTTGTTCTCCAAACTGACTCAGTGTAGCCCAAGGCTGAATGAACCTTCATAAGTAGAGCACAGCTTCCTGGCTTAATGCAGCAAAATCCAGCTGCAGTTGCTCACCAGAAGCTTGTCTTGATGTCTCCTGTACCCAAATGCAACCTATCCAAGTGGTATTACATAATATTGGGTCTGTTGTATTCCTGAAGACTTTGATTCTTACCTTTTCTGGTCATAACTGTATTTTGGGTTCCACTGGGCTAAGTGGAACCTTTTCACAGCCCATTGGTCATGACTGTGCTTAGAAAAGAGAATAGTACTCAGGTTTGAAAGCACTTTGTTTACAACGTTCATGTGACTGTTGGCTTAGGACTAAGTATTCACAGAATCATAGAATGGCTTGGATTGGAAGGATCCAAGTATCAAGGATCATCAAGATCCACCCCCTCCTACCACATGCAGGGCCACTATCCTCCACATTTAATACCAGATCAGGCTACCTAGTGCCCCATTCAACCTGGCTTTGAACACCTCCAGGGGTGGGGCAGCCTGTTCCAGCACCTCAGCACTCTCTTGGTAAAGAACTTCCCCCTGATATCCAACCTAAATTTTCCCTCTCTATTCCTTGTTTGGCTGTCATGCTTGAAAGCTCCAGAGCCATCTCCTGAGAAGAAACACAAAGAAAGCCCTGATCCCTACCCTATTGGAGGGCCTTCTTCCTTGTTAGGTACTCTTTTGCTCTTCAGCCCATTGCTGCTGCTTTGGTGAATTTGGAAGGTTCATCTGAAAGTACCTGAGAGGAGCATTTGTCTTAGTTGTGGAAGACTTGAAAACGAGACCCAAATGCTCTCAGAATCCTGCAGAAATAGTTTCAGGAAGAGAGAAACTGGTTATTAAATACACTGGTGTTTCCTCGAAAAGGTACAAAATAAGAAATCTCAGTGTTCCTTCATTCATCCACTGCAGCTCTCAGCTCTCCTGTCAAACAGGATTGATTGGGGTATCTGGGGATTAGGAGCAGGACTCATAAATCCCTTCAGTTCAGCTTCCCTCCAGAAGATGTTTCCACAAATCAATTAGTGCCTTTAATTACCGTGAGGGAATTTACCGATTTAGCTGGATTGAATCTTTACACATCCGGCTTGAAGCTTTCGAGTCTGGATTTTCCATTTTGAGGTTTTATTTTCAGTCAGAGTTCAGGTTATCAGTAAAATGAGAAATCACTTTAGTCCCTTCCTTATGAAAGTGAGTTTAGGGCTGGTTAAAGGGTGCAAGATTGACAGCCAAGAAGAGCAAATTCCTCTGTTATCCCCAGGAAAGTTACAGAATAGGGCCCTTCCTTCATCTGGCTTCAGACTGGGGGATGAGAGGAGATCTCCAGAGCATTTTGCTCTTTGGTTTCTCTTCTGAAGCTCCCAGCAAGAGACAAAAGGTAGCCAAGGAGAGGCTTGAGGTATGCTGGCAAAGTTTTGCTTGGCCATGGGGTGCAGAGACTCTATCCCATTGCTTTCTCAAATGAATCTCCTGTCCTCTCTCCCAGCATAAAGCAAATCAACATGTGTTTATTTCATAGTTGCTACCTTACTTTCAGGGTGTGTAGCTGATAGGTTGGATGACTGAGGCTCTATCTGTCTCATCAATAAGGTACAGCCTCTAATTTTTACTTCCTTTGATATCTCTAAAATCAGAAAGCATCCACTTGATTGGTAGTGACTAATTTTAACCAGATCTATTCACCCCACCTCTGCCTTCATGCCCTTTCTTTTACACCTTTGAATCACTCCAGAAGGTTGTAACTGCAGAGGACAACGCAGTATCTGAAATTATATCTGTGGTTCAGAGTGTCTGGGATCTTTTATGGACTATCACTGTTAATCTGTGCAGCTCTGCCCTGCAGGTTGTAATGGAGGCAATTAGGGTAAAGCAGCCTCAGAGAGCTGGTTGAACACAGTGCCAACTCAAGTACAGAGAGTCAAACAAGAAATAATTTAGTTGAAACATATGGATCTGGAGATAGACTGAGTAGGCTCTTCCTTGCTATATCTGTTATGCAGTATGATTCATTGCAGCAAATGCACTGTGCTTCTTTGATTCATCACTCCTAGCTGAGGACTAAGCTGTTTTGAGGGACAGATGATTGCTGCTAAACTACCTTTGCAAAATTAGTGAATGAAGACTGACTTAAAGCCTTCTCAAGTGCCATTTTCCAAGACAATAAAGAAAAGATCACAGATGATTTATTCCAATAGTCAAAAAATAATAATAAAAAAAGACTCAATCTGAACAGGCAGGTAACTAGAAGATTGTAAGCCTCCATTAATACTTTTAATTGGGATTTGAATTTCATCCAGAAATATCCAGATCTGCAGAATGAAAATTGTGCTTAGAGCTTTGGGGCCAAAGAAGAGTTAAATTAAGGCTCCTGGTGTTGACACCTCTAACTTTATGTTGGAGAGCAGTATCTGTCACTATTCTGTCTGATCTGGGCAAGAAGTGTCTGCAGCTGAAGGCAACGGACAGCAGTTCTCACACAAAAGCAAGTAACAGTTGAATTTGCTTGAGTTGCAAGCTAGACTGAATCTTTAGATGGGTTTGTGTCTTCAGTGGACATGACTATGAGAGTGCATAAGACAAGGGGGAATGGTTTTAAACTAAGACAGGGGAGGTTTAGGTTAGATATTAGGAGGAAGTTTTTCGTGCAGAGGGTGGTGACACACTGGAACAGGTTGCCCAAAGAGGTTGTGGATGCCCCTGGATCCCTGGAGGCATTCAAGGCCAGACTGGATGTGGCTGTGGGCAGCCTGGTCTGGTGGTTGGCAACCCTGCACATAGTAGGGGGTTGAAACTGGATGATCATTGTGGTCCTTTTCAACCCAGGCCATTCTATGATTCTGTAATAAAGATTCTATGACTACTTTGGCTTTATTTTTGCAGAGGACAGACCCCTCTCTGACCCACCACTCTTACTGTGCTTAGAAACTGTGGTCTGAGCCTTCTAAGCTAAATTTCCAAAACAAATAGAGAATTTTTAACACATGGGTTTAAAACTGTATGCACAGACGTGGTTGATTAAATAAAAGGGTTTATTTATACATACACACACTCATATATGTATATATTTATATATGCACATGAATTTGATATGTCTGGAACACATTAAATTGTTGAGCAAATATGTGAAATCCCTTCTAGTTTGAGTCAGCAGAGATTCATAAAAATAATACATGATGATAAAAATAATAAAAGCCCACAGCCAAAAATCCACATGAAATGAGATAATGGATAAAGAAAAACTTGGTTTGTGGATTTATCTTCTGGTTTCTGAAAAGCAAGGTCTCTCTGGAAGATGTCTAGGATATCTAAGTTGAAAATGAATTTTGGAGAGAAGCTATTTTTTCTATAAGGCAAGGATGGGAAAGTTCTCTTGTAAGTGAATGTGTGACTTCAGAAGAGATCCTCTGTGTGATCAAGAGAGCTCAGCCATTCAAACAGACCTCACAGAAATGGCAAAATATACCCTTACCCCATGGGAAATTTCTCACTACTGATGGATAGTGAGAACTTAAGGTACTCTGCAAAGCTCACAGCGAGATGTGGTTCATACAGGCATTGCTTGAAAGACCATAAGGAACCTGTCAGAGAAGTGTCACAGAAGCACCTGCAGAAAGATGCTGTCGTGACAGCACTTGTTGATAGAGCTCATGGCTTCGCCATTACCTGTTGCTAAAGACTTGGTGTTTGTGGTCAGAAGAATGGTCACATAAGTGTCTCCATGTCTTGGAAAGTTGGCAAAAACTTTCTTTATGGCAGTGGGGTAGCCTTCCTTGTGCCATCCTTCCTTCACCTATTCTTAAGATGACTCTAGATTTACAGACTTCTTGAGCAAAATTAAGTTTAAACTTGTACATACTTAATTTAGGTCTGGTTTTGGTCCAGAAGCCAGCAAGTAGAGATACTCCTCATCCTTACCATCAAGCAATCTTTCTTCCTTGAAAGGCAGAATAGCTTCATCCATTCTGTTTATTGGAAGTATTCTCTGGTCCTTGCTATACCACAAACCATGACCAGACATTGCCTAGGAGAGTGTTAAGACAATTTAAACCAAGCCAGTAGAGTTTTTAAAAGCATTAATGGCCACCAGCCAATGTATGAGCTGATGTCCTGGCCCTGTTGGTTATCAGTGTGGAATTAGCTAGAGGGGCTGAAGTACAGGCTGGAGTAGGCTGCTCAGGGTGGTGGAGGAATTGCCATCCCTGGAGGTGTTCAAGATGTTCAAGATGGGTAGATGTGGCACTGAGGGATATGGCTTAGTGGTGTGGTGGTGATGGGTTGATGGTTGCATTAGGTGATCTGAGTGGCCTCTCCAAACTTAATGATTCTATGATTCAGTCCCAGCTAGCTGCAACCAGCTCTCTGAAATCTGATAGCTGCACTGCTCAGCAGTGCAGCATGTTGGCATTCATTTTTACATGCCCTATCTGATTAATAATGGAATACATAATAGAGGAACTTGAAAAACAAGGATTAGAACTAGGGGAGATCTGTGGGCCAGCTCAGGCATCTTCCCTGCAGTTTGTCTCTCCTCTGGTGTTTTCTCCAGTCTCATTTATAATGCACTTTTTTCACCTTTCATGCATGCAGAGGTTTACCTAGAAGCTGGAAAGAGATTCTAGGCTTTCTATTCCCCATCCCATATGAATACAACTGATTTCTGCATCTCTCCTTCCCATTCTCAGTAAAGAAAGAGTTCCAGGAAATAAATTGAAGCCTGGAGAGTTTCCAAGGAGGGTTGCAGAGGCAGTTGTCAAAACTGATGAGAGTGCTCCACCTCCCTGGGAAATCTAAAGCTCTGCAGCAGAGGCTGGGCCGTCCACTGATGACATTGCCTCATTTTATCTTGGATGCTGAAGTCCTGACAGCTGAAGTTTTCACTTTCTCAGATGGCTCTTCCCCCTTCAGCCCTTGTGCCCTGTTGCCTCTGCTACAGGCATTCATGAGATGAAAAGGAAGAGCCCATCTGGCTGAGCAGTGCTTGGTTTGAGATGGCCAAACCTTATGGTGAACCCTTCCCCTCAATGCAGAGCTCAAAGACAACCCATATGCGTTCCTTTGCAGTTTCCTTCCTCCCTCTCCTGAAAGTCCCACAAAAGTAATGTTGATTGCAGATGGAAGAGGCAAGGGAATGGAAAGAAGAGTGTTTCTGAAAGCTCTTTCGTTCTGGTGATATTGATTACATGGAATGAGAAGGGCTCTGTTTATGTCTTGTCTTCTTAAGTGGCCTGAGAGAGATGTAACAAAAGCAATAAAATCTACCAAAGGCAGGGTCATGGCTTGTATGAATGAGTTCTCTCAGGACATAAAACTTTGGCTGAGCAAAAGGACACAGTGACTAGAAATCTCTATTCTACTCCATAGTGTAGAGTGCTGATTCTACATCATTTGCAGACTGTATCTGCTTAGGTCACCCAATGGAAACCAAGTCTAAACACATCGGCTCTGTTTCTTCTCAGTGTTGCAGATCAGGGCTCCCTGGCAGAAATGAATTAGATGGTTCACTGAGGTGACATTGCCTTATTCAGAATGATGCTTTCTATAACACGTTTAATATTCAAGACAAATACAGAATGCAAATAAGATAGCACTGAATCCTGAACAGTTGCTTACACAGGACAGATGCTTTGAGGGTTTCTTAAAATCACAACTTTACACACTATAGAATGATCTGTGGACCACTCTGAAAAGCTTCTTTTAGATTTTCTGCTCTTCTCACCACCAAAGTTTGTAGCTATTTAGTCCTAACAGAGAAGATCACCCAGATGCTGCTTGATGGAACAGTTTCTGGAAGCATGCAGTTTTACATATTTTTCCCCATGTGAATGAGTTAAAAAGCCTTGTTTGTTTTGTTTGACTTCCTTTGGTCCCGTGAGATATGGTCAGACACTTTACAAACAACATTTAGGAATACAGGTCACCCACTGCTGGTCCATTCAGTCCTGATATGTATTAACTGGTTTTATGCTCTTCTTTTGTTTCTTTTTCTCTAGTGGCAACACACCCATTGCAGTGTGGGGAACTCACCTAGACCTGATCCAGAACCCTCAGATCCGGGCAAAGCATGGTGGAAAGGAACATGTAAATGTGAGTATTGCTACTAATCTGCAACTGCAGGAGAAGACATATCCATGGTGGTGATAGAGGTGCCTAACAGCTGTGGAGGCTGAAACCTCCTTTTGCATTCAGAGAAGAGGGCATGATTTCTTTTAAGAAAGACACGAGATGGCCAATTAATAGAGTCATGGAATGGCTTATGTTGGAAGGGACCTTGAAGACCTCATGCCATGGGCAGGGTTGCCACCTGCTTGATCAGGGCCCTGTTCAACTTGACCTTGAACTCCTAACACGTCCAGGGATGGGGCATGCTCATCTTCTCTGGGCGACCTGTTTCAGTGCCTCACCACTCTCTGCATAGAGAATTTCTGCTGCAGTTCAAGCAGTACCCAGTCTCAAATTCCTGGTAGGAATGGGTTATGTTTTGATGCAGTGGATCACCAGCTTGTCTCTTGGTAGTAAAGTTTTTCTGCTCCTCAGTGTCCTCTGTGAGTAGGTGAGCTAGCATTGCATCAAAAAATGTCAACCTACCAGTAGAGCTGTGCACATTTTCCATAAACTCTTCTTGTGTTGGGTTTCTCTCTCCAGAACTGTGAGGTGCAGAACAGCACAGAGATGACCTGCCAGGCTCCTGCGCTGGCTGTTGACCCTAGTCACCAATCTGAGCTAGCTGAGCGTCCAGAGGAGTTTGGCTTCATTCTCGACAATGTGCAATCCTTGCTGATCCTCAACAAAACCAATTTCACTTACTATCCAAACCCTATCTTTGAGGTTTTCAATCCCTCAGGGATCTTGGAGTTGAAGCCAGGAAGTCCAATCATACTGAAGGTGAGATGGGGACCAAGAACTGGATAAGGATGGTCAGACACATGCTGCTTATTGCCATTTTGTGTCTGCCAACAACCCACTAATCATAGTGGAATCCCGACACTGTCCCAGAGGTTTCCTCCACTCATTAAAGCCTATCATATTGCATCACATCAATCACTATTTGCAAACATCACACCACTCATTGCTCTGCATCTTCCAGTACCCATAACTAAAAAATGTAAACTGCTTTAGCCACTTGTGTGCTGCCTAAATTTGCATCCAATGCTGTTTGCTGTACCCAAGCCCATTTCTTGTCTTTTAGACACTTTTCTCTCATCCTTGGGAAAATCCCACATCAATCCTCCATCATGTCTTTAACCTGAATAGCAACACAAAGAACAAATTATATGCTTGAACATTTCCATATCAGCAGTTGTATGAGATTCATATGCAAATAAATGAGCACGCATGCAGAATACCTGCTTGCACATTTGGAAATATGTTTCAGTATTGCCTGATCATTTTCTGCTTGTGAAAGATTTGTGTGGAGTTTGAGGGAAAGAAATAGGACAGGCAGCTTTGACTGATAATAGTCTGTATTTATGCTGTCTTCTGTAGGATTTTTGAGCAGCTTTTGCTTACTAAGTGAGTGAGTTGCAAACTATGAATACCAAGTGCAATGTTAACACTGGAATAATAGAAGTAGAGATGGAGGGAAAACTTTTTTGTAATACAATTTTTTGAGTCACGATACTCCTTTCTACCCAGGGCAAGAACCTGATCCCACCAGTGGCAGGAGGGAATGCCAAGCTGAACTACACAGTTCTGGTTGGTGAGAAGCCCTGTGTGGTGACTGTATCAGATGTGCAACTACTGTGTGAGTCCCCAAACCTCATTGGGAGGCACAAGGTGATGGTAAGTGATGCTTGAAACTCAGCCTTTCTTCCATGGGTTTGGTGGAAGGGTACAGCAATGTGTTTCCTTCACCATTTGCCTTCTGTAGAACCTAGAAATATCAAAGCCCCTTCTCAGTACAATACTCCTGTCAGTTAATCCTGGGAGAGTAACTTGGAGATTTTTGCGGACGGTGAGGGACCTTTTGGAATCATAAAACTTTAGGATGATTTTCCTCTTTCTTTGTGCAGCCTGTATGAACCCCAGATGCTCCTGTGAATTCTTATGTGTAACTTATTCCCCACATGACAAACTGTGTTAAATGTATCAGTTTCCAGCAATTAGCAACAGACTGGTGGCTAAAATTTGTGCAGGATATGGACTGCAGTGTGACTTTGAGATTTTGACATCTATACAACTTAGTATGGTGTTGCATATCCTTCCTGAACCTGTGAAAAAAGAACCAGCGATTACATCAGAAGGAGCTTCCTCCTCTCTCCACTGATTTATTCACTCCTTTACTTTCCTCTCAGTAATTTGCATGCCTCAGTGCTCTTGCTTGATAAACAGCACACCAGCAAACTCATCTGAGTTGTGCAGAGCTGTGGGTGGAAGCAGAGATAGCTGACAGCAGACATACAGATGATCAATGCTTCTCATTGCCCACGATCAACTTTTTTCCAGCTCTCTGTTGCCCTCCCAAATCTGATATATGCTTATTTAATTCAGTGTAAGGAGATTTGCCAAGTTTCATGGAGAGACAATGCCTTCCTCTTTAAAACAAGAGGGACTGTCTTTTAGAGAATTGAGAGTTTATGGTGACTGTGTTGAGTCTGATTTGTGACTGCTGTTGGGACACGTCATACTGGCTACTTTACCTTTCTGTTCCGAATTTTGTCATATGGAAAATAGAGGTAGTAATCCCTTTCAGTCATGCACATATGCTGTGGCTCTCAGTTCATTGGAAAGCATTTTAATACAGTCCAAGAAGAAAAATAACAAACATGAGATTTTCTCTGTGTAAATATGAAAGCTTTGGAACAGAGCAATATATGTTGCCTGTAATTTTCGTGAATTTCGTTAGACATATGTTTAGTCAGAGAGGGACAAAAACAATCCTAGAGAGATAAAACTCAAAGTCAGGTGAGCAATTATCAACTCGTGGGGATCAGGGAGGATGAACATCTGGCCAGGCCTTGCTAATTGGGAAGACTCCTCTGTTCCCACAGCTTGGGACAGCTTAAGAGAAACCTCAGAGAAAGAAATAATCCCTTTTTGAGGACACTGATCAAACAAGAGATACTGTTGGAAAAAATGAGAAGGTGATTGCATTGAAGCCTATTGATGAGCATCTCTGTTAGGGGCAATTGGCAGATTTCTTTGTCTAAAGCCAGCAATAAGGCAAACCTTTGACAGGATCTGGGCTGGGAACCAAACACAGAAGCTCAGCTGTGATGGAGGCCAGTGCCCAAGGATGGACTTTGCATCTATAACTTACCAGGGGGACAGCTGGGCTGGGAAATGCCTCCTCCAACATGGCACAGCAGCTCTGTTGCCCATGTTTCACAAGAATGTCACTCTGATGGTTGGGATAATTGACAGGTATTTCTCTCGGGTCCTTCTCCTGCTTCTGATGATGATTTCCTGTGTGACCTTGAGCTAACTGCTGAGCAAAGTCTTTCCTGCAAAGTGAAGTGGCCTAGATCTGAGAGGAGACCACAGCTCTGAACACTGTGATTATTTCAAAGGGAAGGAAGAGTGACAGTGACACATGTTGGTGTCAGCATGTTTTTGCTCTACTTTAACTTTCTTTTATGCAATCACAGAGTTAAATACTTGAAAAAATATATATTAAAAATAAAAAACAACACAGGCACACAAAAAGGGCAGAGCAGTGGTTGATAAAGATAGCTTAAAGCCTAGGGAGAAGCTCTTTTTCAACTGAAAGAAACATTGACAAGGAAGTGTAACCATGGTAGAGAAGACCTGCAGCGTAGAGACGGAGGACATTAGGAGGAGTACTCATATTCATAGTATGCATTTACAGACAGAAAGTTACATTGATGTCTCTGTATAGTGAGTGGAGAGATGGTCAAGTGTACTGCCTTAAATTCAGGGCACAGTTTGCTCAAAGCCAGACACGTTTTGTTAATGCAAGCTTGCACTAGGAAAGACACTATCATAGACACTGTCAAGTTTTGTACAACAGGAGTTGAAGAAACTCTGTCTTGAACCACTACTGGTCGTCCCTATGTCTTTGCTGGAAAAAGACTTGTATCTGCCATCGTGCTATTTGGAGAAATGCCAGTTAAATAGGCCAAACAAGTGACCAAACTGTTCTTTAGAGGTACAGAGTTTGGTTATCTGGAAGTTGATTCCTTGGAAAAAATGCAGGACCTAAGAAATAAAGTAGGGTTATTTCTGTATATTTTCCTGTTTCATTTTAGTGCTCACAAATAGTACTACAGCCTTGCAGGCTTCCTTCTCCAAGAGACACATTCCCTTAGATCATGGCAGTTTGTGGACTGTGAGGATTTCTCAGTGTTGAAAACAACTTTGGAGAGGAACTTTTCTAGGCATATACCTCTGGGAGTCTAACTCAGGTATGCATGTCAAAAGTTTGGTGAGAGGAATCCCACTCATGGAGCCAGGCTGTTCTGTGGGTTTTGAGGACAGTCTTGCACTGAGGCTTGGGCTGGGATTGTTTGACTCTGGACTGATATTCCATCAAAGGTCTCCTTTCACTGCCAGGTCTGGATGAAAAAGGCCACTGTAGGAAACAGAAAATGATGATAATGACTCCATTTATTGATCCACCATGACAGGAAGGAAATTGTGTGAACTAGTGAGCCAATTTTGCTGTCATCTTGGGAGGATTTGAGACAGTGGTCTATGTCAAAAGGCAATAGCTTCCAGTGAGCAGATTAATGTTTGACTTTGGAAGTTTGTCTTAGCTGGACTTGCCACATACCAGTACCAAACATCTACCCTTTGCAAGCTTTATGAAGTGGAATTTAACCTTATATCTCGGAATAGACAGGAAAAATAGCTTCTATTTCTTTGACTTATATGGGTGCTAGATTGTTCTTTGCCCAGTGAAGATGCTCTACAAAGTGTCCATGTCATGCTGAAGAACTTGTCATCTAACACTATTAGTTGGTCAGACAAGCTTAGATTTGGTTTAGTTTCTAGTTTTGGACATTGTTATGGACTCCATGATCCTTTGGGGCCCCTTCCAACTCAAGATATTCTATGATTCTATGTTTCAAGAGCGCAACTCCAAATACTTACAGGTATTCAGGGCATAAGAGGACCTTGTGGATGACAATGGCATATTCCAGACTGTCACCTTTAGTCTGACCAAAATAAAAAGATTTGGGCTAGGTGGCATTGTTCAAGACACACTGAGGAACAGGCTACAGCTGGTGCTGGTGTGAAACAGAACTCAGAGGCTGCAATTGAGGCCATAAATAATTTCCAGAAGATGATGGGAATACAGAGATTCATGTCCCCAGAAAGACCTGTGGTGGTGAGAGGCTCTCACAACATCACGATACTTCAAACTGCTTGAGTGGCATCTTCCTAGATTCATGCTGATCCATAAGCAGTGTTCCCATACTAGAGCACACTATTAGAAACTTTCCTTCTATATCTCAGACTAGTCAGTAGTACTTTTCCCACTGCCACTCAAACTTATCCTGTTTTACAGATAGTCTCAAGCATTCTTGCAGTAGCCTTGAACAAGTAGCACCCTGTGGGATTACTTTTGGGAATGGTGTGCATGTTGTGTCAGTGGGATCCCAACAGACTTTCTTCAGCAGAGTATTTTGTTGGTACACAGCAGTACTACCCGCAGGGTTCCTTTCCTGCTTTTAAAAGCAAGATCTCACAAAGACACTTGTCCCAGATTCCTGAGAACCTCCAGGAATGCATGGAGAGCAGAAAGCTCTGACTGGTTTCCTGTCCCACTGGTAAGCATGCAAAGTTCTTTAGCTCATGTGACACAACAGCTAGGTGAGGGGCTGCAAAGAGCATGGGCCAGGCTCTGTGGCTTTTGCTTTCCAGATACAGTTTTCTCAACTTGAAGACTGAAAAGTCAATTATGACTCTGTAATTTCTGCATTCCCAGTGCCCTAACTCATAATGAAGTTAGGGCCCATCAGACCATACCCAAGAATCACCTATCTTGTATGCATCCTGGGACTGATATTAAGACAGTGCATAGCTGTTTAGGACATTGGAGGAAAGCCCCAAACAATTCCTACATTTTAAATAGCCAGGGCTTTGGTACTGGTAAGACTTGTCTCACTAGAAATCCTCTGTCAATCTGGTTTATGGTGGCATTACCAACAGAGCTGTGTCCAAGTGAGATTTCAGATGCTTTTAGCCATTCTGTATCCAAGTACTTCATACTCTATTTAACTTGAGAAGTCATCGTTCATGTGTTATCATCCAAGTTTGACTTGCATAACAGCCTTAATTGGGATGATGATGGACTTCCTCCTGCGTGTTTGACAGTTTCAATGCAATTTTATCCTGCCTTCCCTCCAGGCTCGTGTAGGAGGGATGGAATTCTCCCCAGGGATGGTCTACATCTCTCCAGACAGCCCTCTCAGCTTGCCAGCTATTGTCAGCATTGCAGTGGCAGGTGGCCTGCTCATCATCTTCATTGTGGCTGTGCTGATTGCCTACAAGCGCAAGTCCCGAGAGAGTGACTTGACCCTCAAACGCCTGCAGATGCAGATGGATAACCTGGAGTCCAGGGTGGCACTTGAGTGCAAAGAAGGTATGGTGAGGAAAGAAGGCTGATATTGTGTCAGGAGAAAGAAATCCAGCTGCAAAGCTTTGAGCCAAAATATCACCAAGCAGCAGGGGTGTTGAACTCCTAGTTCAAGTCCAGGTCTAATCTGACTTTGCCCATTTTCTCTGAGTCCAGTCTTCCTCCACCTTGTGTTAACTGCATTTGCTAGCTCAGTGGCCAGAGAGAGCCATCGTCCTGGGGAAAGATGACGTGATGGGAAAAGTGAGACTGCTCTTGTCTACCTTCTTCTTCCTCTCCATTTGTTGTTTCTCCATTTATGCCTCATTCATGTGAGGCTGAATGTCTTTTCTGTTATGATGAGAGAGATCTGAACTGTTATTGATGTATGTTTTGTTTGTTTTTGCATCAGCTTTTGCAGAGCTGCAGACGGATATTCATGAGCTGACAAGTGACCTGGATGGAGCAGGGATCCCTTTCCTCGATTACAGAACCTACACCATGAGGGTGCTTTTCCCTGGCATTGAAGATCACCCAGTCCTGAGAGATCTGGAGGTATCAGCATTGCCAACTGCAAGATGTGTTGTGACAGTGGAGAGGACATGATGGCTTACAATACTGTGTCTTACCAGGGACAAAACAGTACCTCATTTACGGTCTAGATTGGAAAAAGATGGGTAGATGTAGATGTTAAATTCTGTTTGATCACTCATCTATTCACAATAGCAGCATGCATCTAAGTGAATTATTAGTTTGCTGTTTTAAGCTCCCCCTTGGTCTCCATCCTGTTTGAGTTTGTTTTTTTTTAGACCATGCAAGGGCCAGGAAAAAAAGTTTGAGGTCAGAACAGTATACCTGTGTGTATCACACCAGCTTTGTCAATTGCTTTGCAGTGAGGTCAGAGATATACAGCATCAGTCTGCCCATAACCTGCCTCTGTGTGCCCTGCATCCCAGCTCTCAGTACTGCAGCAGTGTGAGGATGGTGAGACGTTGCCCAGCTCTGCTAGTGTCTGCATGCTGCCTGCACTATCTCCTTGGCAGCATGAGTTTTACAGACCTTGATGACGTTGTTCATTCTGGTTCAGGGCTTGGCAGATAGACAGGACCTGCTTTAGTGATACTTGAGCCAGAGAAGCAGGTCATACACCATGTCCAAGGCCAGCAAGGTCCTTGGCTGAACTCTACAAAGTCTCTGGCAAACTCTGTGCCTCAGAGAGGCTCTGGCATAGAGAGTTTCCTGGAGGCAAAGACTTGAGTTAGTTGGCAGAGAGGAGGAATAGGATTTGGCACAGACAATTCCATGCTTGGCTGGCTGTGTAATCAGAGGTTTCTTCTACGTTTTGCTCCTGTACTTCAAGAGAGCCAAACTTCATTAAACTGTAAGGTGAGAATCATTAAAAAATGATCTGGAAGCATTGAGGACTTGTGGTAATGGCTAGGAAGCTGCAGAACACATTGATTACTGTAGAGCTTTGCTTTTGGGATACAACAGCTTCAACAAATGAGCACACAAGATGAGAGTATGAGTTTCTCCTCCATGTACATACACACACGCAAGCACTTTTATCATACCCACAGCTGGTTTCAAAGTGTGTATTCATTAACTTCAGCCAGCTGACCACCAAAGAGTATCTGATCCTTACAGAGCTTTTAGCATGGATGCTCTCATATGAAGGTACGTGCAGAGAGACACAGATTTAATGTTTCAATCTGCCACTTTTGATTCCAGGTCAGTCTAACAGAACTTAACCTGATCTAGCTGCAGGTGTTTCTGTTCATTGCAGGGAGTTGGACCTTTAAGGGTCCATTCCAACTCAAACAGTTCTATGATTCTATGATCTCCCCTTCCTCTCTTAATTATTTTTTTCATCTTTGGGTTTCTGCCCCCTTCTACAGTTCTTTCAGTGTCAAAATCTTTGGATACCAGCAAACCAGAAAGGAGTTTCCATCTGCTCCTTACTCTGTAGCACCTAGATGGAGCCAGTACTTACTGGGAAAAGGCCCCAGAGATCCTGAAGTCAGGAGGTCTTACTTATTTCCAGCTCATTTGCTAATTAACTGTTTCCAGATGCATTACAAAATACTTCTCTTGTTATTTTTTTTTAATTCTACATAGTAACCTGGGGATAGACAATATTAAATGTTCAAGCAAGTGAGTTAAAAATAATTATTAGCAGGATGAGTGGTAGTGGTTGGTTGATTGTCTCAAGCTATTTAGTAAGTAATTTATTTTCAGTTTGCAAAAACAGTTAAGATCTCTAATTTGCAGAATAAAAAAGTAATGATTCTTTATGGGGACTTGCATTACTTGGTCATTTAAGCATGCTAGCTTGGATTAAAGTGCCAAAATGAGGCGGTTAATACATTCTTACAGCAGTGGCATGTGTTGCTCCGAGTTGTGAGTCTCCACCTTCCAGGAATGTTTTTTGAAGGGATGAAAGAAACATGAAGAAATGAGTTTGGGGTTCTCATTTAGGACAGTGGTGTAGCATATAAAAGGATGAAGTATACCCATGGTGTGTGGCTTTATTTTGATCCGGAGACAGAGGGGCAGGAAAGGATAATGCCCACTGTAGACTGTGGCATCCAGGGTTCAGTGTTAAGGTCCTGAATTGTTCTACACCAAACCTAGTTCACCAGCCTTTCACAAATGAGAAATACCTATCATCTTACCAATTACCCTGTCTCTAAACAATCTCACCTCCCAAGCCCCAGGGTCCTACTGCCTTAGGACATTGAAAATAGGTTCCAGCTCTGTGCCCTCTCACACTTTCTTTTGTCTGTGGTTCAGTGGGCATGATGGTGGTGGGTTGATGTTGGACTACACAGTCTTTTAGTGTTTTTTTCCAACCTTATTCACTCTGTGATCTAGTTCTTCCAGGGATTAAAAAGAGATGTTAGAGGTGGATAGAGTGAGACTTCAATCTGACAGCAATAAGAATACAGTATGCTATGATACCACATCCAGGCATCAGCAATTTCCTCTGGATGTACCGTTCAGAGAGTAGCAGAGCTTGAAAATAACCACCTGGCTGTGGTTGGAATGTCTGTCTGTCTTCCTGTCAAATGACTCTCTTCCTTCTTAAAGAACTATACTCCAAAATGAAAACGTTTCTTTCTTTTTAATTTTCTTTGCTGTTGGAGGCAGCTTTTCCTTTTCCGTATCTCAGATCTGACTTCTACTTGTTGTTGAATTATATAGCTGGAAGAAATGGAGGGCTGAGAGCAGAGAATTAGCAAACGGTGTATGACTTGTTTGGGAATGTCCTGCAAGTAGGCAGTGAAAGAAAGGCATGAACTTTTTTTTTCCTCATACAGGTCCCTGGCTATAGGCAAGAACGGGTGGAGAAAGGCCTCAAGCTCTTTGCACAGCTCATCAACAACAAGGTTTTCCTGCTATCCTTCATCCGCACGCTGGAGTCCCAACGCAGCTTCTCCATGCGCGATCGTGGCAACGTGGCCTCGCTGATCATGACAGTGTTACAGAGCAAGCTGGAGTATGCTACTGATGTCCTCAAGCAGCTCTTGGCTGACCTCATAGACAAAAATCTGGAGAGCAAGAACCACCCCAAACTGCTGCTCCGGAGGTAAAGATATCCAGGGCTGGGCAACCTGCAGCCCACTATCTAACACAAACATGCAGTTCCATTTTGGACGAAAATGATAAATTTGCTTGATTTTGGTTCATGCAGCAGAGTATGAAATTGTATATAGTCACAGCTCACATGACCCTGTAGAGCTGGCATGAAGCTGTTTGCAGGGAAAGATGAATAAGGCAAGTAGGGATGAGTGAAGGCTTTGCTTTCCTTTACTGCTTTGCTGCTTTCTGCCTTCAGCCAGTGATTGAAACTTTTACTACTATTGCATTATCTGTGGATTTTAATGTGAATCTTCAGAAAACTTTGTAAGAGCAGCAAGAGGCCACATTTCATAAGCCTTATTTTGGATTTGTGCTAGACCAACAAGTATATGACATAAAACAGGCTGTGTAATATACTTGGACTGCATGGTGAATAAATTGGAAGTTGCCTTATCATGCCTGAGAGGTGGACAAATCTGCTGTGCTTCATGTTTCTGAGTTACCTGCATATGTAGTCTTCTTCAGCTGCATTGTGTGATCTTCTCTCTCTTCCTCATCATTGGTCAGTTGAATCCAGAAGGCAGAGCTGAGCAGGACAACAGAAATGATTTCATTTGGGTTTGTGCTTCATGGTCTAATGTCCAGGGTTGTGTGGAAAACCTTGAATATGCTGCTCTGTGGTTAATGTAGTCTCCTTGCTTAGGGAAAGGCTGCATTTTCTCCTTTTAGGATCATATTAATCTTCTTTCTATGGTTTGAACCAACCCTTCTGCTTGAAGTCAGGACTTTAAGTAAAAAAGAGCCTTTGCCACTGCTCAGAGCTGTGTTTGAGGTGCTCTGAGCTGATTATAATGGATGGCTCAGGCAGAGGAGAGGTCTGTGGTGCCTGCTGGGTGAGTTTTCTTCTGGAACACAGCCCATCATGAAGTACCAGCAAAAGGAAGAGCAGTAGGCATTTCCTGGCATTCAGAGTAGCAACACCAGGGGCAGAAAATGGTCTTCACTTCAGCATTATTTGGCTCTGAGTCCTACAGCCTGGCTGGCAACCTCCCTCCAGCTGTTCTCAGTCTTCCTCTCTGTGCTTCTCCTCCAATGCTTGTTGTCACTGCCTTCGTCCAGTTGTCCCTTCATTTATCCTCTCCTTTCTTTTCCCCTCTCTCCATCTCCTTGTCTTCTCTAATTGTTCATTCCTGTCTTCTCCCGAGTCCCCCATTTTTCCCTTTTCACCTTCTTCCAGCTCTTTTCTAACTAATCCTATTTGTTGAGAATGCACTTCGGCCTTTGGAAGGCCACACGTGAACATATAATTGGCTCCATTCCTTGCTATTCAGATATTGGTGCAAGATTTGCTGACAATTATTTGGAGCAGCTGAATTAAACTTATGTTTCTCTTTCCCCTTCCTCCCTTTGACTGTGAGGATGGAAGGAAATCTTTCAAGGCCCTCCTGCAGGATTGGCCTGTGGGCTGTCAGGCAGGAGGAAAGAGTTGGTTGGAATGATTTTCCAGCTTCCTGTGTCCAGTGTACATCCCAAAAGACATACGCTGACCCAAAGAGATCAAAGTTCTCAGGAAACAATGTGACAGGATTTCAGACCTCTTGTCATCAATGCTAAGTTTACAGTATGTGATGGGTCCCAGTGATGTGAGTGTCACATCTCCTGTGGGGAGCTCAGAGTGCTTGACTTGGGGATGATGCCATAACCAATGGAGAACAGTTGTTAGATGACGCTGACTGAGGGAAGTACAAAGCAAGCAGGTTGGGTTTGACAGATGCAGTCTCTAGAGAGAGACACAGCAGTGATCACTGTAGTCAGAAGAAATGAGATTAACTTAATGCTAAAAGACTAAGGAACCTAAAAAGCAACCTACAGCCCTAAGCAAGAAACTTTGAATTGCCTTGGTGATGGCCAGGTCTAGCAAGACGCACGTTTGCTCATTCAAGCAGGAACTCATGCTTCCTTCTTGAGCAAAATCAGTTTGTGCATCAGAAGCAGCACAAGCTTATCCTGTGCTCCTGGTGTCCAAACTCAGTTAACTAGTACAAGTTAATCTGTAGGAAAAGTTCACTCTGAAGTCACAAGATTGATTTTTGTATGGTTGAAAACAGAGTTCAAGGGCTACAGGAATTGCTCTGTGGATGCACCGCATTGACACACTGAAGATTATAATTACTCTCAAATGCCAGGGAGATAATCACTACCAGATAAGTATTCTCTAGAGATTGAGATCTGCCTTAAGTACTTATATGACCTACTCATCTGTACAGCCTAACTGTGAGCTCCTCATATTTGATGGATTTATCTTCCCTGAGCATCTCTGAGGTTCTTCTATTTCGTTGATGGAGAAAATGCAGAAAAGCATATAGGGACTTTCCTAGTCACTGGGGAATCACAAGGTCAGTAAGGGTTTTCTAGAAAACTCCAAAGCTAAAGCAGAGACCCTAGGATGTGCTTAATCCTGATGGTATTGTGCCTGATTTTCCGTGGGGCTTGGTGATCTGGACAGTAAGATGCACAAAACCAAATCTCTTAACCAGACCTTAGAGATGACCAACATGACTAACTTATTTCCAATTTTTTTTTGTCCCGGTCTGATTTTAGGACAGAATCTGTAGCTGAGAAAATGCTCACCAATTGGTTCACCTTTCTTCTGTACAAGTTTCTCAAGGTAAGTTAAGTAATACTCCTGGATAAGCAGCTGCTTTAATGCATTGCTTCTTGGCAAGGTGTAGTTGGGGTAGCATTGACTTTGAATGACAGCAATCAACAAATGAGTGAAATTACTTGAGATGCCCTCTGAGCTCTCTTGTTCCTGCTGGAAGGTCTCCTTCAGGAGTTATGTAATAATAATTAAAAAAAAAAAGAGGCCTTCAGCCTTTGTGTCCTATCATTAATGGCTGGGTGATGACATGTCCTCATGAGGACCCACACTGAGCCCTTAGGCTAATTGCTGTGGTCGCATACTTACAGCCAGCCTTTTGGAGAAAGATACCTTTTCACTGTGCCCTGACTCTCAATGCTGTTGCCAAATCTCCTTACATCTCACATTATGTCATTTGGACAAGATAACTAACCTCTGCTTGGAAATTCAAAGCTTTACAAACCAATCCCGTTGCTCTGAGCCTTTCCAACCCCCAGGCGCAGCCTGTCAAAGGCTGAATGCATGGGAGAGTTTTGAAGGTCCCTGCAAGGTAATTTCAGTGACTAGTATCAGATTCCCTCTTGCAGCTGAAAGGAAAGGGTACAAGGAGGTGACTCTCTAAAGCACTGCTTTTATAAGTCTTTCCACCCACTCAGCTACTTGTCTTCCTGCCTTAGCCTGAACAGTGGCCTGATAAGTGCATGAGACAGGCACACAGAAGCAATATGCTCCTGGCAGATAAGCTAATTAAGTGGGAGACAGGTGTAGGAACTGAGAAAGGGGCCACTTCACTTCATATTATTAACTTGTTCTTGCCTGGATTTACACCAGAGGAAAATGACCTCGCTCACTGAGTTGGGATGCACCGCTAGAGGGGAGGGCAATGTGGGAAGGAGGGAAGAAAGAACAAAGGCATGAGAGGGAAGGGAAGGATAGAAGGAAGCACAAGGAGGGATGCGTGGCAAGAAACGTGCAGAGGGAGGTCACAGCAAAAGAGGATAGGTGTGGGAAGAAGGGTGAAGAGAGAGTGAAGGGAAGGAGACATTGGTGAGGAGGTTGTTTTGCTGCCTGTGAGGTGCTTGTTGTACCTGACATCACCGATGCAATTGCACAGAACAGGGGGCACCATGGTTGTGGGGCAAGTCTCCCCTCAGTCATTAAGCTGCTCCTGTCCAAGCAGCATTGCTTGCCTTCAGCACAGGAGTGCTCAGGGAGACTGTGGGCACTGCCCAGACACCTGGGATGAGGCACTCCTGCCAGCCTATCTCCAAGTCTTTCAGGACCCATTCCACCACCTGCTCTGTTGCAAAGGTGTGGCCCAGCAGCAGTCATTCAAACAGCCTTTATATTTTTTGATGTGGAATCACACAGTGATTCACCCAGTGAGGGTGACTCCAATGAAGCATCTGCCTTGAGTGGCTGGGAATGGCAAGCAGCAGCAATCACTGAGATACCATTTGGGCTTGGTATCCAGATTTTCATCTATGCTTTTTCTTGCTCACCTGATTGTTGTCTCTCACCCTTGCAGGAGTGTGCTGGTGAACCTCTGTTCTCCCTCTTCTGTGCCATCAAGCAGCAGATGGAAAAGGGTCCCATTGACTCAATCACTGGGGAGGCCCGGTACTCACTGAGTGAGGACAAGCTTATCCGACAGCAGATTGATTACAAAACACTGGTGAGTACTCTGAGCATGCTCTCCTGTGAGCTTGTTCGCCTTTTTCTAGCAAAAGGGCATTTAGAGGAAAGAAGCTAGTGAAGAACACATTGACTTTCTGGGTTCTTTTTTTTCTTGCAACCCAGCAACATAACCTGACCTACTAGTTGCATTCCCTAACACAATGAAGTTTTGTTGCTGAAGAGTTTTCTTGCAAAGCATGTTTGCAATGATAACTACTTCCAATTTAATTCCACTGTGTTATATCTCATGCCCAGACCATCTTGAGTTCCCTAAGGGTGTTGTCTGTTGTGTGAAATCCTATAGAGATAATCAGCACCCATCTGGACAGGACACCTACCTGTGTGACCTATTGTAGGGTACCTGCTTTAACATGGAGATTGGACTCCACGATCTCTTGAGGGTCCCTTCCAACCCCTGCAATTCTGTGATTCTGTGATTTTGGCATTGAGGAAGATGTTATAGTAGCACAGAGCAGGGACCTATCAGGTCTTCTTCAGAGTCAGTGCAACATTCCTTTTAAGCAAGCTCAACAAAAAGAAATGAACTTGATTTAATGATTTCAAGGGAAATGGAATTATTCCCTGTCACTGAGTCATTTGCTTCAAAATGTAATAGACTGCATGGTGAAAGATAGGCTGTTTATTCCTACCTTAGATACATCCAACCTTGGCTTCTATATGAGATCACATCCTTTTTCTGTATGATTAAAGAGCATCAATTAAAGATGAAGAACACTAAACACCTCTTCTTAATGTAAATATTTGTAGGTCTTCACTTTTTTCCTGGATACGCTAATTCTTTTAAGTCTCTGCAGGATGAAGGAAACTTTCTGAATGCTGAACTCTCCTTGTAATTCCTTTATTTCCCAGAATTTTGTTCTTAGAACACACCAGGTTTTAAGATGATTAACCCTTCCTGCAGCAGAGGGTTGGAATTAGATGATCTGTCATGTCTTTTCCAACCCAAGCCATTCTGTGATTCTATGATCAGAAGATGTTTTGAACTTAGCTGATTTTATGCACACCTTCAATTGAGGGATGTTCATTTTGCTTTTATTTTGCTTTTATTTTTTGCTTTTATTATTACTGACTGTATCCAGTCAGTTATAGCTCCTTGACCTGCATTAGATCTTAGCATAGGTGGGCTGACTCTGCAGATGTCTGTTCTTCCCTGACTGCAATCTAGAGCCTAACTTAGTTGAATTCAAGTCTAATGAGTTAATGAATGGGTAGACTTTACTCTTAAATAAGACTGCAGTTTACTTTTGCATTCTAAAACTTTCCTATTAAATCACCAAAGCAGTGCTTCTTTTTCTTTTGTGTGTAGTTGTCTAGTAATTTGGAGACCTGATCTTGGAGAGAATGAGTAAAAGAAAAAAAAAAAAAAAATCAGGCACAGAGTGATCACTTTCACCAAAGAAAATCCATCCAATCTTTTTAGGCTTGATATAACTCAGCCAGCAAAGGGTAGTAATTATACGTCAGCCTGAACAAAGCTCTCCTCCATTTGCTTTGTGTTGTTTGATGTTAATCAGCTCTCCCTCTTACATCTCAAGAGCAGACAAATATAACCCGATAGGAATCTTAGCAGATTTACAGAGATCAGCTTCGATGAAGAAGATTAAGAAGAAACAGAATATAAATAAGATTGTTCTTCCTTTTGTTTCTTCTTATTTCTGTTATATTTTGTTCTTCCTCTACCTTTTTTGAGCAGACATTATTCTGTTATCTTTTGTCAAAAAAATACAGTAATGAAATTAAGCAAGAATTGATTCAGTGCTTGTAGTATAGGAGATTCAGTATTTGTAATATAGGAATTCCCTGAATGTCTCCTGTTCTCTCTGTAAAGCATCTGGTCAGTGCCATGAGTCTGTAGTGTTTGTGGCTGAAATTCATTGGGTTCTGTTTCATGAGTGCTGGATGGAGCTGAGTCACACCTAGAAACAATCTGTTTATTGCCATTATTCCACGAAGACAAGGCTTCTTTTGGAAGGGCATTATTCTTAAGCTTTTATTAATCATGACCATTATGTTAAGTCATGGTTTCAAATATGGTTTGAGCAAAAAGCAGATCCCAAGAAACTGACTTGTCAGAGCAGACAAAAGGAGACAGAGCAGTTTCAAACATCTGGAATTACTAATTTTGCAATGTGCACCTCATTCACTAAATTTTTGTAGTTTGGATCTGATTTATTTCCAGACCAGATAGCTCCAATTTTTTCTGTCAATGTCCTGTAGTTCTCCAAGGAAGCAGCCCACGGTGAGCTGAGGTCTTTGCACTGTAGAACAATTTGTGTACATGCAGGAGATTTTTCAGCCCATAGAATCACAGAATGGCTAGGGTTGGAAGGCACCTCAAGGATCACAAATCTCCAACCCCCCTGCCTCATGCAGGGCCACCAACCTCCACATTTAGTACTAGACCAGGCTGCCCAGGGCCCCATCCAGTCTGGCCTTGAACACCTCCAGGGACGGGGCATCCACAACCTCTCTGGGCAGCCTGTTCCAGCACCTCTTCAATCTCTCTGTAAAGAATTTCCCCTTGACATCCAACCTAAATCTTCCCTCCCTCAACTTAAAACCATTTCCCCTTGTCCTGCAGTTATCTACCCTTCCCAAGAGTTGGTTCCCATCCTTTTTGTAGGCTCCCTTTTGGTACTGAAAGGCTGCAATGAGGTCACCCAGCAGCCTTCTTTTCTCCAGGCTGAACAAGCCCAGCTCCCTCAGCCTGTCTTTGTAGTGGAGGTGCTCCAGTCCCCTGATCATCTTCGTGGCTCTCCTCTGGACCCTCTCCAACAGCTCCCTGTCCTTCCTGTACTGGGGGCTCCAGACCTGGACGCAGTACTCCAGATACCATAGAGTTATTTGAATTGGAAGGGACCTTTAAAGATCATCTAATCTAACTCACTTGCAATGAATTGGGACAGCCCAGGAGGCACTAAGGTAGCCACAGATGATATTTGCTAGCATAAATGTGCATCAGCTACACAGTAGGTCTTCTCCCAAGATGTATAACTCAGAGAAACACCCTCTGGTGTTAATGTCTTTGCTAATAGTCAGTTATCATCATCTGTGGTCTGCAGCATTATTAAAAGCCTAGCTGGATTATTCCATCTATGGCAAACAAGAAGATTTCATTCCTGCTGGCTGCCATCTGCCTTTGCCAGAATCCATGGCTTTTTTTAGCCTTTCACCACAGCAGAGTCTCTCTGCACAAACCTCCCTTCCTGCTGCCACAGCTCTGCTCTCTCTGGGAGATGAAAGACCATCCATCTCCTACATCAGCTTCATTTCTCTTGACACAAATAACGCAGAGGAGCAAAGGCCTTGATGTGTGTCGGAAGCTGTCAAGAGTATTGGATAATGAGTTTTCAGAGCTGGCAGGCAGGAGCTGCCCAACGTGTATTGAGCAATGGCATGCTCTGCATGGCCCTTGCACACCTTGGCAGAGTTGAGAGCCTAAACAGATCATCCATCCTGACAACGTAACCCAGAGCAGTTAAATATGTTTTGAGCTGCGTTTGGTTAAAGCCTTTCAGGGAGTTTTGGTGGCAGGGAGGAAGCCAGAAATGAGATACCAAAGGGTTCTCCCATGTTTGTTCTCTTTGGATATCCTTCTCCTTGTTCTCCTGCCAAGAAGTGCTGTACCCTTTGGACCTTCTTCAGACTAATCTAGAAGACCGAAACTATAGTGATGTCCTGGTCTCATGATGAAGCACCCAAACAATACAGAGAGCTCAGGACCAGGGTCCCCATATGGGTAACCACAAGCCATGTGTTTGTAATTTAAATGCCAGTAATCCCCAGTGGAGATTAGGGCTTAGTTGTGCTAAGCATTGCATATATATATACTTAGAGATAGTTCATGGCTGGAAGAGCTGACAGATAAAGCCCAAGGATATAGAAAGAAGGTCAATAAACACAAATGCAGTGAGATATCATAGCCCAGGGTCAGCCCTGACCATGGCAGGGGAGTTGGAACTAGATAATCTTTAAGATCCCTTCCAACCCTATGATTCTATTAAAAAGTCAGTGTGAGAGCAGGGCTCAGAGGTGACTATTCCCCTTGTTCCCAGTCCCATATCTTTCTGTGCTGACCTCTTGACTAGCATCCTCATTTTGCTGTGCTGACACAGATCTCAGTGCGTGAGTTGCATTCTTGAAGGCAACTGAAGATGTTTACATTGGTGCTGAATCTGTAGAGCTTGCTGTGACTTATATCAGCTCTGTCCAGTTTAAGTGAGCTCACGTCAATGAGACCTGCAGAGTAACTTGATCTCCATGGACATGTGGACGGACCCATCTAGGATTTCCAAAAGAGCTGATCTAGCCTGTATTACCATGTCATTTCCCTACAAATGTGTAGCAGGAAGGGGGCAACTAATAACCTCAACACTGAGTGCATTTCAGCACTGCTTTTTATGTATAACTCTGTGATCATTTGAGATGAAAGATGCCTCAGAATTATACAACTGTGCTGTTGTCATTATTATCTGAATCGATGCTTTTTCAATACTCCTGAATGTGACACATAAATAATAGCATTATGATGTAATCAATATCTCATATTTATATCTACCCTTTCATCCAGAAAGATCACAGAGCTCTTTGTAAGCAATATCTTCACAAGTCCCTCTTAGTTAAGTATAACAGCACCAAAGGGAGCTTGGTGAGCCAATATATAATTATACTGATACAATTTCACCCAGTTTCAAGCCACGTTTAGATCTCACTGAATCTTGGTAGGATGGATGGAATGTGATATAGGGTCCAGTATCTCTTGTGTACTACAGAGAGGAATTTATCGTCAAGGTAAAATTTGTCAAAGTCACCAAAAATAACATGCCTGCACATATAAAAGTTGCAGAGCAACATTTAATGGCTCTATATAGCCAGAAACTTCAGCTTCCAAGTGCAAAGGTGTGCTAAGTTTGTGAAAGTTTATGGACTTCACACTCCTGTAACGAGAGCAGAACACTTGATGTAGACATGGCTAAGAGTTAGTGGACAAATTACTGTTAGACCCTGTGTTTCTTTAAAGCATCCCTCCCTCCCCATTTCATATGCTTTGCATTTATTCTTGGACATGATCTTCAGGGAAAATTATATTCTCCTTCAGAGAAACCAGAAGCCTCTTGAGTTGAATCAATTTTCTTATTCTTTGTGTGAAAGCAGCAAGGCTTTTTAGTCACTGTTGTTTTGTATATCTTCTTAAGAAGGCCTGCATTTCAAATTAATTACATGAGAAGGATCTTGGTCCATCCTATGCAGAAGATGGACAAAGTTAAAGTGGAGAGATGAAAGATTACTTTTACCTGTCAGATGGGAACGTAGGGAGGCTGCTACAATACATAGACACCTTGCCAGATCTCTAAGGAGCAGGGAATGGGTCAGAGGCCAAAGGAAAGTTCTGGATACCAGTTCAAATCCAGTCAGAGTCTGGTTGTGTTGTCTGGTAGCATCTGGGTGAGTGTTATTTTGAAAGACCTATGAGAAGGTGGGTGTAAAGGGTTGATCACAGGATACTGGCACTGTTGTGAAATGCATGGTTGGTCTCACTGCCTCTTTCTCAGGTCCTGAGCTGTGTGAACCCTGACAACGTGAACAGCTCCGAGATCCCTGTGAAGATCCTGAACTGTGACACCATCACACAGGTCAAGGAGAAGATCCTCGATGCCATCTTCAAGAATGTGCCCTGTTCCCACCGGCCCAAAGCTGCTGATATGGACCTGGGTATGTGAGTGCACAATGGGCTCTGAATGCCCCATGGCTTGTGGGAGAGGGGACACAGTTGAGCTCAACCCAAGCATTTTGCTGTGGCCAGTGCCACCTCTCCAGGTGCTTGGGAAAGGCAAAGTGTCGGGAATGCTCAGAGGGCAGAAAAGACTGAGGAAATTAATGCAAACTCTCCTGGCTTGTGAAAGCTCTACTGCTCCAGACTTGAGGACTTAAAATCTCCAGTAGTCATCCTGCTTTTCTGCACAGAGTTTGGCCTGCACAAGGCACATCCTGCCAAACCTTCTGGAAAAGAAAATACCAAAAGCACAAGGTGTTCAGGCTGCTCAGATTTATTCTGAGCTCTTCTCTGGGCGCTGAAGGCTTGGATGATGCATGTCTTCTTGCTGAGTGTCACAGCCCAAGCAGAATTAATTTCTCATCATGCGGGAACAGGAAAGGGGATAAAGCATCCTCCATTCAGTTGGCTGCATCCATCTCATCCTGACTGCTTCCTTCTCCTACCAGCATTCCTCCACCAGCAGCAGGACTGGGAGGAGCTGCTCTGACATCTCCTTTTTGTAGAGAATTAGGAGATTAACACTAACATTTTAAGAAAAGATCCCTCTGTTTATGAATTCTTGCTTTTTTGTTCCCTTGTGAGATACTGTGCTTTAGAGGGTGGAAAGGGCTGCACCAGCTTCACTGGCATTTTAAGTCAGCTTTGGGGCACACAGCGTCAAAAAAGGATACCTCTGGGGCCAAAATCAGCTTCTGTTCAAAACTTGGAGCAAGGGCATGAGGGCAGTGAGATATCTGCAGCTGTATCCAGAAGCAGATCCAATACAGCACCTGGAGAACTGTATGAAAGGCTGCAGAACAGTTTGCTCGGGGCATTGCTGAGGTGTCTGGCACAGGGCTGGGACTGCACTGTGTGTGACGATCAGCCAGAATTTGCCCTTGGTGACCTTCAGTGAAAGGGGCTTGAGTGGAAAATGATGGAGTCTATAAAAGGCAGCGCAGGAGAGGAGGAACCAAAAGGAGAAGGAATGGATGGATGCCAAGAAACAATTCACAGCAATAACAGAGGCAGAAATAAGAGGTCAGGGATTAAAGTTAAGTGTGTATATGTGTGTGCATTTGTGTAGGGGAGGAGGGGACTCCTGACAGAAATTGCAGCAAGATTCCTGCTCATGTAAGGCAGTTAGAATAATGAAACGATCTGCCAACACCAGCAGCAGTAAAGAACAGGTCATATATATCATCAAGAAGGGACCCAAGGTGATTTTGGAGATGCTGAGTGAGTCAGCAGTGAGTGCAAGGGTGAGCATCAGGCCAGGCAGGGTGCCAGGGCAGAGGAGATGGGACTATTGGGATTGACAGCCAAACCAATTGATCTGTCTGGTGCTGGAGGGTGATCACAGAGCCCATTAGGTTTGGGTCTCAGGCTGGGATTCTGCATCCAGGGCTTTGCTGCTACAGGTAATTTTGATATTCTAAGTGATGCTGAGTACCAGAAAGTGTGTGCAACCCTAACTGAAGGGCTGAACACAGTCTTGTCCACACTGACAGGAGAATGCTTAATCAGCAGCTGTTTGGCCAATAGCATTGATGATGTAGTTGGCAATAATAATAATATTCTTGTGTTTAATAATAACTATTATATAGGAAGATACAGGAAGAGAAAAAACAACACAAAACTTCTTCTCATGTAGAAGAAGAGTTCTGCCAGAAGCAATATAGTTTCAGGCTCCCTTATCATAGCAGTTAATAAGGTGGGAGGAGCAGGCTGGCATGAGTGAAGCAGGAACAAGAGGGCACGCACATCCAGCCACAGCTTCAGCCCATCCTCTTTGAGGAAAAGGTGCTTGTTGGCACCTGACATCCTTCAGTGACAGTAAGAGCAGCAATGGGAGAGCAGAAGGCATTAGGAAGCAGCACAGAGTTCTCAGCATCACCCTGCCCCAGGCTGAAAGCTCAGAGGCTCAGCCCTTCCAGTGCATGCTAAGCAGTGGGTCTGAGCAGATGATTATCATCTGGCCTTGAAATCGATCATTTTCTAAAGAGCAACACTGTTTTCTATTGCAAATGCAATTTTCTAGGCTTTCCGGCCACACTAAGGCCAGATTGCTCACATGTAGAAAGCAAACAAGCTAATGAGTTATTCTGAGTTGTTAAATGCAGGGTAGCTGCAGGCAGAGTGACTCGTATGTGTCGCAAATGTCATAATGTTTTGCAGTTACCCAGACAACTCATGGAGGGGGTTGTCAGCTGAAAGCGTTTATTTTGGACACCCTGAGGTTACATTTTAGTCCAAAACCCAAATTGCAGCTCTCAAAGTAAAGGCTTCTTTCTACAGTGGCTATTTTTGTTATTATTGTTTTTTTAAAGTCCTTGCCATAAATAAAACATTCCCCATCTTTGGGAAAGCGGTAAGGTGTGAGAAACACCAGACAGAAATTTGGCTCCATGCTGAGGCATTCACTTTTCCCTGAGCCTTTGGAAAGGGACTGCTGAGGCAGAGGCAGTTGGGTTGAATGCCTTGCACACTCGGTGGTGCTGGCTCAGCCTCACTTTGGACCTCATCAGGGCAAACTGTCAGTGCTTCACCAGCATGCAGTACTGAGGTGATGGGTTTAGCATCTAGGAACCATTTAAACAGAGTGCAACTAGATCATATTTACAGTAAGGCAGAGAACTGGACAGGCTGGAGAATTGGGCACAGAGGAACTTTGTGGGGTTTGGCAGGAACAAGTGTAGAGTCCTACACCTGGGGAGGAATAACTGCATGCATCTGTATGGCTGGTTAGTGGCTGAGCTGCTGGAGAGGAACTCTCTAAAGAACCTGGGCCTCCTGGTGGACAGCAGACTGTCTGTGAGTCTTCAGTGTGCTCTTGTGGCCAAGAAGGCCAAAGTCCTCCTGGGCTGCGTTCAAAAGAGTGTGGCCAGCAGGGCGAGGGAGGTGATCCTCCTCCTTTACTCTGCCCTGGTGAGGCCACATTTGGAATATTGTGTCCAATTCTGGGCTCCCCAGTTCAAAAAAGACAGGGATTTCCTAGAAAGAGTCCAGCAGAGTGTCGTGAAGATGATGAGGGGCTTGGAGCATCTCTCCTGTGAGAAAGGCTGAGACAGCTGGGACTGTTCAGGTTGGAGGAGAGAAGACTGAGAGGAAATCTTATGACTCTTTATAAATATGTTAAGGGTGGGAGCCATGTGGATGGGGCCAGACTCTTCTCAGCAGTGCCCAGCAGTAGGACAAGGAGTAACGGGCACAAACTGGTGTGTAGGAAGTTCCATACAAACACAAGAAAAAACGTTGAGGGTGACAGAGCACTG
The DNA here is from genome assembly GCF_905368555.1 of Meleagris gallopavo. NCBI lineage: Eukaryota > Metazoa > Chordata > Aves > Galliformes > Phasianidae > Meleagris > Meleagris gallopavo. The sequence continues at coordinate 2,937,113 of NC_139404.1, forward strand.
GAACAGACTGCCCAAGGAGACTGTAGAGTCTCTTTCTCTGGGGAAATTCAAAACCCACCTGGATGCAGCTGTAAGGAAGCTGCTTTGACAGAGGGGTTGGATTCAGTGATCGCTAGAGGTCTCTTCCAACCCCTACAATACTCTGATTCTGTAACTTGCATATACAGGTTGAAATATTTCATATCTCTATCTGTTCTGATACAAACTTCTTCTTTCCAACCGTGGTGATCCTTTTCCATGTTAGAAGCAGAACTGAGTTTCTTCTCTTTTCCTAGAAATCATCACTTAACTGGACACTTCCTCAGTTTTTGTTTCCCACACATCTGGTTGTACTGGAGCACACAGCATAGAAGCAAAAGGTTTTCTTCTTCTATTTCTTATGATAAACTGAGTCTTACTTGGAAGTTATTGGGAAATGACGAAAAACTCCTAGGACTGGAAGACTAAAAACAGCCCACCCTGGGCTCTTATGAAAAATCCATCATGAGCACAAATGATCATGAAAAAGGCATCAAGAATGAATAAGCTAGATGCAAATGTTCCCCTTTCCATCGTAGTACACAGCCAAAAATCTTTTCATAGCTTTTCAAACCAGACTTAAGGTCTATAGGAAAAGGTTGTGAAGCACAGCGGAGTGTATACAGATGACCAAAATGAATTGTGTGCATTGTGACCTACGAATGCTCATAGAGGATAGGGTAGACAATGATGACTAGCTCAGAAGAAGACATCTGGAGTGAGATGAGAGGTCTTACAGCTCTGAGTGTTTTAGTTGCCCCTGAAAAATCTTTTCTATGCTACCCTTTCCTCGGTTCTCTGGGCATCTTCATGGTGATCAGGGTCAGAGTGAAAGCAAAAAGGAGGTACAACATCTGTAAGATAAGAGGTGCAGGACATCTCCCCCTCTCCCACCTCCTAGTAGACTCACTCCTTAGCAAGGCATTGCTGCCACTCAAACAAGCTCCTCTTCATCGTTGTCCCCTGGAATTTCCCTTTTTCTGAGTCAAGTTGAACAGAAAGGTTGTTTCTTAAGGGAAAAAAAAAAAAAAAAGAAAAAAAAAAGAAGTAATTCCTGCGTGCAATAAAAAGATACACTATCTGCTGAATGAAATATAAAGGCTTCACAGCAGCTGTCTCCTGAGTTTGCATTTACCACTGCTCCTGATTGGAAGGCTTGATAAAGATAATGGGATTTTTACCTCCCTCCCCCTCTCTCTGGAAGGTAGACGTGTAACAAATTGGATTGGAGTGTGTCTCTCCTTTGTGCTGGCTCACAGAGGAGTGGGCAGATCTGATGAGAGAGGGGATGGGGTGCTGGCAGCGAGGACAAAGCTAACAGTTTTCACTTAGTGCTGTGAATATGGATGTCAGGGTCACCTTTTCCTTCTTTTGTGCCCTCCCAGCCTGTTTCTCTGCATCACAGAATCATAGAATTGTTTGAGTTGGAAGGGACCCTTAAAGGTCATCTACTCCAACTCCCCTGCAATGAGCAGGGATACCTACAGCTAGAACAGGGACATCTACAGTGGTGCTTCCAGACACCACATTTCTTTGCAGATTCAGTGACCACCCATTAGTAGTAAAGAGTAACACATAGCACTTTTCTGAGGTTAGAAAAAGTTGGGGATTCTTTCGCTGTTATTGCTCAGATTCATGAGAAAGTGCTTTTTATTTGGTCTGGGCAAATGGGCCGTGAAGCTGAAGCAAGATGCTCTGAGCCTGCCTTGCAGAGTTCACAGCCCCTTGTCTTGCTCATGAATAGGTCTTGTGCAAAGTCAGGGTGGTCCTTGCTCTTCTCCACAAGGCCCATTTTTTTTATGAAGGCTGAAGGAAAGGAGATTTGGTAATCACCTGTGTCTGAGTGGGAGTGTAGGGGACCCAAGATATACATAGAAGACACAGTCCTATGGTTGCCAAAATGTCCCCATAGCAAAGGGAAAACTTCTGCTGCTCTGAGGACCCTGTTCAGCCCTCAAGCGTGGAGAAACAGAATGAAGAAAGGTATGCCTACATTTCATATCAGAGCTGAGTGCAACTCAGAGAATCCATGGATTCCTCCCAAAATACTGTGTAAGTGTATGTCCTTTCCCAAAGATGTGTGAAGAAGGAGGCAGCATGCTGAGACATGATGGAGCAGGGTCAAAGAGACACCGTGGGGGTTTAAGGGTTTCGCTTTACCCTTCAGAATGCTTTATAAAAGCACTGTGTCCCAGCCCAGCTCCAACTTAACATTTTGTGCTCTTCCAAGCAACGTCTGTGATCTGTTAGCTTCTGGGAATCTTGTCCAGGGGGCAATGAACAGAGTGTATCATCCTCGGACATCACAAAGATAATATAGGTGAGGATCAGAGGAGCTTCAGTGAATGAAGGGCAGTTTGTATCAGTGCTTAGCCAACGCAACCTTTGCTTACTCTATCAGTGTCTCCAGCCAAAGTAACACCCAGCAATAAACAGAGCAGCTGACCTCTTCGTACTAATTTAAATGAATAATAAAGGCAAGGGCAGCTTTCCCAATGCATTTTAATTATGTGATAAGAAAACTGCTGAAACCAAAGGAAATTTGCAATGGTCCTTGCATTTTTATGTTAGGATAAATAAGCAGGGGTGGCAGGTGATGTCTTCACATCCAAAATTTCACTTTAATTAACTCCAGCAATTGAATAGACTTTTTGCTTGGGTTCTTGCTCGGTGTCTGGGTCACTGTGATTGAGGCAAGACAGTCAAAAAGGAAGCTTTGGATGGTTAAGATTGTCTGTGGTTAAGCTACACTCATGACTGGTTTCACGAAGGGATGCTACATGTCCCTCCTTTTGGTCCTGTCTACATGTTCCTTGCCTACAGGCAGGTTTGTGAGCACTCTTCGGGACAAGCTGTGTCAATCCTCCACATGAAGCATCCTTCAAGACTTCTGCAAAAGGTTGGAGCACCCTGGGAAGTGATGGGGTGCTCTAGTACTGCAGAAGGAAAGAAACCCTCAGTATTTTGAGGTGGAAGCTAGAGAAGTGGTATGGTCAGAAACTGGAACCCTTCTGCTTGCAGACATACTTCTGAAGCCCCAGTAAAGGGTCTGGTACTGCACCGAGCCAGACGTTGCTCTGCCCATTGGAGCAGTTAGTGCTCAGTCTGTGGCTGAGTCTTGGCAGTTAGACGTATCATAGAATCATAGAATCACAGGATCATAGGATCACAGAATGGATCATAGACGGAAAAGACCTTAAAGATCATCTAGTTCCAACTCCTCTGCCATGATGAGGGACACTTTCCACTAGATCGGGTTGCTCAAAGTCTCTTCCAGATTGGCTTTGAAAGGTTAGGACATTCACAGTTTCTCTGAGCAACCTGCTCCAGTTCCTCACCATCCTCATAATAAAGAATTTCTTGCTAATATCTAATGTAATTTCATTCTTTTCTAAGTCAAAAGTTATTACCCCTTGTCCTGCTACTGCACTCCCTGGTTTTCCTGTAGGTTCTCTGTAGATACTGGAAGGTACCATAATGTCAGTTCTCTGCCTCTTAATGAAAATGGGCCACTAATTTCTATTCCTGAAACAAGTGCTGTTCATTTTCTTATGTCACATGTTAACAGCTGACCTGCAAAGGGCAAATGGATTTTAGTAACAGCCACGATGAAGAAAGAACAGCACCAGGGAGTAAACTAGGACTTAAGCACTATGAATAGATGCACCAGGATTTGCTCCATTCAGCTCTGCAGTTGGAACAAAATCTCTGTGGTCGTTGCTTTATTTATCTGCATAAAATTTCACCGCTGTGTGTTGCTGTGCAATGGGTTTGGATCTCTCGTGTGTGTAGGCAGCTGCACTCTTTTTTTGCACTCTTCAAAGGGCTGACTTTTTCTTGTGCACTGATAACTTCTTGACAGCAACATTATTTTATCAAGTATAAAGAAACTGGTCTGGTTAACTTAGGACTTCACTGTGAACTTTGCCATATGACTCTTTTTGCATAGCTCATGAACCATTTATGTGAACCTGTCATGATTCGTCTGTCATAGAATCGTAGAATCACAGAGTGGCCTGGGTTAAAAAGGACCACAATGATCATCTAGTCTTAACCACCCTGCTGTGTGCAGGGTCACCAACCACCAGACCAGGCTGCAACATACAGCCTGGCCTTGAATGCATCCAGAGCCTCCTTGGGCACATGTCCACCCTTTCCCTCTCTTACGGGCTCTGGGCATTATGCATTCACATACTGTACATGGTTGGAGGCATCTGACGGAGCGTAATGACCACAACTGATGTGGTGCTACAGGTGTGCACGTGTCACACAGGTTATGAGCACAGGGATTACAAGGCTTTGAGGGCTCTGCAGAGCAGCATTCAGTGTCCCTGTTCTCCTTGCAGAGTGGCGGCAGGCAAGTGGGGCAAGGATGATCCTCCAGGATGAAGACATCACAACCAAGATAGAGAATGACTGGAAGAGACTCAACACGCTGGCACATTATCAGGTAACTCTGGGAGAGGGTGGGTTAGAAGGTAAATCAGTCAAGAAGTTGCTAAGTAGAAGGGTAAAGTGTTGTTCTCCAAGATGCAGAGTTAAACAGTTATTGAGTGGGCAATAACTGAACAGAGCTCCTGTTGAGCACATCCATCCCACTCCTTCTTGGAGCATCATTAGAGATGAAGACAAGGGAAGAAATAAGACTCCATCTCTCTCAAAAGAGAGGCAGTTTGGGTGAGCAGAGAATGTGAAGAAAAGTGTTTCTCAAGAGAACAGCATGGATTAACATTTCTCATGTTGACAAACAGAAAACAAGCCTTTCTTTCTTCCTTTTTCCAATGCATCAGAGGCCTTGTAATGCTAGCAGAGTACAGAAGGATGGAAAAGAGAAAAATGGAAGAGAAGAAGATTTATTGTCTGAAAAAAGGAGGAGGAAAGCGGCATGACTGGAGAGAACAGTGCAGTGGAGATGACACTGCCCTAGGATCCTCTGATTTAATCCCTTTGTGACTTGCCTTAATACAAGGTTTCTCATCATCTCTGCATAACCTTGAGACCCATAGGAGAGGGATAAAGATGTCCAAATACATCACATATAAGTGCTAGATTTAATGAAAATGGAGATTTGGTCAAAAGGTCCCCCCGTCCTTTCCACTCCTGCAAATAAATAAATAAATAAGTGGATAAAATAAACCAACTCATTAAGTTTAATCCGATGCTGACAATTCTGTCATTTCTTTAATCACACTTCAGCAATATGTGTTTCATAACAAGATATCTTTTCCATTTAAGGGCTGACCTGAGGAGGCAGCAGGCAATCATTTGAAAAAGGAACGAAACTTTTCACTTCAGATTGACTGAAGGATTGCTGGCTGACTCCAGTTTTTTGTTTTTTGGGTTTTTTTGCAAGAAGGAAAGGCTTCTATTTCATTTCATCAACAGGCCAAGTATAATTTTTTTCCCCCTCATGTGCTTTTTTCTGTTGTTTGCTTCAGGCAGTGAGCTCCCATGTCTGTGGATGAATAGGGGCAGAATAGGTCCACAGCTGCTGGAGATTTGAGCTCTGCATTGCTTAACCTGGGGCACTCACTGATACTTCTGCTGCCTCAGTTTCCCTAATATAGCGTGGGGCTGAAACTACAAAAAGCCTGTAATTGCCTTCCACAATTGCTGAAGGGCTATTTAATTAGCCTCTGCAGTGCTTTGAAGATCAAAAACTCCATGCAAGTGCTAATTATTATTATTACACAGACAAGAGCTAGAAGTTGTTAGCATTTTTTTTTTCACCTATCTCCTTTTTATGATGTCTTATTTATCACAGATATTCCTGATATGGCTCCTCTGAGCCGCTGACTTGTTAACATTTCTGATAAAGGACCCACATGAATCACTTAGCTGTAGAAATGCAAAGCCTGGCTCATTTCAGAAAGCTCTGCTTTCTGTTGGAACACTGTCCCACTATGTCCTCACACAGCCTCTCCATCCCTGCTGAGATCCTCTGAAACAGCAAAGAGAAAGAGTTCGTGGTGGTCAGTTCTAGCCAGCATTGCATCTGTTGCCTGTAAAGGAGAGACTGTGCACTGAGAGGCTGACAGGATGAGTCAGAGTGGAAAATGTAGGTATCTTCATCTAAGCTGTGTGTATCTAGATACTACTTGCAATCAAGGTGGGAGGAGCAGAAAATTTCACATCAATTTTCCCATCCTTATGAGACTTTCCATCCTTGATGTTTTTTGTTTTTTTTTTTCCTGTAAATACTTATTTCTCTCCACTTGAGGTGACTAGCATAGCTGCAGGAGTCTACACTGCAGTTGTCTTCAAGGAAATAATATGAACTCTGGTGTTAATTTTCACTCTTCACTCTCAGAAAATTTCTAGAGTGCTGGACAGTCACCTCCACACCAGCCACGTCATCACTGATAATGTTGTCTCTTTTAGGAAAACTCACTTTAAATAGTTTTACCATGAAAGAGAACTCCAAATCCTAATTCCTAAGATAATAAATAAGATGTGAGCTCTTCTCGTTCCTGACACAACTGTGGGTTTAACTCAAGTTTGGACCTAACAAGGGAGCCCCATTCTTTCATCTCTCCCTTTATCATCAAATATTCTTACGTGAACATCTCAGCAGCACGTCAGTAAAGCTGATACCTGTACTCATGTCAGGTCAAGCAAAAATGGCTGATTTGGATAAATTTCCTTCATTTGGGAAATGAAGTGGTGTAAAAGCAACTTATGTTTGTGATTTGGATATCCAGAGATCCTTAACACTGATAGCTCTTGGTCGAAAACTGCTATATAACTTGCAGCCTTAAATTCTCCATTCTGCCTCTGCTCATAGGAAATGCAATTTCCAATGTCTGTTCCAGTGTCATAGTCCGGGTCATTCACTAGCTTAAGTCTCAGGTGATTTCTCTGCTGTGAAAAATGACCCTGTAGTAGTTCCAACCTTTCTTGAAGTAATACTGTGGTTGCAAGTTAATCGCTTTACAGCTGTGTATGAAGACAAGTTATTTTATTCTACTCACCCTCGTCCTGACAACTGCTTCTTCATGGAGAACCTACTGTCAGATCAATGCAAAGACCCACACTGTCATCACTGGGCTTTATCCCAGGACTGTCTGCTTTGTCATCTGTTGTCCTGATACCTGAGTACAGCCTTCTAGTGGTATAACAGGAGATTTTATCACTCTTTTTGTTGTTGTTGTTAACAAA